>NC_133330.1:147159786-147759786 GCF_042186555.1 Aquarana catesbeiana
AAGGTATCTTAGCCGGACATCACGGGCACTCAGCGGGGGCAAGCCAGGACAGCCACTTTCAAGTGCCATCAGGGTTGATTCATGTTGAATTCCAGTCTCAGGCCCAACTGAGCCAGCATAGTTGGCAGAATGTTGCCGTAAAAAAGTTGTGTAGAACACAGCACGCCAGGATGATGTGATTCAGTTTGTACTCCGCCATATGTATGGGTGTAAGAAATAGGCGGAACCAGCTGGCCATGATTCCAAACATGTTCTCCACCACTCTTCTGGCTCTGGCCAGCCGGTAATTAAAAACCCTCTGGTCTGGGGTGAGGGTCCTCATAGAGAATGGCCGCATAAGATGGTCCCCCAGCGCAAAAGCTTCATCCACAACGAAGACGAATGGGAGTCTTTCCACATTGTCTTCTGGAGGTGGCAAGTCCAAGCTGCCATTCTGGAGACGCCTGTAGAACTCCGTCTGGGCGATGACTCCACCATTGGACATCCGGCCATTCTTCCCAACATCCACATACATAAATTCATAAGTAGCCGACACCACCACCAACATCACAATACTATTGAACCCCTTATAATTATAATAGTACGACCCTGAGTTGGGTGGTGGGATGATGTGGACGTGTTTCCCATCAATTGCCCCTCCGCAGTTAGGTAAGTCCCACCGCTGGGCAAAGTGGGAGGCCACAGTCTGCCATTCCTGTGGCGTGGAAGGAAACTGTGGAGTTAAAACAAAAAAAAATTAGTCTTTGTGCACATAAACAGGGAAAGCAGATTAGACACAAACATTGTTGGCCAACATCAAGATAACATTTATTAGAGGAAATTTTTAAAAACCAAAGTATAAGGTCCAACTATCAGATTCCCCCCCCCCCCCGGGCCATTTCTAACATTATAGGGGGGGACTCTGGGACAGGTAACCCTCTCCACTTCATTGAGAGATGAATGCCTAAATAATGGGTATTACTTTGGCCAGCCCCTCCTTAGTTACACTATTGGCAGCCCACTGAACAGGTAAGAAGTGTCATAATACAAAGATATAAATACACACTGTACAGATTTTAGCACATTTGGACAATTCTGCTATTAGCTAGCAAGATAATAATAGTATACAAAAACTTGAAACAGTACCATTTGAAAGTATTCAGGCAGGCCCTTGCACTACATGCTTTGGGGAATTCATCCATAAATCTGACCACTAAAGAGATGGGTATAGTGTGTATGGGTTTGGCAAAGTCAGCAGATAGATGATTGAGGATAGACAGAGAATTGGTATCAACTGACTTAGCAGTTGGGGGGGAGGGTTCCAAATGATTTGGGGACCCCCAAAAAAAGCCTCTGCAACTCGGCATGGATTTTAAGCACCAATCACATTTTCTTAAATTTTAGGGAGTGTTTGGGGTAAAGCACTACTATGAAGATGACAAAATACATTGTTAAGTGACTACATGAGGTGAATATAGGGCAGGAGACCATGCTGGGGAGGTAAGTGAAGGCAAATATGTATGAAGGAGCAAAATAATAATTACATAAAAATCCAGCATGCATGAGGACAAAGGGGACATTCACAGCATATTCCAATCATGGTAATTAGGGAATGAGGAAAGAAATAAAATATATTATCAAACATTAAATACAATAAAATGTGATATTAAAGGATAAAAATCTTACCTTAATATATTCCTTCTGCAGGACCTGTATGATGGCAGAACAGGTCTCTGGGATAATGATCCCCAGAGCCTGGGGGGGAGATGCCTGTCGAGAACTTCAAGTCCTGCAGGCTTCTCCCCATCGCCAAGAACCGCAGGGTGGCGACGAGCCTCTGCTCCAGAGTAATGGCTTGCCTCATGCAGGTATCCTGCCTGCTAATATAAGGGGTCAGCAAAGCCAACGAACTGTGAAATACGGGGTCCGCCATCCGGAGAAAGTTCCTGAAATCATCAGGATTATTCTCACGGATCTCACAGAGCAAAGGCATATGACAGAACTGATCACGCTGAAGCAACCAATTCTTGGTCCATGAACTCCTCCCCACCCTGTTCATGGACTGGGCTTGTGTCAAGGTCAGGACCCCAACCCCAAGCCCCCGCACAGCACGAACTCTACGAGGAGTACGTATACGCAACATGGCTAGAAAACGGTCGGCTGCTCAGAACGAAGTAACAGAACGCACTGAAGAACAGCAAGGCCTGTGAAGAGCGACCTGAAAAAAGTAACGAACGAACAAGAACACAATGATAAATCAATGGTACTCGCTGCACGCACTGAAGAGCAGATACAAACTCACAAGCACAAACTGAACAGCAGAAAACGATCTGAAAACCATGAGTCTGAAAAAGCATGAATCATCTCTCACCAGACTTACTAACACGAGATTAGCTAAAGGAGCCCAAAAGGTGCCGCGCTTGGTTCTAAACTGGCCTTTTCTAGTCTTGTCGTACGTGGTGTACTTCACCGCATTCTTGGCGAGCGGAAATTCTGACAAGTTTGTGCGACTGTGTGTATGCAAAACAAGTTTGAGCCAACATCCGTCGGAAAAAAACAATGGATTTTGTTGTCGGAATGTCCGATCAATGTCCGATCATGTGTACGGGGCATTAGTGTACTGTGTCCTCTGCACAGTGTGCACCTAAAGCTACCTGAAGAGAATTGGTGGTGTTCGTCTGATCCTATTAGTACCACAGGCAGGCAGCTGCAGTATTTACAGTTAGTGTACTGTGTCCTCTGCACAGTGTGCACCTAAAGCTACCTGAAGACAATTGCTGGTGTTCTCATACTAATAATACTACAGGCAGGCAGTTGATTCTGCTAGCTGTAGTATCAGTATATATATACATCCCAGCTTTGTGCAGCTACATCTCACTGCAGGCCATGTCTGGAAGGCCAACAAGGAGAGGGAGACAGTCACAAGCCATTAAAAGAGGGCAAGCAGGCTCTGTGTCTAGAGGCAACAGTGCTGGTCAGGGTACTTTGCCTGGCAAAGCAGCTGCCAACGTGGCCTCTTCCCTCTGCTCAATGGCATCAGTCACTCCTTCCCTAGCCCCACCATGTCCTCCTGAGGAGTCCCCCAAAATGTTTGACCACAGCGTTGGTTACATGCTCCAGGAGGATGCCCAGCGTTTTGAAGGCTCCAATAATGGTACCCAGCTAGAGGAAGGCAGTAATGTGAGCCCAGAGAGAGGGGGTGCCAAAGAAGGACAGCAATCTGGCAGTCATGTTCCCCCAGCTGTCAGCTTTGCTCCAGTGATGAGGAGGGAGGAGATGATGAGGTTACTGACTTCATGTGGGTGCCTGATAGGAGAGAGGAGGAGGAAGCACATCTCCAATGAGGCAGGATGCCTCCAGGGGCCAGCTTAAGGGCAGCACACTGACTGCATCACACCACAGTGCTCCACATGTGCAGGGCGCTGCTGTCTCTGCACTTTATTCCAAAAGTTCTTTGGTGTGGGCTCTTTGGAGACGAGTGCATCATATCCCACCGCTGCTATTTGCAACATATGTCTCAAGTGTATCTCGCATGGGCAAAACATCACCCGCTTGGGCACCACATGCTTGACCAGACATATGTCGACCTGCCATGCAGTTCTTTGGCAGGCGTACCTAAAAGACCCACACCAAAGAACAAAGCGGACCTCTCCTTGCTCCTCATCAGCTGGGATCTTCAACACCACTATACCTTCAGTCCTCTCTGAAACCTGCACTGAGAGGAATGAAGGTGTAGAATTAGGTGTGTCACATCCAAGTACTTGCAGGCAATCTGCTATCGTTACACCAAGGTCAGATTGTACCAGGCAAATTTCCCTGCCCTAGCTGCTGCACTGCCGAAAGAAGTTCGCTCCCAGCCATCCACATGCCCAGCAGTTGAATGCTAGCTTGGCTAAATTGATAGCACTTCAACTGCTGCCTTTTCAGTTGGTAGACTCTGCCCCCTTCCGTGAGTTTGTGGAAAGTGCGGTTCTTCAGCGTCAGGTTCCCAAACGTCACTTTTTCTCATGGAAGTTGATTCCGGCTCTCTACCAGTATGTGGAAGGCAATGTCTTGGCCTCGCTGGACAGGGCGGTTAGTGGTAAGGTGCATATTACCGCTGACTCATGGTCCAGCAGGCATGGACAGGGACCTTACCTATCTTTCACCGCGCACTGGGTGACTCTTCTGGCAGCTGGGAAGGATGCAGGACAGGGTGCAGTAGTGTTGGATGTTGTTCCGCCACCATGCCTCCAAAATTCTACTAGTGGTGATTCTGCCACACCTCTCTCCTCCACCCCCTCCTCTTCTTCTTCCTCCATCGCCTCTTCCTGTGCTGATTTGTCCTCGGAACCAGTGGTGCTCTGTAGGCATTCAAGGGGCTATGCAAGCACGCAGGCAAAAAGATGCTATGCGGTGCTTGAGCTGGTGTGCTTGGGGGACAGGAGCCACACTGGGGCAGTGATTCTGTCAGCTCTGCAGGGACAGGTTCAGAGGTGGTTGACGCCATGCCAGCTTAAGCCAGGTATGGTGGTTTGCGACAATGGCACCAACCTCCTCTCTGCCCTCTGACAGGGACAACTGACCCATGTGCCCTTTTTGGCTCATGTCCTTAACTCGGTTGTGCAGTGGTTCTTGGGCAGGTACCCGGGCTTACAAGATGTCCTGAGGTAGGCCAGGAAACTCTGTGTGCATTTCCGCAGGTCATATAATGCCAGTGCTCGGCTGGCTGACCTCCAAAAGGAATGTAACCTGCCCAAGAACCGCCTAATCTGTGACATGCCCACCAGGTGGAACTTAACGTTGGCCATGCTGCAGCGGCTGCACACGCAGCAGAGGGCCATCAATGAGTACCTATGCGACTTTGGCACCAGGACAGGGTCAGGGGACCTTGGTTTTTTTCCCCACACCAGTGGGCTATGATCAGGGATGCATGCACTGTCCTGTCACCATTTGAGGAGGCCACGAGGATGGTGAGCAGTGGCAGTGCATGCATCAGTGACACTATCCTTCTTGTCCACCTGTTGGAGCACACACTGTGTGGAATAATGGACAGGGCACTTTTAGAAAACACCCTATGTTTTCTAAAAGCTTAAAAATAGATTTTTGGGCTGGGGCTACACTTTAAAAATGTGCCAGTTCAAAATTACAAACAGATTCTACTTAAAAACAAACATACAGTCCCTGTCTTGTTTGCACCGACTGTATACTGTTGCATTGATACACGTCCCCTGGGGCAGGACCCGGGTCCCCAAACCCTTTTTAGGACAAAAACTTGCATATTAGCCTTTAAAATTAGCACTTTTGATTTCAAACGTTCGAGTCCTATAGACTTTAATGGGGTTCTAAAGTTTGCGTGAACTTTCGGTCTATTCGCAGGTTCTGGTGCGAACCGAACCGGAGGATGTTCGGCTCATCCCTACTGCTGACAGGCTCGGGAAGTATCTGCCATTCTTTGAGCAGGGATAGACTCTTTTCCAGTGAGTCTATGGCGAAGATATGACCCTCTTTGGTAATCGTGATTTTTGTGGGAAAGCCCCATCTATAGTTTATCTTATGATTCCTGAGGGCTTTGGTGATTTGTGGTGGGGCTCCTTCTTTTCTGGAGGGTGTAATGCGATAAATCTGCAAAAAATTGCAGATTTTGATACTGTGGGGGAATATGCTCCTTGGTGCACATTACAGACATTCATTTTTCTTTTGCGTGGAAAAAATGTAACCGTAGTATTACATCCCTAGGGATCTGGTTGGGGAGGTATGAAGGTTTAGGCGGGCGATGGATCCTGTCTATGATCAAATCTAGATCTGTGAGTTCAGGAAGGATTTCTTTAAACAGAGTAGTGGTGTACTCACGCAAGTCTCCTTGCTGTATAGACTCTGGCATCCCTCTGATTTTTAGGTTTTTCCTTCTATTTCTTTCCTTCATGTCAGCCATTTTAGATTTGAGCCCTTCTATTACCTCCTCTTTTTCATCATGGGCATCTACTAAATTGTTTAGCAGATCTGGGAACACCCAATAAGAGGATAATATGCGACCGGCCTAAACTACGTGCCATGTTTACCAATGCCAGAAGCCTGGCAGACAAGATGGGTGAACTAGAGATACTGTTGTACGAGTAGGATTTGGATTCTGTGTGAATTTCAGAGACGTGGTTCAACTGCTCTCATGATTGGCTGGCAAACATTTAAGGGTATACCCTTTATTGCAAGGATAGAGAGGGTAAAAAAGGGGGAGGAGTATGCCTATATATCAAGAATAATGTAAGTGAATGTGAGAGATGACATCTCTACATCTCATAAGGTGGAATCCTTATGGGTAGAGCTCCAAAGGGATGAAGCTAAGGGGAAAATAATACTGGGCGTATGCTATAGGCCCCTAACCTGAGGGAGGAAGGGGAGACAGATTTCCTATCACAATTTGGATTAGCAGCAAGGATGGGAAGTGTTATCACAATGGGTGATTTTAACTATCCAGACATAGACTGGGCGGAGGGAACTACGCATTTATCCAAGGCTCGCCAGTTTCTAAACGTCTTGCAGGACAATTTTATGGGTCAGATGGTAGACGCACTAACAAGAAATAAAGTGTTACTGGATCTACTGATTACCTACAATACAGACCTGATCACGGATGTGGAAATACAGGGCAATTTAGGTAACAGCGATCACAGGTCAATTGGCTTCAGTATAAATCATGCAAATAGGAAACATAAGGGAAATACAAAGATACTGAATTTCAAAAGAGGCAACTTTCCTAAACTACGAGCCTTGCTAGGAGGCATAAATTGGGATAAAATCTTAGGAACAAAGAACACGGAGGAGAGATGGATTTGCTTTAAGAGCATATTAAATAAGGGCATTAGCCAATGCATCCCATTGGGTGATAAATTTAAAAGAGCAAACAAAAGTCCTGGATGGCTTAACTCCAATGTAAAAATGCATATAAAAGCAAAGGAGAAGGCCTTCAAAAAAATACAAGGTGAGGGATCATCAACAGCATTCAGACTTTATAAAGAATGCAACAAGAACTGTAAGGGTGCAATAAGGACGGCTAAGATAGAACACGAAAGACACATAGTGGAAGAGAGCAAAAAAAATCCCAAGAAATTCTTTAACCACTAGACATCCGCGCTATGGCCGAATGACGGCCACAGCGCGGACCTGCATTCCCGGGAGGCCGTCATATGACGGCCTCCCCTGTGCACGCTCCCTGCGCGCGCCCTGCAGGGCGCGCTGTGACCACCGAGTCACTGAGACTCGGCTGATCACCGATCCGAGTAAGGGGCCGGTCCTGGCCCTTTACCATGTGATCAGCTGTCAGCCAATGACAGCTGATCACATGATGTAAACAAAAGATCGGTAATCGTTTTTTTTTTACTCACGCTGACAGCGCGAGTAGAAAAAAAAGCCGATCACCGGCTGAGATGTCAGGGACCCCAAGTGGAAGAGGCACATCTGCCTCATCAGTGCCACCTAAAAGTGCCACCTAACACTGCCCACAGTGCCACCTAACACTGCCCACAAGTGCCACCTAACACTGCCCACAAGTGCCACCTAACAGTGCCAACAAGTGCCATATCAATGCCCACAAGTGCCACTTATCAATGCCCACCTGTAGTGCCAATCATTGCCACCTGCCAGTGCTGCCCATCACTGCCACCCATCAGTGCCCATCACTGCCACCCATCAGTGCCCATCACTTCCGCCTCATCAGCATACATCAATGAAGGAGAAAAATTACCCGTTTTAAATTTTTTATAACAAGATATAAAAAAAAAATTTTTTTTTTAAAAATTCAGTTTTTTACATTTTTTTTAACAAAAAGTAAAAACCGCAGAGGTGATCAAATACCACCAAAAGAAAGCTCTATTTGTGGTGAAAAAATTATAAAAATTTCATTTGGGTACAGTGTTGTATGACCTCGCAATTGTCATTCAAAGTGCATCAGCGCTGAAAGCTGAAAATTGGTCTGGATAGGAGGGGGGTTTAAGTGCCCTGTAAGCAAGTGGTTAAGTATTTAAACAGTAAAAAAGGGAGGACAGACCATATAGGCCTCATAAAGAATGAGGAAGGACCTCTGGTTACAAAGGATGGGGAGATGGCAAAGGTATTGAATTTATTCTTCTCCTCGGTCTTCATGAGGGAATCGGGGGGGGGGGGCTTCAGTAACCAAAACTGCAGTGTTTATCCTCATGACACAGCACAGGAAGCACCTCCATGGTTAACAGAGGACAGAATTAAATTTAGACTTGGGAAACTTAACATTAATTTAATAAATCACTGGGACCAGACGGCTTGCACCCGAGGGTACTTAGGGAACTCAGTCAAGTAATTGCCACTGCCAGGCCATTGTTCCTAATTTTTACTGACAGTCTACTGACTGGAATGGTACCAGCTGATTGGAGAAAAGCCAATGTAGCACCAATATTTAAAAAGGGCCCAAAATACATCACTGGGAATTACATACCAGTTAGCCTAACATCAATAGTTTGTAAACTTTTGGAGGGGATGATAAGGGACTATATACAAGATTTTAGTAATGAGAACGGTATCATTACCAGTAATCAGCATGAATTCATGAAGAATTATTCTTGCCAAACCAATCTATTAACCTTCTATGAGGAGGTGAGTTGCCATCTAGATAAAGGAATGCCCGTGGACATGGTGTATCTGAATTTTGCAAAAGCATTTGACACAGTTCCCCATAAACCTTCACTGTACAAAATAAGGTCCGTTGGCATGGACCATAGGGTTAGTACATGGATTGAAAATTGGCTACAAGGGCGAGTTCAGAGGGTGGTTGTCATGGTTATGCAGTAATGTGTGTCTGTCAGCTCACCTTTCCTTCTGTGTTCACCATTAGAGGCCAGCCACCCTTACCTGACTGTTTAAATAATTTCCCCTCAGCATAACTCCACTCTGGTCTCTAATTAGGAACACTATATTAACCTGGGCATTGCAAGCCTACCTTGCTAATCAACCATTGTGTGTTTGGCTTCCTGTTTCCTGCTTGCCGTGTGCTCTATGTTTGTCCCTGTTACCGACCTTGGGGTGTTCTCGACTATTCCTGTCTGCTCGTGACCCTGACCTTTTGGCGTGTCCCTGACTATCCCTGTTTGCCTGTGACCCTGAACCTTTGGCATGTACGCTGTTGTCCTTGTCTGCTAGACGCCCCGACTTTGGCTTATCCCCTTACTATCCTTGTTGTTCCAGCCTGCTGCTTCCTTCCTCTATCTCCTGTAGTCTACCGTGAGCGTGAACTGTGAGATCCTGGGGGCCGTGACCTGGAGCCAGACTGCAGCGTAGTCCATCCTCACCAATAGAGGCTCTGGTGAACACCTGCTGGCCCTTAGACTCCGCACCCTGGGAAATCTATGCTTTAGCTCCCACTGGGATCTGTGTTAGTGATCTAGTAGACCTGCTTCCTGAACCTCCCAGGATTCAACCCACAGCAGTCACTCCTAGGGTCCACTACCTTAGCCGTGCACTCCTGACTCTATGGAGTGCATCTGTCACCTGGTCTCAGGTGACCTGACAGTGGTGATAAATGGGAAGTACTCGGAATGGTCAGGGGTGGGTAGTGAGGTCCCACAGGGTTCTCTGCTGGGACCGATCCTATTTAATTTGTTCATAAACGACCTGGAGGATGAGGTAAACAGTTCAATCTCTGTATTTGTGGATGATACTAAGCTAAGCAGGGCATTAACTTCTCCACAGGATGTGGAAACCTTGCAAAAAGATCTGAACAAATTAATGGGGTGGGCAACTACATGGCAAATAAGGTTCAATGTAGAAAAATGTAAAATAATGCATTTGGGTGGCAAAAATATGAATGCAATCTATACACTGTAGGGAGAACCTCTGGGGGGAACCAGGATGGAAAAGGACCTGGGGGTCCTAGTAGATGATAGGCTCAGCAATGGCATGCAATGCCAAGCTGCTGCTAACAAAGCAAACAGAATATTCCCATGCATTAAAAAGGGGATCAACTCAAGAGATAAAATGATAATTCTCATGCTCTACAAGACTCTGGTCCGGACGCACCTAGAGTATGCTGTCCAGTTCTGGGCACCATTCCTCAGGAAGGATGTACTGGAATTGGAGCCAGTACAAAGAAGGGCAACAAAGCTAATAAAGGGTCTGGAGGATATTAGTTATGAGGAAACTTAACTTATTCTCTCTGGAGAAGAGACGCTTGACAGAGGATATGATTTCAATATACAAATACCATACTGGTGACCCCACAATAGGGATAAAACTTTTTTGCAGAAGAGAGTTTAGCAAGACTCGTGGCCACTCATTAAAATTAGAAGAAAAGAGGTTTAACCTTAACCTACGTAGAGGGTTCTTTACTGAAAGAGCGGCAAGGATGTGGAATTCCCTTCCACCGGTGGTGGTCTCAATGGAGAGCACCGATAGTTTCAAGAAACTATTAGATAAGCACCTGAACGACCGCAACATACAAGGATATACAATGTAATATTGACATATAATCACACACATGGGTTGGACTTGATGGAGTTGTGTGTTTTTTCAACCTCACCTACTATGCAACTATGTTTACAGTGGCTGCAAATTCCTCCATCTTGTTTTCAATGTGCCCCACTCTGGATTCTACAGCCTGTATCTCCTTATTGAAATTTTGCATGCAGGACATCATGTCAGTTTGGATTGAGCTCCTTAGGGACAGTAACATGTCGTTTAGTACTGTGTCCATAATTGGCTGATTATTTGTTGGGAACACCTCAATGCTGTCCGGTAGCTCTCTAGTAGGGATGAGCTGAACACCCCCCCCCCGGTTCAGTTCGCACCAGAACCTGCGAACGGACCGAAAATTTGCGTGAACTTTAGAACCCCATTGAAGTCTATGGGACTCGAATGTTCGAAATCAAAAGTGCTAAATTTAAAGGCTAATTTGCATGGTATTGTCCTAAAAAGGGTTTGGGGACCCGGGTCCTGCCCCAGGGGACATGTATCAATACAAAAAATGTTTTAAAAATCGCCGTTTTTTCAGGAGCAGTGATTTTAATGATGCTTAAAGTAAAAAAAAAAAAAAAAGTGAAATATTCCTTTAAATATCGTACCTGGGGGGTGTCTAAAGTATGCCTGTAAAGTGGCGCGTGTTTCCCTTGCTTATAACAGTCCCTGCACAAAATGACATTTTTAAAGGAATAAAAGTCATTTAAAACTGCTTGCGGCTTTAATGTAATGTCGAGTCCCGGCAATATGGATGAAAATCAGTGAGACAAACGGCATGGGTACCCCCCCAGTCCATTACCAGGCCCTTTGAGTCTTCTATGTATTTTAAGGGGAACCCCGCACCCAAATTAAAAAAAGGAAAGGCGTGGGGTACCCAGGCCCTATATACTCTGAACAGCAGTATACAGGCGGTGCAAACAAGACAGGGACTGTAGGTTTGTTAGTAAGTAGAATCTGTTTGTAATTTTGAACTGGTACATTTTTAATCTATAAAAAAATCTATTTTTAAGCTTTTTGGAAAACATAGGGAAGGGTTATCACCCCTGTGACATTTGTTTTGCTGTCTGTGCACCTCTTCAGAAGATTGTACCTCACTTTCTGTCCCAATGACAAACGTTTTTTGACAATTTGGGGTTTTTATTGAAACAAGGATTGGTGATAAAGCATCAGGAGACACGTTTTTCCCATATTAACTCTTACAGGAGGGAATTTCCCTTCCTAGGGGTAGATTTCATCTCACTTCCTATTGTCTCCTTCCGTTTGCAAGTAGGATTCGTTCGTAAGTTGGATGTTTGAAAGTAGGGGCCTGCCCTATATACTCTGCAGAAATTGCGGCCTTAGGTGTTGGTGTTGCCACAACACTTCAAGCCCTCACAGTTACTCTTGGTTGGCACAGGAATGGGCTCTGCTGTGAAATATTAGATCAAGAATTGTAATTACATGTCCCTGTTGAACAGGGTCAGAAAAATTGGGCCTTTGGTGGTGGTGCTGGTGCCACAACACTGTAAGTCCTCACAGTTACTCTTGGTGGGCGCAGAAACTGGCCCTGCTGTGAAATATTAGATCAAGAATTGTAACTACCAGATGACGTAATCTTAATGCTCACTGATCCAGTGTCTTCCCTAGAACTAGTGTCTCAACTATTACATAGATATGGTATGGTGTCATACTACAAAGTGAATGAAGCCAAATCTTTTATATTGGATCTAGGTGTAAATCCATGTGATAGATCAGATCTGCAAACTAGATTCCCATGTGTGGAACTCCCATGAAATTACCTACCTAGGAATTAAACTTACCTCCCAACCAAAACAATTATTCCGTGCTAACTACCTCCCACTAGAACGTAAACTACAAGAAGGACTCCTCTCCTTAAACAAACATACATTGTCAAGGTAAGGAAGGCTGGCAGCCTTCAAAATGCAACTCCTACCGCAATTACTTTATATATACCGCACAGTACCCATTCCAGTTCCCAGAAAATTCTTTCAAACCCTTCAAACAATACTTTCTAGATACCTTTGGGAAGGCAAGAAAGCCAGAAGCGCCTTTTCAAAACTTCGTAAGACAAGAAAAGCTGGTGGGGTAGGATTACCAGTCCTAGCGGACTACCATTTGGCCGCAATACTGGCACAACTTAGAGGGTGGTTTCCTAACCAACCTACTCCACTATGGGGGAGCATTGAGCAAGCTCTGATCCCAGGAAGTAGTCTATATGAATACGTCCTAGCTTATCCCCACCTTAAATCCAAATCTACTGATCTTCCTCTACCAATTCTAGCAACCCTGAATTCATGGAAAACCATAGTGGCTTCCAAATCTCAGGCATCTCCTACCATCCCTCTATCAATACCCATATCTACCCTAGCTTTGATAATCCTGGAATTAACCCTGCACAAATGGAAAATCAGAGGCTTGAACTGGGTATCGGATCTATACTCGGGTACTAAAATAAAATCATTCTCTGATTTTTAATTGGAATATGGTCTACCTGCCTCAAAACAATTGAATCACTTCTGAATTACATCTTATCTGAAAAGTAAAGGCACCATTAAATACAATCTATTCTGGCAGATTCAAAGCCACCTCACTGCTAAAACACATTGTAGAGGAGGTATCTCACTGTTCTACAATTCTCTCCATGACAAAACCATACTCACCAAAACGAACTCCATGCTAGCATGGGAAAAAGATCTTAACAATTCCTTTTCTGAAGAGCAATGGCACAAAGCCCTACAAATTACCCACTCAGCAACTAAATGCACCAACCTCTGGGAACTCTCCCACAAAATTATACAGAGATGGTACTTAACACCATACCGGATAGCTAAATTTGACCCATCTACATCTCCTCTGTGTTTGAGACATTGTGGGCAGACAGGCACCATCTTTCATGTTTTATGGAGCTGCAAGGGCCTAGCCAGATTTTGGTCCAACATCTTCTCAATCCTATGTCAGGCTAAAGGTCTACAGCTTCAAACCTCTCCCTTATTAGCTCTCTTAAATATAGGCATAGAAGATATACCACCACTCCATGGGAAATTTACCACCCACTTATTTCTAGCAGCCAAGTTAGTGATACTACGACGATGGAGATCTCCAGACACCCCAGCAGTAAAAGAGGCTATACGTACTCTTTCCATACACTACACTTACGAAAGGATGCTAGCATCCATTGAGGGAAAACAAGAAAAATTTCTTCTACATTGGCAACAATAGATAAATTGGTACAACGTGAACAACACATAAGGAAACTCTCCATAGGCGATTAACTTGTAAACTATCTACTGATTAACTGTACTCTACTTACGGTTTGAATCCTTTTTTCCCTAATGTCTCTGAGTTGATCCCAGTTTGTTTGTCTGTTTATTTTCTAGTTAGTTATGAGCTATACGCTCTTGGTGAACGAATGGTAACAGTTACAGCCCTGTTGTAGTTATACAAGATGTTTGGACTAGCAGGGACTGTACCCCCACCGAACCACAGTGAACTCCCAAGGGGGTGGCTGGTGGAGGGAAACAGCACCTCCCGCCCTATGCATTTTCCTCAGAAACCGTACAAATGTAATGTAATTGTAATACAAATGTACAATGTTGTTAGCTATTATTATCTATATCGCAGTCTACGCTACCCATTGATATACGACAAATGTTCACCTTTCTGTAATTTGTCAAAATTGAATAAACACTATTGATAAAAAAAAAAGAATTGTAATTACATGCACCTGTTGAACAGGGGCAGAAAAATTGGGCCTTAGGCACTGGTGCCACAACACTGCAACCCCTCACAGATACTCTAGTTGGAGCGCAGGAATGAGCCCTCCTGCAAAATATTGCATCAAAAATTGTAATTACACGCCCCTGTTAAAAAGGGGCTGAAAAATTGGGCCTTAGGCACTGGTGCTGATGCCACTATACTGCAACCCTTCACGGATACTCTAGTTGGAGCGCAGGAACGAGCCCTGCTGCAAAGTATTGCACCAAAAATGTAATTACACTCCCCTGTTAAACAGGGGCTGAAAAATTGGGCCTTAAGCACTGGTGCTGGTGCCACAACACTGCAACCCCTCACAAATACTCTAGTTGAGCGCAGCAACGAACCCTCCTTGCAAAATATTGCATCAAAAATTGTAATTACACGCCCCTGTTAAACAGGGGCTGAAAAATTGGGCCTTAGCCACTGGTGGCAGCGCCCAGAACCAAAAATATCAAGCTATCAGCATGATCATTGAGGAGGAAGAGGATAAGTCACTCAGCATAACTGGATAGTCACTCAGCATCAGGATAGGCAGTCTTGAAGGGATCTGACATTTCAAAAAAAATTACTCGGTTACATTAGCATCAGGTGCTTGGTAGCTGGTGGTGATCCAAGACTGATTCATTTTTATGAAGGTCAGTCGATCGAGCGAGTCAGTGGACAGGCGCGCACCCTGTGATTGGTTACAAAGCCTCTAGCAGCACTGAATGCGCATTCCGAAAGAACGCTGGATGCAGGACAGGCCAGTAGCTCAATTGCATACTGTGCAAGCTCTGGCCAGTGATCCATCCTCAAGACCCAGTAACCCAGAGGATTTTCGGTGGGAAAGGTGTCCAAGTCAGATCTTGCCCCTAGGTATTCCTGCACCATGTAAAACAGATGCTGGCGATGGTTGCTGGAACCGATCATACCTTGGGGCTGCGGACTAAAAAATTGTCTGAACGCATCGGTCAGACATCCACCTTCTCCACCTCTCCTTCTTTGACTGACTGAAGCCTCAGCAACACGTTGTCCAGGAACAGGAGTTTGTAACCTTCCAGTCTCTGGGAATGCGTTGCACAGACCTTTCTGCAAGGCCTCCTGAAGATGTTTCATCCTCTGCTCCCTCTGCGATGGCAGGATAAGATCTGCAACCTTACACTTGTAACGTGGATCAAGGAGGGTTGTCAGCCAGTATTGATCCCTCTCCTTGATACCACGAATACGAGGATACTTCCGCAGGCTTTGCAGGATCAGGGAGGCCATGCAGCGTAGGTTTGCTGAGGCATTCGGTCTAGATTCCTCTGGGTCACTAAGGACGACATGATCCGCAGCCACCTCCTCCCAGCCACGTACAAGTCCAGGGGTTTCTTGGGACTGTAAATGATCCCTTAAAGACTGCTGCTGATGCTGAGTGCCAGGCTCCACCTCCATGCTGACACAATCCTCCTCTTCCTCCTCCTCCTTGTCCGCTTCCTGTGTGATCGGCGGGCACGCAGGAACACTGTCTGGATAAAGGGGGCCTTGAGAGCTAAGGAAGTCCTCCTCTTCCTGCCTCTGTTCTGCCTCAAATGCCCTGTCCATTATTCCATACAGCGTGTGCTCCAACAGGTGGACAAGGGGGACAGTGTCACTGATGCATGCACTGTCACTGCTCATCATCCTTGTGGCCTCCTCAAATGGTGAGAGGACAGTGCATGCATCCCTGATCATGGCCCACTGGCATGAGGGGAAAAAACCAATCTCCCCTGACCCTGTCCTGGTGCCATAGTTTCACAGGTACTTATTGATGGCCCTCTGCTGCATGTGCAGCAACGTTGAGTTCCACCTGGTGGGCATGTCAAAAATTAGGTGGTTCTTGGGCAGGTTAAATTCCTTTTGGAGGTCAGCCGAGCACTGGCATTATATGACCTTCGGAAATGCACACAGACTTTCCTGGCATGCCTCAGGATATCCTGTAAGCCCGGGTATCTGCCCAAGAACCGCTGCACCACCAAGTTAAGGACATGAGCCAAACAGGGCACATGGGTCAGTTGTCCCTGTCGGAGGGCGGAGAGGAGGTTGGTGCCATTGTCACAAACCACCATACCTGCCTTAAGCTGGCATGACCTAAACCACCTGTGAACCTGCCCCTGCAGATCTGACAGAATATCTGCCCCAGTGTAGCTCCTCTCCCCCAAGCACACCAGCTCAAGCTCCGCATGGCATCTTTTGGCCTGCGTGCTTGCATAGCCCCTTGAACTCCTACGGAGCACTGCTGGTTCCGAGGACAAATCAGCACAGGAAGAGGCCAAAGAGGAAGAAGAAGAGGAGGGGTGGAGGAGAGAGGTGTGGCAGAATCACCACTAGTAGTATTTTGGAGGGGTGGTGGGGGAACAACCTCCAACACTACTGCACCCTGTCCTGCATCCTTCCCTGCTGCCAGAAGAGTCATCCAGTGCGTGGTGAAAGATAGGTAATATCCCTGTCCATGCCTGCTGGACCATGAGTCAGAGAAAATATGCACCTTACCACTGACCTCCCTGCCCAGTGAGGCCAAGACATTGCCTTCCACATACCGGTAGAGAGCCGGAATCGCCTTCCGTGAGAAAAAGTGGCGCTTGGGTACCTTCCACTGAGGAACCACACATTCCACAAACTCACGGAAGGGGGCAGCAGTTGGAGTGCTAGCAACTTAG
This sequence comes from Aquarana catesbeiana, assembly GCF_042186555.1. Lineage (NCBI taxonomy): Eukaryota > Metazoa > Chordata > Amphibia > Anura > Ranidae > Aquarana > Aquarana catesbeiana. The sequence goes on from NC_133330.1 coordinate 147,176,637, forward strand.
CCAAGCTAGCATTCAACCGCTGGGCATGTGGATGGCTGGGAGCGAACTTCTTTGAGCGGTGTAGCAGCTGGGGCAGGGAAATTTGCCTGGTACAATCTGACGTCGGTGTACCGATAGCAGATTGCCACCCAATTACTTGGCTGTGACACACCTAATTCTACACCTTCATTCCTCTCAGTGCAGGTTTCAGAGAGAACTGAAGGTATAGTGGGGTTGGAGATCCCAGCTGATGAGGAGCAAGGAGAGGTCCTCTTTGTTCTTTGGTGTTGTTCTTTTAGGTACATTTGCCAACGAACTGCATGGCAGGCCAACATATGTCTGGTCAAGCATGTGGTGCCCAAGCGGGAGATGTTTTGGACACGCGAGATATGCTTGAGACATATGTTGCAAATAGCAGCGGTGGGATCTGATGCACTCGTCTCAAAAAAGGCCCACACAAGAACTTTTGGAATAACGCGCAGAGACAGTAGCGCCCTGCGCATAGGGAGCTCTGCGGTGTGATGCAGTTGGTGTGCTTCCCTTAAGCTGGCCCCTGGAGGGCAGCCTGCCTAGTTGGTGATGTGCCTCTTCCTCCTCCTCCTCTCTCCTATCAGGCACCCACGTGGAGTCAGTGACCTCATCATCCCCTCCCTTCTCATCACTGGAGCAAAGCTAGCAGTATGCAGCAGCTGGGGGAACATGATTGCCAGATTTCTGTCCTTCTTGGGCACCCCCTCTCTCTGGGCTCACGTTACCCCCTTCCTCTGGCTGGGTACCATCATCGGAGCCTTCAAAACGCTGCGCATCCTCCTGGAGCATGTACCCAACACTGTGGTCAAACATTTCAGGGGACTCCTCAGGAAGACATGGTGGGGCTAGGGAAGGAGTGACAATGCCATTGAGCCGAGGGAAGAGGCTGCGTTGGCAGCTGCTTTGCCAGACAAAGTACCCTGAGCCTGGGTGAGAGAGGATGAGAAGGATGAGGATGGCTTGGTCATCCACTCTACCAAGTCTTCCACATGTTTCGGCTCAATGCTCAACACGGCCAGCTGCCGAAAAAAAGGACAAGCGTGTCACACAACCACGTGCTGATGAGGATGCAAAGTCTCCACGACTGTTACAACAGCAATTTTCTTCAGGTAGCATTAGGTGCACACTGTGCAGCGGATGCAGTACACTAACTGTAAATACTGAAGCTGCCTGCCTGTGGTATTAATATAGGATCAGAAGAACACCACCAATTTTATTCACGTAGCTTTAGGTGCACAATGTGCAGAGGTCACATTACACTAACTGTAAATACTGTAGCTGCCTGCCTGTGGTATTAATATAGGATCAGAAGAATACCACTAATTTTATTCAGGTAGCTTTAGGTGCACACTGTGCAGAGGACACAGTACACTAACTGTAAATACTGTTGCTGACTCTCTGTGGTATTAATAGGAGCAAAACAACAGCAATTTTCTGCAGCTAGCTTTAGGTGCACACTGTGCAGAGGACACAGTACACTAACTGTTAATACTGTAGCTGCCTGCCTGTGGTATTAACATAGGATCAGAAGAACACCACCAATTTTATTCAGGAAGCTTTATGTGCACACTGTGCAGAAGACACAGTACACTAACTGTAAATACTGTAGCTGCCTGCCTGTGGTATTAATATAGGATCAGAAGAACATCACCAATTTACTTCAGGTAGCTTTAGGTGCACACTGTGCACAGGACACAGTACACTAACTGTAAATACTATAGCTGCCTGCTTTTGGTATTAATAGGATCAGAAGAACACCAATTTTATTCAGGTAGCTTTAGGAGCACAATGTGCAGAGGACACAGTACACTAACTGTAAATACTGTAGCTGCCTGCCTGTGTTATTAATATAGGATCAGAAGAACATCACCAATTTACTTCAGGTAGCTTTAGGTGCACACTGTGCACAGGACACAGTACACTAACTTTAAATACTGTAGCTGCCTGCCTGTGGTATTAATAGGAGCAGAACAACAGCAATTTTCTTCAGGTAGCCTTAGGTGCACACTGTGCATAGGACGCAGTACACTAACTGTAAATTCTGTAGCTGCCTTCCTGTGGTATTAATAGGATCAGAAGAACACTACCAATTTTATTCAGGTAGCTTTAGGTGCACACTGTGCAGAGAACACAGTATACTAACTGTAAATACTGTAGCTGCCTGCCTGTGGTATTAATATAGGATCAGAAGAACACCACCAATTGTATTCAAGTAGCTTTAGGTGCACACTGTGCAGAAGAGACAGTACACTAACTGTAAATACTGTATTTGCCTGCCTGTGGTATTAATATAGGATCAGAAGAACACCACCAATTTAATTCAGGTAGCTTTAGGTGCACACTGTGCAGAGGACGCACTACACTAACTGTAAATTCTGTAGCTGCCTGCCTGTGGTATTAATAGGATCAGAAGAACACCACCAATTTTATTCAGGTAGCTTTAGGAGCACAATGTGCAGAGGACACAGTACACTAACTGTAAATTCTGTAGCTGCCTGCCTGTGGTATTAATAGGATCAGAAGAACACCACTAATTTTCTTCAGGTAGCTTTAAGTGCACACTGTGCAGAGAACACAGTACACTAACTGTAAATACTGTAGCCGCCTGCCTGTGGTATTAATAGGAGCAGAACAACAGCAATTGTCTCCAGGTAGCTTTAGGTGCACACTGTGCAGAGGATGCACTAGACTAATGGTAAATACTGTAGTTGCCAGCCTGTGGTACTAGAAGGATCAGAAGAACATCACTAATTTTCTTCAGGTTGCTTTAGGTGCACACTGTGCAGAGGACACACTACACTTACTTGTAAATACTGCAGCTGCCTGTGGTACTGTACTAATAGGATCAGAAGAACACCAATTGTCTCCAGGAAGCTTTAGGTGCACACTGTGCAGAGGACGCACTACACTAACTTGTAAATACTGCAGCTGCCTGCAGTACTGTACTAATGGAATCAGTAGAACACCAATAATTTTCTTCAGGTAGATTTAAGTGCACACTGTGCAGAGGACGCACTACACTAACTGTAAATACTGTAGCTGCCTGCCTGTGGTATTAATATAGGATCAGAAGAACACCACCAATTTTATTCAGTTAGCTTTATGTGCACACTGTGCAGAGGACACAGTACACTAACTGTTAATACTGTGGCTGCCTGCCTGTGGTATTAAAAGGAGCATAACAACAGCAATTTACTTCAGGTAGCTTTAGGTGCACACTGTGCAGAGGATGCAGTACACTAACTGTAATTACTATAGCTGCTTGCCTGTGATATTAATAGGATCAGAAGAACACCACCAATTTTTTTCAGGTATCTTTAAGTGCACACTGTGCACAGGAAACAGTACACTAATTGTAAATACTGTAGCTGCCTGCCTATGGGGTTAACATAGGATCAGAAGAACACCACCAAGTTTCTTCAGGTAGCTTTAGGTGGAAACTGTGCAGAGGAATCAGTACACTGACTGTAAATATTGTAGCTGCCTGCCTGTGGTATTAATAGGAGAAGAACAACAGTAATTGTCTCCAGGTAGCTTTAGGCGCACACTGTGCATAGAATGCACTACACTAACTGTAAATACTGTAGTTGCCTGTCTGTGGTATTAATAGGATCAGAAGAACACCACTACTTTTCTTCAGGTAGCTTTAGGTGCACACTGTGCAGAGGACACAGTACACTAACTTTATATACTGTAGCTACCTCCCTGTGGTATTAATAGGAGCAGAACAACAGCAATTGTCTCCAGGTAGCTTTAGGTGCACACCGTGCAGAGAACACACTACACTAACTGTAAATACTGTACCTGCCTGCCTGTGGTAATAATATAGGATCAGAAGAACACCACCAATTTAATTCAGGTAGCTCTAGGTGCACACTGCGCAGAGGACACAGTACACTAACTTTAAATACTGTAGCTGCCTGCCTGTGGTATTAATAGGAGCAGAACAACAGCAATTTTCTTCAGGTAGCCTTAGGTGCACACTGTGCATAGGACGCAGTACACTAACTGTAAATACTGTAGCTGCCTTCCTGTGGTATTAATAGGATCAGAAGAACACTATCAATTTTATTCAGGTAGCTTTAGGTGCACATTGTGCAGAGGACACAGTACACTAACTGTAAATACTGCAGTTGCTAGCCTATGGTATTAATATAGGATCAGAAGAACGCTTCCAATTGTATTCAAGTATTTCTGGTGCACACTGTGCAGAGGACACAGTACACTAACTGTAACTACTATAGCTGCCTGCCTGTGGTATTAATAGGAGCAGAACAACAGCAATTGTCTCTAGGTGGCTCTAGGTGCACACTGTGCAGAGGACGCACTACACTAGCTGTAAATACTGTAGCTGCCAGATTGTGGTATTAATAGGATCAGCAGAACACCACCAATTGTCTCCAGGTAGCTTTAGGTGCACACTGTGCAGAGTGCGCACTACACTAACTGTAAATACTGTAGCTACCTGCCTGTGGTATTAAAAGGATCAGAAGAACACCACTATATTTCCTCAGACAGCTTTAGGTGCACACTGTGCAGAGGACGCACTACACTAACTTGTAAATACTGCAGCTGCCAGCAGTACTGTACAAATAGGATCAGAAGAACACCACTAATTTTCTCCATGTAGCTTTAGGTGCACACTGTGCAGAGGATGCGTTACACTAACTGTAAATACTGTAGCTGCCTGCCTGTGTTATTAATAGGATCAGAAGAACAGCACTAATTTTCTTCAGGTAACTTTAGGTGCACACTGTGCACAGGACACAGTACACTAACTGAAAATATTACAGCTGCCTGCGATACTAATAGGATATGAGGAATACCACAAATTTTCTTCAGGTAGCTTTAGGTGCACACTGTACAGAGGACGCACTACACTAATTTGTAAGTACTGCAGCTGCCTGCGTTTCTGTACTAATAGGATCAGAAGAACACCACTAATTTTCTTCAGGTAGCTTTAGGTGCACACTGTGCAGAGGACGCACTAAACTAACTTGTAAATACTGCAGCTGCCTGCGATACTGTACTAAAAGGATCAGAAGAACACCACTAATTTTCTTCAGATAGCTTTAGGTGCACACTGTGCCGAGGATGCACTACACAAACCTATAAATACTGCAGCTGCCTGCAGTACTGTACTAATAGGATCAGAAGAACACCACTAATTTTCTCCAAGTAGCTTTAGGTGCACACTGTGCAGAGGACACAGTACACTAACTGTAAATACTGTAGCTGCCTGCCTGTGGTATTAATATAGGATCAGAAGAACACCACCAATTTTCTTCAGGTAGCTTTAGGTGCACACTGTGCAGAGGACACAGTACACTATCTGTAAACATTGTAGCTTCCTGCGTGTGGTATTAATAGGATGAGAACAACAGCAATTGTCTCCAGGTAGCTTTAGGTGCACACTGTGCACAGGATGCACTACACTAACTGTAAATACTGTAGCTCAATGCCTGTGGTATTAATAGGATCAGAAGAACACAACTAATTTTCTTCAGATAGCTTTAGGTGCACACTGTGCAGAGGACGCACTACACTAACTTGTAAATACTGCAGCTGCCTGCGATACTGTACTAACAGGATCAGAAGAGCACCACTAATTTTCTTCAGGTAGCTTTAGGTGCAAACTGAGCAGAGGACGGACTACACTAACATTTAAATACTGCAGCTGCCTGCGGAATGCTACTAATAGGATCAGAAGAACACCACTAATTTTCTCCATGTAGCTTTAGGTGCACACTGTGCAGAGGATGCGCTACACTAACTGTAAATACTGTAGCTGCCTGCCTGTGTTATTAATAGGATTAGAAGAACAGCACTAATTTTCTTCAGGTAACTTTAGGTGCACACTGTGCACAGGACATAGTACACTAACTGTAAATACTACAGCTGCCTGCGATACTAATAGGATAAGAGGAATACCACCAATTTTCTTCAGGTAGCTTTAGGTGCACACTGTGCAGAGGACTCACTACACTGACTTGTAAATACTACAGCTGCCTGCGATACTAATAAGATCAGAAGAACACCACCAATTTTCTTCAGGTTGGTTTAGGTGCACACTGTGCAGAGGACACAGTACACTATCTGTAAATGTTGTAGCGTCCTGCCTGTGGTATTAATAGGAGCAGAACAACAGCAATTGTCTCCAGGTAGCTTTAGGTGCACACTGTGCACAGGATGCACTACACTAACTGTAAATACTGTAACTCAATGCCTGTGGTATTAATAGGATCAGAAGAACACCGCTAATTTTCTTCAGATAGCTTTAGGTGCACACTGTGAAGAGGACACAGTACACTAACTGTAAATACTGTAACTGCCTGTCTGTGGTATTAATAGGAGCAGAACAGCAGCAATTGTCTCCAGGTAGCTTTAGGTGCACACTGTGCAGAGGATGCACTACACTAACTGTAAATACTTTAGCTGCCTGCCTGTGGTATTAATAGGATCAGAAGAACACCACCAATTGTATTCAAGTAGCTTTAGGTGCACATTGTGCAGAGGACACAGTACACTAAATGTAAATACTGTAGCTGCCTACCTGTGGTATTAATAGGAGCAGAACAACAGCAATTGTCTCCAGATAGCTTTAGGTGCACACTGTGCAAAGGACGCACTACACTAACAGTAAATACTGTAGCTGCCAGATTGTGATATTAATAGGATCAGAAGAACACCACTAATTTTCGTAAGGTAGCTTTAGGTGCACACTGTGCAGAGGACACAGTACACTAATTGTAAATACTGTAGCTGCTTGCCTGTGGTTTTAATAGGAGAAGAACAACAGCAATTGTCTCCAGGTAGCTTTAGGTGCACACTGTGCTGAGGACGCACTACACTAACTGTAAATACTGGAGCTGCCTGCCTGTGTTATTAATATAGGATCAGAAGAACACCACCAATTTAATTCAGGTAGCTCTACGTGCACACTGTGCAAAGGACACAGTACACTAACTGTAAATACTGTAGCTGCCTGCCTGTGGTATTAATATAGGATCAGAAGAACATCACCAATTTAATTCAGATAGCATTAGCTGCACACTGTGCAGAGGACACAGTACACTAAATGTAAATACTGTAGCTGCCTGCCTGTGGTATTAATAGGAGCAGAGCAACAGCAATTGTCTCCAGATAGCTTTAGGTGCACACTGTGCAAAGGACGCACTACACTAACAGTAAATACTGTAGCTGCCTGCCTGTGGTATTAATAGGATCAGAAGAACAGCACTAATTTTCTTCAGGTAGCTTTAGGTGCACACTGTTAAGAGGACACAGTGCACTTACTGTAAATACTGTAGCTGCCTGCCTGTGGTATTAATAGGAGCAGAACAACAGCAATTGTCTTGAGGGAGCTTTAGGTGCACACTGTGCAGAGGATGCACTAGACTAATGATAAATACTGTAGCTGCCAGATTGGGGCTATTAATAGGATCAGAAGAACACCACTAATTTTCGTAAGGTAGCTTTAGGTGCACACTGTGCAGAGGACACAGTACACTAATTGTAAATACTGTAGCTGCTTGCCTGTGGTTTTAATAGGAGCAGAACAGCAGCAATTGTCTCCAGGTAGCTTTAGGTGCACACTGTGCAGAGGACGCACTACACTAACTGTAAATACTGGAGCTGCCTCCCTGTGTTATTAATATAGGATCAGAAGAACATCACCAATTTAATTCAGGTAGCATTAGCTGCACACTGTGCAGAGGACACAGTACACTAAATGTAAATGCTGTAGCTGCCTGCCTGTGGTATTAATATAGGATCAGAAGAACATCACCAATTTAATTCAGGTAGCATTAGCTGCACACTGTGCAGAGGACACAGTACACTAAATGTAAATGCTGTAGCTGCCTGCCTGTGGTATTAATAGGAGCAGAACAACAGCAATTGTCTCCAGATAGCTTTAGGTGCACAGTGTGCAAAGGACGCACTACACTAACAGTAAATACTGTAGCTGCCTGCCTGTGGTATTAATAGTTTCATAAGAACATCACTAATTTTCTTCAGGTAGCTTTAGGTGCACACTGTACAGAGGACACAGTACACTAACTGTAAATACTGTAGCTGCCTGCCTGTGGTATTAATAGGAGCAGAACAACAGCAATTGTCTTGAGGTAGCTTTAGGTGCACACTGTGCAGAAGATGCACTAGACTAACGATAAATACTGTAGCTGCCAGATTGTGGTATTAAAAGGATCAGAAGAACACCACTAATTTTCGTAAGGTAGCTTTAGGTGCACACTGTGCAGAGGACACAGTACACTAATTGTAAATACTGTAGCTGCTTGCCTGTGGTTTTAATAGGAGCAGAACAACAGCAATTGTCTCCTGGTAGCTTTAGGTGCACACTGTGCAGAGGACGCACTACACTAACAGTATAGCCCTGGAGCTGAAGCGCAGCATAAGAGTAGGGCCAGCATGATGGGGTTTTCCCTATAAGGCTATAACAAGGTGGGGGTTGTTAAGAAAGTGATACAGTTGGTAGGAGGGTCAAGTATCAGGAGAGATATGATAAGAGGTACCCATTGGAGGATCATAGGGTGGGGCAGGGTGTTGCTTGGTGGTCCTAATGAGTTGCTAGGTGGGTGTTGGTCTGTCAGTATCACTTTGAATTTGGACAGCAACCGAGGAGATTCTCTGAGTGTTTAGCTGTGTCTGGCAGTTAACTGAATTAAGATGGAAGATCTTGACAATATGCTGGCCAGGATTCTTGCGGCGCCGGTTGCCAATGGACCGCAATGGCTACGTGATCAATTGTCTGGACTGTTGCCGGAGTCGGGGCAGGTAATTGCTACATCTGCCCCTTCTACTACACGCGCTAGGGGGTCAAGGCCTCCTGAGCATTTGAGCCCTGAAATGACCCGAGGGGGTGTCGCCGTGCTGGGAGCCCAGTAATGGACCCTTCAGCTTCCGCAGCCAAGAGAACGCCTTCTCAGCAGGCTAACGGAGCTGGGAGGAATCCTCATCACAGGCATCCCCCCGGGGTAAGAAGTGGGTCGGCCACACGATCCCACCCCCCTTCTACAGCTTTACAGGACCATACGGCTGCCTCTGCGGGTGCTGTGTCCGCCATTAGAGCAGCCCTGGGGGGAGAGTGCATTCACCCAGTGCCGGCCTGATGCCTGGGACGGCCGGGACTGTCAACAGAAGAAGCGGAGGTTAGCAGAGGGGAGCCAGCGCCGAGCCTACAGCTCAGCGGGACCTGCACACAGCTTCTGTCACAGGCCCTAGGCAGAGAGCGCAGCGGGGAGGAGGAACTCGAAGGAGAACGGAGCGGCGGCTTCCGGTGACGTCATCGGCCGGCGCCTGTCAGCGGAGCGCAGTACAGGCGTGATACATGAAGAGGCAGAGCAGTCGGAGGGAGAACTGTCAGCGTCTGAGGAAGGAAAGGAGGGGGTGGATGTCGGCCCAAGTAGAAGAGAGGATGATCAGCTGCAGGGATCCGGAGTGACGGCTGAGCGGTCTGGGCAGCCTGGTAAGTATTATCCATGTGTGTCTTATGTGTCTGCTGTTATGTCGTCTGAGTCAGATGTCAGTACAGAAATGTTGTCACAGGGACAGGTACAGGAGAAGGGGGACTCTGTGGCTGAGGAAGGACAGCGAACTATGGGGGGGATGCTGTGATGGGCATAAGGCAAGACTCTGCTGTTCGGGAGATAGCCTTGCAGGACACGGCTTTGAGGGGGGGTCCTTGCTAGGGGTGCCGTCGGTGGTGCCGACAACGGCAGCCGGGATGACTGGTGTGGCTGGACTGCTACAAGCGTTCATGGCAGGTTTCAGTGAAGTGCTAGCCAGGTGCGACATGGGGATAAGTGCGACTGGGGTTGTTTCCACTGCGTCTAGTGTGACTGGGGTTGTTTCCCCAGCGTCGGCATGGACAGCTGCGCAGTCTCCGCTAATTGCATCAGGGGATTTGGCCAGTCAGGGCTCGCCTGGGGGCTAGCGGGAGGGGTATCGGTGACGTCCCCCCAGGAGGGGGCAGGGCAGGCAGTGGTGGCTACATCATCCACAGAGGCATCATCGCAGAGCTCAGCCAAGGCGGCTGAGGAGGGTAAGAAGTCCACGGGGGACACCGAGGGAGTGCGTTTAGTGGACGCGGCTAAATGCGAAGTATATGTGTGCTTCGAGGGACCGCTGGGATCTCACTTGAAACAGGAAGTGCGTGATAGGATTTGGAAAGGTGAGTACGTGGAGATATTCTCCCTGTTACCCCTAGAAAAGTTTAACCTGGACAAGGTCAAGCCGGATGAGAGTAAGAAGGAGGAAGAGGAGAAGAGGCGATACTGGCTTATTCCCAGGACTTTTGGTAATTGGCTACAGGCGTTCAATGTTCTTGCCAGTGTCATCGGCGAGAAGTCTCCAGATCAGTGCTCCACGCTGTTTTGTTACGCGGATGCTATTGGTGAGGCGCAGAGGGTGTACGGAGGAGTGTCCTGGTTGCGTTACGATGAACAATTCCGTCAACGCAAGGCGCTCAGGTCATCAATTAGGTGGGACCACAAGGATATCAGCTTGTGGATGAAGTTGATGACCCAGGCGAGGGCAACAAACATCCCCTTTTCAGGGGGGGCTGGTGGGGGAGCAGGAACCGCGTCACCATCGGCCGGAAAGCGGAAAGGTTTCTGTTGACAGTTCAATGAAGGGAACTGTAGATTCGGGGGATCATGCCGGTTCCAACATGAATGCTCAGGCTGCGGGGATCTCATCCACTTGCGAAATGCTTCAAACAAAACATAGGTAAGTCTGGTGAGGCTGGCAAGAGGGAGGACGCCGGTGAAGGTGAAAAAACTGGCTCCATTCCTAAGTAGGTATCCTGATCAAACGGAGGCACGGCTTCTTTTACATGGTTTTTCTGTAGGTTTTAGGATCCCTTGCACTTTATCCGGTGATCCTCCTGTCCCTCCTTGTGACAGACCTAGCCGGGAAAGAGACGTTTGGAGGGGACTGTATCCTAGCCTCTTGCCGATCGATCGGGGGCCCTTGCATTTGGGGGAACGGTGCTCTTTGTGAGCTGTATGTCTGGGGACCCTGGATTTGCCATTTTGGAATAGTGGCTGATTCATAATGCTGGGACAGATACTGTTAGGAAATGCTGATGTAAATTCCAACACCTGTCTGTCTATTGTCTGCTGAAAATGTGTATTGTAAATAAGTCTACTATGGGATCTAAGATTCATTAGATCCCCATTGTTATTTGTGTTAATTAACTCTGCTATTGTGTGAAGAAGAGTCTATGTTGATTGTGCTAATTTTGATTGGATTTTCTGAACTACAAGACGGCCAGTCTGGCCTAACGGTCATGTCTGAGTCATCTAGGCTGTCTAAAGGGATTAGTTAATTGGCTCATGTTAATTAGGTTAATTAGGTTACAGCTGTATTGTTAGAGTAATATGAGCAGGAGGTCTGCACCTCCACTTTGAGTGTATAAAAGCCTGTATTTTGTCAATAAAGAGAGATTCCTGGTTGAACTTACATACAGCCTGCCTGGTGTTTGTTCTGAGCTACACAACCGGGTTAGAACGGCACAGAGCTGTGGTTCTAGTCCCGGACCATTGGATGACTGAACCATCAGACGTTGCAATCTGATTCAATAGCTGCAGAGGAGTGGCGGGAGAGTGGAACCGAGCGAGCAAAGGGGCTCGTTACTCTCCTAATTTGTTGTCGGCATGACAACACCCTTCGGTGGTGTCGGAGAAATTGGCTAAGGAAGTGGCTTTGGGTAGGATGGCAGGCCTTTTTGAAATGCCCCCTGTAGCGAAGTTGGTTGTCTCTCCATTGGGAGTGGTTCCCAAGAAGGAAGCCAATTATTTCCGGTTGATCCACCATCTTTCATATCCGCATGGTTTGTCGGTTAATGATGCCATTGACCGCAAGTTTTGTACGGTCTCTTACGCATCTTTTGACAAGGCGGTTAGTTGGGTTCGAAAGTTCGGCAAGGGGGCTCTTTTGGCGAAGACGGGTATAAAATCAGATTTTCGCCTTCTTCCGGTGCATCCCGACAGCTTCCGTTTGTTGGGCTGAATGTGGGAGGGTCGTTATTTTGTCGATCTCTGCCTGCCTATGGTTTGTGCCGTATCTTGTTCACTTTTCGAAACATTCAGCTCCTTTTTGGAATGGGTGGTGAGGGATGTGTCCGGTTTGCATTCCATACTTCACTACCTGGACGATTTCTTGGTGATTGGCCCTTCGACGGGCAGGGGGTGCCATATTCTGTTGGCACCGTTGCAATACATTTTTGAGTTATTCGGTGTACCTTTGGCGCAAGAAAAAACTGAAGGGCCGGTCACCACGCTGAAATTTCTGGGGATTGTGATTGACACGGTGTGCATGGAATGCTGGCTCCCCTTTGATAAGGTGGAGGACATGCAGGCAGCAGTGTCCTTTGCCCTTGGCAGCAACAAGATTCGCTTGCGTTCCTTGCAGTCATTGTTGGGCAAGTTGAATTTTGTATGCCGCATTATGCCCATGGGCAGGATCTTCTGCAGGCATTTGGCTTCAGCCACGTCGGGGGTCAGGGCACCGCACCATTTTGTGCTTTTGTCTAAGGCACACAAAGACGATTTACGGGTATGGCAGTTGTTCCTAGCACAGTTCAATGGTAGGTCATTGTGGATGGATGAAATGGTTTCTGCGTGCGACTTGGAGCTTTATACAGATGCGGCCGGGGCAGTCGGTTACGGAGCAATCTTGGGGAGTCAGTGGAGTGCTGGTGAATGGCCGGACTCATGGCGCAAGGCAGACTTACTGGGTAATCTGGTGCTGTTGGAGCTATTTCCCATTGCGGTGGAAATTTGGCAGCAGGAATTTAGGAACAAACGGGCTCTTTTTCACTGTGACAATCTGGGGGTTGTACAGGCTATTACCAAATTTCCGCTTCTTCCCCATCGGTGGTGCGTTTTCTGAGGCATTTAGTGCTGTTATGTTTGTGTCTGAATTGTTACGTTCGTGCTGTTCATGTGCCGGGTGTGACCAATAATGTGGCTAATGCTTTGTCTCGCTTACAGTGGGACAGATTCAGAATGTTGGCGCCGGGAGCGGAGCAACATGGCAGGCCTTGCCCAGACCACTTATGGGACATCGCATTCGAACGGTAACAAGGCTCATCAAGGATTCTGTGTGCACGGCTACGTGGACCGCATATGAGAAGGTTTGGGGAAGTGGCTTACACTCGAATGGGAGGTAGGTGGATGTGCTAGCGAAGGTGACTATTTGTGCTTGGTGCTAGAATTCATTGGCAGGAATGTGAAAGGTGGAGTTTCCGCATCCAAATTGGGTCAGAAAATGTCGGGCTTGGCTGTTTGGTTTCAATTATCTGGGGTTGGGGATGTTACCAAGCATGCTTTGGTAAAACGGGTTTTGCGGGGCTACAGGCGGGGTAAGAACACAAGGGATTCCCGCCACCCGGTTTCATTCAGCATGCTAGGGGCTATCATAGGTGTCATGGGTGAGGTTTGCATTACGAGGCTGCGCTTTTTAGAACAGCGTTTATTTTGGCGTTTTTTGGGGCGTTCAGAATTGGAGAATTGGTGTGCAGGTCAAAATGGGGTGGTGGTGGTTTGGACTGGGCTGATGTGGAGCTTAGGGGTGAAGTGGTGTCGCTTTTCATTCGCAGGTCCAAAACTGACCAAGGTGGTAAAGGTGCATGGGTTACTTTGGGGGAGGTAAGGGACTCACCCTTGTGCCCTGTTCGGGCAGTTCGGGAATGGTTGGAGGTCAGGGGCATGGACCGCGGTCCTTTGCTCCAACATAGTAATGGGTTTGCATTGTCTAGGATTCAGTTTGGGGCTATTTTCAAGAAGTGTAAGGGACTCACCCTTGTGCCCTGTTCGGGCAGTTCGGGAATGGTTGGAGGTCAGGGGCATGGACCGCGGTCCTTTGCTCCAACATAGTAATGGGTTTGCATTGTCTAGGATTCAGTTTGGGGCTATTTTCAAGAAGTGTCTCCTGGCTGCGGGTTTTTCGACACAGAATTACTCCTCCCATTCTTTCAGAATTGGAGCAGCCACCGAAGCGGCCCAATGGGGCCTGGAAGACAAGCTGGTGCATCAACTTGGTAGATGGGAGTCACACGTTTTCGACTGTATGTGCGGCCTCATCTATTGTGAGATTGGATAGGTCGTAGGTAAGCACGGTTAAGTGGGGGAAAGAGATCATGTTTTACGTGTGTTTCTGTTTCTTGTGTTTTTCTTACATGTTGTGGGTGTTCAATTGTTGGTTTCTTGTCGTGTGTGTTGGTGCTGGGGATTTGTGTTGTTTATGTTATGTGTTACTTTACAGGTTCGGAATGTTTGGTGTGGATCTTGGGCCATTCTTACGTTTTCTGGGGGGCTAAGAGGGCCGAGGTTAGGCAGGATGGTCGTCAGTTGGGATTCTCCAGAGAACGGGTCAGGATCAGGTGGATCGGGCTCAGGGGCATGTTGTGGTCGAGGGTTCTTCCAGAAGTGCACCATTAGGCCAGGCTTGACAGGCCCCCTGACGTACTTCTGCTTCATGTGGGAGGAAATGATTTGGGGCTCCGGGTGTCCAGGGAATTATGCAGAGACATTAAATATGATCTCTTAAGATTGCGTACCCTGTTCCCGGACACAATTGTAGTGTGGTCGGACATGGTGGCCAGGGCCTCCTGGCATTTGGCTGTATCTGTGGAGCGGATTAATAGAGCCAGGATCAAGGTCAATAAGGCTGTAGCAAATTTTTTTTGTCCGCAACGGCGGTTTGGCGATTCATCACAGGGAATTGGAGCAAGATCCATGGTTGTACTTGAGAGGGGACGGGGTTCATTTGAATGCAGTAAGGATTGATGTTTGGTTCCTGGGCTTGCAAGACGGCATTCAAAGAGCTCTGTGGGTGTGGTGGGCTGCCCAGGCGTAAGGTTTCACGCCGGGCGTCTTGGCAGAGGTCGTAGGGTTTTTGAAGGCGGGGATAGTGAATTTCTTTGGAAAAAGAATGGGTTGGGCCCATCTATGGTAGGGGTGTACCTGCCCTAATAAGTACGGGAGAAATAGTTGGCTGTATTGGCTGGTGAATTTGCCTAAATTTGTCCCAGAGCTGGCGTAAAGCACGGCTTGGGGCCGTAATAGGCAAGGTTGTGCCAGATACAGAAATTTGAGCAGTCAAGGGTGCCTTCAATAATCCTATGCAGTTTTTTCAAGTCAGTTATTTCTTTTATTAAAGTTTTATTATGGTTTGTTTTTTGTGCAATAAAGAGGCTGCTATGGCCATTTTAACCAAAAAAAAAGTTGTCCGGCTTAATTATTGTAATTTGGTAAGGTGGTAATTGGGTATTGGGTGATGGCATACAGCCGATCATGTAAATACTGGAGCTGCCTGCCTGTGTTATTAATATAGGATCAGAAGAACACCACCAATTTAATTCAGGTAGCTCTACGTGCACACTGTGCAGAGAACACAGTACACTAACTGTAAATACTGTAGCTGCCTGCCTGTGGTATTAATAGGAGCAAAACAACAGCAATTGTCTCCATGTAGCTTTAGGTGCACACTGTGCAGAGGATGCACTAGACTAATGGTAAGTACTGTAGCTGCCAGCCTGTGGTATTAATAGGATCAGAAGAACACCACTAATTTTCTTCAGGTAGCTTTAGGTGCACACTGTGCAGAGGACACAGTACACTAACTGTAAATACTGTAGCTGCCTGCCTGTGGTATTAATAGGAGCAGAACAACAGTAATTGTCTCCAGATAGCTTTAAGTGCACACTGTGCAGAGGACGCACTACACTAACTGTAAATTCTGTAGTTGCCTGCCTGTGGTATTACTACAGGATCAGAAGAACACCACCAATTTAATTCAGGTAGCTCTAGGTGCACACTGTGCAGAGGACACAGTACACTAACTGTAAATACTGTAGCTGCCTGCCTGTGGTATTAATAGGAGCAGAACAAAAGCAATTTTCTTCAGGTAGCTTTAGGTGCACACTGTGCATAGGACGCAGTAAACTAACTGTAAATACTGTAGCTGCCTGCCTGTGGTTTAATAGGATCAGAAGAACACTCCCAATTTTATTCAGGTAGCTTTAGGTGCATACTGTGCAGAGGACACAGTACACTAACTGTAAATACTGCAGCTGCCTGCCTGTGGTATTAATATTATTAATATAGGATCAGAAGAACACCACCAATTGTATTCAAGTAGCTTTAGGTGCACACTGTGCAGAGGACACAGTACACCAACTGTAAATACTGTAGCTGCCTGCCTGTGGTATTAATATAGGATCAGAAGAATACCACCAATTTAATTCAGGTAGCTTTAGCTGCACACTGTGCAGAAGACCCAGTACACTAGCTGTAAATACTGTAGCTGCCTGCCTGTGGTATTAATAGGAGCAGAACAACAGCAATTGTCTCAAGATAGCTTTAGGTGAACACTGTGCAGAGGATGCACTAGACTAATGTTAAATACTGTAGCTGCCAGATTGTGGTATTAATAGGATCAGAAGAACACCACTAATTTTCTTCAGGTAGCTTTAGGTGCACACTGTGCAGAGGACACAGTACACTAATTGTAAATACTGTAGCTGCTTGCCTGTCATTTTAATAGGAGCAGAACAACAGCAATTGTCTCCAGGTAGCTTTAGGTGCACACTGTGCAGAGGACGCACTACACTAACTGTAAATACTGTAGCTGCCTGCCTGTGGTATTAATATAGGATCAGAAGAACACCACCAATTTAATTCAGGTAGCTTTAGGTGCACACTGTGCAGAGGACACAGTACACTAACTGTAAATACTGTAGCTGCCTGCCTGTGGTATTAATAGGAGCAGAACAACAGCAATTGTCTCCAGGTAGCTTTAGGTGCACACTGTGCAGAGGACACACTACACTAACTGTATATACTGTAGCTGCCCACCTGTCGTATTAATAGAATCAGATGAACACCACCAATTTTATTCAGGTAGCTTTAGGTGCACACTGTACAGAGGACGCACTACACTAACCGTAAATACTGTATCTGCCTACCTGTGGTATTAATAGGATCAGAGGAACACTACTAATTTTCTTCAGGTAGCTTTAGGTGCACACTGTGCAGAGGACACATTACACTAACTTGTAAATACTGCAGCTGCCTGCGGTACTGCACTAATAGGATCAGAAGAACACCAATTTTCTTCAGGGAGCTTTAGGTGCACACTGTGCAGAGGACACAGTACACTAACTGTAAATTCTGCAGCTGCCTGCCTGTGGTAATAATAGGATCAAAAGAACACCACCCATTTTCTTCAGGTAGCTTTAGGTGCACACTGTGCAGAGGACGCACTACACTAACTTGTTAATACTGTAGCTGCCTGCCTGTGGTTTTAATAGGATTAGAACACCACTAATTTACTCCAGGTAGCTTTAGGTGCACACTGTGCAGAGGACGCACTACACTAACTTGTACATACTGCAGCTGCCTGCGGTACTGTACTAATAGGATCAGAAGAACACCACTATTTGCTTCAGGTAGCTTTAGGTGCACACTGTGCAGAGGACGCACTACACTATCTGTAAATACTGTAGCTAATAGGACTAATAGGATCAGAAGAACACCAGCAATTTTCTTCAGGTAGCTGTAAATACTGTAAAAACACCTGCCTGCCTGTCAGTAGTAGGAATAGAATAACAGGAACGGATCTAGCTAAACTGAATAAAGTATATATATATATATATATATATATTGTAATGTTTGGGGTATTTAGCTCAAGCGATAAATGCGTTTTTAGTGCAGTGAGTCCACCTCAGACAGGCATTATAGTTAAGGGCCTGGTAGCCCACGTTTATTAAACCGAAAAACAAAAGCAAAAAGGTCCATTCAGGATTCCCACGCAGGGGTTTAACTTCATTAAGCACTCCAAAAATAAGGAAAACATACCAAGCCACCTGGCTCTCTTGTCAGCAGTTCCTCTGCTTGCTCTCAACAGATTTGGCAATTCTTTACAGCCCCCTGGACTCACTGGCTTCCTCAGTCTCCCCGACTCTCAAGGCTGGCCAGCCTTTCCCAGTCCCTGGGCAAAGAATCCCCTTTTCATCGGCTGCAGACTCCCACAGGGCAGACCACTCTCCAGACACAGGTCTGTCTTCACACAGCAGTAGCAACAAGCTGCACACACTCCACCTTCCTCCACCCTCTGCTCTCACTAGCCCCTCGTTATATGGGCTGTGTGCACCTGGGCACACAACCTGCTGGCTCTCCATAAGACATGGACACAGGGTTAGAGATCCCATCCCTTTTCCCAGTGACAGGGACTATTACATATCCCCCCCCTTTGTTTCGATCCGGAGGGAGGAACACCAGCACCCGTCATGGTTGGGACACCTCTGTGCTGGCTGTCAGCCACGTAGGCCCAACCTTTTTTTCGGGTGCGCTTCCAGGTACGTCCCACCCTGGATCTTAACAGGGTCCTACATTTCCCTATACTCCCCCCTTGTTTCGCACCGGAGGGAGGAACACATAAACCAGTCACTAAGAATGGGACACCTCTGTGCCAGCCATTCGCTGCGTAGGCCCATTTCTTTTTCCGGGTATGTTTCCACCAGCACTTCACCTTGAACCATGGGCTCCCACTAATCTCTCTATCCCTTCCACCTTCTGGCCACGGGATCCTCCTTTTCCCTCCCACAGACCTACTCTCCTGGGACTGTTGGGGACCCATTTCCATGAAATCTGTCAGGGACTGACCCCTCTCACTACCTGACGCAACACTAACCAACAACATCTGTTTATCAGGTTCACTAACCCCTGTGTGGTTACCCTTGGCAACCAAATCATCTGAGATCAACACCACATACTTCTGTTTAACCTCGATAGCAATGTTCCACAAGGGGTTATTTAATTCAATATTATCATCATCATCAAGACCTCTTGTCACCTGGTTTGCTAGGACAGGGTCTAGGGAGGGACCATCTACAGGCAAGCAGTTACTCCCTATGGGACATTCCCGCAGTTTCACATCGCTCCCTGTTGTCCAACACTCCAATAGCGACTGTCCTACCAACGCACATTTTTCCACACCAATCTCTTTAACCATTTCTGTGTCCATTGGTACCTCAACCAATACCTCTGAGTTGTCCGACAGTGCTCTACAGTGCTTCTCATACACTTTTTCATTACAGTTACCAACACTGCCATTTCCTGTCAAAGTGTCTCCGGGTACCTCAAACTGCACCTCCCTGCGAGTGATGGATTGAATTCCCACTACTGCTGCGTCTTTTCCGGGCCCTTCCCTTTCACGAGGTCTAGCGGGTGAGACAGCACACGCGCCATGTACCAACCACTGCTCAGCTGCACCTCGGATCGCACCAGCAGGAATGCACCTCATCACACCAGCATACGGAGAGACTTCCACTATGTCTATCATTTCTGATTCCTTTAGCAGTTCCCCTGAACGCCTTCCGCACATAACTGTCGCTGGAAGCATTCTCGCAGAGAACTGCGAGACCACTTTCTGCAAAAGTAACCAACATTGCAGTAACCAATTTTTATCAACATTGCTTAACATCGCCTGTACCACGTGTCTCCACTGATTGGTACTACGCAGTACCAGGTCGCCCATCTGCGGTGGATACATGCAGGTATACAGCGGAAAGATTTTCACCAATTCCAACAACATCTCAGTTATTTCTAGACATGCCACATCTAAACACAGAACTCTAGGGACTTTTCCCTTACTAACGACGTGGAGGGGCTCATTTGCTAAGGCTTGAGAGGCTGAGACACTCAAAGAGACCTCCACCTCAGAGGCCACTGACAAAACTTGCGGCTCCCAATGAGCACCGCTAAATGCATGTGTCACACTCATTGTGTCATTTTCAGCAACACTGAGCCCTTCCAAGTCCCTATCCATTATCCCATCATCCTGGCACTCAACATGACTCATCTCTTTTGCTGTGGACAAAACTTCTGCTATATATGCGCCCTTTTCCGATCCTTCCGCCTGGAGGGGGTTAAGTTCTGCAACAGCCAACGCACCTGTGTCTACTGGCTTTGCAGCCTCTCCATTTGTCACAGCAGCAATAGTGTCCAGCTTACTATTACCTTCAGAAATTTCTTTCCACCACGCTATCACCTTAATGGCGAGACTATCCCAGTCTATCCTGTCTGTGCTCCAGTCATCAGCACTCTGTAGTACTGCTCCCTCTGCCCATGGAGACACAGGTGGACAGAGTGGTTTAGCAGCAGACAATCTGCACCAGTCACTGTCAACCACATCAGATTGTGATAATACATACTCCCTCATTTGAGCTATTTTCCCATTGTTTTCCACCTGAGCAGTATCAGAGCTGTCCTGGAGCCCCGCCGGCTCCAACACTGGGAGTCCTCCTGCGATTTCCTGGGACAACTCTGCTGCACTACCTGTGGTTACCATGGGAGACACCAAACCATCAACATTGTCAGTAATACACTTTTCAACATCATCATTACTTTTGAATACATCACAATAAGTACATGTATCATCAGCCATAGACATAGCAGTGTTATAAGCTTTAACAGGCTGTTTTTGGTCAGAACACACAGCACCCCGCGTAACGCTCAGCACACCACCCTTCCTCTCCAAAGGCATTCTTTTGCCCACTAGGGCGGCTCCACAGTTGTCCTGGGAAACCATGTGCCTCACCACTGCGGGCTCCTGGGAGGTTTCCCTGGGCATCTCTGTAGCACCTGTCACTAGGGAACCTGGCACACAAACTGTATTGGTCACCCCTAGGTTACCACTTCCAGCACTCTGGTGGATTACACCAGGTACATACAGAGTCCAGTCTTTTTGAGTTCTTAACCTTGCTGCAGGTTGAGCTTCAACCTGTGTCTCCCCACTACTCGGGGTAGCAAACTGCAGCAAGTCCATTTTTACCACTTCTGCTGATCTCCCAGCCGGATATACTCCCACTTCACTGGGATCAGTCCCGCAAACTGCAACAGTCTTACCATAATCTGTAGCAGGTAACTCTGGCTTCATTTGAGTACGTTGTCTATCCTTTATCGCACTTTTACTGACTAACTCTCCCTGGTGGCCATGGGATGAAACTGCAGCAGCCACTTCTGACTCCTTAGCACCCCCTGCAGGCACAACAGGTACTTCCTCACTGTTGCCAGAGGTGACTGAAAATAGGTTTGCACAAAAATCTGGGCTTGCAGACAAAGACTTCTGCCCAGTAACCACATCTCCAGGCATGTTCCATAACCTGGGACAAGAAAAAATTTCATGCCCCAGTTGACCACATTCCAGGCATGGTACATTTTTACACATATCTTTAATGGGATGCCGCTCCACATCTCCACTGTATCTCCTCCTTCCGGTTAACACCCGATCCCTTGTTGCTAAGGGAGATGGCACTCTTCCAGCTGTACTTTGCTGACTCTCCCAAAAGCAGCGACTTTGCGCTCCTTGAAGCATTGTTGCTTTAAACATGCCACGATCCTCTGTCGGCAATACGTTTCTCGCGTAGTCCACAGACTTGACATCACTGCCGTTGCTACGGGCAACCACATACTTGTCAAACTTCTGATAAGCCTTTTGGACACTCCTGGGACTTAAATCAGGCTTTCTAAACATTGTTGCAGACCTCTGTCTGGCCGTGTCGCCTTGTATTGGAGACTGAGACAAAGGGCACTTGGAGATAACATGCCCCCACTCTCTGCACCGAAAACAGCGCTCTTGCTTCAGAGCCTTGACAGGGCTTCCCAAATTGCATCCTCTTGTAAGCTTGGGACTTTGCACCTTAATAGCTGGCCTGCTTGCACCAGCGTTGCCAGGGGCAACAGCATGCACTTCCCCTTTAAGTGTAGCAAAAAACAGTCTGCAATATTCTCCGGCAGGCTCAAACTCTTGCTTCATCTCTGCAGTCACTCCACCACACTTTTGCGCTTTCCAGCAAAAAATGAAGCACTGTTACTTTAAAGCAAGTTGCTTTTCACTTCATGCAAGCTTTCCTCACCTGCACAGTGCACACACAGATTGTGCTGTCTCATGCACACAAACACAGTTCATCAATTTAACTTCTGCGCAATGCAGTTTGCCTGGCTGCCACACACCGCTAGCAGCAATTCCTGAAATGACTCACTACTGGCGCAGAGACCCGGACTTCACCGTCTGTCTGCCCGCATTCGAACACCACTTGTAATGTTTGGGGTATTTAGCTCAAGCGATAAATGCGTTTTTAGTGCAGTGAGTCCACCTCAGACAGGCATTATAGTTAAGGGCCTGGTAGCCCACGTTTATTAAACCGAAAAACAAAAGCAAAAAGGTCCATTCAGGATTCCCACGCAGGGGTTTAACTTCATTAAGCACTCCAAAAATAAGGAAAACATACCAAGCCACCTGGCTCTCTTGTCAGCAGTTCCTCTGCTTGCTCTCAACAGATTTGGCAATTCTTTACAGCCCCCTGGACTCACTGGCTTCCTCAGTCTCCCCGACTCTCAAGGCTGGCCAGCCTTTCCCAGTCCCTGGGCAAAGAATCCCCTTTTCATCGGCTGCAGACTCCCACAGGGCAGACCACTCTCCAGACACAGGTCTGTCTTCACACAGCAGTAGCAACAAGCTGCACACACTCCACCTTCCTCCACCCTCTGCTCTCACTAGCCCCTCGTTATATGGGCTGTGTGCACCTGGGCACACAACCTGCTGGCTCTCCATAAGACATGGACACAGGGTTAGAGATCCCATCCCTTTTCCCAGTGACAGGGACTATTACAATATATATATATATATATATATATATATATATATATATATATATATATATATATATATATATATATATATATATATATATATATCTGTAAGTGCAGCTAACTGACTCGCCTGCCTACTCTATCTAACTTAAATCAAATGACACTGTCTCTCTGTCTATCCATCTCTCTCTCAACGCCGGAACACACTACACAGGGCCGACGTGCAAGCGGCCTTATATAGTGTGATGCATGTACTAAACCCCCTGAGCCATAATTGGCCAAAGCCACCCTGGCTTTGGCCAATTACGGCTCTCTGTACAGACGGCGCTGTGATTGGCCAAGCATGCGGGTCATAGTGCATGCTTATCCAATCATCAGCCAGCAATGCACTGCGACGCCACAGTGAATTATGGGCCGTGACGCACCACTCGAATTTGGCGTGAACGGCCCATATCGTTCGTAATTCGGCGAACGGCCAAACACACGATGTTCGAGTCGAACATGGGTTCGTCTCGAACAAGAAGCTCATCCCTACTCTCTAGTGTCCTCCCCAGAATCAGTGTTGGGACTAGCTGTGGGGCTGCATCCAGAGCCATCCATCCAGAATTTGGCTTTAGCTGGGCTTGCAGACTGAGGGGTATTAGGGTAGGATTGCTGGCTGCCTGGCAACCCAATATTTTTGCTGATAGAAGCAGAGTTAGCTGGGGTAGAGTGTGTGTTATAGGCCGGGCTGGATGTATGGCCTGTGCCATCTTGCCTACCTCCATGTGTCTGCCAGGTAACGAAATCTGACCATGGTCACCGATGCTATGGTTTGCAGATCGCTCCGTTTTTGGTGTGAAAACCCCCTCTGGAAAGTCGCTGTATGCCGTTGTCTGTCTGTGGATAGAGGAGCTCAGCTCTCACGCTTCCATCTCACTCCGCGGCCAGCCACGCCCAGACACACTGACTTTTTATAATTTTTAATTTTGTTTTACATTTTTTTTCTTTTTAAAATTTTTTTGTTACATTCTGTGACCAGTGCAATACCGTGTTACCATAGTAACACTGTACTACTCTGGGGAGTTAATCAAGATTTTTTTTTTACACACTATGAATGCTTATAACAGTGAATTTCACTGTTTTAACCAACCATTTTTATGAATGAAATCTTTTCATTTAGTGTTTACTACTGTCATTAGTTGTGATTGGCCACAGCTAATCACATGGAACCGATGGGCTGTGATTGGCCCCGTATGTACCGTGTGATCACTGTGACCAAGCACAGAGGTCAACACAATAGTACACAATGAATGGCATGAATGGAAGCCATCCATTTTATACAATTGTCACGTGATCTGCTGTGATTGGCACAGCAATCACATACCAGCACCGGGCCAGTACACTGATCTGTCATTTGCTGTGTCCAGTGAAGACAGTGGGTGACAGATCTTGCAGCACCACGCTTTGATCCTGGGTGGATGTCATATGACATCCACCCAGGATGGCGAATATCCTGCCCGGCCATCATTTTACTATAGGCCGGGCAGGAAGGTATTAGGTGAGATGATCCTCTGTCAGTTGTAGTCCTGTTAATGATCTTGGGGGACTGATATGAAATACCTAAGGTCTGTAACATAAATCTGAGGAAATATTTAATAAAAGTGACACACACAGACCTATACTGTAATAAAACATATTGTTCTGGAATGTTAAAATTCATTTTGGAAATTCATCTTGTCCTACTGTTGCTTTGCTGGACATACTTTCTATATTATTACTTATGTGAAAGTGTCTTGTCTTCAGGATATTTTGATGAGTAATGATTCAACACAAAATAATTATAATGCCTGCTAGAAGAGCAAAGTAAAGCAACCCAGAGAAAAATTAAGCCAGATGGATGCAGAAAGTGTGATGATTTAATTCCCACAGGATGAATATAAGTCAAAACATTCACATATTCATACTGTTTCCCTAAATTTAAAGGATACCTTTAAATTAACTATAGAATCTCCAGTGGCATAGTAATAAATCATCTCAAGTGGGTCACAAAAAAAAATTTACTTATATGGACTTCTCTTTCGAACATTTTAATTTCTAACTATATCCTTCATATTCACATTTTATGATTTTATCAGTTGGTTATTTCTGTTATAAAAATGGCAGCTACAGAATGACCTTTTACAGTGCCGTGTAACTGCTTTCTAAGCAGGCTGCACTACAACAGACCAGTAAAGCCACCTGTGTTTTCCCAACACAGAGCACCATAACACACAATACAGGGGGTCCCCTAGTTACAAACATTCGACTTACAAATGACTCCTACTTACAAACGGAGGGAGACAACAGGAAGTGAGAGGAAATCTACCCCTAGGAAGGGAAATTCACTCCTGTAAGAGCTATTATGGGGAAAAGGTACCTCCACTGATGCTTTATCACCAAGGCTTGTTTCCACAATAACCCAAAATTTTCAAAATCCAATTTGCATTGGGACAGAAAGTAAGGTGAAATCTTCTGAACAGGGGCACAGACAGCAAAACAAATGTTACAGGGGTGTTAACCCTCCCCTATGCTATCCAAAAACGTAAAAATCGTTTTTTTGGCTGGAGCTACACTTAAAAAATTTACCTGTTCCAACTTACAAACAGATTCAACTTAAGAACAAACCTACAGTTCCTAACTTTTTTGTAACCCGGGGACCCCCTGTACTGAGTAAGGGCTAATTCACACTAACTACTGCTTTACAACTCAGCAGATCGTGTGCAGTGTGGTGCAGTGGGATCACTGCAGTGCTGGTGTGCTGATTGCTGCTCATTGCGCTTTCACTTTTTTTTAAACCAACTTTATTGAAATGCGACACTGTGACATTTTATTAAGTTGTATTGGCTGCTGCACAATGCGAGGTAGTGGATTGCCTTGCACTGCATGGCGTTGGAAAAAAGTACGGCCTGCCATACTTTTTTTCACTGCACACCACCCGCACACCACCGCAATGCCATCCTGCCCTCCTCTAACTGGGTTTGTGCTTGTTTTTTTATCTCCTACTTGAAGCAGATTCAAATTTTCTCTTCTCACTGTAAAATTTGCAGAAATTCAGTTAATTTTGCTTATACTAATATAGAAATAATTTTGTTACCTGGTTCAAATAGTGATAACACACTACATTTGTGTTGCTAATCTGCTTTTTTCCCAAAATCGGTGCAATGTCTTCTGTCTTTGAATAGTAATATAGATTTTGTTGTAAAAGACATATAAAATAGTTGAAATGTGACACAGATCTGGGATCAGGAATGATAAAGTTTGTAAAATACAGGATAAGAATTGGTTTTTAAATGCATTACACACTATACATTGTCATCTTATCACATGCACACTAATTGCCTCTGGTTCTAAAGCCAGGGAAACTTTGCTGCTTTTAATAATGAGATTTCTGCAATGTGAGGATTATTATTATTTTTAAGGAATTGGAATAGTGACAGCTTAATAACAGCCTTGGTATTTATGCAGCTCCTGGCATATAATTTGAGTCCTAAAAATAGATAGATGTTATAAAGGAGATGCATATGCTTTCCAGGGATCAGCAGAAAATATTCTGGAGAGTAAAATAAGAATTTCTGGAGATGTGCAAAGTTTCGTTTGTTTGGTCTTTGTTTAAAGCCATGCCCTTACCTAAACATGTCTTAATCACAACTGAAATAATAGCACATTTTAATTATTGGCTTTGCATTAGATCAGAAAGAGGCAATTAATTGAGAACTGACCAGAGTGATAGGATGGCAACCTAGTGACCAATGAGCGACAATTATTGTAATCAGTTGTACTGAGAAACATTTACATTTCAAAGTAAAGGGCTGACATGCCAGTATTTCGGTAAATAGTAATAACGGTTATGCTAAAAATGAAGGGACATCAGAACATTCAGTTAGAACTGAAGCATGTAGCCAAACAACTGTCAGCAATGAGGGTAATCTGTATAACTGGTGCAAAAGAAACATATAATGCCACGTACACACAATCGGATTTTCCAACAACAAATGTTGCATGTGAGCTTGTTGGCAGAAAGTCTGACCATGTGTATGCTCCATCGGACAGTTGTTGTCGGACTTTCCGCCAACAAATGTTGGCTAGCAGGTTCTCAATTTTTTTCTTGTGTACACAAGTCCATCGCACAAAAGTCCAAAGTACAAACATGCATGCTTGGAATCAAGTATGAGCCAGAAGTGCTCGGTCTTGTAAAACTAGCGTTCGTAATGGAGATATCACATTCGTGACGCGGCAATATATGAAATCTCTCAATACAGCGCATTCTCTTCTTCTTTATAATGGTATAATAATGAAGTTGCTTTGCTGCTGGTATTCACAGAGTTCTGACAAACTTATTTTTTATTATTTTTAGTGATCTCCATAATATTTTTTTTAGTGTTTTTTTTCTAGTGATCCCCAGAATAATTTTTTGTGTGTGTTTTTTTTTTCCTAGTGATCTCCAGAATAATTTTTTTCTTTTTTTTCTAGTGATCTCCATAATATTTATTTTTTTGTGTGTTTTTTTTAGTGATCTCCAGAATAATCTTTTTTGTGTGTTTTTTTCTAGTGATCTCCAGAATAATTTTTATTCTTTTGTTTTCTAGTGATCTCCATAATATTTTTTTTCATTTTGTGTGTCAAGTTACCACAACACCATTATTATCTTGTATTTTTTACCCTCAAAGATACAACTATGTTGGTGTCCCTTGTTAATTTGGCATTGTATTTTTGAAATGTACCTGCCTACTCACAAACAAACTGTCCTTTTTGAAGTAAAACACATAGCCAAGTATTTGTTAAAACATTTTTTTTATTTAATGGGGAGCACAAAGTCCGAACAAAATAAAGAGGAAGGCAACAATGGAGAAACAGTTGGAATTGGTGAAGCCTTTGTACCCCAGGGCAGACATCAATTATTTGACTGTCAAAATTGGTAACCTTGCTATCCCTCTCCCACCTCTCTCTTTATCCTCACCTTTCCAAATACCCCCCCTCCGCCTCCATGTCATCCCTCTCACCTATCCCACTCTTCAGCCCCAACTTCTCTATTATTCCTAACTTTACTGCTTCGCTCATAACTTTTTAACCACCAAAACTTTGACTACTCCTGACTTTAGGTATACAAGACTGACTACTTACAAATAAGGTATTGAATGTGATTCACGTAAAATTCACATGAAAGATTGTTTAAAAGGACCTGCCTATCTTACTCTGTAACTAGCTGAACATGCTTTCCCATACTTGAATTCATTTCAAAAATGTATACTGGTTCATTGTATTGTACTATTATGAGATTTTAATGAAACTTTGAATGAAAAAATCCATTTAATAGGGAGCACAATACGGCCCAGGACTCCGAGAGATCAGGAGCAGCAGCAGATGACATATATGTCCCGAGGCTGTGGTCTTACAACAGGCTGCGTTTTTTGCCAGACCACACCAAACCCAAGCCATCACTCTCAGCACTTCCTTCTACGCTTCCTTCCATGCTGCTGTGGTGAGTGGGGTGGCTGTGGTGTTGGTGGTGTTGGTGGAGGTGGTGGAGGAGCATGGTCCAACTCACAGAGGTGTGTTTGAGGTGTGAGTTCCCCCTCGTCCCCTTGTTTAGGGCCTTGAGAATCATCTCTTCACATATAGTGCATTGGGCCTCCTCCATCTGTTCTAATTTACTGGCAGTGATGCATCCAAATGCCTTGTGGCCACCAGGGGCCATGCTAATTGCCACAGTAGCCTGTCTTAGGAAAGTAGCCGTGGCCTCCTCAAGATTCCTTGCCTTCCTGGTCTTTTTGGTTGGAGGGAGGAGAGGAGGAACCTGTGATTCCATCAGGCTGCTTGCCATGGCCTCCTCCTGGCTGAGACTTTCCTGTGTATGAAAATGGTACATAGTTTTAGGTTTTTGGTCATCAATCACATACAATGAGCTCATGACTGTTGCAAATGGAATGTTAACAAATAGAAAAGACTATCATTCTGACCCCAGCGTTTTTCATTCTTGTCCCAATCATTTTTGGCTACTACTGTCTATTGATATGTAAACCACTTTGTTAAATCAGAAATTTGTAAACAAAAACATCTAGTTAACATCATTCAATTGTTGACAAGAAATATGTTTACCTGGGTCAAGCTGGGCTCTGCATTTGACTTGCCAGAGACATGGCAGCTCCCTGTATTTGATAAAAAAGGAAAAAGGGGACAAGGGGGGACAACGGGACTTTATATGAAATAAAACACTTAGGGTAGATTAAATCAATCACTATAATAAAAATATTAATTTATTGGCAACACAGGAGGAAGTGGTACAGTAGATAAATTAATGATAGGTCAATATGTAATTAGCAGAATCCTACCCTATCATCTGTTTTTCACCAGTTCCTTGGGTCCACCCCCATTAATCCAGTTCTGGCAGGGTGACCCCCATCCATATGTGCAATCCAGTCCACCACTTGGCCTGCTTGTCGTTCTTGGATGTTACCTCAGCTCCTAGGGGGTGCAAATTTCACCTCCCAGTGTCTCTGATTCATACCATTACTACCATTATCTATATATATTACTCGCTACCCATAGGTAAGAGTTGTTAGGACCATTGTTTATGCTCCCTCTCTTCCTATTATAATCAATTACCATTGATTATTAATTTATTATCTACCACAGGTACTCCCAATGTATAGCTGCTCCTGATGTGTGGAATTAATCCACGAAACGCGTCAAGCTTTTACTATTGGATGCTATGCCCCAGTGACCATGATTCTACTATGGGTTTGATCTGTTTGAATCATCAATTCAATTTATTGATTATTACTGTATACACACTTTGGAATGTACTGTTGATTTATTATTAATCATGTGTAACAATGCTATTGTACTATGAATTTTATTGTGTTATGTCATTATCATACCTTTTAATTCTGCTAATTACATATTGACCAACCATTAATTTATCTACTGTACCACTTCCTCCTGTGTTGCCAATAAATTAATATTTTTATTATATTGATTGATTTAATCTACCCTAAGTGTTTTGTTTCATATAAAGTGCCATTGTCCCCCCCCCCCCTGCCCCCTTTTTTCTTTTTTTATCATGAAAAACCTGTGTATTGGATGGTCACAGCTCATATAAAGTCCCACCTTTATCCATTTCTTTCAGCTCCCTGTATTTGTCAATAAAGTTGGGCAGGAAATCAGGGGCTGTGAATTTGTCAACCATTTTATCTGCAAGACACAACACAGGACAAACCCTAATGTCAGGCTAAACTCGCCTAATCTTGTCCCCAATATAGGCCTCAATCTATAAGCAGTATAGGCCACTAACCACTGATGCCCCAAGTTACAATTGTACCTTTGTTTGAACAATCGGCGCTAATGATCCTCCGTCCTCCACCCACAGATCGTACATACGTCGCCCGCATGTTATGCTTTATATACACTGCGTATGCATGAAACTCCACCCCTGTCCTTCTTTCTAGTGTATTTCCCACCTCTTCTCTTTCCGGGCAGTGGGAGAGCACATGGCAGAGACACAGCAGGTGTGTGCTGAGAGCAGCAATGACGAAAGCCCAGGGCAAGGCAGTTCCAGATCCAGGAAGAGATGTAAGGCCTCAAATATGTCCTTTGAGGAAATGGTGGAGATGGTGGACATCTTGAAGAGGACAGACTATTATGGGAAGCATGGGCCATACAGAAACCCTAATGTGAGAAAGGCCAAGATCATGGCTAAAGTTGTGAGAAGTCTGCACAGGACTTTTGGGGTACGACGATCCAAGGATCAATTAAGGAAATGCTGGTCAAACCTGAAATTGATAGAGCAAGTTCAGTATCGAAAGATCAGGAAAGTGCTCAAAAAAGTATTTGTCGTGTGTTCCTATTTTTTATTATTACTTTCGTGATGGTTCATGTGCTTTTCTTTACTGTTGTACAGTTTAAAATTCCAAGTTTGAGGTTTGTGGACACAGGAATCATTCGTATTAAACATCATTCGTTCGACCACTAATATGTTGTTTTTGGCAGATGCAGGTTAACTACATTAGTTCATGCCTATTTGGATTAAAATAAGTTTAATACATTGTTGTCTAGATGTGTTTGAAACAATAATGAAATAACAACTTTATTCCATGTCAGGAAAGGACACTCAGCAGCTGTTTACACATCTGGTCCCATGCAGGTGCTCCAGTGGATACTAGGGGTCTCTTCATGTGTGAAACTTGCACAAAACAGGTAAGTATTCCAGCTTTTGAAAGTGAAAAAATCATGTCTTCAGCTTGGAACTCTGCCAAAACAGACAATTGGACAACACTTCCAAGCAATGTTTCATATTACTATTTCTAGCCTAACATATCTGTCTACGTATACATTTTTTTGTATTCACATAGGGGAGAAAAGAATAGGGACATCTGAGGACAACAGTAACCCCACACCGAATGAAGAGAGGGAACTTACCACACACCATGAAGATGTGGATGCAGAGGTTCAGGAAGGGCTGGGTAAAGTGGGAGAAATGGTGTTGACAACAGGTCAGTGTCTGAGACCACAGCTTCAGGTAATAGATGGATGCCTGCATATTTATAATACATGGTGCTTTTTTTTTAACTTTAGGTGATGTGGATGTTGTGGAAGAAGAAACTCACTTCAGCAGTGCAAGTGCACAAATACTGATCAGTGGAATCATGGTGTGCAATCGTGATTTGGAAAAGATGAAGCAAAACATCCATGATGTTCAAAAAAGACTGAGCAACATCATCGATATTGTAGGAAAAATCTAAACCAAAATTTTTTTTTAAAGTTGTCATTAGGTTGTACATGTTTTTACTTCTTATATAGCTCCACCAACGGACCGAAAAATAAAATAAAAAAGTTCTGCCTCCATGGGAGGCACCTGCCATATGACGCTTCAGCTACGATGACAGTTCTTTTATAACTGAGGGTGGGGCCAAACGGTGAAGTACCCGGGTGACCCCGCCCCCCTCTGACACACGGGTACTTCCCAATGGCCCCCCTCTGACACCATGGGGGCTTCCAGATTCCGATAAGCCCCCCGCCTGCAGACCCCCACAACCACCGGGCAAGGGTTGTGGGGATGAGGCCCTTGTCCCCTTCAACATGGGGACAAGGTGCTTTGGGGAGCTACCCCAAAGCACCCTCCCCATGTTGAGGGCATGTGGCCTGGTACAGTTCAGGAGGGGGGCGCTCTCTCATCCCCCCTCTTTTCCTGTGGCCTGCCAGGTTGCATGCTTTGGGTAAGGGTCTGGTATGGATTTTTGGGGAGACCCCATGCCATTATAGCCACGAGTAGTTTTAAATGACTTTTTTTCCTTTAGAAATGTAATTTTGTGCAGGGACTGTTCTAAACACGGGAAAAATGCTCCACTTTACAGGCATACTATAGACATCCCCCAGGCATGAAATTTAAAGGAATATTTCACTTTTATTGTTTCACTTTAAGCATTATTTAAATCACTGCTCCCGAAAAAATGGCCATTTTTAAAACTTTTTTTTGCATTGATACATGTCCCCTGGGGCAGGACCCGGGTCCCCAAACACTTTTTATGACAATAACTTGCATATTAACCTTTAAAATGAGCACTTCTGATTTTTTATGTTTGTGTCCCATAGTCTTTAACGGTGTTCGCGTGTTCGAACAATTTTTTTGCCTGTTCGCATGTTCTGGATGCGAACCGAACAGGGGGTGTTCGGCCCATCCCTATTTTGGAAGACTTGAGGGTCAATGGAGGAGACATCACCTGTCTACAGGAATGTTTTTTTAATCGACCGCCCAAGCCTCCGGAGTGGGTGGTGGATTATATATGGTCGGCAATTAGCGACAATAGGAATGCTGGGGTAGGCATTATCATTACAAATAGAAATATTCGCATTATATCATATGTTGTGTTAGTGCCAGGAAGATTAATTATGGCAGATTTAGTTTTGTTTAACCAGAAGTTTAGGCTTTTTAATTTATATGCTCCTGTGAATAGACAGGAACATCTTGAGTTTTTTGAAGTTTTGAAGTTACATGCAGTGGGAAGGAGACCTAGTGTGATCATGGGTGATTTTAATACGATCCATTTTGTGAAAGACCAGATAGGAGTAGCGGAGACTAAATTAGATGTAGGTAGCACCATGCTATATGGGGTCATTTAGGACTTACATCTCAATGATGCTCATATTGTTCTGGGTTGGTGGATCTGTATTTCACTTTTTTTTCAGAGAGTGGGCGCACCAAATCCAGAATTGATTTATGTTTGTTTTCTGATGCCTTTAAATGTGCTAATGTTTAGCACAGGTCGGTAATTTTTTCAGACCATGTGGCATGTTGATTTGAGTATGGGGATAGTATTAAGTTTGGTTTAGTGGTATGGAGGTTAAATAGTTTATTGTTGCAGGATACAGTAACCCCACACCGAATGAAGAGAGAGAACTTACCACACACCATGAAGATGTGGATGCAGAGGTTCAGGAAGGGCTGGGTAAAGTGGGAGAAATGGTGTTGACAACAGGTCAGTGTCTGAGACCACAGCTTCAGGTAATAGATGGATGCCTGCATATTTATAATACATGGTGCTTTTTTTTTTACTTTAGGTGATGTGGATGTTGTGGAAGAAGAAACTCACTTCAGCAGTGCAAGTGCACAAATACTGATCAGTGAAATCATGGTGTGCAATCGTGATTTGGAAAAGATGAAGCAAAACATCCATGATGTTCAAAAAAGACTGAGCAACATCATCGATATTGTAGGCAAAATCTAAACCCAAAAATTTTTTTAAAGTTGTCATTAGGTTGTACATGTTTTTACAGTTTTAAATGAATTGCAAAGCCAAATTTGAAAGATGCACACAATGTGTCAACATGTGCTATCTCCCATCATGGGATATGAAAGTTCACTTGTAGGGCAAAGTGGATTGACCTTTATTAAATATACCCCAGTGTTTCAACATGTGCTAGCTCCAATCATGGGGATCAATGTTTCGGGGGTGCAACCCCTTCCTCTCACCTACTTTAGTTTGGAGGAAGGGGTTGCACCCACAAAACGCGTACATTGATATCCCACGATGGGTGATAGCAAATGTTGACACACTTTGTGTTTTGTGGCTTTAGCAAAATAGATGTAGGGAAAATACACACATTTTAGGCATGGGATCATGAGGGAAATCCAAATGTTGAGTCCCAATTTGTGTGCATCTTCAAAATGTGGCTTTTAGAGGGGTGAGATCACCCCATCTGAAGGCAAAATCAACACAGTTTTAACATACTAATGTCTCATATGTCCTTCACTTTAGCAAAGTTTAACTTTGTAAGTTCCTGAGTTGGGGATGTGTATGTTATGTTTTTAAACATGCCTGTTTAGCCCCACAAAAGGCAAATTTATGTCAAACATACATGTTATACACCAAGATGTTGGTTTGTTCCAAAACCATTTATAATGCACATGTGAATGTGCTTGGAGGAAAATGTTTTATACTCAACAATGTGTGGCTTCTTATTTCAATGCTCAATACCAGTTTATTTTTTAAGTTGGTGTAGTTACAGTGACAATGGGGGTTATTTACTAAAGGAAAATCCACTTTGCACTACAAGTGCATTATCAGTGCACGTTCAAGTGCACTTGCAGTGCACTTGTAGTGCAAAGTGGATTTGCCTTTAGTAAATAACCCCCCACTGTGCTGTTAAATTTGCCAAAATTAGGTCATTTTAGGGACTCCAAGCAATTAATTCATGGAGTTGAAAAGGATGATTATTTTTATCATTAATGCATTACATACATTAACAACAATAACATTGTGTTTGTGTAGCAGACCCACAGCACAACATAATAGTTAGCTGAAGAAGAGATTGTCACCTTATGTATCAAATAAGTTACGTTTGCACTATTGAAGAAAATGGCCAAAAATAAAAGGCCATTTGAGAATGTAGTAGACAGATAATAAACACAAACAGTAATTTAAATGAAATATGAGTTTAGTTTTTCAAAAAAAATATTAGACAGCTTAAAGATTTGCTTGTAAATTGATTATCCCCCTACCCATGAAGTACTCAACATAGTTTTGCCGGACTTCATGGGTGCTTGGGGGGGGGCAAGCCAGGATGGCCATTTTTGAGTGCCGTCAGTGATGTTTGTTCAGCTGAAAAGTCGGCCTCAGTCGCAACTGAGGCCAGATAGTTGGCTGCATTCTTTCTAAGGTAATTGTGCAGAATGCAGCAGCTCAACACAATGTGATTCAGTTTGTATTCGGCCATGTTGATGGCCGTAAGGAAAAGCCTGATCCTGCTGGCCATTGTGCCAAAGGCATTCTCAACCACTCTTATGGCACGGGCCAGCCGGTAATTAAAAACCTTCTGCTCTGGGGTCATGGTCCTCATGGGGAACGACCTCATCAGATGTTCCCCCAGAGCAAAGGCTTCATCAACCACAAAAACGAACTTGAGGCCCACAACATTATCCTCTGGAGGTGGCAACCCCGAGGTGCCATTTTGGAGACGCTGGTAAAACTCCATAAGTACGATCACTTCATCAGACATACGGCCGTACTTGCCTACGCCTAGGTATAGGAATTCATAATTGGCTGTCACCACCGCCAACATCACGATATTACTGAGCCCCTTATAGTTAAAGTTGTATGACCCGAGTTGGGTGGTGGGACAATCCTGACATGCTTCCCATCGATTGCACCACCACAATTGGGAAGGTCCCACTGGTGGAATTCAGAGGCCACAGTCTGCCATTCCTGTGGGTTGGAAGGGAACAGTGGAGTCAAACAAGAAAAAAAAATTGTACTTTTGCACACAATATTGCAAGCAAATTAGACACAAACATTCTTGGCCAACATAAGTATAACATTTATAGAAATGAGTATTTAAAAACAAAAGTATAAGGTCAACTTATTAGATTCCTCACCCCCTCTGATGGCCCATTGTAAAAATGTTATGGTGGGGGTAGATGTTTTGGACAGGTAACCCTCTCCACTTCATTGAGAGCTGAATGCATAAATAATGTGTGTTATTTTGGCCAGTCCCTCCTTACTTACACTTATTATTGGCAGCCCACTGGACAGGTAAGAAGTGTCATAATCCAAAAATATGAATACACACTGTCCAAACTGAAGCACATTTTTACATTCTGCAATTACCTATCAAGATAATAGGAGAACAAAACTTTAAACAGTACCTTTTGAAAGTATTCAGGCAGGCACTTGCACTGCATGCTTTGGTGAATTCATCCATAAATATGAACACAAAAGAGGTAGGTATAGTGTGTATGGGTTTGGCAAAATCAGCAGATAGAGTATTGGTATCGGTTGATTTAGCGGTTGGGGGGGAGGGAGGGTTCTAAATGAGTTTGGGCCCCCCAAAAAAAGCCTCTTGCACTCTGCCTGAATTTAAGGACAACAATAACATTTGGACACATTTTAGGGGGTGTTTAGGGTAAGCACTACAATGGAGCTGACAATATACATTGTTAAGTGACTAGGCTAGGTGTGTATGGGCCTCGGATAGCATGCTGGGGAGGTTAGTGAAGGCAAATATGCATGAAGGACAAAAAAGAATCAGTAAAAGCTTACAGCATGCATGAGGACAAAGAGGACATTCACAGCATATTACAATGATGGTAATTATGGAATGCTGAAATAAATACAATACATTAGCAAACATTAAATACATAGAATGTGATGTTAAAGGATAAAACTTACCCTAATATAGTCCTTCTGCAGGACTTGAATTATGGCTGAACAGGTCTCTGAAAAAATGATTCCCAGAGCCTGGGGGGAGATCCCAGTCGTGAACTTCAGGTCCTGGACACTTCTCCCTGACGCCAAGTACTGCAAGGTGGCTTGCCACATGCAGGTGTCCTGCTTTGTAATTAAGGGGTCATGCAAAGCCAAGAGACCGTGAAAGAGTTCGGCATCCAGAGATAATTCCTGAAATCATCAGGATTATTCTCCTGGAGCTCCCGTAGCAAAGGCATATGACAGAATTGGTCACGATTCAGCAACCAATTCTTAGTCCAAGAACTCCTCCTCCCCCTGTTCATGGACTGGACTTGGGTCAATGCAATAACTCCAACACCAAGCCCAACAACAGCACAAACTCTCCGATAAGAATGTAACCGCAACATAGCTAATAAACAAACGGCTGCTCAGAAAGAACTGACAGAATGCACTGAAAATCAGAAAGGACCTGACAAGAATGAGCTGAAAATCAGAAACAACCGGACAAGTACACACTGAAAATCAAAAGCGAACTATAAATAGAATGCACCGAAAGACAGAAACGACCTTACAAGCATGCACTGAAGAACAGATACGAACCGACAAGCACAACCTAAAAAGCAGAAACGAATTGAAAAGCACGAGGCTGAAAAGCATGAATCGTCACTCACCAAACTTCTACTAACACAAGATAAACACAAGATTAGCAGAAGGAGCCCAAAGGGTGGCGCACTGGCTATTGAACTTCCTTTTTATTGGCTCGTTGTACATCTTGTACTTAACTACATTCATAATTGTTGGCCAACATTTCGGTGACCGTGTGTATGGAGCCAACACCCTTTGAACAAAAATCCACGGTTTTGTTGTCGTAAAGTCCGATCGTGTGTATGGAGCATAACTGTTAATCCCAGCAGGTAATCAGATTTCCTACTACAGTTTCTGGACATGTTCCAGTGCAGTAGAAGGGTGGACTACAATATCTGCCAAGATGGTCTTGAATTTGCAACCACATAGGAGTTTTTCAGCCCTGTTTCCCAGTCATTGCCTTCCAAATGAGCAATTTGTATAGCCATAAAGAAAGTAATGTTCTAATGTTCCACTTATACTTTCTCTTTCTCTCTTTCCATTCATTGGTATCTCACAATGCTATCATGCAATATGTAATCTGAGCAAACTGTGATCCATTTGCCATGCAGGGTAGGGTGACAGTGTCTCTGTGCAGAGCATCGACACCTGTATCCTTTCTTGCACTCCCTCACAGACCCTTGCTCCTCTGCATCCAGCATTTACTGTAGATCGGCTACGTCAGCAACCCAGGTTAGCAGTGACACGAATGGCTGCAAGGTCCAGACATCATCACAAGGGAGCAAGTCATATACTCCTCCATAACCGGAAGTTCTGCATATTGTCATCAGTTGCAGAGGAGTATAGAGCTGAAAGAGAGTGCAAGTGAGGTAAATATTAGGGATGAGCCGAACACCTAATTGTGTTAAAGTGTTAATATGCAAGTTATTGTCATAAAAAGTGTTTGGAGATCTAGGTCCTGCCCCAGGGGAAATGTATCAATGCAAAAAAAAGTTTTAAAGATGTCTGTTTTTTTGGGGAGCAGTGATTTTAATAATGCTTAAAGTGAAACAATAAAAGTGAAATATTCCCTTAAATTTCATACCTGGGGGGTGTCTATAGTATGCCTGTAAAGTGGTGCATTTTTCCCGTGTTTAGAACAGTCCCTGCACTAAATGACGTTTCTAAAGGAAAAAAGTCATTTAAAACTACTAGCGGCTATAATGAATTGTCAATGGGAAATATCAAAAGTGCTAATTTTAAAGGTTTAAAGGCATGGTATTGTCATAAAAAAATGTTTGGGGACCTGGGTCCTGCCCCAGGGGACATGTATCAATGCAAAAAAAAGTTTTAAAAATGTGCGTTTTTTCGGGAGCAGTGATTTTATTAATGCTTAATGCATTTTTCCCGTGTTTAGAACAGTCCCTGCACAAAATAACAATTCTAAAGGAAAAAAGTCATTTAAAACTACTTGCAGCTATAATGAATTGTCGGGTCCTGGCAATACAGATAAAAATCATTGAAAAAAAACGGCATGGGATCCCCCCTAGTCCATTACCAGGCCCTTTGGGTCTGGTATGAATATTAAGGGGATCCCCGAAGCAAAATTGAAAAAAAAATTGCGTGGGGGTCCCCCCAAATTCCATACCAGGCCCTTCAGGTCTGGTATGGATATTAAGGGGAACCCTGTGCCAAATAAAAAAAAATGGTGTAGGGGTCCCCCTCAAAATCCATACCAGCCCTTCAGGGCTGGTATGGATTTTAAGGGGAACCCCACACCAAATTTTTTTAAAAAATGGTGTGGGGTCCCCCAAAAAGCTATACCAGACCCTTATCTGAGCATGCAACCTGGCAGGCCACAGGAAAAGAGGGGGGAAGAGAGAGTGCACCCCCTCCTGAACCTTATCAGGCCACATGCCCTCAACTTGGGGAGGGTGCTTTGGGGTAGCTCCCCAAAGCACCTTGTCCCCATGTTGATGGGGACAAGGGCCTTATCCCCACAACCCTTGCCCGGTGGTTGTGGGGGTCTGTGGGCGGTGGGCTTATTAGAATCTGGAAGCTTCCTTTAACAAGGGGACCCCCACATCCTGGCCCCCCGTTGAAATGGTAACGGGTACAATGGTACCCGTACCATTTGACAAAAAAAGTGTCAAATGTTTAAAAAAAACAAGACACACCTTGGGACAAGTCGTTTATTAAAAAGTAAAACAATAAAAATGTCCGACAAAGTCCATTCATCTTCTTATATGGCTCCACCGACGGACCGAAAAATAAAATAAAAAAGTTCTGCCTCCATGGGAGGCACCTGCCATATGACGCTTCAGTGCTGATGACAGTTCTTTTATAACTGAGGGTGGGGCCAAACAATGATGTACCCGGGTGACCCCGCCCCCCTCTGACATGCGGGTACTTCCCAATGGCCCCCCTCTGACACCATGGGGTCTTCCAGATTCCAATAAGCCCCCCACCCGCAGACCCCAACAACCACTGGGCAAGGGTTGTGGGGATGAGGCCCATGTCCCCATCAACATGGGGACAAGGTGCTTTGGGGAGCTACCCCAAAGCACCCTCCCCATGTTGAGGGCATGTGGCCTGGTACAGTTCAGGAGGGGGGCGCTCTCTCATCCCCCCTCTTGTCCTGCGGCCTGCCAGGTTGAATGCTTGGATAAGGGTCTGGTATGGATTTTTGGGGAGACCCCATGCCATTATAGCCACGAGTAGTTTTAAATGACTTTTTTTCCTTTAGAAATGTAATTTTGTGCAGGGACTGTTCTAAACACGGGAAAAATGCTTCACTTTACAGGCATACTATAGACATCCCCCAGGCACGAAATTTAAAGGAATATTTCACTTTTATTGTTTCACTTTAAGCATTATTTAAATCGCTGCTCCTGAAAAAATGGCCATTTTTAAAACTTTTTTTTGCATTGATACATGTCCCCTGGGGCAGGACCCGGGTCCCCAAACACTTTTTATGACAATAACTTGCATATTAACCTTTAAAATTAGCACTTCTGATTTTTCATGTTTGTGTCCCATAGTCTTTAACGGTGTTCGCGTGTTCGAACAATTTTTTTGCCTGTTTGCATGTTCTGGATGCGAACCGAACAGGGGGTGTTCGGCCCATCCCTATTTTGGAAGACTTGAGGGTCAATAGAGGAGACATCACCTGTCTACAGGAATGTTTTTTTAATCGACCGCCCAAGCCTCCGGAGTGGGTGGTGGATTATATATGGTCGGGAATTAGGGACAATAGGAATGCTGGGGTAGGCATTATCAATACAAATAGAAATATTCGCATTATATCACATGTTGTGTTAGTGCCAGGAAGATTAATTATGGCAGATTTAGTTTTGTTTAACCAGAAGTTTAGGCTTTTTAATTTATATGCTCCTGTGAATAGACAGGAACATCTTGAGTTTTTTGAAGTTTTGAAGTTACATGCAGTGGGAAGGAGACCTAGTGTGATCATGGGTGATTTTAATACGATCCATTTTGTGAAAGACCAGATAGGAGTAGCGGAGACTAAATTAGATGTAGGTAGCACCATGCTATATGGGGTCATTCAGGACTTACATCTCAATGATGCTCATATTGTTCTGGGTTGGTGGATCTGTATTTCACTTTTTTTTCGAAGAGTGGGCGCACCAAATCCAGAATTGATTTATGTTTGTTTTCTGATGCGTTCAAATGTGCTAATGTTAAGCACAGGTCGGTAATTTTTTCAGACCATGTGGCATGTTGATTTGAGTATGGGGATAGTATTAAGTTTGGTGTAGGGGTATGGAGGTTAAATAGTTTATTGTTGCAGGATGAGCATTCCTAAGCCAATTTTAGTAATGTATATAGTAGATGGGTATATAGGAAAAAAGATTTCAGTAATATTTTGGGGTGGTGGGATTGGGTCAAAAGGAAAATTTAATTCTTTTTTCAAAAAAAGAGTAGGGATAAAAGTAGCAGTGAGAAAAGGTGATATTCTAGGTTACAAGTCAGGTTGGCTACATTATATTATATGTTTTTTTTTAATATCATGATAGAGCATAGCTCACCTTGTTAGGAATGTAGTTACACTGGTGGGAACCAGAGAAGGTCCCCAGGTGTTAATTGAATCAACTCACCAGGGGGCCATTAACATGCTACTGCCGGGACTGTTTGGGCTGGGAGATCAAAGGAGATTGTTCACTAATTCATAGACTGTGAGGCACCGGAGGTTTTAATGTTCCAGCAAAATCTTACCATGAACTTCTGGACAGCTTCAGATACAATCAATCAGAATTGAAGGCAACTGTAAACCAATGAGCAACTAGGCTTTAAATGTAGCCAACCAGACTTTGAGGCAACTCTGAAACCAATGGATGTGGGGCATCTGTTGATTGGTGGAGAATGCATATAAAAGAGGGAGAGCTAAAAGTTCATTCTCTCTCTGTGTACCCAGCCTCAGACCATCGAGGGGATATGCTGTCTGAGTAATGTATACTAGTATCTCTGTTTCTGTCTCTTTCTAACCTTTTTTTATCCTAGGAATTGCCTTAGAATATTGTATAGCCTGTGTATGTCTATTGTAACCATTTCTGAGTTCGGCGTAAATTATCTTTGCAGCCTAAAGCATCACTGTACTTGCGGCATCACTTGAGATATGTGATAAATTCTAATTATTCTAACTTTCTTTTCTGTGTAAATAAATGTAATGGTTTATCTTTTTGCCCTGTTATCGTTCGTTTTTATTCTTATATAGACAAAGGTTTAATCACTTATATTTGTATCGTTAATCGCTTAAGTGAGGTATAAACATTTCCGAAACACCGGTTGTATGAGGGAGTGTGTGTTGATGAGTCAGATACTAGAATGATTGATATGGTAGAGGATAATTTAAATGAGGATGATAAGTTTTTTTGCAGAAAGCGGCGAAGGAGGAGTGGGTGTTGGAAGCTGTGACAAGCATGGGGGCTAATAAAACCCCAGGAGGGGATGGCTTACCAAGTGAGTTTTTTAAATTGTTTTGGGATATTATTAAGGGGGAAGAGGTTGAGTTTTTTAGTTACATGATGAGGGAAGGTATTATATCCGAACCTATGAGAGAAGGGGTAGTGGTATTAATTTATAAGAAGGGGGATAAGAAGGATATTCAAAATTGGAGGCCTATCTCATTGTTAAATTCAGACTACAAGGTATTTGCAAAAATGGTGGCGAGGAGATTATCTAAGGTCATTAGTAGGATGGTTAGCGAGATGCAGACCTGTGCAGTGCCTGGTTGAATGATCTCAGAGAATTTAATTTTAGTTAGGGATATAATTGATTTTTGTAAAGGTAGGAATAGTTTGATTATCCTGACATCATTTGACCTAGAGAAGGCATATGATAAATCGAATCATGGGTTTTTGTGGGAGATTTTGAAGCGGATGGGTATACCACAGCAGCTCATTAATGTAATAAAAGGGCTGTATTGGGGGATCAGTAGTTGGGTTGGTTCTGGTTAATGAGAGTTTGGGGCGGACTTTTTTGGTTAAATCTGGGATGAGACAGGGGTGTCCCCTGTCCTCTACTCTCTTTATTTGTTTTATTGATCTGCTGTTAAGGATGATACAGAGGGATAAGGTGGTGAGGGGGGTTTTGGCGCCTGGGAGTGGGGGGAAAATTGTGAAATGTTTAGGTTATATGGATGATGTGGTGTCAGTGTGTCAGTCGGTGGTGGGAGTAAGAAGGGTGAAGTTACTTTTGTCTATTTTTTGTGTATGTGCGGGAATGAATGTGAATTGGAATAAGTGTAGTTTGGGTGTGTATGGGAGACTAGGGGAATGTGTGGATGATCAGATTGGGAAGGTTGAGGATGGAGTGAGGATTTTGGGTATTGTGTTTGACCATGGAATGAAAGGGGAATGAAGTGGGAGAAAAGATAGCCAAGAAGTTGAGGTTTTGGTGCCTAGGAAAATTGTCGATTTATGGGAAAGTTTTAGTAGTCAAGGCAGTAATCTTACCTATAATTTTGTATGCAAGCAATATATTCCCTCTTGGAGGAAAATTAATAAGTTATTGTTTACTTTTTTATGGGGATTGAAAATGGAAAGAGTCAAGAGAATATGTATGTATACGTGAATGTAATGGTGGGTTGGGTTTTCCGAATGAGAGTGTTTTTTTGTTATTGCAGTATTGGTTTTGCGTGGTGAAAATTTTTAGGAATGGTGGAGTGTGTGCTAGGATGATATATTTTTTGGGCGGGTGGTTGTTTAGGAGATGGGGGTGGGTGGGAAGGGATTCAAGGATACCGGTGGCCTACGTGGTGGCACGCGACTACTGGGTATTAGAAAAGTTTAGGGTAGAGTTTAAGTTGGCAGATTTAGTACAAGGGGAGAGGGATAAAGTGAAGGTGAGAAAGTGGTTGATAGAGAAGGAGTATGTGTGTTACCTTAGGGGAGTTAATTCATCAGTGGCTGGGGAAGTATGGAAGAAAATGAGTGTATATGGGGTGACAAATGTGCAGAGACAGATAGTATGGATGAGTTTGCATGAATGTCTAGCTACAAGGCTATATATGAAAAGGAGGGATTTGAAGGGAGATGGGCGGAGCCTAGCGGAGCAGACATGCATTGTTAGAGCTCCACACCGCTGAGGAGAGAAGAGAAGGACAAAGCGGAGCCTGCAGGCTCAAAAGGTATCCATTTGAACCTTTTTGCCCCAGGGAACAAACTGTGAAAGTTTGGGCAGGAAATATGGTACTGGGAGGAAACCGTGGCAGAAATAAAAATCACCTCACAAAGAGCTCACAGGCACTCACTGCAACTAAAGCAGCTCCAGTCACCTCACAAGATACAGCATCAGGGCGCTCTCACAGACAGAAAATGTCACAGCAAGACTCTCCATTTGAGTCAGACACAGAACAAATCCTCTCACAAACTTCTCCACAAGCCTCCTCAGCATCCCCAGTAATATTA
Organism: Aquarana catesbeiana; assembly: GCF_042186555.1. Taxonomy (NCBI): domain Eukaryota; kingdom Metazoa; phylum Chordata; class Amphibia; order Anura; family Ranidae; genus Aquarana; species Aquarana catesbeiana. The sequence goes on from NC_133330.1 coordinate 147,220,521, forward strand.
TTACAATTTGAAAAGATGCTTCATAAGGCTTTAAAACAAACCTCAGACCAAATAACAAAAAGCCTAACCAAAGAAATAAGAGAGCTGGGAAACCGCACCGCAGCCCTAGAAATAAAAATGGATGAAATTGAAATTACAACCCAAGTAAATATAACAGAATTGGAACAATTAAAAGAAGAGAATTTAATACTTCAAACTAAGCTAGAAGATTACGAAAATAGAGCCAGACGTTCAAACTTGCGCATAAGGGGAATACCTGAAACTGTGACAGACCTGCAATCTACTATTACTGCTCTATTACAAGAACTAAAGCCAGATATCCCTATTGAACGTTTAGAACTGGACAGAGTACACAGAGCCCTCACAGCCAAAAAGAAAGATGGACCCCCACGTGATATGATCACAAAATTTCATTATTACAGAACAAAAGAACAAATACTAAATGCTGCAAGAGAAAAAAAGGAACTTAATTTTCAAGGACACAATTATCAAATTTTTGCTGACCTATCCCAACTTACTATTACTAAAAGACGATCCAAGAAACCCCAACTAATGGAACTGCAACGCCACAACATTATGTATCAATGGGGCTTCCCCTTTTCAGTCAGATTTAACTACCAAGGTACAATTTACAGAAGCAGATCAGCAGATGAACTACAACAAACCCTTTTAAAATTAAATCTGACAGAACCCACAAGCAACAACTCTCCCACTCGCAGAAGAATGGCATCATCTTCACCTTCAGGCAGCACTCAGAAAATTTCAGAACAAAATGGGAATCATCATTCTCACAAAAGAGGCCGTTATGCCACATCATCCATGGACCAAGAAGATTCAATGGACTGACATCCTAATTCCTGATATCTCTTCATTTATTATACTAAGAGATGGTTCTCTATAAAAAACCTGTATTTATAACTGAATGTAACTGCATTCTGATAGTCACACACTGTGTGGGATCATGTTACATTCCAGTTATATTTCTTATTACTTCTGATTCATATAGCCTTAGAATATATAAGTGAAATAAGGAAATTCTTGTTCAGTTATATATTATCAGGTAATAACAATAGATTTATTACTTTTTAGGACAAATATGTTCAATAATCCAGAAGTAATGGAAGTTTTTTCTTTCTTTTCTTAAAACAAATATATTATTACCTAACTAGTTCCTAGAATTATGTTTTTGTTTATTCTAATCTGAAGCAATACAACCTCAATTTTATGAGTTAACATATCTAAACAGTTACATATGAATAAAATATGTAATTGTTTACTCTAAAAGGGTTAAAATCCCAAAATAATTCAAACTATCTTCATCAATACCAAAGTTATTAACAGTACCTTTCTAACTGAATTATTTAGCCTAGGGCAAGACTAACCATATACAACCACCCTGGAATAAATAATTTCAACAAAAACTATATTCTGCACTCCAATTAATGAAACATCATTTTGATGTCTTTTGACATAGCACTTCTCTCCTGTAAGCGGAAGATCCGTGTACCCCCATTAGCCCTCCTCATTCTCCCAACCATGTTATGTGGGAGTGTGACGAAGGCACTTATTCCCCTGAGAGAGATATTTATTCTCTTTCACGGGTAAATTGTGATTACTTGCAAAAAATAATTTATACAATGTATCATCTAATCTCATATGTTTTTTGTTTACTCTTTACTCCAGAATTCACTGGTTTCTTTTCTATCTATTCATCTCTTCAGTCCACACAGGTTGATCTGTGCAGTCAGCTCTGCATAACAAAAAGTAAGTCAAAACTATTTGATCTGTTGCCATGGCACCACTGAATATACTTTCCCTGAATGTTCAGGGAATAAATGTCCCTCAAAAAAGGACCAAAGCCTTCCGTACTTTCCATAACAAGAAGGCTCACATAGTATGCCTCCAAGAAACACACTTCACCAAAGATTCTACTCCAAAATATATTTCTCCTTTTTATCAACAAATTTACACAGCTTCTGCCTGTACCAAGCAAAGGGGAACTCTAATTGCATTTCACCGATCCACACTATTCACCTTATCATCAGAAATTAAAGACCCAGAAGGTAGATACCTGATACTCATGGGTTATATAATGGATACAGCAATCACGGTGATTTCCTACTACGCTCCTAACAAACAACCTACACCATTCCTCTCACATATATTACAAGTGATTAATACACACAAAATAGGAACAGTGATAATATGTGGGGATTCAAACCAGGTCCTCCTCCCATTTCTAGATAAATCACCTTTTACACCATCCAAAATAACCTCTAGATTACCTTTTTCTCAACTTCTTTCCAAATACAATCTGGTAGATTTGTGGAGAGAAAGTAACCCAATGAAAAAGAAATTCACTTATTTCTCGCACCCTCATCAAACCTTCACCAGAATAGATCATATTTTTCTAACAATAGGAATTATACCAGAAATTATTGCATCAGATATAATTCCGATTCCGTGGTCTGACCATAATGCAGTATACACTACTATAGCTTCAGCCATACCAAAAGCGCATGACCCAAAGTGGTACTTACCGGACATAATGCTCAAACACCCACTACATCAGATGGCCATTGAACAAGCTTTAAAGGAATACATATCAATTAATAATACAACAGACATCTCCCCAATAACACTGTGGGAAGCTCATAAGCCTGTCTTGCGTGGTACAATACAAAGACAAATGGCACTATTTAAACAGGAACGCAAAAATCTAGCAAAAAAACTAGAACTCAATTTTAATGCAGCCTACATATCATTTCAAGATAATCCATCTCAGAGTACAAAATCTCATCTGGAAAAATCTAGATTGGAATACGATCTATTTCTCACTGAGTCAGTTGATAAATCCCTCAAACGCTCCAAACACAATTTCTACATGAATACAAACAAACCAGGTACATATTTGGCTCGGGCATTAAATTCAACTAACAAATCTTTCAAACCAATACGTTTGAAATTATCAAAAAATGTTTACACTTGTAATCCAGTTAAAATAGTCCATAAATTTCACTCACATCTCGCAACTTTATACAAGACAAACAATGAATTTAATCCTACAGAGGCTGAATCCTTCTTCTCAAAAATAACCTTACCTGAGTTATCTCAGAATCAAAAAAGCAGTTTGGATGAGCCTATAACTATAGATGAAGTTGCTAACGCCATAAAAGACCTAAAACTTAACAAAAGACCAGGCCCAGACGGCTACTCGGCTTTATACTATAAAACATTCTCATAAATACTCTCTCCCATTCTCACTGAAACTTTTAACAAACTTCTAGATGGACATTCTTTTCGGCAAGAAACACTAATGGCAATTGTTTGTATGATCCCAAAACCCCTTTCTGATGATACTTCCTGTGTGAATTATCGGCCTATCTCTCTGTTAAACCTCGATATTAAATTATTAGCAAAAATAATAGCAAAACCCCTCAATAGCATTATAGGAAAATTAATACATAGAGATCAAGTAGGCTTCATGCCAAATAGACAGGCAGGCGATAATATACGCAGGGCAGTGTTATTGGCACATATTGCTAAAAAACGGAAAATCCCTTTATGTTTTCTATCTCTCGATATTAAGAGGGCATTTGACACAGTATCCTGGCAATATATGCAATATTCATTACAAAAATGGGGTTTTGGACCCCACTTTTTAACATGGATCAAAGCATTATATAATAAACCCAAAGCCTATATAAAATATGCTGGATACAAATATGAAGCCCTTAATATCGAAAGAGGTACCCGACAGGGTTGCCCATTATCTCCCTTATTATTTGCCCTTATACTCGAACCCATGGCCCAATACATCAGAACAAACCAAACTATAACTGGCATTGAAGTAGGAGGTATTACACACAAATTATGTATATTTGCAGACGATATATTACTTTTTCTATCATCACCACAGGTCTCTGGTCCTAACTTAATACCAGCTCTTGATGGATTTGCAGCCCTATCCGGACTTATGATTAATCCTAAGAAATGCCTAGTGCTTAATATTTCACTCACAAACATGGAATTGATCCCGGCTAGGGCTGCACTCCCATTCACATGGGCAGAAAAATCAATCCCATATCTTGGAATTCATTTAACAGCATCTCATTCTGACTTATTCTCAACCAATTATCCTCCTGTATTAAGACAGATCACAAATCTAATAAAACAATGGTCGCAACTTCCTTTATCCTGGATAGGGAAGATTAATGCAATATGAATATGAATAGTCCTCCCTATTCCAATTCCTTCCTATTTTTTGAGAATAGTACAAAAAAGAGCAACTTCGTTTATATGGGGCTCTTCTAAACCACGTATACCTATACACACACTACATCTTCCCAAAAATAAAGGAGGCCTGGGATACCCTAATTTTACTAACTACTACAGAGCAGCACATTTGGCCAGTCTGTCCAAATACCATGCAAAACAGGAAATCCCATTATGGGTATTTATAGAGGCTTCAGAAAATGACCCTCTATTAATATCAAATTTATTATGGCTTGATCCTAAAGACCGCTTTAAAATTCATAATCCCATAACTAAACACTTCTTATCTCTCTGGGATAAACTAAAAACCAAATATCAGTTACAATCTCCACACAATCCTCTCCTTTCTTTTATCAGAAATCCGGCCTTTTACCCGGCATGGATCTACCCAAATTCTTTTAAAGCTTGGACAACATCAGGCATTCAGACACTAAATGACTTCATAGCATCTAAATCATTCCTTTCATTCCCATCACTTAGAGAAAAATATGATCTACCAAACTCTGAGATAATTAGATATCTCCAAATCAAAAATTTCTATACACCATTCCTAAAGGGGGATACACCATTATCCCAATTATCCATTTTTGAATCAATCTGTACAAAAGATCCATTTGCTAAAGGTACAATTTCATCACTTTATAATCAATTATATGGAGTAGCAAATCTTAATAGACCCTCTTACGTTCAGAGGTGGTAGGAGGACCTGGGACGAACTTTAGAAGACACGGACTGGTCTAACATATGGCTCACATCTAAGTCATCTTCACCCAACATCTTAGCACTGGAGACAAATTATAAAGTCCTAACTCGCTGGTACCTTGTACCTGCTAGAGTGGCAAAATATTCACCTAATACCTCAGCTCTTTGTTTTCAAGGATGCCCAGAAATAGGCACATATTTACACATATGGTGGACGTGCCCAGTAATCCAAACCTTCTGGAAGGAAGTCTTCGTGATTGCATCTAAAATATTTAAAAAAATAATACAACCAGATCCATATTTAACTTTACTTAATCTAAAACCGGAATGGTTAACACTCTCTCAATTCAAACTTATGATCCAACTAATAACGACTGCAAAACAAACAGTGGCCAAGGCATGGAAATCTCCTACATTGGTACTAGCAGAAACAATTCACAGAATGAATAATACAATGTCCCATGCTAAGATGGTAGCCATCGATCAAAATCAAATTCCAAAATTTGAAAAACTTTGGCATCCTTGGATAAAACAACAGTTCCTGTCAAACTTCAATGACTCTGTCCTGTTGCCATGGTAACAGATTAAATGACTTACAGAGACACCCATTCTAAGGCTTCAAAGAGAACTAAAAAGAATAATAAACTGACGAGCGGGACAACCTTGTGGACCATACCTCTACCTTTCAACCCTTTTTCTTCTTTCTCTTTCCTTTTCTCCACCTTACGATTAAAGCTCATTATCAGAATTTATTTGACCTATATACACTCTACTTGTAAACAATATGTATAGTAGGTATAAATCATTTAAATACCTACAAAAGTAACTAAGGAAATGATATATATCTTTAATTTAGGTTTACGTGAACCCAATGTTTAATATTTGAAATTTCATGATATTTACCTATATAAACCCTACTGTAAAACAATGAGCTTACTTTATAGATCCTTGTAAACTTACTTTATGTATCTTTATAACATTGTATACTCAATAAACTTCTTTTGACAAGGAAAAGGAGGGATTTGTGTGTGTCTGATATTTGTCCAAGAATGAATTGTGGGGGTGTAGAAGACAGTGAGCATGTGTTCTGGGGGTGTGGTGTAGCGAAAGATGTGATCAATAAGAGTCAAGATCTGGTGAAAGAAATAACAGGAGTGAAGGTGAGTGAGTGGAAAATGTTAATGTATGGCTTGGGGAAACTGGAGAAAGATAAACAGAGAGTATTGTGGTTAGTGTTATGTGCATTAAAGGAAGTGTTGTGGGATGCGCGCAACTTGTATGTATATAAAAAGGTTTCATTAGACAGTAAACAATGTATAGGATTATGGCTAAGCAAGCTATATTTCTTTTTCGTGTTGGATAAAAAGAAGGGTGTGGATGCCGAAGGCATCTGGAAGTTTAAAAAAATGGAGGATGTTGATTAAAAATTAGAACAGAAAAAGGAAGGTTTTTTTTGGCAGCACAATAACAGATATAGACACAGTTATATGAAAAAAGTATAACAATTTTATTGGATAATGATAGACCATCAAAGTTAAAAACTGTGAGCTTCAGTGGGAATTATTTAAAAGAATAAGCTGAACATACATAAGCAGACATTTGTTCATAATCATACTTTAAATCATGAACATTAAACCTGACGCGTTTCAACCCCTACAATTGGGGTCTTCTTCAGAGGATCAGTCTGCTGGGGAGAACACGAAAATAGAGTTGATATACATATACATGTTCCATTCGTATGAGTATAGTATAAACTACATTAGCTACGCAATACTTTAATACAGTATAGTTACCAAGTAGAGGTATGTCCAACAAAAAAACACAGATTCCCACATGAAGATCCCTTTAAAAGATATGTTGCTTTGTCCTCTTCTCCAGTGGGGGGTTCCAACCTCCTCTATCGCCGCCACAACCCAGACCAGGATGGTGAGACGCAACGTGGCTTACGAGAGGTCACACTTTTGAGCACCGCCCGCCAAAGCGGATGACCGGCCGGAAAGCACCAAATCACCTGTGGTAAAGGTTTGCAGGGAATAATAAATAGAGGCCCATATAGGAATAGTCAAATTTGATCTGTGGGCTAAAAAAGCCACTACAGGATCAAGGGCATTGTAAATATGATATATATGGCCCAAAACAGAACAAGAAAGGTTCTGAACCATAAACATCTGGTGTATGTTCAAAAAGAAAAGACCATACACAGAGCAAAAATGCAGAGAGATTAAGAAGTATTCAGTCTGTGCTGAAGGAGAAGTGGTAGTAACAGAGTGAGAGAGAAGTGAGAGAGAAGGAGAGAAGGGGTGAAGAGAAACATGCAGTCTAGATGTGATGGAATATAAGACAAAATGCAATTGAGTCCCAGTGAGGGGGGGGGAAGGGGGGAGGAAAGGGAGATGAGGGGAGGGGGGGGGAGAAGGGAAAAAGGGGGGGGAAGAAAGAGGGAAGAGAAAAGGAAAAAGAAAAAAGAAGAAGAAAAAGGAATGGAAAGGAAGAGAAAAGGAAGAAAATAGAAGAGAGGGAAAAGGAAAAGAAAAAGAAAGAGGAAAAGGAAAAAGGGGGGAAGAGAAAGGGAGAAAAGGAACCGTTAGGGGGTGAAAGTGTGGACATACAAAATATAATTGTTACCTTAGAGAGTGCTAAATAGCACATGTGGATGCATCAGGTTGTCCCATATAACTAGACTGTTGCTTGTTGGCCAACCCGGGATTGGTCATAAGCTGTATAGGACTCAGGTAGTGGTATCCAAACCTGAGTCTACCAGTCTAAGAATAAGCAAAGTATATAATTGTAAGGTATATGACCACATATATTATCAGTGGTCAAAAAATATATTTAACAATCATAGGGGTCGGTAAATCCCGACTATTTGGGGCAAAACGATGCTATAACGACACATGGCTTGGAGAGTGTACTTACTGTGTGGTAGCTGAGTGTGACAGCAAGTGTGATAGCAGGCAGCAGGATGTGTTTGCAGTTCGCCAGATGGGAGAAGATTGAGAACATACATCAAGTGTAGGTTTTTATACCAATAGTTAGGGGGTGTGTATACCTTGTATCTATCCCTTCAGGTGTGCGCAATCCACCGATAATCCAAAGACGGGCGGCAAGGCGGCCAACGTGGCAGCCCAGTGTGATCTCCCCGGCGTTCCGGAAGAGCGAGGCTCCGAAATCTCGTCATCCTCGCCGAAATCTCGCGATGTCTGTGACGTCACGTCGCTCGCGCGGGGCCCCACGCATGCGCAGTGACGAAAGGCATCCGAGGATGTTCCGGAATGCCGCCGGCAAGGAAGGAAAATCCCCAATGCGGCGCTCGGTGGCCAACCGAGCGCCCAAGGGGAAATATGGGGGGGGGAGGAGCTGCCAAAACGAGGGCAGGCCTGTCCCCTCCCCCTACCTTGCCGGGAAGGCACGTCACAGGTCACTCCCGCCTCGGGGATGACAGCAGAAAGAGTGCCAGAGCTCCCCCAGTGGGGGAAAAAAGCAAATTCAAAAAAGGGTGAGAAAAATAAATATGAACTGTGAGGATGTCAATTCCTCACGGTTCAAAATTAACATTATTGTTGCATATCTTAAATATATCTACCCATGTAAGGAGCCTCAGTGAGACATAGGAGAAGATCAGTCACATGCATAGATATCTTCACACCATCAATTTAAGAATAGAGAAACAGCAATATCAAAATGATGGCATATAATAAAAGGTGCAATTGAATCAGCACAGGGAGAGAGGGGAGGGGTTGAAAAAGGGAGGGGGGGAGGGGAAAACGGGACATAGTCAATAGTGCCAGTTGTTTTTATTCTTTTGGACTATGTTAAATTATAGCCCATCAGAAGGAGGGACAGGACTATTGTGTTTTGCCAGAAACAAAGCCTTTTAAGAATTAAGTCTCTTCCACGATTATGTAAGACCTTGTTGGAGACAGTGAATGAGCGTCAAGCTGAATAGTCTCTCAATAGAGTTTTCTGAAGTGGAAAAAAAAAAAAAGAACGTACATTTGGGTGTCCTTATAGAGTTTGTAACACATGTATTTTCTCTTTGTATTTTGTTTGTTATGTCTTTGCAAAACAGATGTGTTTTAGAGCAAGTATTTTTTACTTTTGTATCTTTATTTTTTTGAGGGGGGATATTTTTCACTGAAATATTTTTGATGTTGTCAATCTGTGTTGTTTGTAGGTTGTTAGTTTCACTTTGATTTAATTGTCTGTGCTGCTTTATTTTGCGAAATCTTCCTCAAGATGTTGTGACTAATGTTTAAATCCTTAAGAGACTGTCCGTTTGCGGGCGCAGTCCTTTTAACTCTTGTTAATTTCCTCTGCAAAATGGCCAGACATCAAAACCATATTCTGTTAGTGTCTCAAATTAACATACATGTGTATTTTGCTTTAATTTCTCTTTTCCAAGTCCTGTTTTGTTGACCAATAAAATGTGTAGCAAATTTTTATGTTTTATGTGTTTTGTTAATAATTTGTTTTGCAGATGCATGCTCAATCCAAGTAATGCATTTTACACTCCCCCCCGCTAAACAATTTTCAAGCAACAGATTTCCCAGCTGCAGCTTAACTAGGCTGATTGGCATGGCAAAGCAAAAAATGGTGTGATTTGTCAAAAAGCTACTTTCCTGGTGCCTTCATAGTAGCCTATGCATGGATTGTGCGTATGCTGCCATGGATAGGCACCAGGAAATGAAAATTACAGAGAGGTAAGTATTCAATTTTCCATTTTAGCGCAATGGTTCTCAGCCTCAGTCCTCAAGTATCCCCGACAGGACATGTTTTGGGAATTTATCTTAGCTAAAATAGCTGTCCAAAATACCAAGCCATTTACTCGGATTTAAAGCACCTGTGCAATATGAAGGTAAACCTGCAAACATGGCCTGTTCAGGGGTACTTGAGGACAGGATTGAGAACCACTGATTTAGAGCACTGAGCTAAAATTTAGCTCAAGACAATCCTATTCTAATTGTGGGCATTTGAGGGAAACCAAGTGTGTGTTAGAACCCCTGCTTGTCATTTTAGGTTGGGCTTTGTGTCCCTTTTCTGAAAATTGGCTTTACTTCCTGTCACATAGCCAAACAGGAAGTGAGGGTAAAACCCTACCAATGTATTTCCTTGGGGACACGCAGGTAAATCTAACTAATGTCCCCATTAGGCAAATTGCACTCTAGCACTTTGTAGTGTACACTCCAAAGTAATAGGTATTTGGGGGTTTATTAAAGGCAAATCCACTCTGCAATACAAGTGTACTAGCTGCAAATCTGAGGGGAAGTACTGGTGATTTTATCATCCAATCATGTAGAAGCAAAGATGCTGTTTTTTTATTTTCCTTGCATGTCCCCCTCGGATCGATCTCCAGCAACTGCACTTCCAAGTGCACTTGTAGTGCAAAGTGGATTTGCCTTTAGTAAATAAACCCCAAAGTCCAAGATACCTAATAATTTGGGGTGTACACAGCAAAATGCTAGAGTGCAATTTACCTAATGGGGAAACTATTTAGATTGGCCTGTGTGTCCCCAAGGAAAGACATTGGTAGGGTTTTACCCTCACTTCCTGTTTGGCTATGTGACAGGAAGTGAATAATTTTGAAGGAGAAACTGGCAAAATCTGGGAGGTGTCTTCACCCTATCAGGGGTGCAGACATCCCTAAAAACTGGAAAGACTTCTACTCCCTCTGCACTCTATCCCCAAGCAAAAATAAATACATTTAATTTAGTTTAACTTTGCAAAGACACATTCCTAAGTTCAGCTGTGATTTATATCAATGGCCCATTTAGACCTTGTTTAATAGTTGCCTTTCACTATAAACGTTTGTTAGTCCGGTCCTGGAAATCTGCATCTGCTTTACTATTAATTTCCATAAAAATTGGGTTCCTGCAGCTAGATGTGCCAAATGCATCTAGATGCGTGACCGCTGTGTATGTGAGATGCGCAACTGCTGTGTGCGCAGTGGTATGTACCCGTGGTGTATATCTGGTACCCGGAAGTGGTGGCCAGCACACAGCAATGTCATCACGCCCCTCCAGGAAGTTGCTTGTACTGCTATTAATTTCTTCCCATCACCATGCCCCACTCACTGTTCTCTGAGGAAGAGATGATCCTTATTTGCAAATTAAGATAATTTTTGATTTATTTTTACATGGGGTGGTGTTTGTGTGGGTCATTTGTGTATGTCTAAATGATGTGGCCTCAAAACACACACCTACTTTCTGTGTACAGATTCACTTCCAGGCCAATGTATATTGCTTCCTGCTTCAGTCTGTGTGTGTATATATAGATATATCTATAGATGTAGGTTCTTGTGTCCACCAGCAGAGAGAAGTTGGGTAGATGCCACAGAGTTTTACAATGCCTCATGGGATGTCTAGTTCGGCAACAGCTGGAGAGCCATAGTTTGAAGATTCCTGATCACTCTAGCATGTCTTGAAAAAAGGTGTTTTTTTATGTGCCTTGTATAATGCCCAAGAGATATCATTAGGAAAATAAAAGTGGGTCATGACACACCTACATTCCAAATTTGGCACTTAAGATGGTCATGTACTATGCAATCTGATTGGCCAATCTCTGTACATCCCGATATTTAGGCAAAATAGGTAATATGAAGATGCACTTGAACAATTAATTAAAAATATAGGAAATCAAACAGGCTCTTGCAATAAATCTAATTTTTTTTAAGATCTGCTTGCAGTGTATGGTCACCTTTAAAGATCAAGATTTGAAAATATTAATTTATTGGGTTTAGAAACACTTCTCTGTTCTTTGTAATATATTTAAAGATTTGGGTAAAAAAAAGAAAAAAATACATTTCAAAGATATATTAGAAGTGATGGAATGAGATTAGGATCAAAAGGGTTAATTAACTGAGAACACCTACTAATTGCCTAACAAGACACATCCAATGAGACAAAATTAACCAATTGTATTGGGCATGCGCTATTATCAATGAAAAAATTGCAGTTACCCTAGCGCCAGTTGCAGTTTACATATGCGGGTATTTATTTTATGTTTGCACATTCAATTAATGACTTTTCCAGCTCACCAATTAATGTATGAACTGGTGCAGTGCCTTCTTCTTAGTAAATCACCCCAAGAGGCTCCTGTTCATTTATAAACTGAAGCATCGTAAACACAGTTAACTATGCCCAGTTATCAAAGGACACAGAGGTGATTAGTAGCGATCGCTCACTGTGTCCAATTCAGAAAAGGAAGGGGCTGGTAAATGAAATATTTACCAGCCCCTTCCTCTGCTGTCCATTCTGACAGATTCCCCACAGCATCCGGTGGAAGAGGAGAGGAAGGAAGCCAGTAGCGCTTTGGGGGGCTGGAGGAGCCCACGGGAGGCCAGGGAAGCACACAGGGGGTCTGGTGGAGGACGCAGGGGGCCAGGAAAGCAAACAGGGGGTCTGCAGGAGGACACAGGCAGACAGTGGCAATCAGTGCAGGGGTGGGGGGAGTTGCAAGCACCAATGTCCCTGTATAGCTTTTAATGCAGCAGCTGAAAGTCGCAAGAGGGAGAGGAGGAGAAGCAGCTCTCAGCTGCTTCATTGAAAGCTATACAGGGAAATCGGTGCTTGTAACTCCCCCCATCGGCCACAGATCACCTCTGACTATCAACCAGGGACAGATCATCCATGGGTGCAGTGTGGGTCACAGTAGCCCCCCCCCCCCCCCCCCGGGCCTGTGTTCAGTGAACACTCTGCACCCATGAACGATATGCCACTGAACTACCGCAAGTACTGTACAACACTCCAAAGACATGCTGATAGGTTAATTGGATCCTATCTAAATTGTCCCTAGTATGTGTGAATGTGTGTTAGGGACCTTAGATTGTAAGCTCCTTGAGGGTAGGGACTGATGTGAATGTACAATGTATATGTAAAGCGCTGCGTAAATTGACGGCGCTATATAAGTAACTGAAATAAATAAATAAATAAATAACTTAAAACATTTTTTAGAAGCATTAGGATTTCTGACAAGTTTTTATTGTTTTTATCTAAAGCTGGCCATAGATGCATTTAAAATTGGTTAGTTCAGCAGGGACCAGACAAATTTTGTTCCATCTACGGCCATTCTCACTGAAGTCAATCTAATGATCTTCTAATGATCTAGATGACCTTTGAACATAAATGTTGGAAAACTTTCATTCAATCAGTGGCTGCAGCACTTGTTGAGAAGTCAGAATACAGGAGCACAGCAGGGAGAATTCCTCCATCTGCATGGATGGGGGATTTTTTATTTTTAACTACTTTCCGAACCTGCTATAGCCGAATAACAGCGTTAGCGTGGCTGGCTAGTTCTGGGAGGGCATACAGTGACGTCATCCCAAGAACAAGCTTCTCGCACACCCCCTGGGGCCTGCATCCGGCAGTGTCCGTGACTGCCTAGTCCTCGGGACCCAGCATGTCAGGGATCGGGGGAAAGGGCCAATCCCAGTGACCTTTTACAAAGTGATTACTCCGTCCAATGACAGAGAGATCACTGTCAACAAACCAGCGTCATGTCCGGTTCTCTCCTCTCCTCACAGCGATCGTGCTGCAGCTTGGGGATACTTTTTTTTCTAAGTGCCACACTACTGCCCAGCAGTACTCTACAGTGCCCCTTCAGTGCAACATCTCTGCCTAGCAGTGCTCTACAGTGCCCCACCGGTGCCACAACTGTGCCCAGCAGTGCTCTACAGTGCCCCAACAGTGCCACATCAGTGCCCAGCAGTGCTCTACAGTACCCCATCAGTAGCAAATTTGTGCCCAGCAGTGCCACATGTGTGCCAGTGCCCCATCAGTGGCACATCTGTGCTCTACAGTGCCACATCTGTGCCACATCAGTGCCCAGCAGTGCTCTACAGTGCTCCATCGGTATCATATTTGTGCCCAGCAGTGCTCTACAGTGCCCCATCAGTGCCCCAGCAGTGCTCTACAGTACCTCATCAGTATACATCTTTGCCACATCAGTGCCCAGTAGTGCTCTACAGGGCCACATCAGCACCCACCAGTGCTCTACGGTGCCACATCAGTGCCACATCAGTGCACACATATGCCACATCAGTGCACATATGTGCCCCATCAATGCCCAGCAGTGCCCAGAAGTGCCCCATTAGTGCCACTTCAGTGCCCAGCAGTGCTCTACAGTGCCCCATCAGTGCACACATGTGCCACATCAGTGTACATCTGTGCCCCACCAATGCCCAGCAGTGCCACTTCAGTGCCCAGCAGTGCTCTATTATGCCCCATAAGTGCCACATCAGTGTCCCATCAGTGCACATTATTGCCTCATCAGTGCCACATTTGTGCTCTACAGTGCCCATCAGTGACACCTCTGTGCCACATCAGTGTCCTACAGTGCCATCAGTGCCACTACAGTGCGCATCAGTGCCCCTACAGTACAATAAAAAACCCAGTGGCGATTAAATACCACCAAAAGAAAGTTCTATTTGTGTCAAAAAAGGACAAAAATTTCATATGGGTACAGTGTTGCATGACTGAGTAATTGCCATTCAATTGGCCAGTGAGTAAGTGGTTTATCAGTGTAGGAAGTGAAAATGCTGCGCTAAACCCAGAGTGTGAAAAATAAAAACAAAAGCAGCTAACACACAAACGCACCAAGTCCACTAAGAAATAAGAACAAAAAGTGTAGCGCTAGAAATATCTAACATGTGATAATAAACATGTAAATATGAAATGAACACCCTTTCAGATGCAAAAATTGTGAACAACAAATTAAATGTCCTCTGTGAAATATGGAACAGCAAATGAAAAAAAAGTCCATATATAAAAAAATGTTGAAGGGATATCTCTTCAAATTGGAAGGCAACAGGGAACACCAGAAGACCGGTGGATATTCAATGAAAATGAATGGGTACCCTTACCGGATCCGTAGGACGCACATACCTTATAGCAGTGCGTCAGAAAGGCATAGGGAAGATCTCCTGTGATGACCAAACCAGACGGTGTCTTGTAGGCCACGAGCCCTGATGGATGATGGTAGACACAGGCAGAAGTTGGACGGCTGCCCCTCAAAGTCCCAGTATACAGAGTATGATCCGGAGCATTGTAAACACGGTGCGAGACACTAGGGGCATAGCTGGAACCAACAAATTATTGTAAAATGTACTGAGCAAAACAGTCTGGGCATATAGAAAATAGAGTATAACAACAGCCCAAAACGATACTGAATATAAATAAATACTTAAACCCATTGGCTGAAATACAACAAATCTATATGACAAAACCCTTAAAGGAACAGACAAGTAATACGTGCTCAAGCACTTATAACAAGCACAAGGCAACTCCACAATGCTGTCCTAAAAGGGGGGACACAATGAAACCAGGGTCTAGGTGACAAATATGACAAAACCCTTAAAGGAACAGACAAATAATACTTGCTCAAGCACTTATAACAAGCACAAGGCAACGCCACAATGCTGTCCTAAAAGGGGGGACACAACGAAATCAGGGTCTAGGTGGAAATAAGGCCACAGCTGCCATGCCAGGTGCAATAGCATTTACACCCCTGACAGCCAGTAAGTGTGAACCTCCCTTGTACGATGTTGGCACAATGACCTTAAATGGGTGCCCGGGGTCAAGCCCACCTCCATGGCAACTGTAAAAAGTGATAAACCAAAAACAAATACCAGCACAAAACCCAAAAATGTATTAAAAACTATCGTATAAGGTAAAAGAACACTTTTTATGCCCCCTATAAAAGATTCCAAAAAGGAAGAATTGGGAAAGTTTGGGAAAATATGATAGGAAACCACTAATAGAGGTGTGTCACAGCCCCAGAATACAAGGAGAGGCGCCACTCATGCCCGGGTAATGAAGCAATTGATGTCCCAATCTACATTCATTCCGTGGGGCGAGTAGCACCTCAACTCGTAGATCCAATAGGTCTCGAGCTGTGACACACCCCTGAGCCAAGACTCACTCCTCCAATGTGGAATGAACTTATCAATAATCTGAAACAGGTGCCAGTAGGGTCCCTGTCATGACACTCAAGATAATGATGAGGGACGCTATGCTTTATGCAGCCCTTTTTGATTTTCGCAATATGTTCATTCACCCTAGTAGAAAAAGCTCTAGTTGTGCGTCCGACATATTGCCTCTTACACGGACACGTAATAAGATAGACATGTCGGGTAGCGCACATGGTGAAATGTTTCATATTGTAGCTCTTGAAAGTTATTGTAGAATAGAAAGTCATAGATCTGCATCTCCCGCACACATTGTGAAACAAACGTTGCACTTTCTGCAAGGGAAATATCCCTTTCAATCCTGAAAAATAGATAATGGGTATTCGAGGGAGGGAACGAGAAACTCTCTCTCCTTTTGGTTGAGAATATTGAGAGAGAATCCTTCATCAATGAGAGCCATAAGGGCTTGTTTGTATTCTCCAGTAGGATCCTTGGGAATGATTCTGTATGTAGTTTGATCCTCAAGTAGCCTGTTCATTTCCGCAATGTAGTCTTTCTTATCTAAGACCACTATCCCGCCGCTCTTCTCGGCGGGGCGGATGATCAGATTTTTCTATCACAGAGAGCATTGATACCAGCCGTAATAGTTGGGTCCTGATGCATTCTCTTGATAGGGATTTTGTCCCGATCTTGGAGAACCAGATCTTTAAATACACTGATGGAATGTGATGTGTTATTCGGGGGTTAAAAAGTGATGGATTAGAGAGGCCAGAGTGTAGGATACCACATTGTTTTGTACCCCTAGAGTCCAATGAAGGAATAGACAAAAAGTGCCTCTGTATATTTAATTTGCGGATATATTTATGTACATCCACAAAAGTGGAGAACTTATTTAGTTTCCTGGGGGGGACAAATTTAAGTCCTTTATCCAATACATATTTCTCTTGGTCAGTAAGGGTCGTTTTGCTTAAATTAAATATGCCCGCACCTACTGTGACCTTTTTCTTTTTCCTCCATTGTAAGCGCCACCCCCCTCTACATCCTCTTTTGTTTTTGGACTTCGGGGGGGTTGTGAGTGGGTTTGTGAAAATCCAAAGGTTGGGAAGGACCTGAATGGTTGTAGTGATATGGTGTTCTGTTGTACCCCTCATCTTCACCGTAATTGTAATATGGTCAGTCATAATGTGCCTAACGTGAACCCTCAATGTGAAGCATGGCATAGCGATTATTGGTGTGTATGGGGGTGCCATAACCATAACCTTCTCCTGCATAGCCAGATCTAGTGTCATATCGAGGACCCAAAGATCCACCAGCCCCATGATAGGGCTCTCTGGCTCTAACCTCTCTTATTCCCTTTACCTCTACCATTAGGTTGTCTACCCTTATGGCCAGAGGGGTATCTACCACGGTGGGAGTCTACGGGGTGACCCCTAGGAATAGATGAGTGTCTCCCCCGACTAGACTCCCTAGGGAAATACTCGTTCTGGGGTACAGCTTTAGGGGCAGAAACACTGGTCCCATGTTAAATCAATTTTCCCATTCTGGGAGGGGGGGGGAGGGTCATAAGTCAACCTCCTATCGGTATTCTGAGGAATCAATTCCAGGTTCTCAAAAGATAAATTGTTGGACCCTGGATCAACTCCTTGGGCTATCTTCTTCTGCCAACCGAACACTAGATTGTTTTTATAATCTGTAACGTCACGGTTGTACCTTTTTTGTTTTTTATTATGCTGATCCCTCTCCTCTTTTTCCAGAAGGGTTCTTAAATTAGTAGAGTGGGAAATGTATTCAGATGACCCATTGGATGGTAAAAGTTTGTCTTTGAGGTCTCTGATTTCCAAATCGAGTGCAGTTAGTCTAATCTGTTTTCTCTCAATTAAAAAGCCAATCAACTTAATGCCTGCCTCATTGAAATAGTGAAACCAGGGTTCTGTGTCGCCCTGTTGGGGGTAAACGGCCCAAAGTAAACCTCTCGGGACCATCTTCTCTTTAATATACTGCTCTAAGAATGCAATGTCCCACTGTAGATGTAATTCCGTGGTCATTACATTCTTGAGTCTAAGAAATAATCCACCCATTACGGTGTCATTGTTGTTTAGAACAAAGACCCCATCTGTGTTAAGGGACCTAGTGGTCCTGTATTCAAAAACATCCATAGTCAAAAGATGTGAAGCAAGGTAGCTCCACAGATAGTGAGCCAATAAATGAATAAGTGTAAATGTGAAGTGAAAATGCTGCGCTAAACCCAGAGTGTGAAGAATAAAAACAAAAGCAGCTAACACACAAACAAACCAAGCCCACTAAGAAATAACTAGCACTAGAAATATCTAAAGTGATAATAAACATGTAAATATGAAATGAACACCCTTTCAGATGCAAAAATTGTGAACAACAAATTAAATGTCCTCTGTGAAATATGGAACAGCAATGAATGGGTACCCGGATCCGTAGGACGCACATACCTTATACCAGTGCATCAGAAAGGCATAGGGAAGATCTCCCGTGATGTCCAAACCAGACGGTGTCTTGTGGGCCACGAGCCCCGATGGATGATGGTAGACACAGGTGGAAGTTGGACGGATGCCCCTCAAATTCCCAGTTTCCAGGGGGGATGATCCAGAGATGGTAATTCAGCATAGAAACGTGGAAAAAGAAAAAGGGGAGCTCCACATGGTGTAGGTCAAACGAGTGGGATTTATTGTAAAAAAAAACATACAAAATAAAAAGCTATCACATAAAGGTTAAAATGGCAATGTGGGAAGCTGAAGATGCTAGCCCTCCACGTTTCGACTAAACAGTCTTCAACAGGGGCATAAATCAGCCTCCCCACATTGCTTTATCTTATAGACTGTACATATAGGCGGGGTCTGATCGCTCGTTTTCGAGTGAGAGACTAATCACCAGACGTCAAGTGGAGATGACGTTGCATCTCGGCCAGACTGTCCTCTTCAGGAACACGAGGCTTGGAATGCAAGCCTCCTGTGTGGGAGTGGATAAGGATACCGGCCGCTGATTGGAGATGACGCGTCATCTCGTTCTGGTGGTTTCTCCACTCATACGAGGCTTGGAACGCAAGCTGTTTGCATGATGCAAATCGGCCCACATTACTTTGATGCACAGTCTCAGTTTACTTTCTTTTTTGGCTTTAGACAATACTGTCTGCTACATCAATCCTTAATCTTTTAGACTCTGGGGCGTTAGGATTGCGGATGTCTTTTATATCTTTATACCATATAAGTTTGGTTTTAATTCCGGTTCCGCCATGATGGGGGCGGATCCACTCAATTTTAATTTTTTGTACAGTCTATAAGAGAGAGCAATGTGGGGAGGCTGATTTATGCCCCTGTTGAAGACTGTTTAGTTGAAATGCGTAGGGCTAGCATCTTCAGCTTCCCACATTGCCATTTTAACCTTTATGTGATCACTTTTTATTTTTGTATGGTGTTTTATTACAATAAATCCCACTCGTTTGAGCTACACCATGTGGAGCTCCCCTTTTTCTTTTTCCACGTTTCTATGCTGAATTACCATCTCCAGATCATCCCCCCTTGAAACTGGGAATTTGAAGGGCAGCCGTCCAACTTCCGCCTGTGTCTACCATCATCCATCGGGGCTCCTGGCCTACAAGACACCATCTGGTTTGGACATCACGGGAGATCTTCCCTATGCCTTTCTGACGCACTGCTATAAGGAATGTGCATCCTACGGATCCGGTAAAGGTACCCATTCATTTTCATTGAATATCCACACGTCTTCTGGTGTTCACTGTTGCCTTCCAATTTGAAGAGATATCCCTTCAACATTTTTTATATATGGACTTTTTTTCATTTGCTGTTTCATATTTCACAGAGGACATTTAATTTGTTGTTCACAATTTTTGCACCTGAAAGGGTGTTCCCTTTGCTATTAATTCGATTGCTATTAAAAGAGAGCTGACCGCTCTAAAAAAAAGCAATACGGGGGGGATGCCGGCATCCTGGTACAGACACTGCCCCCCTAGAAAATGCTGCCCCAGGAAAGCGCCTTGTTTGCCTTGTGGTAAATACGCCCCTGTGTGTATGGCTATTGTAAAGTAGCCCTGGTTGTACTGTCTTTGTACTGCTCATACAGTAAGTTGCTCTGCCTTTTTCCTCATCAATGAATTCATAGGAAATAAAGGTTAAAGCAGTCTTAATTGCATTTTTTTAATTTTTATTAAAATAATAAACATGGTATACTTACCTGCTCTGTGAAATGGTATTGCACAGAGCAGCCCTGAACCTCCTCCTCTGGGGCCCCCAACGATCTTGGCTCCTCTTCTTTTATGTCTGCCCCCATAGCATGCGCTTTCTATGGGGGCATATGTGCGGGCTCAATCCTGAGCTGGCCTGCATGCATTAATTGACACACACAGTGCAGCTTGGCCCTAAACCTGCTTTCTGCTCCCAGGATTTGGCCGATAGCCAAGCTTGTGGGAGCAGGGGGAGAGGAGAAACAGTGCTGGATTAATGTAGGACTCAGGTAAGTATTTGGGGAGGGGAAGGGCACAGCACATGACAAAATGTTTTTTTACCATAATACATGGAACCACTTTAAGTGTGTTTAACTCCTGAATTTAACGGTATTATGAACCATTAATAGCTGTTCCCTTTAAATGAGTTGCCTCTTTATAAAATACTTTCAATGACTTTCAGAGTCCCATCATTACATTCAGTATGCAAATCTTCTTGACCAGTAAAAGAAGCAACTGTCTTGACTAATTAAGATCTGGGCAATATAGGTTAGTGGCATAATACATGCAATTAATTATTGACAAGAGAAGCAAAAAAGATAGAAGAACATGTTTTCAAACTCCTCATTTAATGACTATGCCTTTCTGGAGTGAAAAGATAGAGGGAATTTGAACTGATTGTACTAACAGAGAAGTGCACTTTTCTTCTGTACTCTGACATTTGTCTCAGTGGTCACAAAACAGCTGTTTCTAGTGGGACATTACTTACTCTTTGTGTTGTTCTTGACTGCTACTCCTAACTTGAAAAGCAGTCCTGACAATTCCCTCTTTAGTAAGGCTTGGAGACATTAAAATCTATGCATGATATCTATTGCACCTAAGTTTTTAGGCATTCATCCTTTTAAAATGCCTAAAGGATAACCTTCATGATGTTCAGTATGTGTGACAGCTAAATACATGCATGATGAGTGTGTATGTGCTCATACATAACAATATAGAAATATATACTGTATATAGATAGCAATTACTGTATATTCACTGTATTATTTGCATACATGTTTGCAGTTTGTTTGTTCACAGCAGTTGAAAGCATTTGTAGCACCCTCTTAGATAGGTGCTAGGTTTAGATCAGCCTTTTTTAACCAGGGTGCCTTGAGGTTTCTTCAGGGATGTCTTGGCAAAATGCCTAAAAAGTGATCAAAAATTGTATACAAGCCAGGTGGATCAAGCCTGCCCTTTAGTTACACAAAGCCACTGCTTTTCATTTTGCACCATTACGACTAGACACTGGCATCCTAACAACCAATTATGTCATCAGTTGATAAGGAAGATGTCTGTTGCCTTCACAGCTCCTCTTGTTTGACCCTCCTCTACTCCTCTCCCTCAGCACTGGGGTCACATTAGCTGACTAATGAAGAGAAATTGAGGGAGAAGAGAAACATTGGAATACTAGTCAGTACCAGTGTGCAAAGGTGCATTTGCTTTGGAATATTAAATCACCTCAAACTTTGGGTGCTCTATGTGTGGATATTGCTGCATGTGAAACTATAATGCCCCGTGCACACGATAGGATTTTCCGACGGAAAATGTTTGATAGGAGCTTGTTGTCGGAAATTCCAACCGTGTGTACAAAATTCCAACGCACAAAGTGCCACGCATGCTCGGAATCAAGCAGAAGAGCAGCACTGGCTATTGAACTTCATTTTTCTCGGCTCATCATACGTGTTTTACTTCACAGTGTTCTTGATGTTTGGAATTTCCGACCAACTTTGTGTGACTGTGTGTATGTAAGACAAGTTTGAGCCAACATCTGTCGGAAAAAAAACATGGATTTTGTTGTCGGAAAATCCTATCGTGTGTACAAGGCAATAGAATCATTTTTTACATTTTAGAATGGGGTGCCTTGAGACTGACCATAATTTTAAAGGATGCCTTGAGAGTGTCTATAATTTTAAATGGTGCCCTGACTGGAAAAAGGTAAAGAAAAACTGGTTTAGATAGATAGAATTACTATGTGTTTTGATAGGTATATTTAGTTGCTACCCTGCAGCCAGTGTGGTTGTGATTGTTAGGTAAAAGCATAGTTTTATATCTGTACTCAGTGTAGCTGTGTTCTGCTAGTCAGGTCTGCCCAGAGTTCTCAGCTGCTACCAGCTCCTTCTGCAACCAGAGAGTCTGAGAAGTTTCTGGATGCTAGGTGTGAAGCTATGCAGATGTCAGCATGAATATTGATACAGCCCTGGCTAATCCCAGAGAGACAGATGGCTTGCTGGGAGACTGTATATGTTCTGTGAGCACACTGGGCTTGGGGTCTTTTCCTGGAAAGGATTAGTCCAACCTGGAGGGCACGCTGCCCTTCCAGGCAATGCTGCCATGTCTGCTTTCATAAGGCTTCTGGTGGGTGACCTGATAGCCTGGGATGCTGAGACCCTGGAGCTAGAAAGAAAACTGACTGAGGGGCCCTGACTGAAGATCCAGTCTGGTATCACCAGATAAGGTGTTAATTGGAAGTTAGAAGGAGGCAACTAGTTGTCCTTGGGCCTTGTGTGAGTACAAAGGCTTTTAGAAATCTTGGGGACCTTTGTGCTTTCACCACCCCTCTGTTTTCAGTTTTCAGTTTTCAGCGCTGTCGCACTTTGAATGACAATTGCGTGGTCATGCAACACTGTACCCACATTATCATTGTTTTTCCCCACAAAAAGAGCTTTCTTTTGGTGGTATTTGATCACCTCTGCAGTTTTTATTTCTTGCGCTATAAACAAAAGAAGAGTGACAAGTTTGAAAAAACACAATATTTTTAACTTTTTGCTATAATAAATATCCCAATTTAAAAAAAAACAAAAACATTTTTTTTCCTCAGTTTAGGCCGATATGTATTCTTCTACATATTTTTGGTTAAAAAAAAATGCAATAAATGTATATTGATTTAAAAGTTATAGTGTCTACAAAATAGGGGATACATTTATGGCATTTGTATTATTTATTTTTCTTACTAGCAATGGCGGCGATCTGCAATTTTTATTGTGACTGTGACACATCGGAAACTTTTGACACTATTTTGGGACCATTCACATTTATACAGCGAACAGTGCTATAAAAATGCGCTGATTACTGTTATTATAAATGTCACTGGCAAGGAAGGATTTAACACTAGGGGGCGATCAAGGAGTTAAATCTGTTACCTAGGAAGTGATTCTAACTGTAGAGGGAGGGGACTCACAAGGGGAGGAGACCGATCGGTGTTCCTCTGTACTGGGAACACATGATTGGTCTCCTCTCCCCTAACAGGACGTGGATCTGTGTGTTTACACACACAGATCCATGTCCCGGCTCTGTTACCAGCAATCGGGGGTGCCCAGCGGACATTGTGGCCGCTGGGCAAGCACATTGGCTCCTGAGTGATGCGGCGGGCGCACACGTCCCCTAGACGGCCGGGAAGCCCAGGACGTCATATGACGCCTGCCCAGGATGGGAGATCCCTTCTGCGGACATCATTTGACTATGGGCGGGGAAGGAAGTGGTTAGACTCCCTCCCGCAAAAAAGTTTTATCCCTATTGTTGGGTCACCAGTAAGGTATTTATAAATTGAAATCATATCCCCTCTCAAGCGTCTCTTCTCCAGAGAGAATAAGTTCAGTGCTCGCAATCTTTCCTCATAACTAATATCCTCCAGACCCTTTATTAGCTTTGTTGCCCTTCTTTGTACTCGCTCCATTTCAAGTACATCCTTCCTGAGGACTGGTGCCCAGAACTGGACAGCATACTCTAGGTGTGGCTGGACCAGAGTCTTGTAGAGCGGGAGAATTATTGTTTTATTTCTGGAGTTGATCCCCTTTTAAATGCATGCCAATATTCTGTTTGCTTTGTTAGCAGCAGCTTGCCATTTCTGAGCCTATCGTCTGCTAGGACCCCCTAGGTCCTTTTCCATCCTAGATGCCCCCAGAGGTTCACCCCCCCAGTGTATAGATTACATTCATATTTTTGCCACCCAAATGCATTATTTTACATTTTTCTACATTAAACCTCATTTGTCATGTAGTTTCCCACCCCATTAATTTGTTCAGATCTTTTTGCAAGGTTTCCACATCCTGCTAGAGAAGTTATTGACCTGTCTAGCTAGTATTGTCCGCAAATACAGAGATTGAACCGTTTACCCCATCCTCCAGGTTGTTTATGAACAAAATAAATAGGATTGATCTAAGGACAGGACCCTGGGGGACCCAACTACCCACCCTTGACCATTCCAAGTACTCCCCATTTATCACCATCCTCTGAACTCACCCTTGTAGCCAGTTTTCAATCCATGTACTCACCTTATGGTCCATGCCAAGAGACCTTATTTTGTACAGTAAATATTTATGGGGAACTGTGTCAAATGCTATTGCAAAATCCATATACACCACGTCTATGGGCTTTCCTTTAGATGGCAACTCAACTCCTCATAGAAGGTTAATAGATTGGTTTGGCAAGAATGATTCTTCATGAATCCATGCTGATTACTGCTAATGATACTGTTCTCATTACTAAAATCTTGTATATAAGTATCCCTTGTTCCTTGTATCCCTTATCATCCCCTCCAAGAGCGTGAATACTATTGATGTTAAGCTAACTGGTCTGATTCCCAGGGAAGTATTTTGGGCCCTTTTTAAATATTGGTGCTATATTGGCTTTTCTCACAATCAGCTGGTACCATTCCAGTCAGTAGACTGTCAGTAATAATTAGGAAGAATAGTCTGGCAATTACTTGACAGAGTTCCCTAAGTACCCTCGGATGCAAGCCATCTGGTCCCGGTGATTTATTAATGTTACGTTTCCTAAATCTAATTTTAATTCTGTCCTCTGTTAACCATGGAGGTGCTTCCTGTGATGTGTCATAAGGATAAACACTGCAGTTTTGGTTACTGAAGCCCCCCGATTCCCTCGTGAAGACTGAGGAGAAGAATAAATTCAATACCTTCACCATCTCCCCATCCTTTGTAACCAGATGTTCTTCCTCATTCTTTATGGGGCCAATGTGGTCTGTCCTCCCTTTCTTACCATTTACATACTTAAAGAATTTCTTGGGTTTTTTTTTCTCTCCTCCGCTATGTGTCTTTCGTGTTCTATCTTAGCCGCCCTAATTGCTCCCTTACATTTCTTGTTGCATTCTTTATAAAGTGTGAATGCTGATGATGATCCCTCAACCTTGTATTTTTTGAAGGCCTTCTCCTTTGCTTTTATATGCATTTAAGCCATCCAGGACTTTTGTTCACTCTTTTAAATTTATTATCCAATGGGATGCATTGGCTAATGCCCTTATTTAATATGCTCTTAAAGCAAACCCATCTCTCCTCCGTGTTCTTTGTTTCTAAGATTTTATCCCAATTCATGCCTTCTAGCAAGGTTCGTAGTTTAGGGAAGTTGGCTCTTTTGAAATTCAGTGTCTTTGTATTCCCCTTATGTTTCCTATTTGTGTGATTTATACTGAAGCCAATTGACCTGTTATCGCTGTTTCCTAAATTGCCCCATATTTCCACATCCATGATCAGGTCTGTATTGTTGGTAATCAGTAGATCCAGTAACAAGTGAAACAATGAAAATGAAAAATTCATTTAAAGATAGTGCCTGGGGGATCCCCCTAGTCTGCCTGTAAAACAGCACATCTGTATGAAACTGACATTTATAAAGACAAAAAATTACATTTAAATTGCTGGCAATAAAATACCATTTCCGGCAATACAAAAATGTTTTAAGGGGAACTCCACACCATAATTAAGAAAAAACGGCATGGGGTACCCGTCCATACCAGACCCTTATCCGAACATGCAGCTCGGTAGGTCAGGAATTTGTGTTCACCGAATGGATGAACAAGCGATGTTCGAGCCAAACTTTTGCTGGGCTCAAACTGTTCACCCAACTCTAAACATTGCTACAGAGAGAGACTCATTGGATTTACATGTTGAAAGCCACTGAAGCCCCAGGCCTCAACGAGATGATTAGCTACAAACCCTTGTTAGAAGGTTTTTCTTTCGGGTGGTCAGAACATTCAATGTGTTTGTCTGGGTTCTTTCCTTTCCTTCCTCCCCCCACCTTTTTTATTGGTGTTTGTGACAGATCTCGGATACCTCTGCTGGGCACCTCCACCAGACCTGTGCCTCCTGTCCTCCAAACGCACCCGCAGCCTGCAGACTCACCATAACCAGCCCTTAACCCCTCAATCACAAGCCACACAGGTGTTGAGGATTAAACATGCAGAGCATAAACTGTTTATTAAATACAAAAACATACACCTTTAAACACAGTTAGGGACACTCCCCTTAGCCTTGTCATAGAGGGGGTAGGGGACAAGGAAGAACCAATGGGAACTCAACACTTGTACATGCAAACAGAAACTATAGTTGAAACACATAAAGGGTTTATGATAAGCAGGCAGCCCCTCCTTACACATCCCCTGCTGGGAGATGTCTCCAGACTAGGGATGAGCCAAACACCCCTCCCGGTTCGGTTTGCAACAGAACCTGCGAACGGACCGAAACTTTGCACAAACGTTAGAACCCCATTGACGTCTATGGGACTCGAACGTTTGAAATCAAAAGTGCTAATTTTAAAGGCTAATTTGCATGGTATTGTCCTAAAAAGGGTTTGGGGACCCGGGTCCTGCCCCAGGGGACATATATCAATGCAAAAAAAGTTTTAAAAATGGCCGTTTTTTCAGGAGCAGTGATTTTAATTAATGTAATTTTAAAGTGAAAAAAAAAGTGAAATATTCCTTTAAATATCGTACCTGTGGGGTGTCTATAGTATGCCTGTAAAGTGGCGCGTATTTCCCATGCTTAGAACAGTCCCTGCACAAAATTACATTTTTAAAGACATAAAAGTCATTTAAAACTCTTATTAAGTCATTTATTAACTCTTACAGGAGAGAATTTCCCTTCCTAGGAGTAGATTTCATCTCACTTCCTGTTGTCTCCTTCCGTTTGCAAGTAGGAGTCGTTTGTAAGTTGAATGTTTGGAAGTAGGGACCTGCCCTATATACTCTGCAGAAATTGGGGCCTTAGGTGTTGGTGTTGCCACAACACTGTAAGCCCTCACAAGGCCCTGCTGTGAAATATTAGATCAAGGATTCTAATTACATGCACCTGGGGCACCAGGGGCAGAAAAACTGGGCCTTTGGTGGTGGTGGTGGTGCTGGTGCCGCAACAATGTAAGTCCTCACAGTTGCTCTTGGTGGGAACAGAAACAGGCCCTGCTGTGAAATATTAGATCAAGAATTGTAATTACATGTCCCTGTTGAACAGGGGCAGAAAAATTGGGCCTTAGGCACTGGTGCCACAAAACTGCAACCCCTCACAAATACTCTACTTGGAGTGCAGGAACGAGCCTTGCTGCAAAGTATTGCATCAAAAATTGTAATTACACACCCCTGTTAAACAGGGGGTGAAAAATTGGGCCTTAGGCACTGGTGCTGGTGCCGCAACACTGCAACCTCTCACAGATACTCTAGTTGGAGTGCAGAAATGAGCCCTGCTGCAAAGTATTGCATCAAAAATTGTAATTACACACCCCTGTTAAACAGGGGCTGAAAAATTGGGCCTTAGGCACTGGTGCCGCAACACTGCAACCCCTCACAGATACTCTAGTTGGAGTGCAGAAACGAGCCCTGCTGCAAAGTATTGCATCAAAAATTGTAATTACACAACCCTGTTAAACAGGGGCAGAAAAATTGGGCCTTAGCCACTGGTGGCAGCGCCCAGAACCAAAATATTCTTACAAGCTATCAGCATGTGCAGAAAGGAAAAGGAGGGGTTTTTAGGGACTTTAAGGAAATCATGACCTGGTAAGGTCACACATTTCCATCCCTAGGGACTTTAAATGAAATAATGACCTGGTAAGGTCATATATTTTCATCCCAATCTAAGTCATGAAAAGGGGGTTTGTGTTTAAGGGGAAGGGTGGGACTTTATATGAAGCATGTGACAGCAAGAAGGTAGTAGGGTGATCGTAGAGGAATTTTATTTACATAATGCTGGAGCATACAAGTTACAATCGCAATGTGCATACAAACAAACCTATGATACATAGATAAATAATAAAATATAAACATACAAATAGTAACAAGATAAAAAGGTTAAGCAATGGTAGCTCAAGGTACAACCTTAATAAAATTCCCTAGTTCACCACAATCGGAGTTGAGTAAAAATATGATTTGAACGGTAGTGCTTGCAAGACCTAAGGCCTCACTGAAACTGTAGGGGTGAATATTGGTAAAAGTGTGTGAGATCTATGTATGAAAAGGTACAAACACGGCGAATGATGGCTCAACGCGTTTTGTGGCTTCCATGGCACTCGTCAGGACCAAGCATGTGTGATATCTGAAAGGATGTTGAAATAAGTAAGGGCAGAAAAGGGGCAAGGACAATAGTACTTTAGGAGCAAGGTGTGTAGACCCCCACAGCTAATCGTTCCGTCTCTGCGGGGCTCCCCGCTGCGGCTCCCGGTTGGAGGTACCCTGGATGGCTTGCGGTGTCCCGCCACTACTCCATCATTACACAGAACCCCAGTAAGTATTCATATATTAGCTGCGGGGGTCTACACACCTCGCTCCTAAAGTACTATTGTCCTTGCCCCTCATCCTCTGCTCCCTATGCGATGGCAAGATAAGGTCCACAACCTTACCCTTGTAATGTGGATCAAGGAGGGTTGCCAGCCAGTAACGATCCCTCTCCTTGATACCACGAATACGAGGATCCTTCCACAGGCATTCCAGGATCAGGGAGGCCATGCAGCGTAGGTTTGCTGAGGCATTCGGTCCGGAGTCCTCTGGTTCACTAAGGATGACATGATCCGCAGCCACCTCCTCCCAGCCACGTACAGGTCCATGGCTTTCTTGGGACTGTAGATGATCCCTTAAAGACTGCTGCTGATGCTGAGTGCCAATCTCCACCTCCATGCTGACACAATCCTTCTCCTTGTCCTCTTCCTGTGTGATTGGCGGGCACGCAGGAACACCGTCTGGATAAAGGGGGCCTTGAGAGCTAAGGAAGTCCTCCTCCTTCTGCCTCTGTTCTGCCTCAAGTGCCCTGTCCATTATTCCACGAAGCGTTTGCTCCATCAGGTGGACAAGGGGGACAGTGTCACTGATGCATGCACTGTCACTGCTCACCATCCTCGTGGCCTCCTCAAATGGTGACAGGACAGTGCATGCATCCCTGATCATGGCACACTGGCGTGGGGAAAAAAGCAAGCTCCCCTGACCCTGTCCTGGTGCCATAGTCGCACAGGTACTCATTGATGGCCCTCTGTTGCGTGTGCAGCCGAAGCAGCATGGCCAACGTTGAGTTCCACCTGGTGGGCATGTCACAGATTAGGCGGTTCTTGGGCAGGTTAAATTCCTTTTTGAGGTCTGCCAGCGGAGCACTGGCATTGTATGACCGGCGAAAATGCACACAGACTTTCCTGGCCTGCCTCAGGACATCCTGTAAGCCCAGGTACCTGCCCAAGAACCGCTGCACCACCAAGTTAAGGACGTGAGCCAAACAGGGCACATGGGTCAGTTGTCCCTGTCGGAGGACAGAGAGGAGGTTGGTGCCATTGTCGCTGGCATGGCGTCAACCACCTCTGAACCTGCCCCTGCAGAGCTGACAGAATCTTTGCCCCAGTGTGGCTCCTGTCCCCCAAGTGCACCAGCTCAAGCACTGCATGGCATCTTTTGGCCTGCATACTTGCGTAGCCCCTTGAACGCCTACGGAGCACCACTGGTTCCGAGGACAAAGCACAGGAAGAGGCCATGGAGGAAGAAGAAGAGGAGGGGGTGGAGGAGAGAGGTGTGTCAGAATCACCAGTAGTAGCATTTTGGAGGTGTGGTGGTGGAACAACCTCCAACACTACTACACCTTGTCCTGCATCCTTCCTAGCTGCCAGCAGAGTCACCCAATGAGCCATGAAACTTAGGTAACGTCCCTGTCCATGCCTGCTGGACCATGAGTCAGCAGTAATATGCACCTTACCGCTGACCGCCCTGTCCAGTGAGGCCAAGACATTGCCTTCCACATGCTGGTAGAGAGCCAGAATCGCCTTCCATGAGAAAAAGTGGCATTTGGGAACGTGCCACTGAGGAACCGCACATTCCACAAACTCACAGAAGGGAGCAGAGTCTACCAACTGAAAGGTAGCAGTTGAAGTGCTAGCAATTTTGCCAAGCTAGCATTCACCCGCAGGGCATGTGGATGGTTGGGAGCGAACTTCTTTCGGTGGTGCAGCAGCTGGGGCAGGGAAATTTGCCTGGTACAATCTGACGTCAGTGTACCGATAGCAGATTGCCCCCAAGTACTTGGCTGTGACGCACCTAATTCTACACCTTCATTCCTCTCAGTGCAGGTCTCAGAGAGGACTGAAGGTATAGTGGAGTTGGAGATCCCAGCTGATGAGGAGCAAGGAGAGGTCCTTTTTGTTCTTTGGTGTGGGTCTTTTAGGTACGCTTGCCAATGAACTGCATGGCAGGTCAACATATGTCTGGTCAAGCATGTGGTGCCCAAGCGGGAGATGTTTTGGCCAAGCGGGATACGCTTGAGACATATGTTGCAAATAGCAGCGGTGCGATCTGATGCACTCGTCTCAAAAAAGGCCCACACCAAAGAACTTTTGGAATAACGTGCAGAGACAGCAGCGTTCTGCACATGCAGAGCTCTGCGGTGTGATGCAGTCAGTGTGCTGCCCTTAAGCTGGCCCCTGGAGGGCATCCTGCCTCGTTGGTGATGTGCCTCCTCCTCCTCCTCTCTCCTATCAGGCACCCACGTGGAGTCAGTGACCTCATCATCCCCTCCCTCCTTATCACTGGAGCAAACCTGGCAGTATGCTGCAGCAGGGGAAACATGACTGCCAGATTGCTGTCCTTCTTGGGCACCCCCTTTGTCTGGGCTCACGTTACTGCCTTCCTCTAGCTGAGTACCATCATCGGAGCCTTCAAAACACTGGGCATCCTCCTGGAGCATGTACCCAACACTGTGGTCAATCAGTTCGGGGGACTCCTCGGGAGGACATGGTGGGGCTAGGGAAGGAGTGACTGATGCCATTGAGCCAAGGGAAGAGGCCGTGTTGGCAGCTGCTTTGCCAGACAAAGTACCCTGAGCCTGGGTGAGGGAGGATGAGGAGGATGAGGACGGCTTGGTCATCCACTCGACCAAGTCTTCCACATGTTGTGGCTCAACACAGCCAGCTGCCGAAAAAAAGGCCAAGCGTGTCCCACGGCCACGTTCTGATGAGGATGCACCGTATCCATGACCAGTACTGTTGACTCTAGACACAGAGCCTGCTTGCCCTCTTTTATTAGCTTGTGACTGTCTGCCTCTCCTTGTTGGCCTTCCAGACATACTAATGGCCTGCAGTGAGATGTAGCTGCACAAAACTGGGATGTATATATATATATATATACCGATTATACTGCAGCTAGCAGAATCAACTGCCTGCCTGTAGTATTATTAGTATGAGAACACCTGCACTTGTCTTCAGGTAGCTATACTGTGGGTGCAACTGTGCAGGGTACACAGTACACTAACTGGAAATACTTTAAGAGCCTGCCTGTGCTATTAATAGGATCAGAAGCACACAAGAACCTGGCTTCAGGTAGCTATACTGTAGGTGCAATTGTGCAAGGTACACAGTACACTAACTGGACATACTTCAAGAGCCTGTGTGTGCTATTAATAGGATCAGAAGAAGCACACAAGCACTTGGCTTCAGGTAGCTATACTGTAGGTGCAACTGTGCAGGGTTACACAGTACACTAACTGTAAATACTTCAAGAGCCTGCCTGTGCTATTAATAGGATCAGAAGAAGCACACAAGAACCTGGCTTCAGGTAGCTATACTGTAGGTGCAAATGTGCAAGGTACACAGTACACTAACTGGAAATACTTCAAGAGCCTGCCTGTGCTATTAATAGGATCAGGAGAAGCACACAAGCACCTTGCTTCAGGTAGCTATACTGTAGGTGCAAATGTGCAGGGTACACAGTACACTAACTGGAAATACTTCAAGAGCCTGCCTGTGCTATTAATAGGATCAGAAGAAGCACACAAGCACTTGGCTTCAGGTAGCTATATTGTAGGTGTAACTGTGCAGGGTTACACAGTACACTAACTGTAAATACTTCAAGAGCCTGCCTGTGCTATTAATAGGATCAGAAGAAGCACACAAGCACCTGGCTTCAGGTAGATATACTGGAGATGCAACTGTGCAGGGTACACAGTACACTAACTGGAAATACTTCAAGAGCCTGCCTGTGCTAATAATAGGATCAGGAGAAGCACACAAGCACCTTGCTTCAGGTAGCTATACTGTAGGTGCAAATGTGCAGGGTACACAGTACACTAACTGGAAATACTTCAAGAGCCTGCCTGTGCTATTAATAGGATCAGAAGAAGCACACAAGCACTTGGCTTCAGGTAGCTATATTGTAGGTGTAACTGTGCAGGGTTACACAGTACACTAACTGTAAATACTTCAAGAGCCTGCCTGTGCTATTAATAGGATCAGAAGAAGCATACAAGCACCTGGCTTCAGGTAGATATACTGGAGATGCAACTGTGCAGGGTACACAGTACACTAACTGGAAATACTTCAAGAGCCTGCCTGTGCTAATAATAGGATCAGGAGAAGCACACAAGCACCTTGCTTCAGGTAGCTATACTGTAAGTGCAAATGTGCAGTGTACACAGTACACTAACTGTAAATACTTCAAGAGCCTGCCTGTGCTATTAATAGGATCAGAAGAAGCACACGAGCACCTGGCTTCAGGTAGCTATACTGTAGGTGCAAATGTGCAGGGTACACAGTACACTAACTGGAAATACTTCAAGAGCCTGCCTGTGCTATTAATAGGATCAGAAGAAGCACACGAGCACCTGGCTTCAGGTAGCTATACTGTAGGTGCAAATGTGCAGGGTACACAGTACACTAACTGGAAATACTTCAAGAGCCTGCCTGTGCTATTAATAGTATCAGAAGAAGCACACAAGCACCTGGCTTCAGGTAGCTACGTATACTGTAGGTGCAACTGTGCAGGGTTACACAGTACACTAACTGGAAATACTGTAAAAACACCTGCCTGCCTGTCAGTATATTAGGAAGAGAATAACAGGAACGGATCTATATATATATATTTATATACAACACCTGGGATGTATACATATATACACAATACACTGTAAGTGCAGCTAACTGACTCGACCTGCCTACTCGAACACGAAGCTCATCCCTACTCCAGACCTTTATCTACGTGCCATGACCCAACATAATTAAACACAGCAACAAGAGGGGTGGATGAGGAGAAGGGATGTAGCATTACATTACATTACCTGAATGCCATTTTGTCCCCAAGTCTCTCAGTCTCTTCCGGACCATAATCTGTGGGCAGGATGCCAGACTACAGTCAGGATAAGTGTCCCTTTGGAGTTTTTCCAATGTATTTTTTCTGTTCTCTTTGGGGGAACTTTGCACACCTGTTGCCCCCTCGCCTTTTTATTGGCTTTGGGGTTTTCCCCTTTGATCTGGGGGGTGCTTTATTCCTGACTGCTCTTTGGGCCTTTCAGGACGCACGCCCTGGATATTGTTTGTGTGCCTGTGCCTCTTTTTCCCCCTCTCCCCTTTCCATCATGGCAGCAACCTCCTCGACACACATCCGGATGTGATGTTCCAGGAGGAGGATACAGAGGAGACATTGATCTCTTGGGGCTGTTAGTTAATTACACTGACAGATGACCTTTCATGGGGATCATTTTTGGTGCCTTAAGGACTGTGGGGATTGCCACCCACACCATGTGACTGGTGTGGGATGTACTTGTATGGATTCTGCACCAGCCTTTATTTTTCAGTGGGCTATGGAACGAATATCATCTATTACCCTAGGTGTGAATTTTGGTGGCTTTTTTTGATGGCTTGAGCTCCATACTTAGGGTAGGATTCTGGCTGGGTATGCTGTATAATCCTTTTATAGACAGCAGCTAAGTAAATGAGGTGCAGTGCCACACAGTGACATCATCAGGCAGCCCAGCCCCATGTGACATCACTAGCACAGAATGCTCGGGTCGCTGATGTAACATGTGGGTGGGGCCCCCTGGTGCCGTCTCCAGGTGGCACCACACCTTAGTTTATTTTTATTTTTAATAAAGGACTTTAATTTTGGTGTGGGGGTTCCCCTCAAAATCCATACCATACCTGAAGGTTGTTAAGGACCTAGGTGGCCACCTGCTCCTTAACAACCACTTATTTACATTCTGTGTTAAGAACGCCGGCTACTACTGGCATTAAATTACAGCAGGCTTTCACTACTAAAATACTGCATGAATTCATACAATAACTCAAGTTGTATTTTAGTAGCATTTTTCATTGAATACCAGAAACATTTTAAAAAATGCTGTGAGGTATCTTGGATGCGGTGGGATACTGATTTGTGAATAGAGCCCAATATCGTTGTACTTGTTCGCCTTTGTGCTTTTTGTGGTCTCATGCAGTGGGTGCCCGAGATACTCAGCCTCATAGATGCTGAATCTGATGTACACATCTTTGAGTTAATTGTCATATTATTGAACTACCAAATCAGTCCACTGATGGAGGGAGATTTTTCCTCCCAGTGACACCACTGAAGCAGCGGCATTTTTACCTCACAAGGATACAGGGGCATTTCTCTTTACAATCTCTGTTGCCC
Source organism: Aquarana catesbeiana (assembly GCF_042186555.1). NCBI lineage: Eukaryota > Metazoa > Chordata > Amphibia > Anura > Ranidae > Aquarana > Aquarana catesbeiana. Next base: position 147,255,291 of record NC_133330.1, read on the forward strand.
CATTTTTTACTGTGGGGATAGATTGTGTGCCACTATTGAACTCTATTGAACTACTGAATATGTTTCATATATTTCGATGAGGATATGGGAAATTATATTGACAAAAACACAGGCACACACACCCACACATATTTAACTAGATGGACTGGTGTCTTTATTCAACCTTACTAACTATGTAAAGAACATTCACCAAGATCTGCATAGGCACTGGAATTATATATGGTTCTATCATCTCTGACCAATCATGCCAGTCTTGGCAGATAAAAGCAATATTAGGGAAACTACTGTTATCTCTGTGAGAGGTAATAAATACTGTACCTGGAAATATTACACTTACACACTTCTTAGCAAATGTGCCCTTAGCATGAAATATATATCTGATGGTCCACACCTTATTTTTCACTTCGGGTATACTTTAAAAATATTTTTTTCAGGGTGTACTGTATATAAATATAAATGTATACCTGTCTAAAATATCTGGAAAAAAAATCAAAAAGTCTTTGTACTTTGTATATGGTAGGTGTGTTATATTGTATATACATGTTGTCAGTGGGCTGAACAAAAAAAAAACATACAGATCCCTCCATTTACACAAACAATGTGAATGGAGAAATCCCCCTCTATTGGCTGCAGCTGTTGATTGAGAAAAGTTTTCCAGCATGTCCATTCAACAAAAGTTGATTGAACATCCAAATTCTGTCAAACAGGGACAGCCACACACTGATCAAAATTTGGACAATCCCGGGGGTCGTGGTGACCATGCTTGTAGATGGCCACTCTTTGCTGAAGCTCCACCAGGCCGCCAGGACATCCATCACCATCCGATCCTCCACAAGCCCCAAAAACAGCTGTCCAGCTACTCCAGGCAGCGGGGAAGCCCTACAAGCTGCTGGGTTCTTCCACCCTCTAGGTCACAGTCCACAACAAAATGGCAGTGGGCTAGGACCACTATCACAGCATGTAGCGGCATCCAGCGCCACACAGGGACCAGACAGAGTGCCAAAAAACATCCAGGACGGTCCCCCAGGCAGTGATACTTCCTCTGGGGGCTCCTCACCCACCACCCACACCACCCACAGCCCTGTTAAGTCCAAGGCCAGGGAGTCACCCCAAAAGCCTCTCCAGGACCGCAGCATGGAGGTGAGTGCTGCACAGACACCAAGGGATGGGGCCTCCACATCCAGCACAGATTCCATAGCAGCTGTCCCAACTCAGGGCCAACCTGTCTCTGACATTAAAGAAAAAAATTAAAGAAAAGAAAACACTCATAGGGGAAAAGACAAAAAATAGCAGCACACCCCGATAAACAGTCGAAAGAGAAGATTTTCCCCCATGGGGTTTTTTTTAGCAGCCAACAATATTGGAAAGAATATGTACTAGATGAGTAGTAAATAGTTTTTATTTTCACAAAATATCAAAAATTGTATTGCTCTGGCATAAACAGTCAAAGCATGAACTGTGGTACAAAAGTAATAAACAATAAAAACAGCACCAATGACAACAATATACAGTGAAAATACACGGTGATTGGTTACACCATAGAAACAGTGGTACATGAGTCTTTATATGTAAGAATCTGACGTGTTTCGACCCCAACAGGTCTTCTTCAGAGGATATAACTAGACTGTAAAGGTATTCACATGTATTAGAATTAAAAGCGAAAAAACATTGAGCAATATTTCTTTGTATCAATATTTACCAGTCGTATCATGTTATGCCATGGTAGCCTCTGTAGGAAAAAACTCCCCTTTACTTGATCCCAACATCTCCCCAGGGTTGGCCCAGTCAGCGAGGGGGTCGCTCATGCATGCCTTATGAGGAGTCATACACCGAATGGTCCCCAAAGAACTCAGGGGGGGCAACAGGGGAGGAGGGTGTGAACAGCGCCTATGGTAAAGTATCATATGTAATAGGTGGACATCTCGGAAAGAATGATTAAAAGTTTCTGTATGTGCTTATATACATTATAAATTATTGTATTTGGACATATAGACTATTACATACATACACTACCACATACATTAACATATATAGTCTATATGTCCAAATACAATAATTTATAATGTATATAAGCACATACAGAAACTTTTAATCATTCTTTCCGAGATGTCCACTTATTACATATGATACTTTACCATAGGCGCTGTTCACACCCTCCTCCCCTGTTGCCCCCCCCGAGTTCTTTGGGGACCATTCGGTGTATGAATCCTCGTAAGGCACGCATGAGCGACCCCCTCGCTGACTGGGCCAACCCTGGGGAGATGTTGGGATCAAGTAAAGGGAAGTTTTTTCCTACAGAGGCTACCATGGCGTAACGTGATACGACTGGTAAATATTGTTACAAAGAAATATTGCTCAATGTTTTTTCGCTTTTAATTCTAATACATGTGAATACCTTTACAGTCTAGTTATATCCTCTGAAGAAGACCCGTTGGTGTCAAAACGCGTCAGATTCTTACATATAAAGACTCATGTACTACGGTTTCTATGGTGTAACCAATCACCGTGTATTTTTAATGTATATTGTTATGTCATTGGTGCTGTTTTTATTGTTTATTACTTTTGTACCACAGTTCATGCTTTGACTGTTTATGCTCAGAGCAATAAAATTTTTGATATTTTGTGAAAATAAAAACTATTTACTACTCATCTAGTACATATTCTTTCCAGTATTGTTGGCTGCTAAAAACCCCCCATGGGGGAAAATCTTCTCTTTCGACCTGTCTCTGACATTACCCTGAAAATGCTTGTGATACTGACACTCCTTAACCATCCTCTTCCGACATAAAACATTTCTTAGCCACCCTCAGGCTGCCCTCTCTTTCGGAGGAACAGCTCTGCGATCTGAATGCCCCAATCACTGGCACAGAAATTGCTAAAACTATTGCTTCCTTGCCTCTTGGGAAAGCCCCAGGACCAGATGGTCTTCCCAATAACTATTACAAAGTTTTTGGTGACGTTTTTTCCCCTCATCTAACCACAATTTTTACTGCTGCGTTGCAACAATCATCTTCCCTATACCCCTCCCCCCCAGAGATTCTGAGAGCCCAGGTGGTCATATTGCCTAAACCCGGCAAGGAACCTGTCACCCCAGCCAATTTCTGCCCAATATCACTACTAAATACTGATGTCAAGATTTATGCAAAATTGTTGGCTAAGCGTATGATGAGTGTCCTTCCCTCTTTGAATAAAAGGGACCAAATGGGATTCCTATCTGGAAGGCAGGCATCAGATGCGACCAAGAGAATCCTTAACATCAATCACTATTTGGAAAAAACACGAACGCCTTCTCTGCTATTGTTGATCGATGAAGAGAAGGTGTTCAACATAGTTCATTGGCTCTATATGTCTATGGTTTTACAGAAATTTGGCTTTCAAGGTACCATTTTGTCTGCCATTCTTGCCTTGTACTCTACCCCTTCAGCCCATGGCAATGCCTTTGGTCTGTTATCCAAATCATTTGGCATTTCTAACAGCACTCGATAGGGATGCCTGCTGTCGCCTACGATTTGTAACTTAATGATCAAACTGCTTGCAGAAAAAATCCGTTCCCACTCCGTATCAGGATTTACATTCCGAGAATCCACCCAAAAAATCAATCTATTCGCAGATGATATCCTCCTTTTCATAACCAGTCCAGAATACTCTCTACCATTGGCCTTCCAAATTTTGACCCAGTTTAGCTATATCTCTTATTATAAAGTTAATGCCTCCAAATCCTTAAACCTTGATTTAGGAGTAATGCCGCGTACACACGAGCGGACTTTCCGGCACACTTGGTCCGAGGATCGGACTCCGTCGGACAATTCGATCGTGTGTGGGCTCCAGCAGACTTTTTTTCCCCAAACGTCTGATGGACCTAGAAATAAAACATGTTTCAAATCTTTCCGACGGACTCGAGTCCGGTCGAAAAATCCGCTCATCTGTATGCTAGTCCGACAGACTAAAACTGATGCTAGGGCAGCTATTGGCTACTGGCTATCAACTTCCTTATTTTAGTCCGGTCGTACGTCATCACGTACGAATCCGTCAGACTTTGGTGTGATCGTGTGTAGGCAAGTCCGTTCGTTTGAAAGTCTGGCGGACCTACGCTGCAAAGTCCGGCGGAAAGACTGTTGGACCTAGTCCGTCGAAAAGTCAGCTCGTGTGTACGCGGCATAAGAAGCGATACCAAAATTAACCTCCAAAAACTCCTTCCATTCACATGAAGCACTGAGGGAATCAAATATTTAGGTATCTCCCTTACGACTGAATACACAATATTTTTTGTTGCGCTAGGAGATGACAGCTGTGTGTAGAATAAATGAAGTAAACAATATTTGGTATTGCTAAACAATAATAATGGCTGTGTATTGGGAAGATAATAAATCAAATCAATATAAAGTAATAAATATAATCGGATGGATTGAAAAAGTCTAGGAGCAGCAGTGGGTGGATGAGCAGTAGTCCATAAAATTAGGTAAATGAAATACAATTGGTAAAAATCCTGGTGGGGGTGTCTGGGTGGGGGGAAATCGGAGGGGGGAACCAAAGTCTGGGACCTGGGTATGTAACCTCAGGTGGAAAAATACTGGCAAGAAACAGGAGGCAGCATGCTGAAAGGCAGAAATCACCTTTGGAGAGAAATAAAGAGAAGAAAAGCAGCGCCAACCTAAGTGCAGTATTTAAAACACACACATTTTAATGATAGTAGAGATGCACTCACTCTGAGTATGACAAATACAGGCACATCAATAAAAACGGTCCGGGTAGGTCGTGTGGTAGGCAGCAAGGCTCCACAGGGGGTGATCCTTGTGTACTGTGGTGTTCTCGGTTGTTCCCGTCTAGTGGCACCGGTGGAATCCAGTGTCGCAGGCTGGGGTAGGAGAGGCACAGCGTGGATCGTCCTTAGATTGGTCCCGGAAAGATGATGCTATGGGCGTGCATGCATTCGGAGCATGCGTGCTCCTTCATCACGCATGCTCATCTTTCATCTTTCCGGGACCAATCTACGGACGATCCACGCTGTGCCTCTCCTACCCCAGCCTGTGACACTGGATTCCACCGGCACCGCTAGACGGGAAAAACCGGGAACACCACAGCACACAAGGATCACCCCCTGTGGAGCCCTGCTGCCTACCACACAACCTACCCAGGCCGTTTTTATTGATGTGCCTGTATTTGTCATACTCAGTGTGAGTGCATCTCTACTATCACTAAAATGTGTGTGTTTTAAATAATGCACTTAGGTTGGCGTTGCTTTTCTTCTCTTTATCACCCTTATGACTGCATTACAAAACCTTGCCCCAGACAATTTTAAACCTCTAATATTCCAAAATTGGAGAGGAATTCAAAAGGATGACGTGTTTTGAACTGTCATGGTATGGTAGACTGGCAGCCATAAAGATGTCTATTCTACCCCAAATTCTCTACATTTTTATATCCTTACCAATCCTGGTTGCAAATCATTATGTCGCCTCCCAGTCAAGTAGCCTAAAAGCATTCCTATGGCAGGGCAAAAGGGCTAGATGTCCTCACTCATGCTTGATTAAAAATAGATCTATAGGGGGAGCAGGGGTACCTGATTTACAAGATTACTACCGGGTGGTACACCTTGATCAACTTAAACACTGGTTCTCATCTGAAGAGGTTCTGCAGTGGGTTGAGATAGAAGCAGCTCTTTTCCCTAATGGAGATCTCCACTCACTTTTACTAAGTGACATATGGAAAAAACAAGACATTAGACCTTCCTCTAACTATGAGGGCATCACTACTGGCCTGGAGATACTTCACCCCCCAAACACCATCCCAGTGTACCCCCCACCCAACTTCACCCAAGCTGCAGATCTTTGAGGCTATGATCCTGTTGCTTTTCACCAGATCAGTACGGCTTTATGGAATCTCCCATGTAGCGATCCACTCAATGGAGATGTCCCCTATACATTTGAGGAACTAATTCACAATTACCAACCACCCATTCAGCTGCAATTCACCGGTAGGAGATTGCTACACTTTCTCACCAAGAATCCTATCCCTAAATTCACCTTACACCCAAAAGCATGGGAATTCTACCTCACGTCTGAACGTAGGGACAAAGGAATTCTACAATATGCTCCAAGAAAAACGTACCTTTTGCAAAACCAATTCTATGCTTAAGTGGGAACCTCTTCATATGGTTTATTCCCCCTCCCAATGGCAAGCTGCCTTGAGATCAATTCTCCAAGTCACCCATTGCACTAGCCATGTGGAACTGATGCTGGAAATCACTAACAGGCGGTACTACACACCCTATTAACTGGTAATGTTTTCTCCATCCCTCTCCCCCTTATGCTGTGGCCAAGTAGGGAATCTTTTACACTCTCTTTGGGATTGCCCCAGTCTCATAAGCTTCTAGAACCAAATGTTCCAGCTAATTTCCACATGCACTGGGATTCTTACCAAACTGACTCTGGCCTTAGCGCTTCTGAACATAGGAATAGACCTTTTATGCATTGGAAGGTTGTCTCCCACATATTGCTTGCAACCCGCTTAATGGTTCTTAGATATTGGAAATCAGCCTTAGCCCATAATTTATCTAATGTAGAAAGAATGGTAGACCATAACCACGCATTTGCGTGCATTTTGATGATGAATGGTATGAGGCATGAAGCCATTGAGTATCTGGAGGAAATCTTCAGCCAGCCCGTCCAGTCCATAATTGCTTTTGATTACTGTATTAAAATGTACTGTTACTTGTTGTATGTCTTGCTTACATTTTGTTTGTGTGTAAATCCTTTATAGCTCAATAAAAATTAATTAAAAAAACATTTGGCGAATCCCTTTTGAACCATTCAAATTTCAATCAGTTTGTGGCCAGCCTAAGTCAGTTCCCTACAGTGTTAACTTCTTTTCTCTTAAAAAGACAACAAAATATGTAATTATATCATTGATGCCTCAATGTCTGACTAATAGCATTATGAAAAAGTTTTGCTATCTCTGTTCAAATATATTGTGTTGCTGATTTCCTCAATTTAAACAATCAAACACATCTCCTTTAGTGCCAGTTCACACAGAGGCGACCTGTCAGGGGTCTTAGCTGCCTGACAAGTCGTGCTCCATGCAGTGCAATGGAATCGTTCTAACAGGAGTGACTTAAGTTGCTCAGACTTAGAAAAAGGTTCCTGCACTACTTTGGGGTGATTTTGGAGCGGCTTGCATTGACTTCTATTAGAGAAGTAGTTTGCACGCCGCGCTGAGGTTGCGCTGTGCAGGGCGGCTTCAGAGTCGGACGACTTTGAAGCCACCCCTGTGTAAAACGGCACTTAAAGTACAAATGTAAACACAGTGGGGTTAATTTACTAAAGCTGGAGAATGCAAAATCTGGTGCATCTCTGCATAGTAACCAGTCAGCTTTCGGGTTCTTTTGTCAAAGCTTAACTGAACAAGCTGAAGTTAGAAGCTGATTGGCTACTATACAGAGCTGCACCAAATTTTGCATGCTCCAGTATTAGTAAATCAACCCCAAAGTGTTTCTGTAAATTGTTATCTATAGTTGCTATTTATTTGCCAAGTTGATTAGTTAAAAAAAAATAAAACATGATATGGCATACAGTGTCTTTTATACCCCTTGAAATTTTCCACATTTTGTCCTGTTACAACCAAAGACATTAATGTATTTTATTGGGATTTTTTGTGACAGACCAACACAAAGTGGCACATAATTGTAAAGTGGAAGGAAAATGATAAATGATTTTCAAAAGTTTTTACAAAATAAATATATGAAACGTGTGGTGTGCATTTGTATTCAGCTCCCCTGAGTCAATACTTTGTAGAACCACCTTTCGCTGCAATTACAGCTGCAAGTCTTTTTGCACATCTTCTTTGCAAAAAAGCTCAAGTTCTGTCAGATTGGAAGGAGAGCATCTGTGAACAGCAATTTCATGCCATTGATTTTCAATTGGATTTAGGCCTGGACTTTGGCTGGGTCATTCTAACAGATGAATATACTTTGATCTAAACCATTATATTGTAGCTCTGGCTGTATGTTTAGCGTCGTTGTCCTGCTGGAAGGTGAACCTCTGCCCCAGTCTCAAGTCTTTTGCAGACTCTAACAAGTTTTCTTCTAAGATTGCCCTCTATTTGGCTCCATCAATCTTTCCATCAACTCTGACCAGCTTCCCTATCCCTGCTGAAGAAAGCATCCCCACAACATGATGCTGCCACCACCATGTTTCACGGTAGGGATGGTGTGTTCAGGGTGATGTGTATTGTTAGTGATTTGTGGAGTGCATGACTAACTGCCGTCCTGTGGAATGATTCTGCCACCTGAGCTGTGGATCTCTGCAGCTTCTCCAGGGTTACCATGGGCCTCTTGACGACTTCTCTGATTAATGCTCTCCTTGCCCGACCTGTCAGTTTAGGTGGACGGCCATGTCTTGGTAGGTTTGCAATTGTGCCATACTCTTTCCATTTTCGGATGGTGGATTGAACAGTGCTCCGTGAGACGTTCAAAGCTGGGATATTATTTTTATAACCTAACCCTGCTGTAAACTTCCCCACAACTTTAGCCCTGACCTGTCTGGTGTGTTCATTGGCCTTCCTGATGCTGTTTGTTCACTAAGGTTCTCTAACAAACTTCTGAGGGCTTCACAGGACAGCTGTATTTATACACAGATTAAATTACACACAAGTGGTCTCTATTTACTAATTAGGTGACTTCTGAAGACAATTGGTTCCACTAGATTTAAGTTAGGGGTATCAGAGTAAAGGGGGCTGAATACAAATGTACACCACATTTCTCATATATTTTTTGTAAAAAATTTGGAAAACCATTTATCATTTTCCTTCCACTTGACAAATATGTCCCACTTTCTGTTGGTCTATCACATTAAATCCCAATAAAATACATTTACGTTTTTGGTTGTAACATGACAAAATGTAGAAAATTTTCAAGGGGTATGAATACTTTTTCAAGGCACCGTATGCAAAGCTGTAAGCACCCTTTCAGTTCATCAACTGTTCTTTTTATTTTTTGTAAGGTCTCGGCACTATGGTGATGTGTTCTTTAATCCAAGTCAAATGTAGATAATTATAAAGCTTAATAAACTGTTTGGTCCTTTGAACCTCTCTAGATGTTCTGTTCAGCCCTCTGGGATTTTTTTAAGCAGCTGAATAAGAATCTTAAAATTACGACAATTAACTTTTACAAAGCAGGGGAAAGCTATAAGGGTATTTAAACATGTCATGCCTGCAGTTTTCACTATTCAGAATCCTATTAGGACATAAAAGTTAATGAGGATGTGTACCTTAACAATAAACTTATATTTTCTGCCTTTTGAGCCAGTAAATACTATAGTTACAACACACTTTCTGTCCTATGATGACAATGCTACGACTCCATAGATACAGAATAATCAATGTGTGTTTTACGCCCAGGACAGAAAATATGCTTGTAGTAGTCACTAGGTGAAAAAAATGAAAGAAGCCTGAGGAAAAAAACAAACATATGCAGCCACCAAGCTGCATTATATTAAATTTTTGTTCTTGGGTTAAGATATACTTTAGGGAGAACTCTTGAAGAAAACAATATTTAAAGTGGTGGTAAACTGCAGAAAGCTTTTTTTTTTTTTTTTCTTTTTTTTTTTTTAACCCCCCACATTTGTGCCATAATGTGCTAGTATACACCACAGACAAACTTACCTATAAAACATAAAACTAATGCCGCGTACACACGGTCGGACTTTACGGCAGACTTTGCCCGGCAGACTTTTCAACGTACTTTACAACGGACTTTCTGAATGAACGGACTTGCCTACACACAGTCCACCAAAGTCTGTCGAACTCGTACGTGATGATGTATGACTGGACTAAAACAAAGAAGTTCATAGCCAGTAGCCAATAGCTGCCCTAGCGTGGCTTTTTGTCCGTCGAACTAGCATACAGACGAGTGGACTTTTCGACCGGACTCGATTTCAACGGATTAATTTAAAACATGTTTCAAATCTAAGTCCGTCCAACTTTTGAGAAAACAAAGTCCGCTGGAGCCCACACACGATCGAATTGTCCGACGAAATCCAGTCCGCCGGGCAAAGTCTGCCGTAAAGTCCGCTCGTGTGTACGCGGCATTAGTCCTCCAGTGCTGAGGAAAACAAAGTCCGCTGGAGCCCACACACGATCGAATTGTCTGACGAAATCCAGTCCGCCGGGCAAAGTCTGCCTTAAAGTCCGCTCGTGTGTGCGCAGCATTAGTCCTCCAGTGCTGAGGTGTCACCGCTCCTGGCACTTTCAACTTCGCCAAATCTTCCTTCCGGGTTCACACTCTCTGGCTGTTTAAATTGCCAGGCTACAATGATGTTGATACAACTACTGCACTAACTATGCGCGGGAGGACTCACTGCCCTTGGGTTCCTACTCCCGACCTGTTTGACACGCTGCAGGAAGAAACACAGCAACCCACACTGAATGATATAATGCGTGCAGTACAGCGATGCACAGCCTCAGTGGATGGGCTAAAAGAGCAGTTTGGGGTTCTCACTGAAACAGTATCCCTTATGAGACAGGACCTCCAGAAAATTAGGGAGAGAACCACGGCTGTGGAGGGCAGAATTAGTAAGGTGGAAGACCAGATGCCTTTGCTCACAAGAGACGCCAGAACAGCATTGCAGCAAGCTGCGCAAGCCACCGGCAAAACAGATGACATTGAGAACCGCCTCAGGCGGAACTGTGGGACTTCCTGAGAAAGATGAGGGCAGGGATCCGGCAGCATTCACAGAGCAATGGCTGCAAAACATATTTGGCAAGGAGGCCTTCACCTCACTGTTTGCGGTGGAACGGGCACACCGCACGCCACCCCGACCCCTTCCCGCGGGTAGCCCACCAAGATCCATGCTGGCACGGCTCCTGAATTACAACGACCACGGGATCATACTCAGATTAGCAAGAGAGAGAGGTTCTGTTCACTTTAATGGGGCAAAAGTCTCATTTTACCCAGACTTTTCTGCTGAGGTGCAATGAAAAAGGGCTAAATTCGCTGAGGTGAAGAAGCGCCTACAAAAAATTCAAGTAACATATGCAATGTTATTTCTGGCCAAGCTACGCATCACAGCCAGGGGGCAGTCTACCTTCTTCAAATCTACTGCAGAGGCGGCTGCATGGCTAGATCACAATGAACAGGATCTCCGGAGGAGCCGAGACATGGATGGGGTGACTGACACTTGGAGAACAAACCTGAAAAGATCCGTATGCTATCGGCTGACGTTTCAAATCTAGTACCATTACAGCGGGACATGTTACACTTTGTTCACACCAGCGTTTTGAATGGGCTCTGATACAACACTAAGTTGAGTCCTAAACTACAGTGTGTGAGTTATGTTCACAAACTTTCACAAACTACCATTGTGACTCAGTTCCAGGGACAAATTAGTTGGTGACCAGTTGGCACATACTTGATTACCTGTTACGGAAATGAAGGGGAAAGGAGGTGGTTCGCTCCCACCCCACACAAACGTGCAATGGTTGCCCAGAAGACCAATTGTGCATCATCATTACGACTTCCTTTTGTTGCGCAGTTGCGCTTTGCTCTGAAACCAATACTTTACTGCTTTGTCTGGCTGAACATATAATACCCTGTCAGTTTGTGACCAGATGCCACCTAGAGGAACTGATTACATGTCAAAGGACCTGTGCCATTCTACCATTCAGATTCAAGGCTGATGGGCCTATACACCGAATTGATGAGAACATAATTTACCCAATATGGCTACCACTCTAATGGTGTCCTGGAATGTCCGAGATGTACATGATCCGCTGAAACGCACTATGATAAACTCATGCTTAAAGAAATTTCATTCTGCTATTGTGGGCCTGCAGGAGACACACCTCACTAAAGATACAGTGGGACTCCTGCAATATTCCTGAGTGGACAGGTCTTATCATTCCACACACTCGACATACTCTCGTGGGGTAAGTGTGTTGGTCCATAAGTCCCTGGCCTACCAGGAATTAGACTCTATAATCGACCCCATGTGTAGATATGTGTTTACTGTAAGCTGTGTACGCTGACTGTGATTATTGCTTTTGTATATATCCCTCTCCCATTCTCTAGAGAGATACTGCAACTTCTTTTGTCATACCTGGTTGACAAGCCTGATGTCCCCATTATAATCATGGGTGACTTTAATGGTTACCTGGACCCAAAGCTGGACAGACATTCTCCAGTCCAAGCTCCGCTTGGTAGTAGGGGCACTATTTTGAGCCGCCTGCTGCAGGAGGTGATGTCTGGCGAGCAAAGTACCCGCTATCCAAACAATTCTCTTGTTTCTCTAAAACACATAGCACGCTCTCACGCATTGACCTTTGCATTGGGTCCTCTCATATTATAAACTTGATCACCAAAGTGGAGTACTTTCCCAGAGGGTTATCGGACCACTCCCCACTGGCAGCACATTTGGTCACCCGCCCAACAGTCTCTCTACCCAGAGCCCCCTGGAAGCTCAATGCCTTCTGGCTAAAACTCTTTACATCCCAAGAGCGGGTGGAGAGACAAATTGAACAATATTTTTACGATAACCGATCTCACCCAGATGTTACAACAAAATGGGATGCCTTTAAGGCATGCCTTAGAGGCACGTTTATTACTGAAATTGCCGCCATTAAACATAACTCATCAGCCCTCCAGAAACAGGTTGAAGACCAGGTGCGACGACTTGAGCTATCATATGTCGCAAACCCATCAGATTCTGCGAGGGAGGCATGGATATCGGGCCAGGACTCCCTGGACCGGTTGAGATCCTCCACCACAGAGCGGAAATGGTTCTTTGCTAAACAGGCTTTTTATGAGGAGAGAGCGAAAACTGTCCATTTGTTAGCTAGAATTGCCAAGTCCCCAGCTATAGGAGCCATTCGCTATTCCTCGGGGAGGATGGTGAACGACCCTGAACTGATAATTAATGAACTAGCTTCCTTTTATGCAGACTTGTACAAGCCATGTGAGAACTACTCGGATGAGGCACTGCAGGGCTACCTAGATACAATATCCCTACCAGTTTTGACACGTCAGGTGTGCATGGAGCTGGAAGCCCCATTCACGCTAGCTGAATTGAGGGAGGCGGCTGCCTCTTTCCCTACTTGCAAGGCGCCAGGGATGATGAGCTTCCGATGGAGGTCTACACTCAGTATGGCGAGGTAATTCTGCCCAGGATACTGGAGGTCTTTAACTCCTCCTTCAAGTCAGGGAAACTACCAATAACTATTTCAAGGGCAAATATTATATTACTACTCTAACCTGGAAAAGACCCAGCGGACCCCGGCTCGTACAGGCCCATCTCGTTACTGCAAAGTGACGTTAAAATATTGGCCAAGGTTCTGGCCATGAGGGTTACCAAGGCTATTCTGTCTATCATTCACCCGGACCAAGCAGGCTTTATGCCCCGAAAATCCACTGCAACCAACCTTAGACGGCTCTTTTTGAACATGCAGACTCCGGCGGATGAGGTTGGCCGCAGGGTACTGTTGTCTCTTGATGCCAATAAAGCATTTGACAGTGTCAGCTGGCGATACCTCTGGGCTGTATTGTTCAAATTTAGGTTTGGTCCTAGATTCATTGCATGGGTACGGTTACTGTATGCCTCACCCCAGGCCGCCATACGCATGTCCGATAGGATGTCACACGTCTTTGCACTAGGCAGGGGAACTAGGCAGGGGTGCCCCCTGTCTCCCCTGCTATTTGCATTGGCTATTGAACCACTAGCTGCACAGGTGAGGGACTGTCCACAAATTAAGGGATTTCGTTATGGTGAATTGCATGAGAAGATAATGCTCTACGCCGACGACATGCTCTTCTTGGAGGACGTGGATGCTTCATTGTCTTATGCAATGTCCCTTGTTACAGATTTTGGCCGCTATTCAGGCCTTACTATTAATTGACTGATTATTATAGGCTCAACATATATCCCCTGCTAACTCGCTTCAGAGACAAAATAAATATCTGGAACAGACTCAAAATGTCCTTGACAGGGAAGGTGAATCTCATCAAGATGATTCTGATGCCTCAACTCCTGTACCTGCTACACAACACGCTGATAGTTGTCCCACTGAAAATATTTCGAGTAGTCAACTCCCTATTCAGAGTACTATTGTGGCATACTAATCCCCTCAGGATCAAACTGGAACAGCTACAGTATCCAAGGGAGGGGGGAGGTCTTGCACTCCCCAACCCTTGGATATATTATCTGGCTGCACAGTTACAACATCTGATAGGAGCTATGGCTCCATCTCCTGCAGACTTGTCAGCTAAGCTTCTGCTGATTGGCACAGGGGCGGATTCGATACCAGAAGGCCTAGAGGCGCAGATGTTTCAATGACCTAACAAACAAATGCCTACTTACACACTTCTCCAAAAAGTGTGGTCAAACAACTGCCACATGTCACGGAGTACACGGCTTACAGCCCAATTTGGGGGAATGATTTCTATGAGGAACTGGAAACTTCAACAGGGTCCCAGATGGCGTCCCATGGGAATTACTCACCTCAGACATATCTTTCATAACGGGAAATTGCGGTCTTTCACAGATTTGCAGTCCAAATATACATTACCTTCCAATATGCTTTTCTACTACTTACAATTAAAACATGCAGTTCAGGCGCAGGAAGACGCAGTAGAATGGGTGCAGTCTCCCACCCCTATCTTCCACATACTACAAAATGCAACAGATACAAAGGATATAATATCCCAATGTTACCTCATGCTTCTTTCTTCATTTCTGGAAGGACATCCCATGAAGGCAGCGTCACAATGGGAGGCAGACTTAGGCCCCATCATAGGGGAGCAATGGGAAGAAGCCCTTCAGGCTGTTAACACTTGTTCGCTAAATGTATCACAAAAAGTTTCCCAATTATATATCCTATTAAGAGTGCACTACACTCCAGTAAAACTTTACAAGATGGGTAAAATGCAGGGCCCGTTGTGTGGCAGGTGCAGGACAGTGCCGGGTGACCTGATACATCTCCTCTGGCGCTGCCCCAAACTCCACAGGTATTGGACCGCGGTCCTGGCCCTACTCAACCGGGTATTTCAAACTAATGTCCCTCTAGATCCACTAGGGTGCATTTTAGGGGTACTGGAGGGAGCAATCCCGGAGGAGATAACAAGGACGGCCTTTGCCAGAGCATTGTTTCAGGCAAGGAAAACAATACGTATGAGCTGGAAATCTGCTACACCACCGATGATTAAAACATGGATTCAGCATATGGGTAGCACCCTTATTATGGAAAAATACATATACCAACATAGGGGGAATCCTGGGAAATTAGACAAGTTATGGGCTGCTTGGCTTGATACGCCAGGTATATGCCCCAGAGAATTGGTACAGATGAGATTGCTTAGATGTACATAGAGATACCTGATGACACACTTGGATAGGCAAAGGTACAAACACTGAGGCAGAGGCGGAGATGCTAGAATTATTGACTAAATGATAAGAGATTGAAAAGACACATCGGGCAAAAATGATTTATTAACTTTCTTTTTTTTACTTTGAACTGTGTATATGCATTTATATGTATACAGCAAGATGTAACTAATGGTTATGTAACTGACTCCTAATTGACGTTACAAAATGCAATGTCTTACGTGCATAATGATGTTTTGTGTTTCTTGAGCAATAAAAACCTTTTTGATTTAAGAAAAAAAAAACTACGAACGGGAGTCACCATCATAGCACGGCACTCTCTGCATTCACAGGGTATGCTGCTGGAGCCAATGACCATATCTACTAAATGCCACAAATTTACATTGTTTCAAAAGGAATCACAGACTTTTTGTAAACAAAAGATATTGGGTGGTGAAATCCAAAGTGTTAAAAAGGCTGCTGATTATCTTTCCTGGAAGCACCAATTTTCTTAGAATACCAAACCCACGTATAATTGTGGCATTTAAATGAGCTGCCAGGAAAACATACAAAGTGTTATATATACCAGAGAAATAGATAAAAATATGTATTTACAGTCCCTCCTACAAGGATATAAAAGCAAATCCCAAAAGTTTCCTACACAAACAAATGTTTGGGTTGATCTGTCTACAAAACTAGTGACCAAAGAAATAGTGAAATTGCCCCAAAGATCAGGTGAACACAGTTTGACACAAAGACAGTAGCAGTACATGCAACCCTACAAGCAAAAAAAATTGTAATAAAACCCTCCAACAAGGGGGGCAATATTGTTGTTATGTCAAAGGAGATGGGCAAAAAGATCATCCCTAATCACATATGGAATCATATATGGAGTAATGTAATGATGGATTTCCAGAGACAGTTCTTTGAATTAACTGATAGAGCTTTGAAAATCATTAAGTACATAATACTTTCTAAAAAGAGAAAGTTACCTACGCCTACGTTTTATTCTTTACCAAAGACATATAAGAACATAAAAGAACCACTAAGTATGCCAATTGTCTCTGGAGCTAGTTGTCTTACACAAAATGCCAGTAAAGTGATTGATGACTATTTACATCAACATGTAGAAGGATTACCTTCATATATGAAGAATGCTAGCCATCTACTATTTATCCTAGATAAACTCAATGTTACATCTGACACGATTTTAGCATCTATTGATTTAGAAACACTTTATTCTAGCATCCCCAGTGAAAAAGGCCTAAAAGTAGGGACCTCATTTCTAAATGAAAGAAATGTGGAATTTTCAGAATACAGTGAGTTTGTTACTGAAATGCTGCACTTTATTTGACACAAAATGGGGTTGATTTACTAAAACTGAATAGTGCAAAATCTGGTACAGCTGTGCATGGTAGCCAATCAGCTTTTAACCTCAGCTGGTTCAACTAAGCTTCTGCAAAAAAACTGGAAGCTAATGTATGGCATGAAATTTCTTCCATTCTTGGTTTTACTTATTTACATGGAGACCAATGGCAAAATTGCCACTTGTCTACATAGAAATCCTACAGCAACTCACTAATATACTCTAATAGTGTGCACACACATAATTTAATCAAGGGAAATCCATGTTGGTCAGTACGTGTGTATCAGGAGTAGGGATGAGCTTCGTGTTCGAGTCAAATCTATGTTCGACTTGAACATCGTCTGTTCGCCCATTCGCCGAATTGCGAACGATGTGGGCCGCTCGTGCCAAATTCGTGTGGCGTGTCATGGCCCATAATTCACTGCGGCATCGCAGTGCAGTGCTGGCTGATGATTGGCCAAGCATGCACTATGACCTGCATGCTTGGCCAATCACAGCGCCGTCTGTAGAGAGAGCTGTAATTGGCCAAAGCCAGGGTGGTTTTGGCCAATTATGGCTCAGGGGGTTTAGTACACGCCCCACACTATATAAGGCCGCCTGCACAGCAGCCCTGTGTAGTGTGTTCCGGCGTTGAGAGACAGAGACGGAGAGACAGTGTCATTTGATTTAAGTTAGATAGATTAGGCAGGACAGTCAGTGAGTTAGCTGCACTTACAGTGTGTTGTGTATATATATGCATCCCAGGTGTTGTATATATATATATATATATATATATATATATATATATATATATATATATATACACACTGTATTCAGTTTAGCTAGATCCGTTTCTGTTATTATCTTCCTAATGACAGGCAGGCTTGTGTTGTTATAGTATTTACAGCTACCTGAAGAAAATTGCTGGTGTTCTTCTGATCCTATTAGTACCACAGTCAGGCAGCTAGACTATTTACAGTTAGTGTAGTGCATCCTCCTCACAGTGTTCAGCTAAAGCTACAAGTTAGTTTAATCTGACCTCTGCACAGTGTTTAGCTAAAGCTACAAGTTAGTGTAGTGTGACCTCTGCACAGTGTTCAGCTAAAGCTACAAGTTAGTGTAGTGTGTCCTCTGAACAGTGTTCAGCTAAAGCTACAAGCTAGTGTAGTGCACAGTGTTCAGCTAAAGCTACAAGTTAATGTAGTGCGTCCTCCTCACAGTGTTCAGCTAAAGCTACAAGTTAGCGTAGTGCGTCCTCTGAACAGTGTTCAGCTAAAGCTACAAGTTAATGTAGTGCACAGTGTTCAGCTAAAGCTACAAGTTAGTGTAGTGCGTCCTCCTCACAGTGTTCAGCTAAAGCTACAAGTTAGTGTAGTGCGACCTCTGCACAGTGTTCAGCTAAAGCTACAAGTTAGTGTAGTGCGTCCTCCTCACAGTGTTCAGCTAAAGCTACAAGTTAGTATAGTGCGTCCTCCTCACAGTGTTCAGCTAAAGCTACAAGTTAGTGTGGTGCGACCTTTGCACAATGTTCAGCTAAAGCTATAAGTTAGTGTAGTGCGTCCTCCTCACAGTGTTCAGCTAAAGCTACAAGTTAATGTAGTGCACGGTGTTCAGCTAAAGCTACAAGTTAGTGTAGTGCGTCCTCCTCACAGTGTTCAGCTAAAGCTACAAGTTAGTGTAGTGCGACCTCTGCACAGTGTTCAGCTAAAGCTACCAGTAGAAGGTTGGTGGTGTTTTCCTGATCCTATCATTACCGCAGGCAGCTACATTGTTTACACGTTAGTCTAGTGCAACCTCTGCACAGTGTTCAGCTAAAGCTACCTGTAGAAGGTTGGTGGTGTTTTCCTGATCCTATCACTACCGCAGGCAGCTACATTATTTTAACGTTAGCGTAGTGCGACCTCTGCACAGTGTTCAGCTAAAGCTACAAGTTAGTGTAGTGCGTCCTCTGAACAGTGTTCAGCTAAAGCTACAAGCTAGTGTAGTGCACAGTGTTCAGCTAAAGCTACAAGTTAATGTAGTGCGTCCTCCTCACATGTGCAGCTAAAGCTACAAGTTAGTGTAGTGCGTCCTCCTCACAGTGTTCAGCTAAAGCTACAAGTTAGTGTAGTGCAACCTCTGCACAGTGTTCAGCTAAAGCTACAAGTTAGTGTAGTGCGTCCTCCTCACAGTGTTCAGCTAAAGCTACAAGTTAGTGTAGTGTGTCCTCCTCACAGTGTTCAGCTAAAGCTACAAGTTAGTGTAGTGCGACCTCTGTACAGTGTTCAGCTAAAGCTACAAGTTAGTGTAGTGCGTACTCTGAACAGTGTTCAGCTAAAGCTAAAAGTTAGTGTAGTGCGTCCTCCTCACAGTGTTCAGCTAAAGCTACAAGTTAGTGTAGTGCGTCCTCCTCACAGTGTTCAGCTAAAGCTACAAGTTAGTGTGGTGCGACCTCTGCACAATGTTCAGCTAAAGCTACAAGTTAGTGTAGTGCGTCCTCCTCACAGTGTTCAGATAAAGCTACAAGTTAGTGTAGTGCGTCCTCCTCACAGTGTTCAGCTAAAGCTACAAGTTAATGTAGTGTGTCCTCCTCACAGTGTTCAGCTAAAGCTACAAGTTAGTGTGGTGCGACCTCTGCACAATGTTCAGCTAAAGCTACAAGTTAGTGTAGTGCGTCCTCCTCACAGTGTTCATATAAAGCTACAAGTTAGTGTAGTGCACGGTGTTCAGCTAAAGCTACAAGTTAGTGTAGTGCTTCCTCCTCACAGTGTTCAGCTAAAGCTACAAGTTAGTGTAGAGCGTCCTCTGAACAGTGTTCAGCTAAAGCTACAAGTTAGTGTAGTGCACAGTGTTCAGCTAAAGCTACAAGTTAGTGTAGTGCGTCCTCTGAACAATGTTCAACTTAAGCTACCTGTAGAAGGTTGGTGGTGTTTTCCTGATCCTATCACTACCGCAGGCAGCTACATTATTTACATGTTAGTGTAGTGGGACCTCTGCACAGTGTTCAGCTAAAGCTACAAGTTAGTGTAGTGTATCCTCCTCACAGTGTTCAGCTAAAACTACAAGTTAGTGTAGTGCACAGTGTTCAGCTAAAGCTACAAGTTAGTGTAGTGCGTCCTCCTCACAGTGTTCAGCTAAAGCTACAAGTTAGTGTAGTACACAGTGTTCAGCTAAAGCTACAAGTTAGTGTAGTGCGTCCTCCTCATAGTGTTCAGCTAAAGCTACAAGTTAGTGTAGTGCGTCCTCCGCACATTGTTCAGCTAAAGCTACAAGTTAGTGTAGTGCGACCTCTGCACAGTGTTCAGCTAAAGCTACCTGTAGAAGGTTGGTGGCGTTTTCCTGATCCTATCACTACCACAGGCAGCTACATTATTTACATGTTAGTGTAGTGCGACCTCTGCACAGTGTTCAGCTAAAGCTACAAGTAAGTGTAGTGCGTCCTCTGAACAGTGTTCAGCTAAAGCTACAAGTTAGTGTAGTGCACAGTGTTCAGCTAAAGCTACTAGTTAGTGTAGTGCGTCCTCCTCACAGTGTTCAGCTAAAGCTACAAGTTAGTGCACAGTGTTCAGCTAAAGCTACAAGTTAGTGTAGTGCGTCCTCCTCACAGTGTTCAGCTAAAGCTACAAGCTAGTGTAGTGCGTCCTCCTCACAGTGTTCAGCTAAAGCTACAAGTTAGTGTAGTGCGACCTCTGCACAGTGTTCAGCTAAAGCTACCTGTAGAGGGTTGGTGGTGTTTTCCTGATCCTATCACTACCGCAGGCAGCTACATTATTTACACGTTAGTCTAGTGCGACCTCTGCACAGTGTTCAGCTAAAGCTACCTGTAGAAGGTTGGTGGTGTTTTCCTGATCCTATCACTACCGCAGGCAGCTACATTATTTACACGTTAGTCTAGTACGACCTCTGCACAGTGTTCAGCTAAAGCTACCTGTAGAAGGTTGGTGGTGATTTCCTGATCCTATCACTACCGCAGGCAGCTACATTATTTACACGTTAGTCTAGTACGACCTCTGCACAGTGTTCAGCTAAAGCTACCTGTAGAAGGTTGGTGGTGATTTCCTGATCCTATCACTACTGCAGGCAGCTACATTATTTTAACGTTGGTGTAGTGCATCCTCTGCACAGTGTTCAGCTAAAGCTACAAGTTAGTGTAGTGTGACCTCTGCACAGTGTTCATCTAAAGCTACCTGTAGAGGATTGGTGGTGTTCTCATACTACAGGCAGGCAGTTGATTTTGCTAGCTGCAGTATCAGTATATATATATATATATATATATATATATATATATATATATATATATATATCCCAGCTTAGTGCAGCTACATTTCAATGCAGGCCATTGGTATGTCTGGAAGGCCAACAAGGAAAGGCAGACAGTCACAAGCCAATAAAAGAGGGCAAGCAGGCTCTGTGTCTAGAGGCAACAGTGCTGGTCGTGGAGACGGTGCATCCTCATCAGCACGTGGCCATGGGACACGCTTGGCCTTTTTTCAGCAGCTGGCCGTGTTGGGTCGCAACATGCGGAACACTTGGTCAAGTGGATGACCAAGCCGTCCTCATCCTCCTCATCCTCTCTCACCCATGCTCAGGGTACTTTGTCTGGCAAAGCAGCTGCCAACGCGGCCTCTTCCCTCGGCTCAATGGCATCAGTGACTCCTTCCCTAGCCCCACCATGTCCTCCTGAGGAGTCCCTCGAACTGATTGACCACAGTGTTGGGTACATGCTCCACGAGGATGCCCGGTGTTTAGAAGGCTCTGATGATGATACTGAGCTAGATGAAGGCAGTAACATGAGCACGGACAGAGGGGGTGCCCAAGAAGGACAGCAATCTTGCAGTCATACTCCCCCTGCTACAGCATACTGCCAGGTTTGCTCCAGTGATGAGGAGGGAGACGATGATGAGGTCACTGACTCCACATGGTTGCCTGATAGGAGAGAGGAGGAGGAGGAGGCACATCACCAACGAGGCAGGATGCCCTCCAGTGGCCAGCCTAAGGGCAGCACACTGACTGCATCACAACGCAAAGCTCCGCATGTGCAGGGCGCTGCTGTCTCTGTGCGTTATTTCAAAAGTTCTTTGGTGTGGGACTTTTTTGAGATGAGTGCATCAGATCGCACCGCTGCTATTTGCAACATATGTCTCAAGCGTATCTCTCATGGCCAAAACATCTCCTGCTTGGGCACCACTTGCTTGACCAGACATATGTTGACCTGCCATGCAGTTAGTTGGCAAGCGTATCTAAAAGACCCACTCCAAAGAACAAAGAGGACCTCTCCTTGCTCCTCATCAGCTGAGATCTCCAACCCCACTATACCTTCAGTCCTTTCTGAGACCTGCACTGAGAGGAATGAAGGTGTAGAATTAGTTGTGCCACAGCCAAGTACTTGTGGGCAATCTGCTTTCGGTACACCGACGTCAGATTGTACCAGGTAAATTTCCCTGCCCCAGCTGCTGCACCACCGAAAGAAGTTCGCTCCCAGCCATCCACATGCCCAGCAGTTGAATGCTAGCTTGGCAAAATTGCTAGCACTTCAACTGCTACCTTTTCAGTTGGTAGACTCTGCCCCCTTTGTGGAATGTGCAGTTCCTCAGTGGCAGGTACCCAAACGCCACTTGTTCTCACGGAAGGCAATTCCGGCTCTCTACTGGCATGTGGAAGATAATGTCTTGGCCTCGCTGGACAGGGCGGTCAGTGGTAAGGTGCATATTACCACTGACTCATGGTCCAGCAGGCATGGACAGGGACGTTACCTAAGTTTCACGGCGCATTAGGTGACTCTGCTGGCAGCTGGGAAGGATGCAGGACAAGGTGCAGTAGTGTTGGAGGTTGTTCCGCCACCATGCCTCCAAAATGCCACTACTAATGATTCTGACACACCTCTCTCCTCCACCCCCTCCTCTTCTTCTTCCTCCATGGCCTCTTCATGTGCTTTGTCCTCGGAACCAGCGGTGCTCCATAGGCGTTCAAGGGGCTATTCAAGTATGCAGGCCAAAAGATGCCATGCAGTGCTTGAGCTGGTGTGCTTGGGGGACAGGAGCCACACTGGGGCAGAGGTTCTGTCAGCTCTGCAGGGGCAGGTTCAGAGGTGGTTGACACCATGCCAACTTAAGGTAGGAATGGTGGTTTGCGACAATGGCACCAACCTCCTCTCCGCCCACCGACAGGGACAAATGACCCATGTGCCGTGTTTGGCTCATGTCCTTAATTTGGTGGTGCAGCGGTTCTTGGGCAGGTACCTGGGCTTACAGGATGTCCTGAGGCAGGCCAGGAAAGTCTGTGTGCATTTCTGCCGGTCATATAATGCCAGTGCTTGGCTGGCAGACCTCCAAAAGGAATTTAACCTGCCCAAGAACCGCCTAATCTGTGACATGCCCACCAGGTGGAACTCAACGCTGGCCATGCTGCAGCAGCTGCACATGCAGCAGAGGGCCATCAATGAGTACCTGTGCGACTATGGCACCAGGACAGGGTCAGGGGAGCTTGTTTTTTGTTCCCCACGCCACTGGGCCATGATCAGGGATGCATGCATTGTCCTGTCACCATTTGAGGAGGCCACAAGGATGGTGAGCAGTGACAGTGCATGCATCAGTGACACTGTCCCCCTTGTCCACCTGATGGAGCACACGCTGCGTGAAATAATGGACAGGGCACTTGAGGCAGAACAGAGGCAGGAAGAGGAGGACTTCCTTAGCTCTCAAGGCTCCCTTTATCCAGACAGTGTTCCTGTGTGCCCGTTATACACACAGGAAGAGGAGGAGGAGGAGGATTGTGTCAGTATGGAAATGGAGCCTGGCACTCAGCATCAGCAGCAGTCTTTAAGGGATCATTTACAGTCCCAAGAAACACATGGACTTGTACGTGGCTGGGAGGAGGTGGCTGCGGATCATGTCGTCCTTAGTGACCCAGAGGACTCCGGACCAAATGCCTCAGCAAACCTACACTGCATGGCCTCCCTGATCCTGCAAAGCCTGCGGAAGGATCCTCGTATTCATGGTATCAAGGAGAAGGAACAATACTGGCTGGCAACCCTCCTTGATCCACGTTACAAGGGTAAGGTTGCGGACCTTATCTTGCCGTCGCAGAGGGAGCAGAGGATGAAACATCTTCGGGAGGCCTTGCAGAAAGGTCTGTGCAACGCGTTCCCAGAGACTGGGAGGTTACAAACTCCTGTTTCTGGACAATGTGTTGCTGAGGCTTCGGTCAGTCAAAGAAAGAGCGGTGGAGAAGGTGGCCATCTGACCGATGCGTTCAGACAATTTTTTAGTCCACAGCCCCAAGGTATGATCGGTTCCAGCAACCATCGCCAGCGTCTGTTTTACATGGTGCAGGAATACCTAGGGGCAAGATCTTACTTGGACACCTTTCCCACCGAAAATCCTCTGGGTTACTTGGTCTTAAGGATGGATCACTGGCCAGACCTTGCACAGTATGCAATTGAGCTACTGGCCTGTCCTGCATCCAGCGTTCTTTCGGAACACACATTCAGTGCTGCTGGAGGCTTTGTAACTGATCACAGGGTGCGTCTGTCCACCGACTCAGTCGATCGACTGACCTTCATAAAACTGAATCAGTCTTGGATCACCACCAGCTACCAAGCACCTGATGCTGATGTAACTGAATACATTTTTTTGAAATGTCAGATCCCTTCAAAGACTGCCTATGCTGATGCTGAGTGACTATCCTGTTATACTGAGTAATTATCCTCTTCCTCCTCAATGATCATGATGATAGCTTGTAAGAACATTTTTGGTTCTGGGCGCCGCCAGTCTCGCCACTAGTGCCTAAGGCCCAATTGTTCACCCCCTGTTTAACAAGGGCATGTAATTACAATTTTTCGTGCAATTCTTTGCAGCAGGGCTAGTTCCTGCACTCCAACTAGAGTATCTGTGAGGGGTTGCAGTGTTGTGGCACCAGCACCAGTGCCTAAGGCCCAATTTTTCAGCCCCTGTTTCACAGGGGCGTGTAATTACAATTTTTGATGCAATTCTTTGCAGCAGGGCTAGTTCCTGTGCTCCAATTAGAGTATATGTGAGGGGTTGCAGTGTTGTGCCACCAGTGCCTAAGGCCCAATTTTTCAGCCCCTGTTCAACAGGGACATGTAATTAAAATTCTTGATCTAATATTTCACAGCAGGGCCCATTTCTGTGCCCACCAAGAGTATCTGTGAGGACTTACAGTGTTGTGGCACCAGCACCACCACCACCACCAAAGGCCCAATTTTTCTGCCCCTGTTCAACAGGGGCATGTAATTACGATTCTTGATCTAATATTTCACAGCAGGGCCCTGTGAGGGCTTACAGTGTTGTGGCCACAACAACACCTAAGGCCCAAATTTCTGCTGAGTATATAGGGCAGGCCCCTACTTTCAAACATCCAACTTACAAACGACTCCTACTTGCAAACGGAAGGAGACAACAGGAAGTGAGATGAAATCTACCCCTAGGAAGGGAAATTCTCTCCTGTAGGAGTTAATATGGGAAAAAACTTTTCTCCTTTCCACTGATGCTTTATCACTAATCCTTGTTTCACACAAAAACCCACATTTTCAAAAAACATTTGTCATTGGGACAAAAAGTGAGGTGAAATCTTCTGTAGGGGCGCACAGAGAGCAAAACAAATGTCACAGGGGTGATAACCCTTCCCTATGTTTTCCAAAAAGCTTAAAATAGATTTTTTGGTTGGAGCTAAACACGTTAAAAATGTACCAGTTCAAAATTACAAACAGATTCTACTTAACAAGAAACCTACAGTCCCTGTCTTGTTTGTACCACCTGTATATTGCTGTTCAGAGTATATAGGGCCTGGGGGCCCCACACCTTTCCTTTTTTAATTTGGGTGCGGGGTTCCCTTAATATCCATACAAGACCCAAAGGGCCTGGTAATGGACTGGGGGGTACCCATGCCATTTGTCTCACTGATTTTCATCCATATTGCCAGGACCCGACATTACATTAAAGCCACAAGCAGTTTTAAATGACTTTTTTTCCTTTAAAAATGACATTTTGTGCAGGGACTGTTCTAAGCACGGGAAACACGCGCCACTTTACAGGTATACTATAGACACCCCCCAGGTACGATATTTAAAGGAATATTTCACTTTTTTTTTTTTTTTACTTTAGGCATCATTAAAATCACTGCTCCCGAAAAAACGTAAAACTTTTTTTTTGCATTGCATTGGGGCAGGACCCGGGTCCCCAAACCCTTTTTAGGACAATACAATGCAAATTAACCTTTAAAATGAGCACTTTTGATTTCAAACGTTCGAGTCCCATAGACGTAAATGGGGTTCTAACGTTCGTGCAAATTTTCGGTCCGTTCGCAGGTTCTGGTGCGAACCGAATCGAGGGGTGTTCGGCTCATCCCTAATCAGGAGACATTGCACAGGCAATGACAAATTTGAGCAAGAAGCTAAATTACTACGTGATTGATTCATAGGCAGAGGTTATAGTAGGAAGTCTTTAAAAAGAGCTATATCCTATAGCTAGGCATTTTGCTAAGTGTCATAATAACTATAGGACAGAAAGCCTGAGATTGATGTCATTAGCAAGAATACATCACCCATCCTAGTGGGGGAGATTTTGATTTAAAAAAAAAAAAAATCTTAGAGGTGGAAGCCTAACAGATCCACTATCTTAAAACAAATCAAGTAGGTGTGCCTAATGAGCACCTGGGTTTTGCCCTGTTTTTAGAGTACCAATCAGATAGGTGTATTATCCTCTATTCAACAGGACCAGTTGTGGTATGATTGTCTCCCTCCCGCTGCCCCTTCCCATCTTTACCAAGCCCCCCTCCCTCCCCTTTTCCCATTTTTTGATTGAACCATTTTACATATAAACACAGGTACAGTTATACTTACAGTATCTCTTGAGGTTTAATGTGTACAGGATTGCAAGCTTTTACACTTTGGTGGTGCTTCTGGAGGTAAGCTCCACCTTGTAAGGTATTTTTTTTTGAGGGGGTGGGGATTTTCTCTGATGTCTGATTTTAGTCTGTGTCCCTGTTTTGTAAAATTTTTGGGTGGGAGATGGTCTCCTTATGATGTTTTAGCTCCACCCCCTTTTTATCTTTCCTGCCTCCTGTGCCATATCCTAATTAATTTACATTAGATTCTCTGATGTCCCTGGTCTGTGTCCCTGTTTGTTTTCATTTTTGGGTGAGAGGAGAACTCTTTATGGTGTTTTAATTCCCCCTTTTTTTTCTTTCCCACCTCCCGTGCCACATCATATTTACAGTAATTTCTATTAGGTTCCCTTTATCTTATATTTATATGACTGGTACCAAGTGCATGTTCTTTCCATCTGCTGGTGCTTGCTTTCCAGGATATAGCACAAAGTGAAGGCACAGTTCTGTAGCTAATGCTGCTACTCTGACTGGGAGCACACAGATGCTTCTGTGACGTCCTCTGAACATGTGCAGTTCTGATGTAGTCTGTAGTCTGATGTAGTCTGTTTCACTCCAGGGCAGAGTGCATCAGGTTTTGGTTTTAATGTCAAAACCGCTGGCAACCAAAGTGAGTAACCCCCTAAGTGAAAATGTCCAAATTGGACCCAAGGTGTCAATATTTTGTGTGGCCACCATTATTTTCCAGCACTGCCTTAACCCTCTTGAGCATGGAGTTCAACAGAGCTTCACAGGTTGCCACTGGAGTCCTCTTCCACTCCTCCATGACAACATCACAGAGCTGGTGGATGTTAGAGACCTTGCGCTCCTCCACCTTCTGTTTGAGGATGCCCCACAGATGCTCAAAAGGGTTTAGGTCTGGAGACATGCTTGGCCAGTCCATCACCTTTACCCTCAGCTTCTTTAGCAAAACAGTGGTTGTCTTGGAGGTATGTTTGGGGTCATTATCATGTTGGAATACTGCCCTGCAGCCCAGTCTCCGAAAGGAGGGGATCAAGCTCTGCTTTAGTATGTCACAGTACATGTTGGCATTCATGGTTCCCTCAATGAATAGTAACTCCCCAGTTCTGGCAGCAATCATGCAGCCCCACTCCCACCACAATGCTTGACTGTAGACAAGACAAACTTGTCTTTGTACTTCTCACCTGGTTGCCACCACACACGCTTGACACCATCTGAACCAAATACGTTTATCTTGGTCTCATCAGACCACAAGACATGGTTCCAGTAATTCATGTCCTTAGTCTGCTTTTCTTTAGCAAACTGTTTGAGGGCTTTCTTGTGCATCATGTTTAGAAGAGGCTTCCTTCTGGGACGACAGCCATGTAGACCAATTTGATGCAGTGTGCTGTGCATGATCTGAGCACTGACAGGCTGACCCCCACCCCTTCAACCTCTGCAGCAATGCTGGCAGCACTCATACATCTATTTCCCAAAGACAACCTCTGGATATGCGCGTGCATGTGCACTCAACCTCTTTGGTCGACCATAGCGAGCCCTGTTCTGAGTGGAACCGGTCCTGTTAAACTGCTGTATGATCTTGGCCACTGCGCTTCAGCTCAGTTTCAGGGTCTTGGCAATCTTCATATAGCCTAGGCCACCTTTATGTAGAGCAACAATTCTTTTTTTCAGATCCTCTGAGTTCTTGGCCATGAGGTGCCATTTTGAACTTCCAGTGACCAATATGAGAGAGTGAGAGCAATAACACCAAATTTAACACACCTGCTCCCCATTCACACCTGAGACCTTTTAACACTAACAAGTCACATGACACCGGAGATGGAAAATGGCTAATTGGGCCCAATTTGGACATTTTCACTTAGGGGTATTCACTTTTTTTGCCAGCGGTTTAGACATTAATGCCTGTGTGTTGAGTAGGGATGAGCCGAACACCCCCCTGTTTGGTTTGCACCAGAACATGCGAACAGGCAAAAAATTTGTTCGAACACGCGAACACCGTTAAAGTCTATGGGACACGATGGGACACGAACATGAATAATCAAAAGTGCTAATTTTAAAGGCTTATATGCAAGTTATTGTCATTAAAAGTGTTTGGGGACCTGGGTCCTGCCAGAGGGGACATGGAGCAATGCAAAAAAAAGTTTTAAAAACGGACGTTTTTTCGGGAGCAGTGATTTTAATAATGCTTAAAGTGAAACAACAAAAGTGTAATATTCCTTTAAATTTCGTACCTGGGGGGTGTCTATAGTATGCCTGTAAAGGGGCGCATGTTTCCCGTGTTTAGAACAGTCTAACAGCAAAATGAAATTTCAAAGGAAAAAAAGTCATTTAAAACTACTCGTGGCTATTAATGAATTGCCTGTCCGACAATACACATAAAAGTTCATTGATAAAAACGGCATGGGAATTCCCCACAGGGGAACCCCGAACCAAAATTTAAAAAAAAAATGATGTGGGGGGGTCCCCCTAAATTCCATACCAGGTCTGGTATGGATATTAAGGGGAACCCTGGCCAAAATGTAAAAAAAAATGGCGTGGGATCCCCCTCAAAATCTATACCAGACCCTTCAGGTCTGGTATGGATTTTATGGGGAACCCTGCACCAAAATTTAAAAAAAAAAAATGGCATGGGGTCCCCCCAAAAATCCATACCAGACCCTTATCCGAGCACGCAACCTGGCAGGCCACAGGAAAAGAGGGGGGACGAGAGAGTGGCCCCCCTCCTGAACCATACCAGGCCACATGCCCTCAACATTGTAAAGTTGACTTCCCTGTCCGCCCCCTCTGACATCACGGGGAATGTCCCCATCAAGTTACCGTGCGTCAGAGGGGGGCGGGGTCACCAGGTGGCCCCGCTCTCCGTTATTTAAGAACTGTCAGAAGAGGAGAAGCGTCACACAGTGGGAGCCTCCCATCATGGTGGATGCGGAGCGGCCCAAGAAAAAGAAGGGAAGAAGACACCGGCGCCACAGAGGAAGATGCCGGACGAGAACACCGGAGGAAGAACCAGAAGAACCAGGAAGAAGAAGAAGATGGAGGAAGAAACTGAAGGAAGATAGAAGATAGAAGAAAGAAGATAGAAGAAAGAAGAAGCATTTAAATAAAGGAATTGTCAAAAACTGTCTCTTGTCGTTTTTGACATTTTTGACACTTTTTTTGTGAAATGGTAGGGGTACTTTTGTACCCCCTTACCATTTCACACAGGGGGGAGGGCCTGGATCTGGGGGTCCCTTGGTAAAGGGGGCTTCCAGATTCTGATAAGCCCCCCGCCCACAGACCCCCACAACCACCAGGCAAGGGTTGTGGGGATGAGGCCCTTGTCCCCATCAACATGGGGACAAGGTGTTTTGGGGGCTACCCCAAAGCACCCTCCCAATGTTGAGGGCATGTGGCCTGGTACGGTTCTGGGGGGCTCTCTCTCATCCCCCCCTCTTTTTCTGCAGCCTGCCAAGTTCAGATAAGGGTCTGGTATGGATTTTAGGGGAGACCCCACGCCATTTTTTTAAATTTTTGGCGTGGGGTTCCCCTTAAAATCCATACCAGACTTGAAGGGTCTGGTATAGATTTTGAGGGGGACCCCACGCCATTTAAAAAAAAAAAATTTGGTCCGGGGTTCCGCTTAATATCCATACCAGACCTGAAGGGCCTGGTATGGAATTTAGGGGGACCCCCACGTCATTTTTTTTTTAAATGTAAACATCCCTTGTGACAGTAATAGGTGGTGACAGGTACTCTTTATGGAGGGATCGGGGGTCTAAAAGACCCCCGATCCCTCTCCTGCACTTCAAAATATTCAGATCGCCGAAAACGGTGATTCTGAATACTGTGTATTTTTTTAAATTCGGCGCCATTGGCAGCCGAGTAAACGGGAAGTGATGTCATGACGTCGCTTCCGCGTTTACAATGAGAAGGCTGGAATGAAGCCACCCACAGCTTCATTCCAGGCCGCCCCAGCTGCCGAAGGCAGCCGATTGGACACCGGGCCTCCCGATCGCACGGGAGGCCCGGTAAGAGCGGCGGGAGGCGGCGGGGTATCCGGTGTAACAACCCTCCGGTATAACAACCGAGCGGCTTTTAGCCACATCTGTTGTTATACTCGGGTAGCCGATCGCCCCCTGTAAACAACGGTACCGGGATGATGCCTGCAGCTGCGTACGGTCGGCGGGAAGGGGATAGACACCCCCAGGTACGAAATTTAAAGGAATATTACACTTTTATTGTTTCACTTTAAGCATTATTAAAATCATTGCTCCTGAAAAAACGGCCGTTTTTAAAACTTTTTTTTTGCATTGATCCATGTCCCCTGGGGCAGGACCCAGGTCCCCAAATACTTTTTATGACAATAACTTGCATATAAGCCTTTAAAATTAGCACTTTTGATTTCTCCTATAGACTTTTAAAGGGTGTTCCATTACTTTCGAATTTGCCGTGAACACCCCAAATTGTTCGCTGTTCAGCGAACTGGCGAACAGCCGATGTTCAAGTCGAACATGGGTACGACTCAAAGCTCATCCCTAGTGTTGAGATATTTTGAGGGGACAGAAAATTTACACTGCTATACATGCTGTACACTCACTACTTTTCATTGTAGCAAAGTGTAATTTCTTCAGTGTTTTCACATGAAAAGATATAATAAAATATTTACAAAAATATGAGGGGTGTACTCACTTTTGTGAGAAACTGTATATGCTGAATGTGTGGAGTATTATGTCCTCGCTACAGGCATGAAAGAAAGAACTTTGTATTCTGAGGAGATTCATAGGGGTTCTAATCATTGCATTATTTTGTACACACTCTGTGAGTAACCAGCAAGAGTGTGGAGGATTTTTATCAACAGCAACAGCAGTCCTGTGACAAATGATCTGTGAAGTCCTAGAAAGGAAGTTTTTAACCCTAGGACCTAGTGGGTGATAATTTTATCTTTTTCCCTATTCTCCTTATAGCACTTTTTGCACAATGGCTTTACTTGCATCTGGTTGTGACAAAAGCAGTAAAGGAAAGAACATTAATATGTGGCTGTTCAATTATATAAAAAGTCATGAGATGCCCCCAGGATATAGACATAATTAAAGTGTTTTCATATAAGTTCCACAAAGTTTAATAAGGTTTTGAATCAAGTAATGGTACAACAAATGTAGACGAATTCTCAAAAGAGGAAACTGGGGTAATTCAAAAATGTAACAAGTAGGATAGGGTAACCATCCTCATAAGTACAGTAAACCATTTAGAATCATGAAAATGTTCATTAAATTAGAGGAAGTACTTCAGAACATTTAAAGTATTGCGTAAGTTCAGAAGGGTGTGAACGTCCATTGTAAAGGATGTAGTGGAGTAGTTCATATAGAACAGAGTGCCTAAGAACCATGTTCCTATTTTGAGGAGTCAAAAAATTTGTTGGCAAGTTAAGGATGCAAACTGAGATCAGTTGGTATTAAGGCCCAAGGCCCAAAATGAATAAAAACAGGAGAGAGAAGAAAGAAAGAAAAAAAGGGAGGCGTGGGCAGGAGGCGGAGCCTAGCGGAGCAGACATGCATTGTTAGAGCTCCACACCGCTGAGGAGAGAAGAGAAGGACAAAGCGGAGCCTGCAGGCTCAAAAGGTATCCATTTGAACCTTTTTGCCCCAGGGAACAAACTGTGAAAGTTTGGGCTGGAAATATGGTACTGGGAGGAAACCGTGGCAGAAATAAAAATCACCTCACAAAGAGCTCACAGGCACTCACTGCAGCTGAAGCAGCTCCAGTCACCTCACAAGATACAGCATCAGGGCGCTCTCACAGACAGAAAATGTCACAGCAAGACTCTCCATTTGAGTCAGATACAGAACAAATCCTCTCACAAACTTCTCCACAAACCTCCTCAGTATCCCCAGTAATATTATTACAATTTGAAAAGATGCTTCATAAGGCTTTAAAACAAACCTCAGACCAAATAACAAACAGCCTAACCAAAGAAATAAGAGAGCTAGGAAACCGCACCGCAGCCTTAGAAATAAAAATGGATGAAATTGAAATTACAACCCAAGAAATTATAACAGAATTGGAACAATTAAAAAAAGAGAATTTAATACTTCAAACTAAGTTCGAAGATTACGAAAATAGAGCCAGACGTTCAAACTTGCGCATAAGGGGAATACCTGAAACTGTGACAGACCTGCAATCTACTATTACTGCTCTATTACAAGAACTAAAGCCAGATATCCCTATTGAACGTTTAGAATTGGACAGAGTACACAGAGCCCTCACAGCCAAAAAGAAAGATGGACCCCCACGTGATATAATCACAAAATTTCATTATTACAGAACGAAAGAACAAATACTAATTGCTGCAAGAGAAAAAAAGGAACTTAATTTTCAAGGACACAATTATCAAATTTTTGCTGACCTATCCCAACTTACTATTACTAAAAGACGATCCATGAAACCCCAACTAATGGAACTGCAACGCCACAACATTATGTATCAATGGGGCTTCCCCTTTTCAGTCAGATTTAACTACCAAGGTACAATTTACAGAAGCAGATCAGCAGATGAACTACAACAAACCCTTTTAAAATTAAATCTGACAGAACCCACAAGCAGCAACACTCCCACACGCAGAAGAATGGCATCATCTTCACCTTCAGGCAGCACCCAGAAAATTCCAGAACAAAATGGGAATCATCATTCTCACAAAAGAGGCCGTTATGCCACATCATCCATGGACCAAGAAGATTCAATGGACTGACATCCTAATTCCTGATATCTCTTCATTTATTATACTAAGAGATGGTTCTCTATAAAAAACCTGTATTTATAACTGAATGTAACTGCATTCTGATAGTCACACACTGTGTGGGATCATGTTACATTCCAGTTATATTTCTTATTACTTCTGATTCATATAGCCTTAGAATATATAAGTGAAATAAGGAAATTCTTGTTCAGTTATATATTATCAGGTAATAACAATAGATTTATTACTTTTTAGGACAAATATGTTCAATAATCCAGAAGTAATGGAAGCTTTTTCTTTCTTTTCTTAAAACAAATATATTATTACCTAACTAGTTCTTAGAATTATGTTTTTGTTTATTCTAATCTGAAGCAATACAACCTCAATTTTATGAGTTAACATATCTAAACAGTTACATATGAATAAAATATGTAATTGTTTACTCTAAAAGGGTTAAAATCCCAAAATAATTCAAACTATCTTCATCAATACCAAAGTTATTAACAGTACCTTTCTAACTAGTTACATAGTTAGTCAGGTTGAAAAAAGACACAAGTCCATCCAGTCCAACCATAAAAAAAACAAAAAAAAACAAAAAAACAATATACCCAATACTATACCCACAGTTGATCCAGAGGAAGGCAAAAAACCCCAGCAGAGCATGCTCCAATTTGCTACAGCAGGGGAAAAAATTCCTTCCTGATCCCAGAGAGGCAATCGGATTATCCCTGGATCAACTTTACCTATAAATGTCAGTACCCAGTTATATTATGTACATTTAGGAAAGTATCCAGGCCTTTCTTAAAGCAATCTACTGAGCTGACCAGAACCACCTCTGGAGGGAGTCTATTCCACATTTTCACAGCTCTTACTGTGAAGAAACCTTTCCGTATTTGGAGATGAAATCTCTTTTCCTCCAGTCGTAAAGAGTGCCCCCTTGTGCTCTGTGTTGACCGTAAAGTGAATAACTCAACACCAAGTTCACTATGTGGACCCCTTATATATTTAAACATGTTGATCATATCCCCCCTTATTCTCCTCTTCTCAAGAGTGAACAAATTCAGTTCCTCTAATCTTTCCTCATAGCTGAGCTCCCCCATGCCTCTTATCAGTTTGGTTGCCCTTCTCTGCACTTTCTCCAGTTCCCCGATATCCTTTTTGAGAACTGGTACCCAAAACTGAACGGCATATTCCAGATGAGGTCTTACTAATGATTTGAACAGGGGCAAAATGATATCTCTCTCTCTGGAGTCCATACCTCTCTTACTGAATTATTTAGCCTAGGGCAAGACTAACCATATACAACCACCCTGGAATAAATAATTTCAACAAAAACTATATTCTGCACTCCAATTAATGAAACATCATTTTGATGTCTTTTGACATAGCACTTCTCTCCTGTAAGCGGAAGATCCGTGTACCCCCATTAGCCCTCCTCATTCTCCCAACCATATTATGTGGGAGTGTGACGAAGGCACTTATTCCCCTGAGAGAGATATTTATTCTCTTTCACGGGTAAATTGTGATTACTTGCAAAAAATAATTTATACAATGTATATGCATCTAATCTCATATGTTTTTTGTTTACTCTTTACTCCAGAATTCACTGGTTTCTTTTCTATCTATTCATCTCTTCAGTCCACACAGGTTGATCTGCGCAGTCAGCTCTGCATAACAAAAAGTAAGTCAAAACTATTTGATCTATTGCCATGGCACCACTAAATATACTTTCCCTGAATGTTCAGGGAATAAATGTCCCTCAAAAAAGGACCAAAGACTTCCGTACTTTCCACAACAAGAAGGCTCACATAGTATGCCTCCAAGAAACACACTTCACCAAAGATTCTACTCCAAAATATATTTCTCCTTTTTATCAACAAATTTACACGGCTTCTGCCTGTACCAAGCAAAGGGGAACTCTAATTGCATTTCACCGATCCACACCATTCACCTTATCATCAGAAATTAAAGACCCAGAAGGTAGATACCTGATACTCATGGGTTATATAATGGATACAGCAATCACGGTGATTTCCTACTACGCTCCTAACAAACAACCTACACCATTCCTCTCACATATATTACAAGTGATTAATACACACAAAATAGGAACAGTGATAATGTGTGGGGATTCGAACCAGGTCCTCCTCCCATTTCTAGATAAATCACCTTTTACACCATCCAAAATAACCTCTAGATTACCTTTTTCTCAAATTCTTTCCAAATACAATCTGGTAGATTCATGGAGAGAAAGTAACCCAATGAAAAAGAAATTCACTTATTTCTCGCACCCTCATCAAACCTTCACCAGAATAGATCATATTTTTCTAACAATAGGAATGATACCAGAAATTATTGCATCAGATATAATTCCGATTCCGTGGTCTGACCATAATGCAGTATACACTACTATAGCCTCAGCCATACCAAAAGCGCATGACCCAACGTGGTACTTACCGGACATAATGCTCAAACACCCACTACATCAGATGGCCATTGAACAATCTTTAAAGGAATACATATCAATTAATAATACAACAGACATCTCCCCAATAACACTGTGGGAAGCTCATAAGCCTGTCTTGCGTGATACAATACAAAGACAAATGGCACTATTTAAACGGGAACGCAAAAATCTAGCAAAAAAACTAGAACTCAATTTTAATGCAGCCTACATATCATTTCAAGATAATCCATCTCAGAGTACAAAATCTCATCTGGAAAAATCTAGATTGGAATACGATCTATTTCTCACTGAGTCAGTTGATAAATCCCTCAAACGCTCCAAACACAATTTCTACATGAATACAAACAAACCAGGTACATATTTGGCTCAGGCATTAAATTCAACTAACAAATCTTTCAAACCAATACGTTTGAAATTATCAAAAAATGTTTACACTTGTAATCCAGTTAAAATAGTCCATAAATTTCACTCACATCTCGCAACTTTATACAAGACAAACAATGAATTTAATCCTACAGAGGCTGAATCCTTCTTCTCAAAAATAACCTTACCTGAATTATCTCAGAATCAAAAAAGCAGTTTGGATGAGCCTATAACTATAGATGAAGTTGCTAACGCCATAAAAGACCTAAAACTTAACAAAAGACCAGGCCCAGACGGCTACTCGGCTTTATACTATAAAACATTCTCAGAAATACTCTCTCCCATTCTCACTGAAACTTTTAACAATCTTCTAGATGGACATTCTTTTCGGCAAGAAACACTAATGGCAATTGTTTGTATGATCCCAAAACCCCTTTCTGATGATACTTCCTGTGTGAATTATCGGCCTATCTCTCTGTTAAACCTCGATATTAAATTATTAGCAAAAATAATAGCAAAACGCCTCAATAGCATTATAGGAAAATTAATACATAGAGATCAAGTAGGCTTCATGCCAAATAGACAGGCAGGCGATAATATACGCAGGGCAGTGTTATTGGCACATATTGCTAAAAAACGGAAAATCCCTTTATGTTTTCTATCTCTCGATATTAAGAGAGCATTTGACACAGTATCCTGGCAATATATGCAATATTCATTACAAAAATGGGGTTTTGGGCCCCACTTTTTAACATGGATCAAAGCATTATATAATAAACCCAAAGCCTATATAAAATATGCTGGATACAAATCTGAAGCCTTTAATATCGAAAGAGGTACCCGACAGGGTTGCCCATTATCTCCCTTATTATTTGCCCTTATACTCGAACCCATGGCCCAATACATCAGAACAAACCAAACTATAACTGGCATTGAAGTAGGAGGTATTACACACAAATAATGTATATTTGCAGACGATATATTACTTTTTCTATCATCACCACAGGTCTCTGGTCCTAACTTAATACCAGCTCTTGATGGATTTGCAGCCCTATCCGGCCTTATGATTAATCCTAAGAAATGCCTAGTGCTTAATATTTCACTCACAAACATGGAATTGATCCCGGCTAGGGCTGCACTCCCATTCACATGGGCAGAAAAATCAATCCCATATCTTGGAATTCATTTAACAGCATCTCATTCTGACTTATTCTCAACCAATTATCCTCCTGTATTAAGACAGATCACAAATCTAATAAAACAATGGTCGCAACTTCCTTTATCCTGGATAGGGAAGATTAATGCAATCAAAATGACTATTCTACCCAAATTGCTTTATCTATTCAGAGTTCTCCCTATTCCAATTCCTTCCTATTTTTTGAGAATAGTACAAAAAAGAGCAACTTCGTTTATATGGGGCTCTTCTAAACCACGTTTACCTATACACACACTACATCTTCCCAAAAATAAAGGAGGCCTGGGATACCCTAATTTTACTAACTACTACAGAGCAGCACATTTGGCCAGTCTGTCCAAATACCATGCAAAACAGGAAATCCCATTAGGGGTATTTATAGAGGCTTCAGAAAATGACCCTCTATTAATATCAAATTTATTATGGCTTGATCCTAAAGACCGCTTTAAAATTCATAATCCCATAACTAAACACTTCTTATCTCTCTGGGATAAACTAAAAACCAAATATCAGTTACAATCTCCACACAATCCTCTCCTTTCTTTTATCAGAAATCCGGCCTTTTACCCGGCATGGATCTACCCAAATTCTTTTAAAGCTTGGACAACATCAGGCATTCAGACACTAAATGACTTCATGGCATCTAAATCATTCCTTTCATTCCCATCGCTTAGAGAAAAATATGATCTACCAAACTCTGAGATATTTAGATATCTCCAAATCAAAAATTTCTATACACCATTCCTAAAGGGGGATACACCATTATCCCAATTATCCATTTTTGAATCAATCTGTACAAAAGATCCATTTGCTAAAGGTACAATTTCATCACTTTATAATCAATTATGTGGAGTAGCAAATCTTAATAGACCCTCTTACGTTCAGAGGTGGGAGGAGGACCTGGGACGAACTTTAGAAGACACGGACTGGTCTAACATATGGCTCACATCTAAGTCATCTTCACCCAACATCTTAGCACTGGAGACAAATTATAAAGTCCTAACTCGCTGGTACCTTGTACCCGCTAGAGTGGCAAAATATTCACCTAATACCTCAGCTCTTTGTTTTCGAGGATGCCCAGAAATAGGCACATATTTACACATATGGTGGACGTGCCCAGTAATCCAAACCTTCTGGAAGGAAGTCTTCATGATTGCATCTAAAATATTTAAAAAAATAATACAACCAGATCCATATTTAACTTTACTTAATCTAAAACCGGAATGGTTAACACTCTCTCAATTCAAACTTATGATCCAACTAATAACGGCTGCAAAACAAACAGTGGCCAAGGCATGGAAATCTCCTACATTGGTACTAGCAGAAACAATTCACAGAATGAATAATACAATGTCCCATGCTAAGATGGTAGCCATCGATCAAAACCAAATTCCAAAATTTGAAAAACTTTGGCATCCTTGGATAAAACAACAGTTCCTGTCAAACTTCAATGACTCTGTCCTGTTGCCATGGTAACAGATTAAATGACTTACAGAGACACCCATTCTAAGGCTTCAAAGAGAACTAAAAAGAATAATAAACTGACGAGCGGGACAACCTTGTGGACCATACCTCTACCTTTCAACCCTTTTTCTTCTTTCTCTTTCCTTTTCTCCACCTTATGATTAAAGCTCATTATCAGAATTTATTTGACCTATATACACTCTACTTGTAAACAATATGTATAGTAGGTATAAATCATTTAAATACCTACAAAAGTAACTAAGGAAATGATATATATCTTTAATTTAGGTTTACGTGAACCCAATGTTTAATATTTGAAATTTCATGATATTTACCTATATAAACCCTACTGTAAAACAATGAGCTTACTTTATAGATCCTTGTAAACTTACTTTATGTATCTTTATAACATTGTATACTCAATAAACTTCTTTTGACAAGGAAAAAAAGGGAGGCACAGGGTAGAGGGGAGGTAAGGGAAAAGTGAATTAGGTGGGGATAGGTTGATCCAAACGACCTTCACCTCTCTCAGATGCAATTAATATGATGGAAAAGGTAGTCACCCCAAGGTAAATGTTGCTAAGAGTTTGCCATGTGTCTGGTGAAATCTGCGCATTTTGATAGTGGAGCCAGCAGGCCCAAGTGTGGATACATTTGGAAGAGGTATCATGAGCTATACCTATGAGCTCTTCATTTTCCGCAACTCTCCTGATATTTTGGAACCAGTCAGTAAGTGTACAGAACCTCACCTTAAGGGTATGCACATCCTGGCTGCAATAACTAGGTACATAGCAAGAGATTTATAATGAAGTGTGGTAAAGAAGGAACTGAGCATACCGGTAAGGTCTAGGGTGTAAGTGGTAATCTGAGTGATGACATCATGGACTTTCTTCCAAAAAGGATGTAGAGTGGGGAAGGACCACCAGGTGTGCAGTAGGGTACCTAGATCACTACCAGAGCGCCAGCACACGGGCGAGGCATTGGGGGAAAATTTGTGAAGCTGTTTTGGGGTTCTACATATACCATTCAAGATAGTAATTTAAAGCCATTTCTCTTTGTATTAGCATTTATTGATCCCTTGTGTACATGTTTATAAATACGCTCAGAGTTAAATCCAGAGTTGAATCCGGCTCTTCCTCCTGATACGCTCTACTGGCATTCGGTGAACAATCAGAAAAGAGTATGGAGTAGATTATAGAGATCAGGTGGCATTGCAGGGTGGTTCTGGTGCAGAGCGCTTTAAAGGGATTTTTTTTTTTTATCTGAAAATTGATGTTTATTTGATATAAAGACAAAAGAAAAGGAACATAATAGCATCATTACTCAGTGATTATTGTTTTGTGTAGAAAATTAGTGGAGGTGGTTAAGAAGAAAGATAAGCACATTCTAGAACAGGCTCAGAGGCACAAGGTTGAGGAGAAAGAGTTGAATGAGAAGATATCAGATCTCAGGTTGCATGCCATAACAACTGGGGAGGCACTGATTGAGACAGCTACATTATGTGATATTTTAATACAGCAAAATGAGGAATTGCCTGTTAAGATACAAGTTGTAGAGAAAGAGCTGGAGTTATGTAAGCATACTGCTAACATCAAAATTACACTTCTAAAGTTAAATTGGATGCAAGAGAATATAAGTAGATATATCCCTGGGATAATCTAAATACAGCTCCCAGCATGCCAGCAGCTCCCACAACTACAACAACTGTGTTGAACACTGACAATTCAAGTGAGGTTCAATTGATCATAAAACAATTAAAGTCATGGGAGATGGAAGCTATTGTAAAAGGGATGGAACTGGTACCTCGCTATGACATAAATAGATTTATGAAATGGTTTTGTGATTTTCAGAAAGCCAGAGAAACATACAACCTGAATACAGAAGACCTGGCTAAGGTGTTGCAAAAAGTTGTAGGCAATGGTTTATGGGTATGTATTTTTGTAAATGGGTGGCCAGTGTGATAAATTTAATGAAGTGATGAATGAGTTATTGATGGAATTGTATGCTGTGACACCAAATGTGCCCCTGTCAGGGAAGATCAGACAAATTAAAAATAAACTCACATATGAGCTTACAGATAGGCAGGGCTGGCACAACCAGCCACCTTACAGCGCCGGGATGGGTTGTTCGATAAAATCTTTTTCCTGGCTCCTCCATGGCAGCATACCTGTGACAAGCTCCACCTTGGCCCCTCCCTCAGGATCAGTGAATATTATAAAAGAAAAGGATTAGTGCACTCCCAGCATTCTTCTTTTTTTCCTCATACCTTATGGTCAGTGAATGGCGGTCGAACGTCCCTAACCTCTTCAGTCGGCAGCTTCCAGCTGGGTTTAAGCCTCTCCCAGGTGCAGTCCCTATTCTTGGGCAGCTAAATGCGCTGATAAGACAGGGAGTCCCTTCTGTGGGTCTTTTGGGACAGCAATTGTCTCTTAACTAAGAGATCCTATCTGAATTTATATA
Organism: Aquarana catesbeiana; assembly: GCF_042186555.1. Classification (NCBI taxonomy): domain Eukaryota; kingdom Metazoa; phylum Chordata; class Amphibia; order Anura; family Ranidae; genus Aquarana; species Aquarana catesbeiana. The sequence continues at coordinate 147,296,484 of NC_133330.1, forward strand.
CTGGCATTTGCTCAAGCCTGCAGGAGAGAAAGCAGCTATATCTATTTTTCACATAGCCTTAGCCTTCCATTTCTCCCTCCTGTCATCCATTCTCTCTCACTTTCCATTCTTTGCATTCCTCTCTCTCTTTTTCGCTTTCTTCCTCCCCCACCGTGCCATCGAAAGAAGAGAAGAAGCGGCGAGACAGCGGCGAGACAGCGGCGAGACAGCGGCGACAAGACAGTGGCAGCTCTCACTGGCAAAAGAGCTGGAAGAAGATAGTGGAGGGGCCCGGGAGAAGAGGCGGAAGACCGGGAGAAGTCAGAAGGAGACCCCCCGAAGTCGGAATAAGACTCCGGAGCTGCCTAATAAATTACTCTTAAAATCTCTGTACTGTGTTTTTTTTTTTACTGACACTTTTTCCCTAGGTGAATGGGTAGGGGGAACCCACGCCGGTTTTTTATTTAAAATTTGGTGCGGCATTCCCCCCTCAGGATTCATACCAGACAGCTGTCAGCACTGCCTATCACTCATCACGAAAGGAAAAAAAGTTTTCCTTTCCCGATGAGCGAGCCAGCGCGACATGCACAGTACCCTGTCGCCGAGAACCAGCGCGATGGTATCGTGCTGGAAACACAATCTCGCGGTCAGGTACTGTAGACGCAGCAGTGGTTTGTATAACAAAGAATTTCATCTCACCAATCAATAATTCAGCCTCAATTAAGGCTACTTTAGAGACAGATGAATAGACCCCAACTTAAAGGAGCTTACACAATGGCGGGTAAATGCCTGGATGTCAGCAGTTGCCTTATCTGTATCCAAAGCCCTATGGGCATGGACCAAAAACATGGAAACAGTGATTCACCAAAATGTTCCTAGGGAAAATATAGTCAAGGCTTTGGACGAATTATGGCTCTCAGCAGACTTCACTGGTGAGGCGGCGATGCATACAATTTGTTACTTCGCAAGATCAATGTCACTATTTGTGATAGCCATATGGGTATTGCGGTAAGAACTAGGGGCAGCTGACACTGTGTCAAAACATAATCAGTATAAATACCTTTTTTGATGGTAAGTCACTCTTTGCAGAAAGGTTACAGAAAGCCATTTCCTGCGTTGCAGGAGGAAAGTCAGACTTGATTCCCCAGAACTGCAGAATTAGATATCCCTGGGGATTCAGGGATGCTTACTTGCATGCACCCATACTATAACTGTTACAGAAGTATCTGAGATTTTTGGTCAAGCAGGCCCATCTACAATTCCAGAGTCTCCCCTTTGGGCCCTGCACTTCCCTCAGAGCACTCAAGAGGGCTCAGATCATTATCCAAGCTTATTTAAGAGAACTGGGTTTCAGTTCTTATCACTAACCAGACGATATCCTCCTTTTATCAAAAGATCCAGCCCAGCTACTGGAACACAGGTGGATGCTGTGGTCTACACTATCAAGATACGGTTGAATGGTAAATCGTCAAATGAGTCATCTTTTCTCCAGTTTAGGAGCCTTATTCAACACATGCTGAAGGGACGGTGTCCCTGCCATGTCGGAAAGTGTGGGCAATCATTCAGAAAGTAAGGAGAGTGAAGACATGGTCCTACATAACAGCCTTGAGCTAACTCAACTTAAGAGGGATTTTTGTCTTTTTGTATCCAGAGGGTCCCATGGACACATGCACCTTTTAGCTAGAATTCCTGAAGTAATCAAGCAACCCGTCTATCCTAGTCCATATATCAAACAAGTTTGATGCACGGGGTCTGCTCTAGTGGACAAAGAGTGAGATGCCTGTAAAGCCACGTCCATTAAGGCATATCTTCTGGACCACAGTTACCACAGACGCCAATGCAATAGGCTAGAAAGCTATTGCAACCAGATGTTGGTTCAAGAGAGATGGGCATTCAATGCGGCAAACATAGTTACATAGTAGGTGAGGTTGAAAAAAGACACAAGTCCATCAAGTCAAACCTATGTGTGTGATTATATGTCAGTATTACATTGTATATCCTTGTATGTTGCGGTCATTCAGGTGCTTATCTAATAGTTATTATTATTATTATTATTATTATTCAGGATTTATATAGCGCCAACAGTTTACGCAGCGCTTTACAATATAAAAGGGAGACAATACAGTTATAATACAATACAATACAATAGGATTAAGAGGGCCCTGCTCAGAAGAGCTTACAATCTAATAGGGTGGGGCAAGTGGTACAAAAGGTTGTAACTGTGGGGAATGAGCTGGTGGAAGTGGTAGGAGATTAGTTGGAGACATGATAGGCTTTCCTGAAGAGATGAGTTTTCAGGGATTGCCTGAAGGTAGCAAGAGTAGGGGATAGCCGGATAGATGGAGGTAGCGAGTTCCAGAGGATGGGAGAGGCTCTGGAGAAATCCTGGAGACGAGCATGGGAGGAAGAGATGAGAGAGCTTGAAAGCAGGAGGTCTTGAGAAGAGCGGAGAGGTCGATTTGGGCGATATTTGGAGACAAGATTAGTGATGTAGCTTGGGGCAGAGTTGTGAATGGCTTTGTATGTTGTGGTTAGAATTTTGAATTTAATTCGCTGGGTGATTGGGAGCCAGTGTAGGGATTGAAGTAAAGGGTTGGCAGACACTGAGCGGTTGGTAAGGTGGATAAGTCTGGCAGCAGCATTCATGATAGACTGAAGAGGGGATAGCCTATGGAGCGGTAGGCCAATGAGAAGGGAGTTGCAATAGTCAAGGCGAGAGATAACAAGGGAGTGAATGAGGAGCTTGGTGGTTTCATTTGTTAAAAAAGGGCGAATTTTAGAGATGTTACGGAGGTGAATTCTACAAACTTTTGACAGCGATTGGATTTGAGGCTGAAATGACAAGTCAGAGTCTAGGATTACACCTAGTACCCTGGCGTGAGGGGAGGGACTGATAGTTGCTTGAAACTATCGATGCCCCCCGCTGAGACCACCACCTGTGGAAGGGAATTCCACATCCTTACCCCTCTTACAGTAAAGAACCCTCTACGTAGTTTAAGGTTAAACCTCTTTTCTTCTAATTTTAATGAGTGGCCACGAGTCTTGTTAAACTCTCTTCTGCGAAAAAGTTTTATTCCTATTGTGGGGTCACCAGTACGGTATTTGCATATTAAAAATCATATCCCCTCTCAAGCGTCTCTTCTCCAGAGAGAATAAGTTCAGTGCTCGCAACCTTTCCTCATAACTAATATCCTCCACACCCTTTATTAGCTTTGTTGCCCTTCTTCGTACTCGCTCCAATTCCAGTACATCCTTCCTGAGGACTGGTGCCCAGAACTGGACAGCATACTCCAGGTGCGGCCAGACCAGAGTCTTGTAGAGCGGGAGAATTATCGTTTTATCTCTGGAGTTGATCCCCTTTTTAATGCATGCCAATATTCTGTTTGCTTTGTTAGCAGCAGCTTGGCATTGCATGCCATTGCTGAGCCTATCATCTACTAGGCCCCCAGGTCCTTTTCCATCCTAGATTCCCCCAGAGGTTCTCCCCCCAGTGTATAGATTGCATTCATATTTTTGCCACCCAAATGCATTATTTTATTATTGCAATTATCATCGCAATTATCCTGGAAATTCAAGTGGCTTATCTTGCATCAACAGCATTTGCTCTCTCAGATCAAGGACAAATCCGTTATGATTCGGATAGACAATAGAGCTGCAATATCATACATACATCACCAAGGCGGAACCAACAACAGTTCCTTACTAAGGGAAGTGGAACCCATCTTCATTTGGGCAAGGGGAATCTGAAGGATTCAAGACTAGTCTATCTTCCAGCCCACTTTAACACAGACGCCGATCACCTATCCCAAGGATTCCTGGCTGGATCCCAACAAACTATCCCTACAACCGAAGTTATTGAGTTGGATTGTGGGCCAGTGGACCTTTCCTGAACTGCATCCTTTTGCTACAGCAAGAAATACCAAGCCTTGGAGGTTTATCTCACATCTACCTCACCCTTGGGCAGAAGCAATAGATGCCCTGTCGAGTCCTTGGGCATGCAGACTAATTTCGGCCTCCTCCGGCCTCCTACTTCGAAAATTCTCTCGAGACTTGCAATATCAACAATAAACAGTGATAACAGTCCTGCCATATTTGCAGGGAGACCCATGATTCTCTAGAGCAATATTTCTTAGTGTCCAGCCTCTGGTAAATATTCCTCTAAAACTCTTTCTTCTGGCTCGAGGCATCACACCCATCATAATCCTCACAGACTGAACCTTCACATTAGAATGTTAAAACAGAGGCTTTGATCATTAGGATGTTCCTCCAGAGTTGTTTCAACTCTGCTGAAAGCACAGGAGCCTTCAATGAACAATGCATGTGACAAGGTTTGGAATAAGTTTAGATCTTTCGCGAACGGCAAAACTTCATTCCTGATGTACCCTCTTCCTCCCAACTCCTTGATTTCCAGCAAGCAGACCTTGATTTAGGACTAGGGTTAAGCAATGTAAAGGCACAGCTGGTGGCAATCTCTGCTGTGACAACAAGAGATGGGCCGAAGATCCTTTAATATTCAAATTCTTCAAGACAGTCAAGAAGATAAGCCCACCCATTAAAACAAATCTTTCCCACTTGGGATCTCTCTCTCACTCTGGAGCCCTTATCCAAACACCCTTTTGCCCCATCTGATTCAGCATCCTTGAGGAATCTCACTTGGAAACAGTTTTCTTTGTGGCGATGGCATCGGGCTGAGGGGTATCAGAACTTTAGGCTCTGGGATCAGAAGACAATAATATTATTTTTTGTACTCGGATAGAGTGGAACTTAGAACGGTACATGGATTCATCCCTAAGTTCTCCTCTTCCTCTACTATCTCCGAGCCTTGGGCCCTGCCAATCTTTTCAGATCCAATTTTTACCTTCTTCACGAAGTTGATATTACTTCGGTACTGAGACTCTATCTTCAAGGCATAACTCCCTTCAGACTTTCATCTAACCTATTTGCAATACTGCAAAAAAAAAAGACAGGGGCAAAGAAGCATCATCTGGAGCCCTCCGGCCATTCCGGAACTGCAGTATCCATCATGCTTAGTCATGTCCGTGAATATCAGAGCTTTACAATACCTCATGGGACATGTGGTTATGCAGCAGCTGGGGAGCCATAGTTTGCAGATCCTGCTCTAGTACAATAGTTTCATGGATAATCAAGTTGGTTAAGAAGGTATAAAGGGATAGAGGACTGGAACCCATTCTTCAGTTGGGCTGTATGCCACCCGGTTGTTTTCGGCTTCTTGGATGGCCAGAGCAGACGTATCGATCAAAATGATCTAAAGGGTAGCATCATGGTCATCCCAAAATGCGTGTATGATTTGTTACAGAGTATACCCGGCAGCTTTCTCATCTGTAGAAACTGGCAAACAGGCTATCAGGCCAGAATTTGCCTATTTTAAATTCTTTTTCAAATAAATATTTTACTATGTATCATCCCACCCATTTTAGCTAGTTATTTGTCACGGGTGTAGCAGATGGTCACCACTAGTTACTAACATCCACCAAATCACCCTGCTGCCAGACCCCCATCTATCACCTCTGAGACAATGAGCAGTCATTTACGCAGTTTTGTTGCGTTTATTGCAGGATACAACTTGGTTGGGGTAAAGGAAGATATGGGATGTCCATAGCACTTAATTGTTATCACATTTGTAGAACATTGATTAGCAGCTTTAGCCCTGAAAATGATGCACTTCTAACATTCACAGTCTGTTCTCCTGCATATCTCCACTGCAGACTATTGCTCCTCTTCCTCCTCTGCACTGACTCCTGCAGAGCATCACTCCTCTAGATTCCTCTCTTCTTGTACAAATCCCTTACTGCAAAACTGTTAGATTCCTGTTGCTTCACTTCCAATAAGACAAGAAGGGATCACTCTGAATAAACCCAACTTGCTGGCTGTACTTTTTTACTGTAATAAAGTCTCTTGAATGGTGTTGCTTCAGCAAATTAATAAGCCAGAGACATACAATACCTCTCCCCGGCAGCTCAGTGAATTTGGTAGATACACACTCTTTTAGATGGTATTACCAGAGTGCTTTACCAGGCCAGAGATACTCGGTATCTCTCCCCAATGGCCTAACACGTGATAATAAGCGGACTACTGTTCCTAGCCAGTCCATAACTGAAAATGCTGCGTTCCCCGGCCACAGCATTCTGCACTGCTCTCAAAAATTCTCCTTCTTTCACACTGACTTTCTTCAAAAGGGCAAGTTCTTTGTTCCCTGGTCACAGAACTTTGTTCTACTCTCCTCAGTCCTCCTGTTGCTTCTCCTTCACTGATCTTCTCCAAAGTGCAAGTTCTGTGTTCCCCGGTCACAGCAGCTTGACACCAACTCCATGGTGAAGATCTTTATCCAGGAATACATCCTAGCAGCTCCTCCATCCCTCCTCCACGCTCGGTGTTCCCCCCACATGGGGACACCCTGAGGCAGCTACCTAAAACTCCATTCTCCTTTTCCTGCACCAGGAATCAATCAGAACTCCCTTAGCAGCCTGTGACCACAGCTTAGATGGGAGGCCTGCCCTCTGCCAAAACCGAATGGTAATTGGTCAGAGCTCCTCATGTGAGCTGCCTGCCACTCAAGCTTCAGGTCCAACCTCTGTTCCAGAACAATCTTCCTGAAAGCAGAGGAGGCACCTCCGAGTCAGAGCACAGGTGATCACAGCCACCACTACACTAAACACTTCCAATCTCAAATCAAAACAAACAGGGCTAACCTAAAGCACAGGCCTGTCTAAATTTGCCTACACTGATATCTTAGACCCAGAAAAATCCTATTCTAGCACCTACCTTATGGTAGAGGGTGCTACATTCACCCCCCACTAAAATCACAGCTGTCCTCAGCTGTGGAGGAATACATTTGAAAACTACCTCCTGAACCCAGGAGGAAAGGCATCCCATATCAATTAGTTGGATGGGGAAGGGAGAAAAACACAAACTTGGATGGGAAAAAATTGTATAAAAGTACAAAAATGAAACATGTACACTGTGACCATATACATACATTTGCACATTTTATACATCCTAACTACAGGTCCCTGCAGCTAGCGCTACATACAAGCGGAACCAGAGCACTGCTCCCTTGGGAGGAATACTCTGCCTACCACAAGTCTTCATCTGTTCCAACGGTGGAGATGGACAGTCGTCACATCCCAAGGTTTCCTAAAAGAAGTCACAAACACAAAAACTAGCTGTACATACTAACTGTACATTAACACTTCACCAGGCAGAGGAGGTTATAATCCTCTACTTGGTGACAGAAACAAAACACATTCTTTTCAAACTTCTCAAAGGTGACTTATTTTTGCCTTGTCATTTTCTTCCTTACTTCGGCTGGAGAGAGATAAAGGTGTCTCTTAGTAGGCACAAACAAATACCTATGCCCGTGGGCAGATAAACATTCTGTTTGGCTCCTAAGCAAAGGAGTCCTTACTGAAAAGTAGATAGCAACTGACTTTGGCAGAGATAGCACACCCTGGTGTCCATAATATTGTCCTCCTTATCAGGCACCCTGGGTGGCAGACTTTAGCTGTACTCTGCAATAATTGTTGTCTTTGGGGAAACTCACCCTAACCCCGCTGCAATCCAGGAGTCCTGGTGGGTGCTCCTACCTGAGGCTACACAGCACATTAGTCCAGTTACAGGTAATAGCGTGGGTCTGGCAATCTCCTCCGGCTATCCCCCTCCCCTCTGACAGACACTGAGTAGCTCCTATTGTGCTGACCCACTTTAACCACTAGGACCTTGTCTCTGTAAATTGCACGCCCAAGCTTCCACTCCCAATCAATGTCCTTGAAACGGGCCCACACTTCGCTTTCAGGCACCCGTTTCGGCTTGGGTACATGCAGATAGTCCCAGATCAAGTCATTCTCCCACTGCTCCCGGGAGTCCTCAACAATGTCCATGATCTGGGCTGAGACATACAGATAGTCCAGGCCCCACTCCAAAGCAACCCTCCTCTGCACCTCTCGCTCAAACCGGGAAAACGTGGGCAGCTCCTTAGGCTTCCCCCGGCCAGGCAGGACACAAGAGTCAGAGGCCTTACTGACCCATTGATGGTAGGTGGGCACTCTGGTTTGAGTAGCAGAGGGCAGACTTGCGAAGAGTCTGTGGGATTGATCTGGGGGTTGTTGCGCTGGGCGTTGTGGTTCCTCCGCTGCTTCAGATGGGGTTTCTGTGGATGGAGAGTCCTCTGTAACCCATGGCTCCTCATCACTGGAAGAAATCCCCTCCGGGGAGGACCAAGCAAACAACCTCTCCACAGAACCAAATTCATCCTGCAATCTAGGTGAACCCCAGTCTATGACCCGGTACTTGCTCACTTCATCCAGCTCACCTGAGGGATCCCCCTCCTGCAGCATGGGCTCCTTCTGAATGGGCACAGCAAAGGTCTTACTTGGAGCCGGCTCTTCAGGAAGATCAACTGGAGGCTGCACCCTAGCATTTGCAACCTCCGGGCCCCTGGCCAGGCCACAGGTCTTCCCAACATCCTCTTCTCCGAGATGGACGAGCCTGGTGAAAGCTCTCTCACTGCTGGGGTGGGTGACACATGGCCCTCTCCGGCCTTCCGGGTCACCTGCAGTTGCAGCATGCACAGTCCGGTGAGTAGACTTGTGGAGTAGTAGTTTGTCTCTTGCTGCACTGGCCCTAAGCGGGTTAGTGGATCCCCACAGTGTCCACACCGGGCCCAGGCGTTGACTCCAGCCATGGGTATGTGGCACCTGGGACATAACACACACAACCGCTCCACTCCTCCGACCACCCCCAGGGCAAGTCCTCCGGTAAGTTCCAGCTGGATGCTGGTGTTGACCAGCACCCGATCCTGCAAATCAGGCGACTGCATAGCGAGCATCCTCTGACCACCTTCCTCCATCTTCCTCTGCCTCGTGTATTTGGCGCGGAGCACGCTGAACACTTTTAGCTCTCTGCTGGGGCGTAACTTCACCCACACTCTTGTTGGTTCAGCGTGCAAGGAACTGTAAGCATACATTTTCAGTGTGCGCCATAGTGACACCTGGTGGCAGGTGCTGTTGAATTGCAGGCACTGTCCAAGTTTAAAAGTTTTTAGAAACTGCATCATGACACTGGCACTGATGGCAGGCAAATTTGCAGCGGTCATCGTTAACACAGGAAAGTCTCTTCATTGCAATGTCCTACCATAAGGGACTGACCTGCAGACCCTGTCAGCGACACCCCCTTGTGACTCGGTAACTAGGGGCAACAGTAGACATCCACAAACTCACTCTGAACTTTCCACTGTGTTTGGCAGGATTAATAAAGTCATTCACATTTTGCAAACAGTGGGTATTGCCTACGCTGTGCAAAGCGCCGGACATATTTTTAATCCAATGAGCGCAATCGCTCGCCGTGATTGCCATGGGTGATAGCACATGGTTACAGTCACTAAGTTGCAGGGCTTATCGCTGTTGTGAGTGTCCATTAGTACAACTGAGTGCAGGGAGCAGGCAGGCAGCGCCGATCCAGGACGGTTGTTATGGGCAACAACACTTGGCAACAAACTTGATTTTGGGTTGCTATGGGCAACGGCATGTAACAAAGTAAATTTTAAAGGCAAACACACAGTCCTTTTCCTCAGTATATCTCAAACTTGGCAAAACAGGCAAAGTCTCCCCCGGCTGTTAGTGGTTGCTAGGGGTGACGGCCAGCATGTTAACCAAGAAGGCGGATCTCAGTGGGACCTCCAAATGTAGCGGTTGGTTACCACTAGTTACTAACATCCATTAAATCACCCTGCTGCCAGACCCCCATCTATCACCTCTGAGACAATGAGCAGTCATTTGCGTAGTTTTGTTGAATTAAGTGAATTTGGTAGCTACACAGTCTTTTAGATCGTATTACCAGAGTGCTTTACCAGGCCGAGATACTCAGTACCTCTCCCTGACAGCCTAACACACGGTAATAAGTGGACTACTATTCCAAGCCAGTCCATAACTGAAAACGCTGTATTCCCCGGGCCACAGCATTCTGCACTACTCTCAACAATTCTCCTTTTGCTTCTTTCACACTGACCTTCTCCAAAGGGCAAGTTCTGTGTTCCCTGGTCACAGAACTTTGTTCTACTCTCCCCAGTCCTACTGTGGCTTCTCCTTCACTGTTCTTCTCCAAAGTGCAAGTCCTGTGTTCCCCGGTCACAGCAGCTTGACACCGACTCCATGGTGAAGATCTTTATCCAGGAATACATCCTAGCAGCTCCTCCATCCCTCCTCCGCGCTCGGCATGCCCCCCCACATGGGGACGTCCTGCAGCAGCTACCTAAAACTCCATTCTCCTTTTCCTGCACCATCAGAACTCCCTTAGCAGCATGTGACCTCAGCTTATATGGGAGGCTTGCCCCCTGCCAACACCGAATGGTAATTGGTCAGAGCTCCTCACATGAGCTGTCTGCCACTCAAACTTCAGGTCCAACCTCTGTTCCAGAACAATCTTCCTGAAAGCAGAGGAGGTGCTTCTGAGTCAGAGCACAGGTGATCACACCCATCACTACACTAAACACTCCCAATCTCAAGTCAAAACAAACAGGCCTAATCTAAAGTACAGGTCTGTCTAAATTTGCCTACACTGATATCTTAGACCCAGAAAAATCCTATTCTAGCACCTACCTTATGGTAGAGGGTGCTACATAGGTATGCTGCCATAGAGGCACCAGGAGAACAGAAAATTGTTTCATACTTACCGTAATTTTCTTTTCCTGGTGCCTATCCATGGCAGCATACAATCCCACCGTCTGTATGCTATATTACATAGCATGCTGGGAGTGCACTAATCCTTTTCTTTTATAATATTCACCGGTCCTGAGGGAGGAGCCAAGGCTGAGCTTGCCACAGCTATGCTGCCATGGATAGGCACCAGGAAAAGAAAATTACAGTAAGTATGAAACAATTTTCTGTTTTTTTAACTGCTGCAGACATGTGGTTTTAACACACGTCTGGCCCCTATATCGGCCGGGAGTGTGTGTACTTTTCTAAAGCCAACTGTTGGCTTTCAATGTGGAAGTGATACACGTGGCTGTGGAGCTGCTGATCACTTCCACAACTGCCGCGATGTGCCGTGCCATGTTCACTGGGTTCCACTGTCCCACCTGCGGACCCAGTGCAGTTATGAAAGTGTCACTTGAAAGGGCAGCAGGAGCTCAATGGACCTCCATTTGCAGAGCCTCCTTCCTGTGCACAGTCCAGAAAGTGACATGTGGACCTGAGCTGTCAATCAAAGGGATTAGTGCCCAGTGAAGCGGCTGATAGAACACAGATAGTGTTTTATCAGCTGCAGTGGTGTACAGAGCAGACATCCAGGAGATGTCTCATAAAGAGAGCCTGTTACCTATATGCTATTACATAGGGGGCTATTGGTCCCGTATGTGATAGCAATAAAGTCACATTAGAAGAAAAAAAAAGAATTTGATTAAAAAAGTTTTAAACGTTAACCACTTCAATACAGGGCATTTTCACCCCTCTCCTGCCCAGGCCAATTTTCAGTTTTCAGCACTGTCGCACTTTGAATGACAATTGTGCGGTCATGCAACACTGTACCCCACAAATTTTGGTGGTATTTGATCACCTCTGCGTTTTTTATTTCTTGCACTATAAACAAAAGAAAAGTGGCAAGTTTGAGAAAACACAATATTTTTTACTTTTTGCTATAATAAATATCCCAGTAAAAAAAAAAAAGCTTCTACAAGATAGGGGATAGAATTATGGCCATTTTTTATTATTATTATTATTTTTTTTACTAGTAATGGCAGCGATCTGCGATTTTTATCGTGACTGTGACATTGCGGCGGACATATCAGACACTTTTGACACTATTTTGGGACCATTCACATTTATACAGTGATCAGCGCTATAAAAATGCACAGATTACTGTATAAATGTCACTGGCAGGGAAGGGGTTAACACTAGGGGGCAATCAAGGGGTTAAATGTATTACCAAGGGAGTGGTTCTAAATGTAGGGGGAGGGGACTCACAGGGGGAGAAGATTGATCGGTGTTCCTCTGTACTGGGAACACACGATCTGTCTCCTCTTCCCTGACAGGACATGGATCTGTGTGCTTACACACACAGATCTACGTCCCTGCTCTGTTACCAGCAATCGCGGGTGCCCGGAGGCCATCGTGGCTCCTGAGTGACGCAGCGGGCGCGCGCCCCCTAGACGGCCGGGAAGCGGAGGACGTCATATGACACCCACCCAGGATGGGAGATCCCTCCTGCGGGCGTCATTTGACTATGGGGGGAAGCAAGTGGTTAAAAAAAAGACACATTCATTTTTTTTTTAAATGTAGACCTCTCATCCCTCCCACACACACACATACAAAAACACATGTGTTAGGTAACCTGCGTAGGAAAACGGCGTTTGCCCTACACATGTTATATATCACTCACCATGCACGTTGGAGTGAGGACAATAATTTTAGCACCAAAGCTCCTGCATAACTCTAAACCTGTAAGGGCTTTTAAAACTTTGCCTATGAAAAAATATAGGGTACTGAAATTTTTTGCCATTTCCTGGGCACACGCAGTTTTAAGGTTTGACATGCTGGGTATCTATTTACTTGGCACAGCCTCATATTTTGTATCTTACCAGATTATTGAGTAATAAATTGCATTTATGAGCCCAAAAATTAACTTTAGTGGATTTTTTACTGAAATGTTGAGTTTCATAAACTGTTGCAATAATATTGTGTAACACAAACATTCGGAACTACCATTTTATGCTCCAGGGTGTCTGCTTTCAGAAAATATATGATGTTTTTTGTGGGTAATCTTTAGGCCTAAAATGATTTTTAAAACATGTTAACTGCTTGCCGACCAGCAGTACTGCAGCAACATGGCTCAGCTGCACAAATCGGCGTCATGTTACGTTGCTAACATAGACGGCCACTAGGGAGTGCACGCGCACCGCCCCCTGCTCACCCACAGAGCCAATGTGAGTGCCAGGCAGTCGCGATCACCAATGGGCTACTGCGATTGCTCGGGATCTGTGTGTGTAAACACACAGTTTCTGGTTCTCTGAGGGGAGAACAGACAGAACGTCTGTTCATACAGAGTATGAACAGCGATCTGTCATCTCCCCTGCACAGTCCCATCCCTCCTTCAGTTAGAACACACACTAGGACACACTTAACCTCTTCACTGCCAGTGACATTTTTACAGTAATCACTGCAATTTTATAGCATTGATCGCTGTAAAAATGCCAATGCACACAGTGTGCATGCGCGGGACTTCCAGAGCACCACGCTAGCTGGGAGCTCCACACCGCTCTGGCCCTCCAGCACACCTAATGCCGGCTTTTTTTAGCAGATCCCCTCGGGGAGACCCCCTTCGTTCACCGGACAGTACTGGGCATCAGCCTGGATGTCGGATGTCGGAAGGCCACCCCAAGAAGGACGTAAACCGCCAGCTAAATTTTGGCCTGGACACCCCTGATCCTTCCAAGATGGCGGCTGCGGCTCCTCCGTGCGGAGACACCGAAGCCATGCAAGGTACAGCTGCCCCTCCACCTCCTTCCCTGCCTTATCCAGCAACAGTGAGCGATTCACAAGGAATCCAGGGCTTCCTTGTGTCCCTGGCCTCCACAGCTTCACTTCTGGGCATACTACAGGATGGAATCTCCTATTCTCCCCTGACAAATACCCCAAGCAGCCTGCCTGACTCATTACAGGCTTCCCCCATGCCACCCAATTATCCCCAGATATGGCCCAGCTTTTAAGCAGCTTCTCTGATATGCAGGCTGCTGGTCTAGCTTAAAACGCAGCACAGATCACTTCCTCAATCAAAGCAGACCTGCAGAGCCTAGGGGCCAGAATGGATGCAATTGAACAGGCCGTAGATGACTCTGCAGCACGCACAAATCAGAACACCTCATGCATCCAGTCCCTTCAAGATCAACTTTAAACTGCTCTCTCTAAGTTAGATGATTTAGAGAACAGGAGCAGACGGTATAACTTCCGTGTTCATGGAATACCTGAATCTAACACAGACATACACGATACCGTTAAATCTTTAATCAAGGATATTATCCCGGACCACCCGGGCCCTAGAGTGCTGCAACCCCCCCGCCAAGATGGTCTCCCTCGGACATTGTCGACAAACCACATTTCTTTGGGGTTAAGGAGGAGATCATGAAGAGGGCTCGCTACCGGGATAATATTAATATTCATGGCAATAAAATCCAAATTTTCGCTGACATCTCTCCTGCCATGATCCAGAAAAGGAGAGCACTAAGACCTCTGCTTGACGTCCTCTCCCAGAAGATGATAAAATACAGATGGGGCTTTCCCTTTCGTCTACAGTTCCAGTACAAGGACAATTCCTACAGCTTTACGAACTTCCAAAATGGGGAACTTATTCTTCTTCAACTTGGATTTATATTGCAGGGACTTCCTACCCACCATTCTGAGAACCGTCCAAGCTCAGCCAAAAGACCCCCCCAACTAGCCCCCTCACTCCACTGTGGATGAAACAACAACCCAAAAGAATCTGTGACTCTCACCCCCCAAGATGAACTTCAGGCCCACCCGACCCCTTAGGGGTCTGATTCTAAATTTTCCGACCTACCAGGATTCCTAGAAGATGTGAGGTCTTATCCCACACCCATCTAGTCCCGCACGGGACTATCTGGATGTTTATATTGTATATTTTCTGTCTCCCAAGGCTTACTCTCCCACTCTACCCCCTATCCCTCAGATACTGCACTTACCCGATAATACCCTGGTCTGGGACGTCATGATCTAGATCAGTCATTGATATAGGTCTCTTTTCCTTAAACCCCCCACTGTTACCCTAGTCTGCCCTCCCCTTCCCCCCTAACCTTTTCTCTTCTCCCCCCTACCCCCTCCCCTTCCCTTTATCCCCCGATACTGTGCCCATAAGGCTGTCTTAATAGCTTATATCATGTTTAATCATGTTATTGTTTTGTCTCAGGTCAGAAGATTCTTCCTTATTCTTTCTTTTTTTTAGCTCGCTTGTTCTGATGACACCTACGACATAATGTACGGCTTCTCCTTTTGGGGATCATCCTTTGTTGCTATTTTCTGGGGTGCCCTGCGGCCGGAGCGGGGCTGCTTGCCACTCCACCTGTTGTTACCTAGAGGAGTTTTTTTTCCCGTGGTGACTCCAAGTCTGCAACCCTATATTGGGTTGTCCTCTTTCCGTTCCCTAAAACTTTTTAGGGCTTCAGAGCAGGTCTTGGCCTTCCAACCCTACTATTGAAAAGTCCAGGACATTTCATATGCTGGACTTTTCCTCTCTTATTCTCCTCTTCTCTTTATTTTCCTCCTGGTCTTTCCTTTCTCCCTCCACGTCTCTTTCTCCCCTTTTCCAGGTGCCTTTAAGAAGAGCTGATTGATTCAGACTTTCGCTGACCCCAGGCCGGCTCGATTCCACCCAGTGGGTTGATTCCACTCGAATGGTTCGGGTACGACAAATATACTTTAATTTGCTTCCTTCCCCTTGTGTCCATGGCTGATATCTGCCACAAACAGACATCTCTTAAAATAGTTTCCCACAACACCCAGGGTCTAAACTCCCCAATTAAAAGACGTAAGGCCTTCCATAACTACCACTCCAGGGGTCTAGACATCATCTTAATCCAGGAGACCCATTTCCCTAAGAGCTATGACCCTTCCTTCTTGCATCGTAGTTACCCCACCTTTTTTCTTGCCAATGCATACGACAAAAAGAGAGGGGTGGCCATTCTCATCTCCAAACGCACGCCATTTTCGCTCTCCCAAACTATTGAGGACAGAGAAGGCAGGTACATCCTAGTAAAGGGGAATATAAATGGGACGCTATTCTCCATCATCTCATACTATGCCCCTAATAAAGGCCAAGCTTCCTTTTTTTCTTCCATGCTAACCTTCCTCTCCCCCCACCTTGAAAGTAAGGTAATTATGGGCGGCGACTCTAACTTGGCCTTTGATCATCTCCTAGATAAAACAACACGAAATAAATCCCAACTCAAACGACCCTCCAATCAGAGCCTTCGGATAGCCAGGCTATTCCATTCATTAGGTATGATAGACTCTTGGAGGGAACTACATCCTTCAACTACAGATTACATCCATTTTTCTGCCCCTCATAGGACATATGCTCGCATTGACCATATTTTCCTCCATACCTCAGACATAAACTTAGCCTCCCAGGCCTCTATATGTGAGGTCCCTTGGCCGGACCACTCATTGGTCTCCATTAAAATCTCTGGTTTCTTAAATCAAGCAAGGCCCCCTCAATGGCGTTTTAATGAAAATCTACTCACAAATCCGGTTCACTCCACTATGATCGAAAATGATTTAAAGGAATACTTCCGATTAAATGACACCCCGGGCATTTCTCCTAGCTCTTTATGGGGAGCCCATAAAACGGTCGTTAGGGGTAATCTCATTCAGCTAGCATTGCGTCTCAAGCATGAGAAGCAAATGGACATAGTTAATCTAGAGAAAAACTTTCAGTCCCTTAGCAAGACACATAAAAACAACCCCTCTCTCACCTCCCTGGCTCTGTTGGATGCAGCTAAGATAGCCCTAAACACAGCTCTCACTTCTAGCGCCAAAAAACATTTCAGATGGGTGAGCGGGAGATTTTATCTCCAATTGGACAAATTTGGCTTTTCTACACAGTACTATAAGACTTTTTCTGAGACACTGATCCCTTATCTGGTCCGGTTCTTCAACTCCCTAAACAAAGACTCACCCTTAGACTCAAATGCGAATTCAGCTTACGTTACAGTTTTCCCCAAACCAGGTAAGGACCAAAGCCTAGTAAGCAATTATAGACCTATATCTTTAATTAATAACGACCTAAAAATCATGACAAAAATTCTATCTAATAGGTTAGGCACCTTTATAGGGTCCTATGTGCATAAAGATCAGGTGGGGTTCATACCGGGGAGGCGGGGCCCGGACCAGATAAGGAGAGCCATTGACATCATTTCCCTTTTGAAGTCCGGTTGGGATGGCAATCCTGCACAAGCAGGCTTTTTTCTATCCATAGACCTTCAGAAGGCCTTTGATACTGTTACTTGGCCATATCTTTTCAATATTTTAGAAAGGTGGGGATTTGGATCACACTTTATTTCCCTTCTAGGTGCTCTATACTCTAAACCGAAGGCCCAGATCAAAATTCAAGGACATCTATCTGCCCCCTTTCCCATCTCCAAGGGAACAAGACAAGGCTGCCCGCTATCCCCTCTCCTTTTCGCCATAGGAATAGAGACGTTAGCTATTGCCATTAGGAATCATCCTGACATTCACGGAGTTAAATGCGGCCATACCATACACAAATGCGCGCTCTTTGCGGATGATGTCCTTCTTTTTTTAACCTCTCCCCTCATTTCCACCCCTAATGTCCTAAAACTTCTTCACAATTTTGGTCAGGTTTCAGGATTAATAGTTAATATGACTAAATCAATTGCCCTTAATATTTCTGCTCCCGAGTCCTTGGTTGATGGATTAAGGAACCACTTCCCCTTCGCTTGGAGTAATTCCTCCATACCCTACCTGGGCGTACACCTAACTCCCAACATTGACCAACTATATAAATACAATTATCCTACTATGTTTAAAAAGATTAAGAATGATCTTGAACAATGGTGGCTATACAAACTGTCCTGGCTAGGTAAGATAAATGCTATCAAAATGACCCTCCTCCCAAGGTTACTCTGTTTATTTCGCTCCCTTCCCATACCGATCCCCAAACTCCAGATTCAGAATCTACAGTCTTCCATAATTAGATTCACATGGGGCAAATAAAACCACAGACTTCCTAAGAAGACCCTTTTCAGGCCCAGACGGAAGGGAGGATTAGGTTTACCTAATCTCTGGTGGTATTACCAGGCAGCTCAGTTTAGCCAGATATCAGCTCTTTATTCCAGAGGTCCTAAGCCAGATTGGCAAGGAATGGAAAGACAGGCTGTCCCCAACTTTACTATTGATTACCTTATTTGGCTTCCCGCTAAAGCTAGACCCCCGATACTATCCCCCACCCTTTCTCACTCTATAGTTCTATGCGACTCTCTACACAAATTTAATAATCTTACATCCAGGTGGCAACCCCTAGCCCACATTTTCAATAATCCCCTGTTCAAGCCAGGACTGAACATCAAGGCATTTCAATGGTGGCTTGACAAAGGCCTATTTCGAATAGGACACTTTGTCAATTCAGGTGGCCCCCTTAAACTGGCCCAATGTGTTTCGAAACTTGAAATGCCGCCACAGAAAAATTTTGCTTCCATCAGATAACCCACTTTCTACAATCCATACTTCCCCGGGATACGCTCCCCTTAACTGTTACCCCTTATGAACAATGGTGTACCACGGACATGGACATGAGGGGAGGTATCTCCCTGATTTACTCAGCCTTGGGGGAACCCACTGATAAAACGATAAAACGTCATATATGCTGAGTTGGGATCGTGACCTTGGGCTTAGTTGGGACCTAGACACCTGGCACTCACGTTTCTCAAGAGCCTACAAGGGGATTCTAAACATTTCCCTAATTGAAGCAGATCTCAAGGTTCTATCACGCTGGTATCTGGTCCCAACACGCCTAGCCAAATTTTATCCACAGTCTTCCCCTCATGTTTCAGGGGATGTGGACATTTGGGGTCACTCCTTCATATCTTATGGGAGTGCCCCAGGATTAGGGGCTATTGGAATAAACTTTTCCAGCTACTCCGCAGGGTCATGGGCTCTGTAGTCCCCCAAATTTCAACAATAACCCTCCTGAACCAGAAAATTCCCAAACTATGTAACAATAATCAGATATTGTCCCACTATATCTTAACTGGAGCTAAACTGACAATTGCTCGGGCTTGGAAGTCCCCAAAGGTTTCCATGCATTTAACCAAACAGAAAGTTACATGGATCATGTTTCAGGAAAGAACCTCTAACATGATCCTCGATAAAACTTAAAAATTTAAATGAATTTGGGAACTCTGGGCCCATTATGTTGGGATTCCCCTTTAGTCCGGACTCTATTCATTTGTCCTGAAAAGTTCCTGTAAGTAACCCTCTATGCTCGTTACAGCTCTTGTTGAAGCAGGCATCTCTCCTGTCCTAACCCTTCCATGCTCCCCCCCCTTTTACCCCGTCCACTTTTTCTATCTGCCTTATTTTACCTTCTTCTCTCTTCTCTTCTTTACTTGTTTATCCACTCCCCTTATCAGCTCCTGCTGGTGAGTAGATTGGAGATGATAATTCCTAAAATCCCTCCCACCAGCATTTTCACACCCATTTGTTTTTGGCATAAGTTGCTGTGGTTTTGCCATTCTGCATGATCTCAGTTACCACTGGAACAGACCCAAATACTATACTCTTTAACCATTTGCCGACCGCCTCACGCCGATGTACGTCGGCAGAATGGCACGGGCAGGCAGAATCACGTACCTGTACGTGATCTGCCTCCCGCGGGTGGGGGGTCCAATCGCCAGAGGCGGCCGGCGATGAGAGGTGAGGGGGAGGCAATCCATTCGTGGCCACCCCCTCCCGATCGCTCCCGGCGAATGAAAATCCTTCCTCTGCCTCTGTAATGTAAATGGAGGGAGAGGAAGTGATGTCATCCCTCCTCGAGCCGGTCTTTTCGCCGAGGAGAGAAGACATTAATGTAAGTCACACCAACACTACACTTCCAGTAGAACACGGCAGGCACACTTTTCACCCCCCATCACCCCCCGATCACCCCCCCTGTACCCCCTGTCACACTGACACCAATAGCAGTTTTTTTTTTTTTGCATTGGTGTCAGTTTGTGACAGTTATAAGTGTTAGGGCAGTTAGGGTTAGCCCCCTTTAGGTTCTGGGGTATTCCCCTTTAGGTGCAGGGTACCCCCCTAACCCCCCTAAATAAAGGTTAACCCCGTGATCACTCCCTGTCGCCAGTGTCACTAAGCAATCGTTTTTCTGATCACTGTACTAGTGACACAGGTGACGCTAGTTAGGGAGGTAAGTATATAGGTTCGCTGTCAGTGTTTTATAGTGACAGGGACCCCCATATACTATCGCATAAAGGTTTTAACCCCTTGATTGACCCCTAGTTAACCCTTTCACCAGCGATCACCGTATAAGTGTTACGGGTGACGCTGGTTAGTTAGTTTGTTTTTTATAGTTTTATAGTTTATTATAGTTTTAGGGCACCCGCCGTTTATTACCTTATAAAGGTTTAACCCCCTAATTGCCCGGCGGTGATATAAGTTACGTTTTTAGGGTCAGATAAGGTCTGCATCACCCCAGGCAGCGTCAGGTTAGTGCCAGTACCGCTAACACCCACGCACGCAGCATACACCTCCCTTAGTGCTATAGTATCTGAACGGATTGATATCTGATCCAATCAGATCTATACTTCCCAGCAGTTTAGGGTTCCCATAAATGCAGTGTTAGCGGGATCAGCCCAGATACCTGATAGCACCTGCGTTTTGCCCCTCGGCCCAGCCCTGCCCAGCCCACCCAAGTGCAGTATCGATCGATCACTGACACTTACAAAACACTAAGCACACATAACTGCAGCGTTC
Source organism: Aquarana catesbeiana (assembly GCF_042186555.1). Taxonomy (NCBI): domain Eukaryota; kingdom Metazoa; phylum Chordata; class Amphibia; order Anura; family Ranidae; genus Aquarana; species Aquarana catesbeiana. The sequence goes on from NC_133330.1 coordinate 147,316,973, forward strand.
GCAGAGTCAGGCCTGATCCCTGCGATCGCTAACAGTTTTTTGGTAGCGTTTTGAATCACTCGCTAACAGTCAGGAGCTTTTTTGCCTGTGAGTCTCACTAGTGTACCCCTAAATTTAGAGCCCAAAATGGCAAATCGAAGGTACACTAGTGAAGAGGCCTACACGTTTCTGAGCATGACAGATAGTGAAGAGGAAGTCACTCATCTGTCAGATTCAGGCTCAGAATATGAACCTGTAGAGGACAGCGGCTCCATGACAGATAGCTCTGACAACGGAGTTATGGTCCCTGCTAAGGTCAGGCGTACCAGACCCCAATCTTCTTCTTCTGTCCTTGAAGTGCAAGAACCGCAGGTCCCTCGTATGGAGCAGAGAAGTACTAGCACCTCTATTCCTTCTGGTGAACTGGCAAGCACCAGCGGCCTAGTACACCCTGGTCGTATATCCAGCACTGCAGTATCACATGGTGACGTGGCAAGTCCCATAAGTGCAGTTCAAGCTGGCGAGGTGGCAAGCACTAGTAGTGTCCCGCTGCCACCAAAAAGACGAACACAGGCCTGTCGAGCCCATAGTGCCCTTCCTGCTGCATTCGCCAATCCGAATTGGGAGCCCACCACTTCTGCAGCACCCGTACTTCCCCCATTCACTGACCAACCCGGAATTCAGGTGGAAACAGTTGATTTTACGCAACTGGATTTTTAATCGCTGTTTTTCACCGAAGATCTCTATAGATCTATTGTGGACCAAAGCAATTTATACGCTGATCAACACATCGCCGCTAATCCCCAGCCCTCCCTTGCCAGAGATTGGAGACCAATTACGGTCTCCGAATTTAAGATCATTCTGGGCCTTTCCCTCAACATGGGCATAAATAAAAAGAGTGAGTTGTGGTCATATTGGTCCACTGACCCAATTTACCATTGCCTGTGTTCTCTGCTTCCATGGCCAGGGCACGATACGAGCAGATTTTGCGGTTCATGCACTTCAATGACAATGAACTCTGTCGTCCTTGTGGAGACCCTGGATACGATCGGCTCTACAAAATTCAGCCCCTCGTAAACCACTTCAACCAACGTTTTGCAGACTTGTTTACTCCCCATCAAGTTGTCTGTGTTGATGAGTCCCTGATTAAATTTTATGCCCGCTTGTCATTCAAACAGTACCTTCCCAGCAAGCGTGCCAGATACGGGGTCAAGATGTATAAGCTCTGTGACAGGGCCACAGGCTATACATGTAGATTTATGGTTTACGAGGGCAAAGATAGTCAAGTAGAGCCGACAAACTGCCCTGACTACATAGGAAGCGCTGGCAAGATAGTGTGGGACTTGGTGTCACCCTTATTCGGAAAGGGGTACCACTTGTACGTGGACAATTATTACACGAGCGTGCCACTTTTTAGTCACCTTTTTGATCATCAGATTGGAGCATGTGGCACCGTGCGACCTAATCGCCGGGGCTTTCCCCAGCAGCTTGTAGATTCCCGTCTTAGGCTGGGGGAGAGAGCCTGCTTGCAGTGTAATAATTTGCTCGCTATGAAGTGGAGGGACAATAAGAATGTTTTCGTTCTTACCTCCCTTCATGCAGACACGACGGTCCAAATTACTACGGCGACTGGTGTTGTGGAGAAACCCCTCTGTGTCCACGAATACAACCAAAATATGGGAGGGGTGGACCTCAACGACCAGTTGTTGGCGCCGTACCTAGTTGCCCGTAAGGCCAGACGCTGGTACAAAAAAGTGTCTGTTTATTTATTTCAATTGGCTTTGCTGAACGCTCATGTGCTATACAGAGCTTCAGGACGGACTGGATCCTTCCTTTAATTCCAGGAACAGATCGTCAGAGCCCTTCTGTTTCCAGACGGTGCTCCACCTCACCTTCCCCAACCAAATGCACTAAGCCGGCTGCATGAAGGCATTTTCCTTATGTCCTCTCGAGTACCCCTACCCAACGAGCCCCCCAAAGAAGATGTCGTGTCTGTAGCAAGCGCGGATTTAGGCGTGACACCCGGTATTATTGTCCCTCCTGTCCTGACAATCCTGGTCTATGCATTGGTGAATGTTTTGAACGCTATCATACATTAGTTGAGTTTTAGCGTAGGATACAGCATTGCACAGACTAGGACACACTTTCACAGGGTCTCCCAAGATGCCATCGCATGTTGAGAGACCCAAACCTGGTACCAGTTACAAAAAAGTTAAAGTTACTAAAAAAAGTGTAAAAAATAAAAAATAAAAAAAAAATTAAAAAAATAAAAACACAAAAAAATAAAATAAAAAAAACAAAAATAGTTGTCGTTTTATTGTTCTCTCTCTCTCTATTCTATCTCTATTGTTCTGCTCTTTTTTACTGTATTCTATTCTGCAATGTTTTATTGTTATTATGTTTTACCATGTTTGCTTTTCAGATATGCAATTTTTTTATACTTTACTGTTTACTGTGTTTTGTTGGTAACCATTTTTTTGTTTTCAGGTACGCCATTCAGCTGCATAGCGGTTTTATGCTCCCACGACGTTTGCTCCCACGATACATAAAGCCGTGACTCCAGCGCTGTCGGAGGTGATTTCACCACCACAGTTACATACTTCAGCATATATGCCGAAGCATGGGGGCAGCAGAGGGCAGAGGAGCGATTTGCTCCTAACTTTTGCGGGAGGATGCCCCCATGCTTCGGCATATATACAGTATACGGTGCATGTATGCCCATCATTAGAAGTGGGTGGATGAAGGGAGGTATTCTAATGGTGGGCATACCATCAATCTCTTTTTTTCGTTCAGCCCACAGGCTGCATGAAAATTAAGTTTACAATATATGCCCAACAAGGACCAGCAACGTACTGGTATGTTGCTGGACTTTGAGTAGTTATACCAGAATGATGCCTGCAGGTTTAGGTATCATCTTGGTATCATTCTTTTCAGCCAGCAGTCGGCTTTCATGTAAAAGCAATCCTAGCGGCTAATTAGCCTCTAGACTGCTTTTACAAGCAGTGGGAGGGAATCCCCCCACCGTCTTCCATGTTTTTCTCTGGCTCTCCTGTCCCAACAGGGAACCTCAGAATGCAGCCAGTCATTCAGCCAGCTGACCATAGAGGTGATCAGAGACCAGAGTGGCTACAAACATCTCTATGGCCTAAGAAACAGGAAGCTACGAGCATTTCATGACTTAGATTTTTCCGGATGTAAACAGCGCCATTGGGAAATTGGGAAAGCATTTTATCACACCGATCTTGGTGTGGTCAGATGCTTTGAGGACAGAGGAGAGATCTAGGGTCTAATAGACCCCAGTTTTTTCAAAAAAGAGTACCTGTCACTACCTATTGCTATCATAGGGGATATTTACATTCTCTGAGATAACAATAAAAATTATAAAAAAAAAATAAAAATGAAAGGAACAGTTTAAAAATAAGATAAAAAAGCAAAAAAAAAAAAAAAAAGCACCCCTGTCCCCCCCTGCTCTTGCGCAAAGGCGAACGCAAGCGTCAGTCTGGCGTCAAATGTAAGCAGTAATTGCACCATGCATGTGAGGTGTCACCGTGAACGTCAGATCGAGGGCAGTAATTTTAGTGTTTTTTCCCCAGAAATTGTGTTTTGAAAAATCGCTGCGCAAATACTGTGTTAAAAAAAATTAAACACCCACCATTTTAATCTGTAGGGCATTTGCTTTAAAAAAATATATAATGTTTGGGGGTTCAAAGTAATTTTCTTGCAAAAAAAAAATATTTTTTCATGTAAACAAAAAGTGTCAGAAAGGGCTTTGCTTTCAAGTGGTTAGAAGAGTGGGTGATGTGTGACATAAGCTTCTAAATGTTGTGCATAAAATGCAAGGACAGTTCAACCCCCCCCAAATGACCCCATTTTGGAAAGTAGACACCCCAAGCTATTTGCTGAGAGGCATGTAGAGTACATGGAATATTTTATATTGTGACACAAGTTGTGGGAAAAAGACACATTTTTTTTTTTTTGCACAAAGTTGTCACTAAATGATATATTGCTCAAACATGCCATGAGAATATGTGAAATTACACCCCAAAATACATTCTGTTGCTTCTCCTGAGTACGGGGATACCACATTGTGAGATTTTTTGGGAGCCTAGCCGCGTACGGGACCCCGAAAGCACCGCCTTCAGGCTTTCTAAGGTCGTAAATTTTTGATTTCACTCTTCACTGCCTATCACAGTTTCGGAGGCCATGGAATGCCCAGGTGGCACAAACTCCCCCCAAATGACCCCATTTTGGAAAGTAGACACCCCAAGCTATTTGCTGAGAGGTATAGTGAGTATTTTTCAGACCTCACTTTTTGTCACAAAGTTTTGAAAATTGAAAAAAGAAAAAAAAATGTTTTTCTTGTCTTTATTCATTTTCAAAAACAAATGAGAGCTGCAAAATACTCACCATGCCTCTCAGCAAATAGCTTTGGTTGTCTACTTTCCAAAATGGGGTCATTTGGGGGGGTTTGTGCCATCTGGGCATTTTATGGCCTTCAAAACTGTGATAGGTAGTGAGGAGTGAAATCAAAACTTTATGCCCTTAGAAATCCTGAAGGTGGTGCTTTGTTTTCGGGGCCCCGTGCACGGCTAGGCTCCCAAAAAGTCCCACACATGTGGTATCCCCGTACTCAGGAGAATCAGCAGAATGTATTTTGGGGTGCAATTCCACATATGCCCATGACCTGTGTGAGCAATATATCATTTAGTGATAACTTTGTGCAAAAAAAAAAAATTGTCACTTTGCCGCAACTTGTGTCAAAATATAAAATATTCCATGGACTCAACATGCCTCTCAGCAAATAGCTTGGGGTGTCTACTTTCCAAAATGTGGTCATTTGGGGGGGGTTTGTGCCATCTTGGCATTTTATGGCCTTCAAAACTGTGATAGGTAGTGAGGAGTGAAATCAAAAATTTACGCCCTTAGAAATCTTGATGGTGGTGCTTGGTTTTCGGGGCCCCGTACGCGGCTAGGCTCCCAAAAAGTCCCACACATGTGGTATCCCCATACTCAGGAGAACCAGCTAAATGTATTTTGGGGTGTAATTCCATATATGCCCATGGCCTGTGTGAGCAATATATCATTTAGTGACAACTTTGTGCAAAAAAAAAATTGGTCACTTTCCCGCAACTTGTGTCAAAATATAAAATATTCCATGGACTCAACATGCCTCTCGGCAAATAGCTTGGGGTGTCTACTTTCCAAAATGGGGTCATTTGGGGGATTTTGTGCCATCTTGGCATTTTATGGCCTTCAAAACTGTGATAGGTAGTGAGGAGTGAAATCAAAAATTTACGCCCTTAGAAATCCTGAAGGCAGTGCTTGGTTTCGGGGCCCGTATGCGGCTAGGCTCCCAAAAAGTCCCACACATGTGGTATCCCCGTACTCAGGAGAAGCAGCAGAATGTATTTTGGGGTGTAATTCCACATATGCCCATTGCATGTTTGAGCAATATATCATTTAGTGACAACTTTGTACAAAAAAAAAATTGTCACTTTCCTGCAACTTGTGTCAAAATATAAAATATTCCATGGACTCAACATGCCTCTCAGCAAATAGCTTGGGGTGTCTACTTTCCAAAATGGGGTCATTTGGGGGGGTTGTGCCATCTTGGCATTTTATGGCCTTCAAAACTGTGATAGGTAGTGAGGAGTGAAATAAAAAATTTACGCCTATAGAAATCCTGAAGGCGGTGCTTGGTTTTCGGGGCCCCGTACGCGCCTAGGCTCCCAAAAAGTCCCACACATGTGGTATCCCCATACTCAGGAGAAGCAGCTAAATGTATTTTGGGGTGCAATTCCACATATGCCCATAGCCTGTGTGCGCAATATATCATTTAGTGACAACTTTGTGCAAAAAAAAAAAAATGGTCACTTTCCCGCAACTTGTGTCAAAATATAAAATATTCCATGGACTCAACATGCCTCTCAGCAAATAGCTTGGGGTGTCTACTTTCCAAAATGGGGTCATTTGGGGGGGTTTGTGCCATCTTGGCATTTTATGGCCTTCAAAACTGTGATAGGTAGTGAGGAGTGAAATCAAAAATTCACGCCCTTAGAAATCCTGAAGGCGGTGCTTGGTTTTCGGGCCCCGTACGCGGCTAGGCTCCCAAAAAGTCCCACACATGTGGTATCCCCATACTCAGGAAAAGCAGCTAAATGTATTTGGGGTGCAATTCCACATATGCCCATGGCCTGTGTGAGCAATATATCATTTAGTGACAACTTTTTGTAATTTTTTTTTTTGTCATTATTCAATCACTTGGGACAAAAAAATTAATATTCAATGGGTACAACATGCCTCTCAGCAATTTCCTTGGGGTGTCTACTTTCCAAAATGGGGTCATTTGTGGGGGTTTTGTACTGGCCTGCCATTTTAGCACCTCAAGAAATGACATAGGCAGTCATAAATTAAAGGCTGTGTAAATTCCAGAAAATGTACCCTAGTTTGTAGGAGCTATAACTTTTGCGCAAACCAATAAATATACACTTATTGACATTTTTTTACCAAAGACATGTGGACGAATACATTTTGGCCTAAATGTATGACTAAAATTGAGTTTATTGGATTTTTTTTATAAAAAAATGTAGAAAATATCATTTTTTTTTTAAATTTTTGGTCTTTTTACGTTTATAGCGCAAAAAATAAAAACGGCAGAGGTGATCAAATACCATCAAAAGAAAGCTCTATTTGTGGGAAGAAAATTACGCAAATTTTGTTTAGGTACAGCATTGCATGACCGCGCAATTAGCAGTTAAAGCGACGCAGTGCCAAATTGTAAAAAGTGCTCTGGTCAGGAAGGGGGTAAATCCTTCTGGGGCTGAAGTGGTTAATACTTTTACAAGGAAGACTCGCTGGTTAGGCTCTCAATGGGTTTTTTATTTTTTATGTTCCCCCCTAAAAATGTACTTTGACTAATTCTGTATCCAATTGCCGGGTGACCCTGCAGCCCTCACACAGTTTGATCCCATCTGGGGTGTTGGGGCCTCAGGGGGAACAGAGATTTATAATCTAACTGTCTAGGTACATTTAGCCTTGCCTGCAAATTTGTCTCTCTCAATTCTATCTTTGTCTTAATAACATAAGTGGATCTATCCAGGCATTATTTAATATCATTGTCCTTTTAGGATATTTATTGTTAATCTGTATACCACTATTAACTTTTATATTTACTGTTTTCATTTATGTTTTCTCCTCTGGTGATTCCCCTGCGAGGGATATTTCATGTTACATGTGCCCTTTTTTTAACAATAAATATTTTAAAATTAAAAAAAAAAAAAATGCCAATAGTCCCAAAAATTTGTCAAAATTGCCTGACGTGTCCGCTATAATGTTGCAGTCCCGATAAAAATCGCAGATCGCCACCATTACTAGTAAAAAAAAATAATAACAAAAAAGCCATAAAACTATCCCCTATTTTGTAGACGCTATAACTTTTGTGCAAACCAATCAATATACGTTTATATCTATTTTTTTACCAAAAATATGTAGAAGAATACATATTGGCCTAAACTGAGGAAAAAAAATGTTTTTTTATATATTTTTGGGGATATTTATTATAGCAAAAAGTAAAAAATATTATGTTTTTTTTCAAAATTGTCGCTCTATTTTTGTTTATAGCGCAAAAGATAAAAACCGCAGAGGCGATCAAATACCCCCAAAAGAAAGCTCTATTTGTGGGAAAAAAAAGTACGTCAGTTTTGTTTGGGTGCAACGTCGCATGACCACGCAATTGTCAGTTAAAGCGACACAGTGCCGAATCGCAAAAAGAACTCTAGTCAGGAAGGGTGTAAATCCTTCCGGGGCTTAGGTGGTTAAAGATGGCTTTGGTAAAATTGGCTTTGGGACTCCAGTGGTTAAAATACCTGTCTTCCAATCCCTAACACTGTGCCCTCTCTCCTTCCCATAGCCAATGAGAATGAGGGTAAGTGGGGAATGCACACCTTCGCCTAAGTAGACAAAAATTCTTGTACTGGCCCTGCAGATAGCATAGCCAATATGATGGAGTTTGTAATGACTGGAATTCTATTTTTGAATGTGGAGGTTTGATTCACAAGCTAATGGTTTTAGAAGCCTTAGATAGTGATGCCAGCGAAAGTATCTTACTTGTTTCCTAGCACCTTGTGATTTGAATGACTTTTGATAGGAGTTGATAATTTGGGGAGGAGAAAGTGCAGAGTGGATAGTTTGGCAGTTGATGCAGCCAAAGTTTTTAAGGGGGGGAGAAACCACTAAAATACACAGTACAGCAACTGTCATTCTCCTAGACACAGTGGTGGTGCGTCCATTAAGGGCACAAGGGCGCCGCCCCCCTCTCTCCAGCCACCCTCTCTGTGTAAAATGGATAGATTCATGCATTGCATGAATCTATCCATGGCCGCTGTAGCCAACCCCTATTCAGGCATCTGGCCCCTGAATTACAGCGGCGGGGGTGTTTTTTGAAGCACCTGATTAGAGCCATAGGCTCTGATAGGCTTCAAAAAAGGTGAACTGCGAGTGCAGAGCATTGCCCTCGCAGTCCACCCAGGTGTGTTAGCAAAGCAAATGAATATTTGCTTTGCTAACACTGAAAAACCTCTCCGCCAATCAGGAGGCGTGGATCTAATACCGGTCACCTGATTGGCTGAAGGCAGAGGCAATCCCATTGGCTGCCTAGCAGAACAGGAAGAAGATACGCAGGGAGGACACAGGAGCCATCACCTGACCCACGCTACCCATCCCACAGCTCGCCACCGTCACCCACTGCCTGACCCGCCACCACGATGGGGTAAGTGCCGGGCAGACAACGGGTGGGCGAGTGGGGGAGCACAGTTGACTGCATATTATGGGCACAGAGGCTGCATATGATAGGCACAGTTGGCTGTATTTGCTGGGCACAGAAGCTGCATATGATGGGCACAGTTGGCTGCATTTGCTGGGTACAGTGGCTGCATATGATGGGCACGGAGGCTGCATATGATGGGCACAGTTGGCTGCATATTATGGGCACAGTTGGCTGCATATGATGGGCACAGTGGCTGCATTTGCTGGGCACTGTGGCTGCATATGATGGGCACAGTTGCTGCATATGATGGGCACAGTGGCTTCATATGATGGGCAAAGTTGGCTGCATTTACTGGGCACAGTGGCTGCATATGCTGGGCACAGTTGGCTGCATATGATGGGCACAGTGGCTGCATTTGTTGGGCACAATTGGCTGCATATGATGGGCACAGTGGCTGAATATTATGGGCACAGTGGCTGCATATGATGGGCACCGTTGGCTGCATTTGCTGGGCACAGTTTGCTTCATTTGCTGGACACAGTGGCTGCATTTGCTGGACACAGTTGGCTGCATATGATGGGCACAGTGGCTGCATATGATGGGCACAGTTGGCTGCATTTGCTGGGCACAGTTGGCTTAATTTGCTGGGCACAGTAGCTGAATATGATGGGCACAGAGGCTGCATATGATGGGCACAGTTGACTGCATATGATGGGCACAGTTGCTGCATTTGCTGGGCACAGTTGGCTGCATATGATGAGCACAGAAATGATAGGAAGGTGGAGTGGGGATTTTGGCTGGTGCAAAAAATATTGTCAAATATATTCAATAAAAGGAGATTTAATTCTTATTTTGAGGAGCAAAACAAAAAAAAAAAACAAAAAAAAAAAAAAAAAATATATATATATATATATATATATATATATATATATATATATATATATATATATATATATATATATATATATATATATATATATATATATATAACAAATGACACAGGCATGTACAATACTGAAAGAAAGAGGCAGCCTGGCGCCAAATCAAAATACATAAGATAAGAACAAGGATCCTCAGTGGGGCTGAGGGAGTTACCTGGCAGTGTGTAGCAGCCCCACTGAGGATCTTTGTTCTTATCTTATTATGTATTTTGATTTGGCACCAGGCTGCCTCTTTCTTTGGCTGTCCAGGTTCCCTCTGACCATCTCTTTTGGTGCTTTTTATTATTGTTTGAATGGTTGGTTGCCCTTCTGGATAACCAATTGTCTGTTTGTCATCCCCTCTTTTTTGTCTGTATTAGCCTGATGAGTATCTTCAGTGTAGCCTTTCCAAGTCCCTTGGTTTTCAAGTTCCTTTTGGGTCCATATTGTAAGTTTATTTTCTCTTTATTAAATCAATATAATATTATTACTACATACTCCTCTTTTTTACTCATTTGACCCATTGTATTTTTAGCTGGTCCTTTTGATCACTCTGTGACCCCCAGTCTCTTGTTGTCCCGATTTGCATTGTCAGCCTCTGAGAAGACGGCGGTGGGACCTTCGCCCCTATTTTCTGGGTGAACTGGGCTAGAAGCATTGCCCTGGGAGTGGAGACACAGGTGCATATCTGATTATTGTGTACATTTTACATTTCTCATATTTTGTTTTCACCTCAACTTCTCAAAAATATGTAATATATATATATATATATATATATATATATATATATATATATATATATATAATATTTTCTATTAGTATTCAGTTACAAACTCTCTTTTCTTGTATATGTTGTTTGTTACTTGTTGTCTATTTTAGAAGGCCTGTACTTCCAAAAGACAGCTACCCTGAAGAAGCCCGATCTATGGGAGAAAGATGTCGGGATTTTTTATCATGCTGTCCTGTTTAACATCATAATATCAGTATATCAGTATTGTACATGCCTGTGTCAAGAAATAAATCTCCTTTTATTGAATATATTTGATGATATTTTTTGCACCACCTAAAATACCCACTCCACCTTCCTATCGTTTCTATGTCAATTTGGGGATTGGTGCTATTATCTAGCTGTACTTTCCACGACAAATTACCTATTCATCTATATGATGAGCACAGTTGGCTGCATATGATGGGCACAGTTGGCTGCATTTGCTGGGCAGAGTTGGCTGCATATGATGGGAACAGTGGCTGCATATGATAGGCACAGTGGCTGCATATGATGGGCACAGTGGCTGCATATGATGGGCACAGTTGGCTGCATTTGCTGGGCACAGTTGGCTTCATTTGCTGGGCACAGTGGCTGCATATGATGGACAGAGTTGGCTACATATGATGGGCACAGTTGACTGCATATTATGGACACAGTTGGCTGCATATAATTAGCACAGTTGGCTGCATTTGCTGGGCGCAATTGGCTGCATATGATGGGCACAGTGACTGCATATGATGGGTACAGTTGACTGCATATGGTGGGCATAGTTGGCTGCATATGATGGGCAGAGTGGTTGCATATGACGGGCACAGTTGGCTGCAATTGCTGGGCACAGTGGCTGCATATGATGGGCAGAGTGGCTGCCTATGATGGGCACAGTGGCTGCATTTGATGGCACAGTGGCTGCAATTGATGTTTTTGTTTCATTATTTTTCAGAATTTTTCAGTTCCTTTGCACCCCCCTAAAAATTTTGAGCAACAGCCGCCACTGACTAGACAGAATTATTACAGCACTCCATTTATTAAAGTAGAGGTGAACCTAGTAATAGATAATCTTATTGTCATTTGCAATAACCTTAATGTGTATTGGTGATCAAAATTGATATTTATATAATAATGTCTACATTATGTTTTCATTATTTCTAGCCTACTATTACTGAAAACAATTTTGAAGTTTGAAAATTTACTTTGAAAATAGTTTCAAATGTTTACTTACTTTAATTCTGTGATGCATACTCAGTATGCTCTGCGAATATGCGCTGCTGTGTCACACATGTCACAGAGCCTGTCTTCTGGACTAAAGAGGTGCTGAGAGGAGTATCAGGAGGTGGAGTCGGTACAGGAATCACTGCCTGCAGGCAGAAATGTACCATGGGATGTGTAGTCCTTAGAAACGGAAAGAAAACAGCAGATGTATACTGCAAAGTATATGGGGAATCCAGGAAGTTGTGGAATAGATAGGCAGTACTCACACCATGAAAGATGATTTATTAAGTAAGCCTATATTGGATTGTCAAAAATAACAGTTGCTTGTTTGTATTGCTATCACAGTGCTGATGTTAGAATATGAAACTGTATACTGTGACCCTAGAACCCATTTAGAGAACAAGTTTTTACCAGTTCACTGTATGGACCATTTTTTAATTTAAACATGGCAAACTTATCCTCCCCTTCCCCATTTTTTTCCCTCAGCCTCTTTTGAGGCTAGTTGCCCTTGTCTACACTTTCTCCAGTTCTCCAATATCCCTTTAGTGAACTGATGCCAAAAACTGAACTGCATATTCCAGATGAGGTCTTACCAATGATTTGTACAGTGGCAAAATTCTCTCTCTCTCGCTTTCTGTAGTCTATACCTCTTTTAATACAAGAAAGTATTTTGCTTGCTTTAAAAACAGCAGTGTCATGCTATTATAGATTATCTACCAGAATACTCAGATCCTGAGTAAAAGCTTAAAGGAGAAGTAGGGCCAAAGCCCTTCTACACTCCTGTGACTCCTACTGAGCTGACAGAGGGCTAAAGCCCATTGTTGGCTGACTTTACTCAGCCAGTCCAGTCTCTGGAGGAATTCCGACTTTAATGTCAGGATCCACCCAGATGCTTGACTGGCAGCTGACTCAGCCTCTCAGCTGAGAGCCTAAACTAGCCACTCCTGCCTCCTCCACAGCCTGGCACTCCATTGAACACTAAGCTAAACTATTCAATGGTTGCTAACAGTGCAGGCAGATGATGGCTCCTTGACAACCAGCTAGTAATTTAATACATTTGTTAAATAGCCTGTGGCTAGACAACTACTTATTTAATTAATGTATTTGTTATTTTTTTTTCTTTAGTGAATTGACTTTAAACAGGTTTATGTGGTATTTACTAACCATTTCTTATTGTTGTGGTAAATAATGCATAAACCTGTAGTGAACTGACATTTCCATTATCGTATGCAAAATTTAGTATAAACGTGTCATATGACCCAAATATCGCAAAATTCATTCTGCTTTTCTCTTCACTTCACTGCAAATTTTCTCATCACTGCAGTCAAAAACAAATGACGATTTGACCCACTAATGATTAGAAAAATGAACAAAGTTTCTTAGAACATTCTTTTTGTTTGAATTTTCATTTGAAATTCTACCCATCTATGGCCAGTTCAAGTGTCTGCAGACAAGAGTTAAGCATAGTGGTGAATTCATGCAGGTTTGGGGCTGCATTTCTGAACACAGAGTTGGGAATTTCATCAGAATGAATGGTCTCCTCAATGCTGAAAAGTACGGGCAGATACCTATCCATCATGCAATACTATCAGGCAGATGTATATTCCTAAATGCCCATCTGAACTCTGGGGATTGAGCATAACCTGTGGAAAGAATTGTAAACACATTGTAGTTTTAGATACTTTGTAATACATGCAAATCTGAATTAATTTTGATTTAATAGTCATATTCCTGTTTGGTTGCAGGTAAACATTTACCCTGTGTGTCCCAAAACCACCTTTCTGACATATTATTTATACAATTCTTAAAAAACATTAGAGGATTTTAAGAAATCATTACCTTGATATTCCAGCATTCACCTCTCATTCTATACCATCATATAAGAGAGATTTTACCATTTATATACAAAGTAGTAAGATCGGATAATATAGCACCATCACCCACTACAGCGAGCATCGACTGAATGGAAATAAGAATGTAAAGGATTAACCCTTTCTCTTTTAACCAAATGGTGCAGATGCCTTTAAGGCAGGGTTTTTCAACCAGGGTTGGTTCCATAGAACCATAAGGTTCTTCCAGAGGTTGCTAGGGGTTCCTTTAGCAATAAGCAATTTATGCCTCTCAAATAGGTTTCCACTGACATTATTGATCTTTTTAACTATCTGTATAGGGATAATTCTGCTTAATGACCACAAGTGTAAGGAGCATTCTTTCCACTGACCATCAAACTAATGTATTATGAATTGTAGATATAGTCATTTTTAGCAGGGGTTCCCTGCAACTGGAAAGTTATTTCAAGGCTTCCTCTGTTTTGGAAAGGTTAGGAAAGGCTGCCTTAAGGTATAAAACCTTTGTCCTATCTCATCTAAACCCTGTTCGCTGTGTATCGGATCACTAGCTATTTGTTTGGCCTGACCAAACTCAGTCTTTGGAATGGATTTGCAAACATTAGGCTGAAAGCTTCCATAATGTATTAGTTGAATATAATCAGTAGGCTTGATATAAAGGCCTCTAATTAAATGATATCCCTGAATCAAGATGACAGTGTCAAGAAATCTAGCACCATCACCCAGTACTACTTTCTTGGAAGCCCACAATGCCAGATCATATTCATTCTTAAGTTGTATTCAGTGTTCTAGTATGATAAAAGGCCATACTCTTTAGCCATCCACACAAAGGCTTTAATTTTAAAATACAGGTGAATCACACTTGCTAATCGTCTTATGTGATCTACATTATTAATTGTTCATGTGGGCTTCTCTATGTGGGGCAAATCACCAAAATGGTTAAAGACGGGATTGAGAGACACAAATATTTAATCATAGCAATAAATCTCTATTCAATTCACCCGAATGGAAATGATGGACACGTGGAAGTCTTTCCGGAAAATGGAAGTAGAGGATCTGTATGATTTACAAATAAAAAGAGCATATGACCCTGGAGATATTAGAAATGGGATTAAAAAACTTGAAAAAGGAAGGATATAGTGATAAGACTGGCAGATAAGGGAGGTGCAATAGTGATATTATCAAAGAAAGCCTATAAAACTGAGCTAAATAGGTAACTACAAGATGAAAACACCTACCAAAAACTATTGAGTGACCCGACCATGAGATATAAGAAAGAGTTGGATAAATTAGTGAAAAGGGCACTAACAGAGGTATCCTGAATGACAAGGAAGGTAGATATCTTCGACCCAATGCATGTAGGGTTCCTGTCATATACAGTACATACTCCCAAAGATCCATAAGAATAGGACCAATTCACCAGGGAGACCCATTGTTAACCACTTCAGCCCCGGAAGATTTGGCTGCTCAATGACCAGAGCAATTTTTGTGATATGGCACTGTGTCGTTTTAACTGACAATTGCGCGGTCTTGCGATGCTTTACCCAAACAAAATTGACGTCCTTTTTTACCACAAATAGAGCTTTCTATTTTTGAAAATTTTTTTGAAAAAACAATTTTGAAAAAAAACACAATATTTTGTACTTTTTGCTATAATAAATATCCCCTATTTTTTTTAAAAAAAAGCTAATTTTTTTTTCTCAGTTTAGGCCAATATGTATTCTTCTATATATTTTTGGTAATAAAAATCACAATAAGCGTATATTGATTGGTTTGCGCAAAACGTTATAGCGTCTACAAAATAGGGGATAGATTTATGGCATTTTTATTATTATTATTTGTTTTTACTAGTAATGGCGGCGATCTTCGATTTTTATCGTGACTGTGACATTATGGTGGACACATCGGACACTTTTGACACATTTTTGGGACGATTGAAAATTATACAGTGATCAGTGCTATAAAAATGCACTGATTACTGTATAAATGTCAATGGCAGGGAAGGTGTTAACACTAGGGGGCGATCAAGGGGTTAACTGTGTTCCCTGACTGTGTGTTCTAACTGTAGGGGGAGGGGACTGACTATAGGAGATGACAGATCATGGTTCCTAGCTCTTAGGAACTCACGATCTGCATCTCCTCTGAGAACAGAACAGGGATTTGTGTGTTTACACAGACACATCCCTGTTCTGCCTCTCATGCCCATGATCGCTCGTGTCCGGCGGTCATCACGACAGCCTGCTATCCCGCTTAAAGGAGCCGACGTATAGCTATGACAGCTCGCAGGATCGTGTCGACCTGCCGCCGTATAATGACGGCGGCTGGTTGGCAAGTGGTTAATGAAAATGTATTCAGTTGGAGTTAGAATTGGCAAATATATAGATTGGCACCTACAGCAAGTGGTACAAAAGACAAAATCGTACCTTAAAGATACAAAACACCTCATCCAGATGTAGCACCCTGGGGTTTAGTCAGGGAGCTCCTCACAAATTTACTTGCCAAGAGTAGTCATCTTGGTCGATTGATAGAGATCTATTGAAGTTTGGCCTTGTTGCACTTTTCTCTTCTACCACTAGGTGGCCAGGAACTTGGTGGTACTAAATATGAGGAGGGCAACCCAAGGTCAGGTTATGGGTATATGGGGTATCTCAGTCAATGGACAGGGGTTTTCTTGAATCCCTTGGCCTGCTGGGAGAATCCATATATTCAGGGGAGGTCAGATGATCTATGTTCTGTGCCACCCGGACTGCCGTCTGGATGGATGTGTGTCATCTGCCTCGGGCTGCTAGGCCGAAGATTGTGTCTATCCCAG
Source organism: Aquarana catesbeiana (assembly GCF_042186555.1). Taxonomy (NCBI): domain Eukaryota; kingdom Metazoa; phylum Chordata; class Amphibia; order Anura; family Ranidae; genus Aquarana; species Aquarana catesbeiana. The sequence continues at coordinate 147,333,273 of NC_133330.1, forward strand.
GGGCATCTGGCTGCCAGGCTGTGTGAGTGCCTATCCAGGAGTAAGAGGGCAGCGCAGGGTTGGGACTGAGGCTTGCAGTCCAACCAAAAGTGACGGTTCTGCCGGCAGGAGAACCTGTTGTGGTTGGAGGTAGAAGGAAAGCTGTTGCCACTAAGGGACCAAAGACCTTTACCAGGGACCACAATGAGTAACTGAAGCAAGTACCAGAGCAGTATTCTCATGGAACGGGCACGGTGGAGAATTGGGAAACTTCAGGCAGTGATCAAGTCAGGGACCCAACCAACGGAGGTGACGCTTGCAGAGCAGCCTTGTGTGTCAAACTAGGGACTAAGTCAGTCAGCAGGGGTGAAGCTTGAAGGTATCCGAAGTGCCAAGCTAAGGACCGAGCAGTGAAGCATGGGTGATGCTTGAGGGAGATACCACCACAAAAACATTGAGGAACTCACAGGATTCAGAGTTAGTGAATCAGAGGGTCCGGTGAGAGACCAGGAGCTCAAGGGGCTGAAGAACTAAAAATAGAAGTTGTAGTAAAGCTGAGAGAACTGTTACATTTAAATTAGGAACTGTTAAGCACTGTAGCCATAGGGGACAGCAAACCTGCACGTGCAGAAGTGGCATCTTGCTGGGGCCTTTCCCTGTACGGCTGTCCTCCTATTGAAGTCTCAGAGTCTGCCTATTGAAATTGCAACTACTTAAGGGTGTCCTGGCTCTAATCCTCTTTCCCTTGCAAAATATAAAAGGACAGCTTAAAGAAATAAAAACCTCTTTTGCATCCAAGAAGTGTCTGGCGCCCAATGACTTTTACCACCTTTGCACCCACTATGCCTCACGACCCACTACATATTGAAGGATGTCAGCGGTCTGTGGCCTCAAAGGTTCTCATTAGACTGGAAGGGGTTAGAGATTCTGCTACACAATTATTGAATGAGGTGAATCTGAACAGTGGTCCTTGCTATCTGGCAACAGCCAAGGTAGCATCCTTATATACCATCATAAATCATCAGGAAGTAGTACAAGCAACAAACTGGGCCTTAATGGAACTCAGTGAATTGAAATGTGTCCAAAGGCGTTTACTTCTTAAATGTCTTAGCTATAGCCTGGAACACAATTACTTTTGGCATGACCAGGTATATTATAGGCAAATTCAAGGTATAGCCATGGGTGCTAAATATGCACTCAGTGTGGCAAACCTATGTATGTCACAATGGGAGGAAGAGGTGTTATATAAGAACAAATCTGAACAACTGTTAATGTTTAAGAGAGATAGATGAGCTAATCATCATATTGGCTGGTGATAAAGATAGTTTGATAAAATTTGGTCACAATTTAAATACTAACAACAAGAACATCAAACTTTCCTGGAAAATCAGTGAAGAAAAGATACATTTTCTGGATCTAGAAATAAGACATGAAGAAGGAAGACAAGAATATTTTTTAAACCAGTAGACAGGAATAGCTACTTACCATGGACAGCTGCCACTCTGCACCCTGGTTTATTACCATACCAAACGGTCAAAAGGTCAATTAGTCAGATTGAGAAGGAATTGCACTGACAAGACTGAATTTGAAGAACAAGCCAAATTAAATCAAATAGATTTCTACAGAAAGGATACCAACAGCAGTTTATCCAACAGAAGATATGAGAAATTGGAGAAATGGAGAGAGATTTACTTGCTAGGAATGCTTTGAAAACTGGAAAGAGGAATCAAAGTATTCCCATAATAATGGATTACAATATACCACATAAACAGATGGAGAGAATCTTCAAAAAACATTGAGGAATATTAAAAGCAGACCAACATCTTGGACAGATTTTGCCAGATATCCCAAGATTTACATATCGAAGAGCACCCACCCTAATGCCCTGTACACACGGTCGGACATTCCGACAACAAAATCCATGGATTTTTTCCGACGGATGTTGGCTCAAACTTGTTTTGCGTACACAGGGTCGCACAAAGTTGTCGGAATTTCCGATCGCCAACAACGCGGTGACGTCAACCACGTACGCCGAGACTAGAAAAGGCCAGTTCAGAACCAAGCGCAGCACCCTTTGGGCTCCTTTTGCTAATCTCACGTTAGTAAAAGTTTGGTGAGAGACGATTCGCGCTTTTTCAGACTCGTGGCTTTCAGATCGTTTTCTGCGGTTCAGTTTGTGCTTGTGGGTTTGTATCTTCTCTTCAGTGCGTGCAAGTAAGTTCCGCGTGACTTTAAGTAGTCATTGTGTTCTTGTTCGTTCGTTACTGTTTTTCAGGTCCCTCTTCACAGGCCTTGCTGTTCTTCAGTGCGTTCTATTACTTTGTTCCGAGCAGCCGACCGTTTTCTAGCCATGTTTCGTATACGTACTCCTCGTAGAGTTTGTGCTGTGCGGGGGCTTGGTTTTGGGGTCCTGACCTTGACACAAGTCCAGTCCATGAACAGGGCGGGGAGGAGTTCATGGACCAAGAATTGGTTGCTTCAGCGTGACCAGTTCTCTCATATGCCTTTGCTCCGTGAGATCCGTGAGAATAATCCTGATGATTTCAGGAACTTTCTCAGGATGACGGACCCCGTATTTCACCGTCTGCTGGCTTCGCTGACCCCCTATATCAGCAGGCAGGATACCTGCATGAGGCAAGCCATCACTCCGGAGCAGAGGCTGGTCACTACCCTGCAGTACTTGGCAACAGGGAGAAGCCTGCAGGACCTCAAGTTCTCGACAGGCATCTCCCCCCAGGCTCTGGGGAGCATCATCCCAGAGACATGTTCTGCCATTATCCAGGTCCTGCAGAAGGAGTATATGAAGGTAAGATTTTTATCCTTTAATATCACATTTTATTGTATTTAATGTTTGCTAATATCTTGTATTTCTTTCCTCATTCCCTAATTACCATGATTGTAATATGCTGTGAATGTCTCCTTTGTCCTCATTCATGCTGGATTTTTATGTAATTATTTTTTTAGTCCTTCATACATATCTGCCTTCACTTACCTCCCCAACATGCTCTCCTGCCCCTATATTCACCTCATGTAGTCACTTAACAACGTATTTTATCAGCTCCATAGTAGTACTTTACCCCAAACACCCCCTAAAATGTTTAGAAATGTGATTTGTGCTTTAAATTCAGGCAGAGTGCCAGAGGTTTTTTTTGTAGTGTCCCCAAATCATTTTTCTAAACCCTCCCTCCCCCCAACTGCTAAGTCAGCTGATACCAATTCTCTATCTATCCTCAATCATCTATCTGCTGACTTTGCCAAACCCATACACACTATACCCATCTCTTTACTGGTCAGATTTATGGATGAATTCCCCAAAGCATGTAGTGCAAGGGCCTGCCTGTATACTTTCCAATGGTACTGTTTAAAGTTTTTGTATTCTATTATTATCTTGATAGGTAATATCAGAATGTCCAAATGTCCTCAAATGTGTACAGTGTGTATTTATATCTTTGTATTATGACACTTCTTACCTGTCCAGTGGGCTGCCAATAGTGTAACTAAGGAGGGGCTGTTCCAAGTAATACCCTGTATTTAGGCATTCATCTCTCAATGAAGTGAAGAGGGTTACCTGTCCAAGATTCCACCCCCCCTATAATGTTAGAAATGGCAAATGAGAGGGGGGGGTTGAATATGATAGGTGTACCTTATACTTTGGTGTTAATTTCCCCTTAATAAATGCTATCTGGAGGTTGGCCAAGAATGTTTGTGCCTAATCTGCTTGCCATGTTTATGTGCAAAAATAGGAATTTATTTTTGTTTTTCTCAACAGTTTCCTTCCACGCCACAGGAATGGCAGACTGTGGCCTCCCACTTTGCCCAGCGGCAAAGTGGCAAGTAATAATGATGTTATTATTTTTTTGAATAACATCATTGATTTTTTTCTTGAGGTTTTCCAATTCTAAATTACACCCCATGATCTCCCCGATCAGGATCTGGGCACTTTCTGATGTGAAAGGATCTCGATCCACAACATCGCGATCACCTAAAAAGAGAGAAACCAAACAAAAACAGGTATCAAAAATCTGCCGGCATCCATCTCTTACCTGAGTCTGTGGTCACAGACACTCACCTGTTGTGGTGCCAATTTCCACCACATCTTCTTCCTCCTCCTGCTCAGCTTGGGTTGGGGGTATTTCCCCTTCTTCCAGAGGTGGGGGGTCTCTGGTCTCCTCTGATGAGGGGTGTCCTCCGAGTCTTTTCTCCCCTATGTAAAACAAAAATGGTATAATTAGCACACAGATATTTGATGGCAGAACTAAAAATAGGAAACATTGCTTGGAAGTGGGGTACAATTGTCTATTTGGGCAGAGTTCCAAGATGTAGCATTTTTATTGTCCTTTGTCAATACTTTACCTGTCTTGTACAAGCTTCACAGATGGAGACCCCCCCTATAGTATACACTGGAGCACCTGTGTGGGCCCCCTAATAAAAAGGGTGTTCTTGTGTCCCATACTAGTGCTCCAGCGTCCAGATGTGAAAACAGCTGCTGAGTGTCCTCTCCTTACACAGAATTTAGTTTGCATTTCATTATAGTAACAAACCCATCTACACAACCAAATATTTTTCATACAAGTAAGCCCTAAAAAATGTAGGAAAATGCATATGGCCTAAACAATGGTGTTTTAGAGGCCGTAAAAGAAAAATGTTTGATACGAACGAATAATGGGCCCATGAACATTAAAGTTGCCATTTGAAACTGTACAACAATTAAGAAAAGCATATGGAGCAGCACGAACGTAATAAAGACAAAAAGAATAGGAACACAGCACAACTACTTACTTTTTTGCAGCACTCTCCGGATCTTTCGGTACTGCTTGGGCTCTCTTAATTTCAGGTCCGACCACCGCTTCCTGAGCTGATCTTTCGATCGCCGTACCCCGAAATTCCGGTGCAGACTTTTGACCACTTTCGCCATGATCTTGGCATTTCTGATATTGGGGTTGGGGTAAGGTCCATACTTTCCATCATAGTCGGCCTTCTTCAGGATGTCGACCATCTCCAACATCTCCCCAAAGGACATATTTGTGGCCTTAAATCGTCTCCTTCTGGATCGGGACGTTTCCGGATCCGGGCTTTCCTCCTACTCGTTGCTATAATTAGCACGCACCTGCTCTGACTCCGCCATGTGCTCTTCACCCACTGCGCCGAATGAAAAGGGGCGGGGAATAGACTAGAAAGAACATCAGGGGTGGGCGGAGTTACATGCATTCGCAGTGTGTATAAAGCGTACCACACGTGCGTATTACGTACGATCTGTGAGCGGAGGAAGGAGCATTGGAGGCGCCGATCGTAAGAACGAAGGTAAGAGACATACTTGTGCCTATACTGCTTCTACATTGAGGCCTATATTGTAACAAGATTAGTAGAGTTTGGCCTGACATTAGGGTTTGTCTTGTGTTGTGTCTTGCAGTGAAAGTGGATATCTTACAAGATAATGACTTCATGGCAATATTCATTGACATGTTCAGGGAGCTGCCCTGTCTGTGGGAGATCAACCACCCACATTACAGGAACCAAACAAAGAGGAAGGCAGCGCTGGATCAATTGTTGGAAATTGTGAAGCAGGTAATCCCCACGGCAGATATCACGTATTTGAAGATCCTAATTGATGGCCTGAGGAGCACATATGTAAGGGAGCGCCAGAAAGTCCAGGATTCGCAGGTAATTAATTAGTTTTAGTAGAGCATTTTTAGTGGAATGTTGCGGGCAGGAGCCAGATTGTAGAGGGTCGAGAAGGCATTCAAGGAGCTTGGAGGTGAATGGGAGCAGAGAAATGGGTCTTAAGTTGTTCAAGCAGGTGGATTCCAGTAAGGGTTTTTTACATATGGGGATAACCAGTGCATCTCTTCAGTCCCCCTATCCGTACACAGCCAGGTAACACGCATTTCCAACTTGCATCCAGACACAAGAAATCAATCCATGAGCTTGTTTTTGTTGCTTTATTGGGGGAAACAACTTAGATAGGGCATAGGGATTATAGGATGCCCAACTTGACTTGAACAACAGATGAGGACAAACTTCCTTCTCTATGTACACAAAATGTAGATCCTGGACTGTACTCTCTCCTGAATAATCACAATCTCTATGGATCATTGGCAAAGTTCTTTATGACCCAGCATCTCTTAGTCTCCTTTAGTGAAATAGCACAAAGTTACAAACTGTATGCAGTCATTGGATGGAGTGATCACGTGGTATAGGACTGCTGTCATTGGCCCTTTAACCCGATCTCCCAGACACGGCAGTCACGGACATTCCCGGGTGCGCGCCCCAGAAGTGGGGGAGCACGATTCTGGGAGGACATCATATGAGGGCCTCCCAAAGTTATCCGACCACTCTGTAGCTGCCATTCGACACTGAGGTGCACATGCCAGATGCTGGGAGGAATGAACACTCTGCACTAGATTTATGTCATCCTGGCGTGGCCAATCAAAAGGGCCAAAGATCCCCACATCACTGGTGAAGAGGTGAAAATAGTTTCACCTGAAGGGCTCACTTACATCAGGCATGTCAGGACTGCATTGAGAAGCCTTGCTCAGCTCAGTCCCAACGCAATGCAAAAATCCTTGTTCCCTATGAGGGTAGTTTACATCACTGCATTGGATAATTGGATTTGAGCTGCACATGCTCAGTTTAGTGTGTATTGCTAGAGAGGTTTTTTTTTTTCTTGGGAGGATGCAAGTGATCAGCACAGGGCCAAACAGCACTGTCCAGACAGAGGGTCAGGGGTCTTGCAGTCTCATAGGTCAGTCAGAAAACTCCTCCTACAAGCTTTAACCAGTGTTTGACAGTACACTGAGAGAAGTCACAAGACTACTCTAACTTCTGATGAGAAAAGGTATTTAGCAGTTTTAATTTACTATAACTATTGCATTTTCATGTTCTGTGTACTGTGGGAGACCAGATATTGTGATTGTAAGGGTCCTGGGCTTAGTAATACTTTAAACAAATAACACAGAAAATTGACAGTGTATTCGTGATCTACAGTGCCTTGCAAAATTATTCACCCCCCCCCCCCTTGGCTTTTTACCTATTTTGTTACATTACAGCCTTTAGTTCAATGTTTTTTTTAATATGAATTATATGTGATGGATCAGAACACAAAAGTCTAAGCTAGTGAAGTAAAATTAGAAAAATATATACATAAAACTATTTTTCAGAAATAAAAAACAGATAATTGGCATGTGTGTATGTATTCACCCCCTTTGTTATGAAGCCCATAAAAAGCTCTGGTGCAACCAATTACCTTCAGAAGTCACATAATTAGTGAAATAATGTCCACTAGGGATGAGCCGAACACCCCCCCGGTTCAATTTGCGGCAGAACATGCGAACAGACCAAAAATTTGTGCGAACATGCGAACCCCGTTAAAGTCTATGGGACTCGAATGTGAAAAATCAAAAGTGCTAATTTTAAAGGCTAATATGCAAGTTATTGTCATAAAAAGTGTTTGGAGTCCTGTCCCAGGGGACATGTATCAGTGCAAAAAAAAGTTTTAAAAACGTCAGTTTTTTCGGGAGCAGTGATTTTAATAATGCTTAAAGTGAAACAATAAAAGTGTAATATTCCTTTAAATATCATGCATGGGAGGTGTCTATATTATGCCTGTAAAGTGGCACATTTTTCCCGTGCACAAAATGATGTTTCTAAAGAAAAAAAGAAATTTAAAACTTCTTGCGGCTGTAATGTAATGTTGCCCCCACCAGCCCATTACCGGGCCCTTTGGGTCTGGTATGGATATTAAGGGGAACCCCACACCCAAATAAAAAAAAAGGAGTGGGCCCCCCAGGCCCTATGTACTCTGAACAACAGTATACAGGCGGTCCTCAGGTTAAAAACAAGATAGGGACTATAGGTTTGTTGTTAAGTTGAATCTGTTTGTAATTTGGAACAGGTACATTTTTTTAAGTGTAGCTCCAGCCCAAAATCTATTTTTAAGCTTTTTGAATACTATGGGGCAGGGTTATTACCCCTGTAACATTTTTTCTGCTGTCTGTTCCCCTGTTCAGAAGATTTCACCTCACTTTCTGTCCCAATGACAATTGGATTTTGAAAATTTTGGGTTATTAGGGAAACAAGGATTGGTGATAAAGCATCAGTGGAGACACCTTTTTCCCATATTAACTCTTACAGGAGAGAATTTCACTTCCTAGGGGTAGATTTCCTCTCACTTCCTGTTGTCTCCCTCCGTTTGTAAGTAAGAGTCATTTGTAAGTCGGATGTTTGAAAATAGGGGACCGCCTGTATATACTATATGGCCTGCCCTATACACTCTGCGGAAAATTGGGCCTTAGATGTTGGTGGTACCAGAACACTGTAAGCCCTCACAGTGACTCTTGGTGGGCGCTGGAACGGGCCCTGCTGTGAAATATTATATCAAGAATTGTAATTACATGCCTCTGTTAAACAGGGGCAGAAATATTGGGCCTTAGGCGGTGGTGGTGGTGGCACAACACTGTAAAGCCTCACAGATATTCTTGTTGAGCTCAGGAACAGGCCCTGCTGTAAAATATTAGATCAAAAATTGTAATTACAATACAGTGCAGCCATAGTGCAGTTGCTACTACTTTTCTGGTGGTGTACACAGTACACAATACAGTGTAGTGCGGTGTTGCAAAACAAAATATACATCATGTCCAGAAGGCCACCAAGGAGAGGCAGACACTCACAGGCCACTAAAAGAGGGCAAGCAGGTTCTGTGTCTACAGTCAAAAGTGCTGGTCATGGACATGGTGCATCCTCTGCCGGTGGCCGTGGGGCACACTTGTCCTTTTTTTCTGCTGCTGGCGTGTTATTGAGCCAGAACATGCAGAAGAGTTGGTGGAGTGGATAACAAAGCCGTCCTCATCCTCCTCATCTTCTGTCACCCAGGCTCAGAGTAGTTTTTCTTCCTATGCAGCTACCAAAGCGGCCTATTCCACCGGCTCCTTGTCCACAGTCACTCCTTCCGTGGCCCAACCATCATGCACGGAGGAGTCCCCTGAACTATTCGACCACAGTGTCGGGTACATGCTGCTGGAGGATGTGCAGCAATTTGAAGGCTCCAATGTTGGTTCCCAGGTTGAGGAAGGGAGTAACGTGAGCCTAGAGAGAGGGGGTGCCCAAGAAGGACAAGAAACTGACAGTCATGTTCCCCCAGCTGCAGCATAGTGCCAAGTTTGCTCCAGTGATGAGGAGGGAGGGGATGATGAGGTCACAGACTTTACTTGGGTGCCTGATAGAATAGAGGAGGAGGCACAACTCCAACGAGGCAGGATGTCCTCTAGGGGGCAGCTTAAGGGCAGCCACCCTACTGCATCACACTGCAGAGCTCCGCAGGTGCAGGGCGCTTCTGACTTCCCGCTGATTTTGAAAAGTTCCTTGGTGTGGGCCTTTTTGGACACATGTGCAGCAGATCGCACCATTGCGGTTTGAAACCTAAGTCTGAAGTGGATGAAGCATGGCCACAACAGCAGCCACTTGTGCGCCACGTGCTTGACAAGATATATGACGACCTCCCATGCAGTCTTTTTCCCGTATACTATATTTGGGATTTAATATCTCTCTAATATGATTTGGGTTAAATGAGAGTTCTTTGACCATGAGTGAAAGCTTTAACACAATAACAACATTTATTGGTGAGTAGTTGAATGTCTATCTAATACACAACCATCTATCTATAGTCTACACCAAGGAAGAAAATATTAGGTTAAAATAAGAGAATTACATGAAGAAATATGTAAGTATATTCCTGAAAACATTAATCTGCAAACATATTTAGTTACAAGTAAAATGCAGACCTTTCCCATAATTACCTTTCCCATAATTACCTTTTGCACCAAGGTTCCATTCTGATGGTTGCTCTACCATAAAAGTGTGTGTTTCCCTCCCATCTAGTCTGTGTATATCATTACATGCTGATGCCTCATTGGTTGGCATAGCGTGGCTCTGATTGGTGAGCTTCCCTATTCCTGGTTAAGGACTGGCTACATCGCCAATCCCTATACTTTGCATAAGTCAGCCCCCTTTAATGCAAATCCTTGTGACTATTCTGAGCAGGAGCTTAACTTGAATTTTCCTGGGAAGTTAAGTATTGATTACTGGTTGGCCTTCCTTCATTGCATATCCCAGTTGTGAGTATGTGTAAAACAATGAGGTTTGGATCCCATTGTTTGTATACACAAGCCTAGGCACAGACTTGTCTGGTCTACCAGAGATTTCTGTGAAGATAATATGTTCCGCCCTACATAGATAAAAGCTAAATTAAATATACTCATTAAATATAAATAAATTAAATATAAATTAAATATAGTCATAATTACAATATCCATTGGCAACAGTACTTGAAAGACCCACATCAAAGAAAAAAGCGGACTTCTCCTTGCTCCTCATCTGGGATCTCCAACCCTACTCCAGTCCTCTCGAAAACCTGCACTGAGAGGAATGAAGGTATAGCAATAGGTGTCCCAAGTACTTGCAACCAATCTGCTAGCAGTACACCACCATCTGATTTTAGCTGGAAAATTTCCCTACCCCAGTTGCTAAACCGTAAAAAGAAATTCGGTGCCAACCATCCACATGCTCACAGTCTGAATGCTAGCTTGAAAGCCAGCTTGGCCAAATTGCTAGCGCTGCAATTACTGCATTTTCAGCTGGTAGACTCTGCCCTCTTTCGTGAATTTGTGGAATGTGCTGTACCTCAGTTGCAGGTTCCAAAACGTCATTTCTTTTCATGGAAGACCATTCCAGCTCTCTACCGGCATGTGGAAGGCAATGTTTTTGTCTTGTTGGACAGGGCGGTGAGTAGTAAGGTGTATATTACCATTGTTACCATTCCTTCATGGCGCACTTGGTAACTCTGCTGGCAGCTGGGAAGGATGCAGGACAGGGTTCAGTATTGTTGGAGCTTGTTCCACCACCACGCCTCTGTGACGGGAGGGCCCGTGGAACTCAAAATCCCTTGGGAAGTAGGGGATGCCCTTGTTTCAGCTCCCCATACACCTCTTATATCTAAGTCACCCTGTGCTATCCTGGCACAGGGTGAGTGAGAAAATATATCTTGGACTACTTAAAATGGGACAGTAATATTTGTCCACAATATCTCCCAGGATGTATGTAGAGACTATTATTGGTTTGTTTGATTCTGAACTCAACCTGTTAATTGAGTGAGCTGATCACATTAGCCTCCAGGACTGGCTAGGAGATGAACAGTCTACTCCTACTATAGTTGTTCATGACTAGGCTGAGGAGGGGGGGACACTGTTTGTATTGTTAATGGTAATTAGCTCCTGCTATTGTGAAAATGTCCTGTGGTTGTACTTATGATAATGTATAACGTACTGTGTGAAGCTCGGTGACTACAAGTCTGGGCAAAAGGTCATGTTAGATAATTAGCTCATGTTAATTAGGTTACAGTTGTATTGTTAGAGGAGGTTCCAATGGCATATAAAGTCTTGTAATTTTGATTCTAAAATAAAATAGTCTGTGTTAGCATCTAAGCAAGTTTCGCTTTGTTTTGTGCTTATGAGCGGTTGGAATATCGGATATTTGAGTCCAGACTGTGAGGAAGTGGTATACTGATGGAAGCACTCAAGTGGAGTGAGGGATGTTCTGTGACATTGGTGGCAAGCAGCGGGAAGCTTCCTGCAGTCTGGGAAATCTAAACCTCCACTTGGATCCAAGATCAGGATAGCAGACTTCAGTCACTCCAGCGGAGATATAGACCTGGCATCAAAGTTCCCGGGGCTGCTGCAGATCATCCTTTCAACATATACCAGGACTGTGTCTGAGGGTGAATACCTGGAGCTTAGGCAGCAAATTCGGGTGGAGCACTGGGTTGGAGCCCTCCAGCTCGCTGGTATAAAACAGGTCAAGTGCTTTCCAACCCAAGAGCAACAGGCCAGTGACCAACGGGCATTGCGGATGGCATCCTGGGAAAGCGGCCCCAGGAGCAATGGGTGACTGAGTTGGACAGGCTGGTCCAGCAGGAGATAGAGCTGGACAATCATTATCGGGCTCTGCAATGGCACACAGAGCAGGGATGTTTAGGGGAGACAACAGAATGCTCGCCAGAGGGATATGACTTTGGAGGCCCTGGATTGCTGTGGGAGAGCCTTACAGATCATTTTGTGTTTGGTGATGAAGGGGAACCTGACCTTGAGGACCTGCGAGAATATAGAGAGGCTATGCTCGGTCTTGCAGGGGTCTCAGAGCTCACACCTGATCTGGACCTTTTGCTAAGGAAGGAATAGCATCTGGAAAGGGCATACAGAAAACTGCTAGAACATGTTCAGCAGCATGCCAGAGAATCGGCAGTGGAAAATCTGAAGATTGCCATCCCCAAACCTGAAGTGCTGACCACAGGGCAGAGCTCTGCTAACCTCTACCCAGCACTGATAACATCTTCTGGGTTCCATGGACAGCAGATGGTGAACCTCTATCCCCAGACACCAGTTATAGAGATAGGGGATTTAATAGACTTTTCTGCTGAGGAAGAACAACCTGATGAGCCTCCAGCAGAAGAGCTGGTATTGGGGCCAAACTTCACTGTGCTCTGCCAAGCACCAACAGCAGTATCTGTGGAGTTATAAGGAACTTCCCTAGCTGAAGCGCTGGTCATCAGACAGAGGGTCCAAGACCTCTGCCCCACACCTGTGGCAGTTTCGGAGGCTCAGGGTGAGAAGGTGGCAATCACTTCCCAGCAGCAGATACAGGGTGAGAAGGGAGAGGAGGTGTTCTTCATCCCTTCCCAACAGTTGGCCAGGGTGGAGGAAGCGGTCTTTCCTCCTCAGCAAAGATCCGTGCACCTGGGAGACAGTACTACAGACATGTCATTCCAGCAGCCAGATGAGGGAATGGAAAAGGAAGCAGCCGGCTCACCTCCCCAATGGCAGCTACACAGTTTGGGAGTGGAGGAATCCAGCCTCATGCTCCAATGGTTAGCCAGAGCGGAGGATGCGGAGTCCCCAGCAGAAGTGCTGGCAACAGGGCAGAGTGCTACCAACCTCTGCCCAGCACGGCACCAAAGACAGAGTTCCAGGGAGGCGGGGGAGTCGGCCTCCCTCCCCAACAGTTATCCGGAACAGATGGTGTGGGGTTTCCAGCAGAAGGGCTGGCAACAGGGCCAAGTACTGCTGGACTCTGCCCTCAACTAACAGAGGATGGATTTCCTGTGAAGGTGGATGGGACTTCAGTCTCCACCTGTATACCCCAGGGATGCTGGGCAGTCGGCCCAGATCCCCAACAGCATGATGGAGTGAGCCCAGTCACCCTGTCTTCTCTCCAGCGGCAGAAAGGACTCCAGGGAGAAGGGCCAGTCCAAGCCTCTCCCCAGCGGCAGATATGTTCTCTGAGAGAGGCAGAGATTGGCTGGGTGAGTAATGCTTTGTTTGGAACAATTTGTTTGGGTTACTGTGTGGGTACAGGTATTAGAGGACTGGAACTACTGACTAACTTCAGAGTCAACCCATCTGGGGTCTCCTCCTGTGTTAGTCTTCTGCCGAAAGGGGAGAGATGTGACAGGAGGGCCTGTGGAACTCAGAATCCCTTGGAAAGTAGGGGATGCCCCTGTTTCAGCTCCCCATACACCTCTTATGTCTAAGTCACCCTGTGCTATCCTGGCACAGGGTGAGTGAGAAAATATATCTTGGACTACTTAAAATGGGACAGTAATATTTGTCCACAATATCTCTCAGGATGTATGTAGAGACTATTATTGGTTTGTTTGATTCTGAACTCAACCTGTTAATTGAGTGAGCTGATCACATTAGCCTCCAGGACTGGCTAGGAGACGAACAGTCTACTCCTACTATAGTTGTTGATGACTAGGCTGAGGAGGGGGGGGGACACTGTTTGTATTGTTAATTGTAATTAGCTCCTGCTATTGTGAAAATGTCCTGTGGATGTACTTATGATAATGTATAATGTACTGTGTGAAGCTCGGAGACCACAAGTCTGGGCAAAAGGTCATGTTAGATAATTAGCTCATGTTAATTATGTCACAGTTGTATTGTTAGAGGAGGTTCCAACGGCATATAAAGTCTTGTAATTTTGATTCTAAAATAAAATAGTCCATGTTAGCATCTAAGCAAGTCTCGCCTTGTTTTGTGCTTATGAGCGGCTGGAATATCGAATATCTGAGTCCAGACTGGGAGGAAGTGGTATACTGACGGAAGCACTCAAGTGAAGTAAGGGACGTTCCGTGACAGCCTCCAAAATGCTAGCTGTGATTCTTCCACATCTCTCTCCTCCACCTCCTCCTCTTCTTCTTCCTCTATGGCCTCTTCTGCAGATTTTTTTTCTGAACCAGCGGTGCTTCATAAGCATTCAAGGGGCTACGCAAGCAATCAGGCAAAAAAGGTGCCATGTGGTGCATGAGTTACATATTTACATAGTAGGTGAGGTTGAAAAAAGACACAAGTCCATCAAGTCTAACCTATGTGTGTGATTATATGTCAGTATTACATTGTATATATGTTGCAGTCGTTCAGGTGCCTATCTTATAGTTTCTTGAAACTATCGATGCCCCTCGCTGAGATCACCACCTGTGGAAGGGAATTCCACATCCTTGCCGCTCTTACAGTAAAGAACCCTCTACGTAGTTTAAGGTTAAACCACTGCTTAGGGGACAGGAGCCACACTGGGGCAGAGATTCTGTCAGCTCTGCAGGGGCAGGCTCAGAGGTGGTTGATGCCACGCCAGCTTCAGCCAGGAATGGTTGTATGTAACAATGGCACTAACCTTCTCTCCGCCCTCCGACAGGGACACTTGACCCATGTTCCATGTTTGGCACACATCCTGAATTTAGTGGTGCAGCGGTTCTTGAGCAGGTACCCAGGCTTACAAGATCTCCTGAGTCAGGCCAGAAAAGTCTGTGATCATTTCCAATGGTCATACAATGTCAGTGCTCGGCTCGCTGACATTGAAAGGGAGTGCAACCTGCCCACCAACTGCCTCATTTGTGACATGTCCACCAGATGGAAGTCAACGTTGGCAATGCTGCAGTGGCTGTACATGCAGCAGAGGGCCATCAATGAGTACCTGTGTGAGTATGGCACCAGGACAGGGTCAGGGGAGCCTGGCTTCTTTTCGCCATGCCAGTGGCTACTGATCAAGGATGCATGCACTTTCCTGTCACCATTTGATGAGGCCACGAGGATGGTGAGCAGCAACAATGCATGCATCAGTAATACTGTCCCTCTTGTCTTCCTGTTGGAGCACATGCTTCATGGCAGAACAGTGTGAGGAAGAGGAGGACTTCCTTACCGCTCAAGGCCCCCTTTATCCAGATATTATTCCTGCAGGCCCGCCAAACACACAGGAAGAAGAGGAGGAGGAGGAGGATTGTGTCAGCATGGACGTGGAGGATAACACTCAGCAGCAGTCTTCAAGAGATGGTTTTCAGTCCCCAGAAACCCAAGGAGTTGTACGTGGCTGGGAGGAGGTTGTTACAGATCATGTGATCCTTAGTGACCCAGAGGACTCAGAATCGAATGCCTCTGCAAACTTTCGCAGGCTTTGCAGAATCAGGGAGGCCATTCAGGGTAAGGACCCTAGGATTCGTGGTATCAAAGAGAGGAATTATTACTGGCTGGCAACCCTTCTTGATCCATGTTACAAGGGTAAGGTAGCAGAACTCATCCTGCCTTCACAGAGGGAGCAGAGAATGAAACATCTTCAGGAGGCCTTGAAGAAAGGTTTGTGCAATGCATTTCCAGACCCCGTGAGGTTACAATTTCCTGGTGCTGGGCAACGTGTTGCTGAGGCTTCTGTCAGGTCACCTGAGGCCAGGTGGTTGATGCACACCATTGGGGTCAGGGGTGCATCGCAAAGGTAGTGGACCCTACGGCTGACTGCTGCGGATGGGAGTCTAGGTGGTTAAGTAAGGCAGGTCTGCTGGAACACCAACACGGATCCCACAGGGGCTAGAGTGTAAGATTCCCCGGGGCGTGGAGTCTAATAGCCAGCAGATGTTCACCAGAGGCTCTAGTGGTGAGGATGGACTGGGCTACAACTGGCTCCAGGTCGCGACCCCCAGGGTCTCCCAGCTCATGGTCACAGTAGGCTACAGGAGAACAAAAATAGTAAGGGAATAAGCCAAAGGTCGGTGCGACTAGCAGACAAGGATAAACATAGAACACGCCAAAGTTCGGGGTCACAAGCAGGCAGGGATAGTCTAGAACAAGCCAAGATCGGTAACTGGAATCAGACATAGAGGACACAGCAAGATGCACATGGAAGCTAAACACACAAAGGTTCATCAGCAAGGCAGGCTTGCAGTGCACAGGTTAATATAGAGTTTCCTGATAGGGGCTGGGGTGGAGCCATGCTTCGAGGAGAGATTATTTAAGTAGCCAGGTGAGAGTGGATGGCCTCTAAAGGTGAACACATGGAGGAGAGGTAAGGTGACAGACAAAGATTACTGCATAACCATGACAGCTTTGTTCAGTCAGAGGAAGAGCAGTGGAGAAGGTGGCTGGCTGACCGATGCCTTTAGACAATTTTTCAGTCCTCAGCGCCAAGGTCTGATCGGTTCCAGCAACCATCGCCAGCATCTGATTCACATGGTGCAGGAATATCTAGGGGCAAGAGCAGACTTGGAGACCTTTCCAACAGAGCATCCATTGGGTTACTGGGTCTTGAGGCTGGACCACTGGCCAGAACTTGTTCAATATGCAATTGATCTACTGGCCTGTCCCGCATTCAGTATTCTTTTTGAACGCACATTCAGTGCTGCTGGAGGGTTTGTAACGGAATATAGAGTGCGCCTGTCCACAGACTCCCTTGATAGGCTCACATTCATGAAAGTGATTCCGTCTTGGATCAGCCGCAGCTATCAAGCACCTGATGCTGATGTAACTGATTGATTTTTCTATGTGGGATCCCTTGAAGACTGCCTATTCTGAGTGACTATCCTATTCCTCCTCAATCTTGATGATGCTAGCTTCTAACAATATTTTTGGTTTAGGGCACCACCACCGCTGCCTAAGGCCCAATTTTTCTGTCCCTGTTTAACAGGGGCGTGTAATTACAATTTCTGATCTAATATTTCACAGCAGGGCCCGTTCCTGCACCCAACAAGAGTATCTGTGAGGGGTTAGTGTTGTGGCACCACCACCACCAAAGGCCCAATTTTTCTACCCCTGTCCCAGCAGCAGAAAAAAGGTCAAGCGTGCCCCACGGCCACCTGCAGTAGATGCACCATATCCATGACCAGCACTGTGGACTGAAGACACAGAGCCTGCTTACCCTCTTTTAGTGGCCTGTGAGTGTCTGCCTCTCCTTGGTGGCCTTCTGGGCATGATGGGGATTTTGTTTTGCAACACCATACTACACTGTATTGTGTACTGTGTACACCACCAGAAAAGTAGTAGCAAATGCACTAGTGGTGCACGGTACTGTGTACTGTGTACACCGCCTGAAGTATATTAGAAACAGTACACCAGGAATGGCCTGCAGTGAGATATAGCTAAACTGTATGCAGTGGATATATCCTATATATATATATATATATATATATATATATATATATATATATATATATATATATATACACACACACGAGACTATCTGTATATATATATATATATATATATATATCTATATAGATATAGATATATATCTATATAGATATATCTATATAGATATATGTCTATATCTATATAGATATATCTATATAGATATAGATATATCTATATAGATATATATATATATATATATATATATATATATATATATATATTAAATACACTGCAGCTAACTGAATCACCTGCCTGCCTGAAGTATATTAGAAACAGTACACCAGGAAGGACTGCAGTCAGATCTAGCTAAACTGGATACAGTGGATATATATATATATATATACAGTATATACGAGACTGTCTGTATATATATATATATTAAATACACTGCAGCTAACTGAATAATCTGCCTGCCTGCTCAATCTAAATGACACTCTCTCTCCGTCCACGCCAACAACACACTACACAAGGCCAATGTGCAGGCAGCCTTATATAGTGTGGGACTTGGACTTAGCCCCCTTAGCCATGATTGGCAAAAGGCACCCTGCCTTTGGCCAATTATGGCTCTCTTACCTGAGGGTGCTGTGATTGGACAAAGCATGCAGGTCATGGTGCTTCCTCTGCCAATCATCATAGAGCAATGCACTGCACTCCCGCAGTGCATTATGGGCCGCTACACGCCACTTGAATTTGGCGCGAACAGTCCATAATGTTTGGTTTTGGACGAACGGGCGAACAGCCAATGTTTGAGTCGAACTCATGTTCGACCTGAACAGAAAGCCCATCCCTAATGTCCACCTGTGTGCAATCTAAGTGTCACATGATCTGTCATTACATATACACACCTTTCTGAAAGGCCCCAGAGGCTGCAACACCTAAGCAAGAGGCACCACTAATCAAACACTGCCATGAAGACCAAGGAACTCTCCAAACAAGTAAGGGACAATGTTGTTGAGAAGTATAAGTCAGGGTTAGGTTATAAAAAAATATCCAAATCTTTGATGATCCCTAGGAGCATCATCAAATCTAACATAACCAAATGGAAAGAACATGGTACAACAGCAAACCTGCCAAAAGACGGCTGCACACCAAAACTCATGGAGCGGGCAAGGAGGGCATTAATTAGAGAGGCAGCACAGAAATCTAATGTAACCCTGGAGGAGCTGCAGAGTTCCACAGCAGAGACTGGAGTATCTGTACATAGGATGACAATAAGCCGTATGCTCCATAGAGTTGGGCTTTATGGCAGAGTGGCCAGAAGAAAGCCATTACTTTCAGAAAAAAACAAAATGGCATGTTTTGAGTTTGCAAAAAAGCATGTGGGAGACTCCCAAAATGTATGGAGGAAGGTGCTCTGGTCTGATGAGACTAAAATTGAACTTTTTGGCCATCAAAGAAAACGCTATATCTGGCGCAAACCCAACACATCACATCACCATACAGTGAAACATGGTGGTGGCAGCATCATGTTGTGGGGATGTTTTTTAGCAGTTGGGACTGGGAAACTGGTCAGAGTTGGGGGAAAGATGGATGGTGCTAAATACAGGGATATTCTTGAGCAAAACCTGTACCTGTGTGTTATTTGAGGCTAGGATGGAGGTTCACCTTCCAGCAGGACAATGACCCCAAATACACTGCTAAAGCAACACTTGAGTGGTTTAAGGGGAAACATGTAAATGTGTTGGAATGGCCTAGTCAAAGCCCAGACCTCAATCCAATAGAAAATCTGTGATCAGACTTAAAGATTGCTTTTTAGCGCAAGCCATCCAACTTGAAGGAGCTGGAGCAGTTTTGTAAGGAGGAATGGACAAAAATCCCAGTGGTAAGATGTGGCAAGCTCATAGAGACTTATACAAAGCGACTTGGAGCTGTGATAGCCGCAAAAGGCGGCTCTACAAAGTATTGACTTTTGGGGGGTGAATAGGTATGCACATTGACTTTTCTGTTATTTTGTCCCATTTGTTGTTTGCTTCACAATAAAATAAAAAAAATCTTCAAAGTTGTGGGCATGTTCTGTAAATTAAATGATGCAAATCCTCAAACAATCTGTGTTAATTCCAGGTTGTGAGGCAACAAAACACGAAAAATGCCCAGGGTGTGAATTCTTGTGTAAGGTACTGTAAAATCAAAATGCGGATTCCTCACATGCTGGTGTGAGTGAGTGCATGTCCCTGAACTCACCCTGTCTGTGTCCAGGGACCCAAATGCACCTGCACCCACACAGATGTCATTTGAGACACAAAGGCTGTGTCCATAAAGCCACTGTGTCCCAATAGACATCAATGGGACTGCCTGCAGGTGGATGCACAGAATACATGTGCATCCCCGTGTGGG
Source organism: Aquarana catesbeiana (assembly GCF_042186555.1). Taxonomy (NCBI): domain Eukaryota; kingdom Metazoa; phylum Chordata; class Amphibia; order Anura; family Ranidae; genus Aquarana; species Aquarana catesbeiana. The sequence goes on from NC_133330.1 coordinate 147,353,081, forward strand.
TAAATACAGCCCTGCATGGGTGTACTGTATTGCAGACCCTGTGTAAATGAGGTCTTTTTCTGTTCATTTACAGTATGTGCATCAGTGTGTACCTCTGCATCTGTTTGTGTGCCTTTGTACTCAGTTTTCTGTGCGCTGCCATAAAAGTGTACAGGGAGTCTACCACCGTCAGCAGGCACGGCCAGGGTTTCAGGGGATTTGCTTGCTACGGTGGAGGGTGGAGTGACAGAGGTAGTCGTTTCTCTCGAAGCACCAGTCAATGTTCTGGCTCTGGACAGCCAGGGAAAGGCAGGTGAGAAAAAAACGGATTCAGTCAGGTTGGCGGACTCTGCAAAAAGCGATGTTTAGGCCTGTTTTGAGGGCCCCCTAGGTGCCCATCTTAAAAAATCGTACTTTTTCGAACTGGTTGCAAGCCTTCGCTATCTTGGCAAGCGTAGTGGGGGAGAAGACGCCCAAACATTGCTCGGCGTTGTTCGTCTATCTGGAGGCCATTAGTGAGGCACACTGGACGTATGGCGGTGTGGCATGGCTACGGTACAACAAATAATTTAGACAACGGATGGCCGTCCAACCGTCGCTATGCTGGGACCACAAGGACATTAGCCTGTGGATGAAGCTTATGACAGTGGCGCGGGCTACGAATCAGTTTTTTCAGGCAGGGTTCGGAGGTACCGTGGCCTCAGGACAACCGTCCAACAAAAGATGGGCTTCTGTTGGCAATTCAATGAGGGCACGTGTAAGTTTGGGGCAAACTGTCGCTTCAAGCACACATGCTCTGGCTGCGGGGGATCCCATGCACTGTCAAAGTGCTTCAAAAGGGGGAAGGGGCGTGCCGGAGAGTCTGCAACCAAGAGGGACAATGCTGGTGTGGGTGGAAAGGATGCTTCCTTTCCTCAGTAGATACCCCGACCGGAAAGCTGCACATTTATTAGAATCAGGTTTCTCTAGCGGTTTTAAAATACCTTGCTCTTTGGCAACCATCCCACCCATAGCAAAAAACTTACGTTCGGCCCTGCTGCATCAGTCAGTGATCTCGGAAAAACTCGGGAAAGAGGTCAAACTGGGGCGTATGGCAGGCCCCTTTAGTACGGTTCCTCTTCCAGATCTGGTGGTCTCTCCATTGGCAGTAGTTCCCAAAAAAGAGCCAAACAAGTTCAGGTTGATTCACCACCTTTCCTTTCCTAAGGGTGGGTCGGTCAATGATTCGATTGCTCCCAAGGAGTGTGCAGAGACATACACTTCTTTTGATGCAGCGGTATCATGGGTTAGATGTTATGGGCAAGGGTCACTGATGGCTAAAGCGGATATCGAATCGGCCTTCCGGCTCTTGCCGGTGCATCCAGACAGTGGGGCATAGTACGTGGATCCCTGCCTCCCAATGGGATGCTCAATTTCATGTGCTTTCTTTGAAACGTTCAGCTCCTTTTTGGAATGGGTAGTTCGGGATCAACTCAGTCATTCACTGTTTGGATGACTTCTTACGTGTGGGGCCACCGGATTCAAATAGTTGCGCCATCCTGTTGGGGACTCTGCAATACATAGCCAAACATTTCGGGGTCCCGTTACCACTTCTACCATAGTTTTCCTGGGTATTGAAGTAGATTTGATTGGGATGGAATGCCGATTGCCAGCGGACAAGCTTGAAAGTCAGAAGTGCGTGGGACCATTGGAAAACTGAGTTACAGTTGAGACAGTTACAAACTTTATTGGGGAAGCTAAATTTTGCTTGCCAAACAATTACAATGGGTCGCTGGAGTCAAGGTTCGAGGTTGTCAAGGTTGTGAGTCTCAACAGGGAACACAGAAAAGACTTGTGGGTGTGCATGACTTCCTGGAGTCGTTCAACGGGCGCGCTCTATGGATGTCTAGACCCATCAGCAATTGTGATTTGGAGTTGTTCATGGATGCGGCAGGCTCGACAGGCTATGGGGCCATTTTTCAGGGCAGAGTGGGGGGAGGCTGGTTTCTTGATGAACCTGGTCCTCCTGGTACTGTTTTCGATTGTAGTGGCAATGGAAATATGAGGGGAATCCTTCCGCAACTTGAAAGTGCATCTCAATTGTGACAACCTTGGGGTCATCTAGGTGGTTAACCGCCTGTCAGCGACATCTATGCTGGTGGTCAGGTTGCTGCGACATCTGGTACTGCACTGTTTGCAATTAAATGCTTTCATTTACGCTGTACACATGCCAGTGGTTGACAACACCGTGGCTGACGCTTTGTCTTGTTTTCAGTGGGACAGATTCCGGGAGTTGGCACCAGACGCGGAGCGGCATGGGGTCACCTGTCCCGACTGGATGTGGGATATTGCCTTAAAAATGCAGCACGGTGGATTCAACGCTCCGTAAATACGAATACTTGGAATTACTATTCTAAGGTATGGCAGGAATGGTTAGCATGCTTGCACAGGCTTGCGATTGCCCTTGATGGTCGAGAGGTGAACCACGCAGTCTTTTTCTTCATTAACTTGGAACTAGAGAAGGGTATCTTGGCAGCTGCCATTGATCGTTTGGCCTTTCTTTTCAAGTTGCAAGGGCAACGGGATTATACGAAGGATTTTTGGGTGAAACAAGCAGTAAAGGGGTACAGGAGGGCGCATAATAAGAGGGATGGGCAGCGCCCAGTTTCGTTTGACATGTTACAAAGTTTGTTTTCGTGTTTAGGTAGTGTTTGCAGCTCGGGTTATGAATGCGCCCTTTTCCATGCGGCCTTCACATTGGCTTTCTTTGGAGCGTTACAGATAAGCGAGCTAGTCAGCCCCTCAAAACTGGAAAAAGGGGGGCTGTTAGTGCATGAGGTAGAATTTTTGGGGAAACTGGTTAGACTGTGAGTACGACGGTCAAAAACTGATCATACTGGGAAGGGCATGCAACTGGAAGTATTCCGAATCCTAGAGTCACAAATTTGTTAGGGCGGTGGAATCCTTCTGGGACATGCGTCCTGAGTTCAAAGGCTTGTTTCTTATAGATAGGGATGGGTCATCCTTGTCAAAGTTCCAGTTCATCGCCGTATTTCAAAAAATGTTTGACTGTGGCCGGCTACGACCCAAAAAGTTACCCTTCTCATTCTTTCCGCATAGGGGCGGCCATGGAGGCTTCTGGGGCGGGTCTTTGTTATGAAGCAGTCAAGCGCATTGGGCGGTGGGACAGATTCAAGCTGTACATTCGCCCACATTTGACACAGAATTAGGTCTAACATGGGCTTTTTCGGGCTGTTATTGTATTACAGTTTTTTGTGGGGGGAGCTTACTGTTTTGTGTTGTCATTTTCTTGTTTACAGATGGAGAGGTTGGCCTAATGTGGATCGTAGGTCACTCCTACATATACTGGGGGGCCAGACGAGCTGATGTTTGGCCGAACGGTAGGCAGTTGGGCATTACCAGACAGGAAGCTCAGGACCTATGGATCGGGGTTCCGGGTATGCTGTGGAACAGGGTTCTGACTGAAAGTACACAAGTTCTCCCATTTAGACAGGGCACCCAACGTTTTGGTACTGCATGTGGGGGCAAATGACATGGGAGCCAGGTCTATGCGGGATCTCATACGTGCTGTAAAATGAGATTTTTTACATTTACGTTAGTCTTTTCCCGGGATGATCATACATTGGTCGGATATGGTGGGCAGGACGTCCTGGCGATGGGCTTGGTCAGCTAAAAAGGTGGACAGGGCCCATGTAAAAGTCAACAAGGAAGTGGGCAGGTTCATAATTAGGAAGGAGTGGCCATACGACACAGGGAGCTGGAGGTGGATACTTGGAGGTACCTTAGGAGTGACGGGGTACACCTTAATGACGTGGGAACTGACATTTAGGCGCTGGGTTTACAGGAAGGCACCCAGCGAGCATTATGGAGGTGCACGCAAGGGTAAGGGGTTACCCCTATTGTGCTGTGGCAGTGTTGGGTCTTTGGAGGAGAAGAAGATGGTTGTTATATACATATAACATAGTTGGGACCCATCTGTGGTATGGGGTTCTGAGGTACCTTCTGGTTACGAGGAATTAACCAGGAAGGGGTAAAAGGTAGGTCACTGCGAAGGTTGAGTACCGTCTCGGAGTCGGGGACTTGCGACTGGAGGCCTAAAGTTTAAAAGTGTTGGTCGCAGTGACGATGGTGTGTGTCGTTGCCCTCAAAGACCAAAAAAAAGGATATATACAGTATCTCACAAAAGTGAGTACACCCCTCACATTTTTGTAAATGTTTTATTATATCTTTTCATGTGACAACACTGAAGAAATGACACTTTGCTACAATGTAAAGTAGTGAGTGTACAGCTTGTATAACAGTGTACATTTGCTGTCCCCTCAAAATAACTCAACACACAGCCATTAATGTCTAAACCGCTGGCAACAAAAGTGAGTACACCCCTAAGTGAAAATGTCCAAATTGGGCCCAATTAGCCATTTTCCCTCCCTGGTGTCATGTGACTCATTAGCGTTACAAGGTCTCAGGTGTGAATGGGGAGCAGGTGTGTTAAATTTGGTGTTATTGCTCTCACCCTCTCATACTGGTCCCTGGAAGTTCAACATGGCACCCCATGACAAAGAACTCTCTGAGGATCTGAAAAAAAGAATCGTTGCTCTACATAAAGATGGCCTAGGCTATAAGAAGATTGCCAATACCCTGAAACTGAGCTGAAGCATGGTGGCCAAGACCATACAGTGGTTTAACAGGACAGGTTCCACTCAGAACAGGCCTCGCCATGGTCAACCATAGAAGTTGAGTGCACATGCTCAACGTCATATTCAGAGGTTGTCTTTGGGAAATAGACGTATGAGTGCTGCCAGCATTGCTGCAGAGCTTAAAGGGGTGGGGGTCAGCCTGTCAGTGCTCAGACCATACGTTGTACACTGCATCAAATTGGTCTGCATGGCTGTAGTCCCAGAAGGAAGCCTCTTCTAAAGATGATGCACAAGAAAGCCCGCAAACAGTTTGCTGAAGACAAGCAGACTAAGGACATGGATTACTGGAACCATGTCCTGTGGTCTAATGAGACCAAGATAAACTTATTTGATTCAGATGGTGTCAAGCGTGTGTGGCGGCAACCAGGTGAAGAGTGCAAAGACAAGTGTGTCTTGCCTACAGTCAAGCATGGTGGTGGGAGTGTCATGGTCTGGGGTTACATAAGTGCTGCCGGGACTGGGAAGCTACAGTTCATTGAGGGAACCATGAATGCCAACATGTACTATGACATACTGAAGCAGAACACGATCCCCTCTGGAGACTGGGCCGCAGGGCAGTATTTCAACATGATAACGACCCCAAACACACCTCCAAGACGACCACTCCTTGCTAAAGAAGCTGAGGGTAAAGGTGATGGACTGGCCAAGTGTGTCTCCAGACCTAAACCCTATTGAGCATCTGTGGGGCATCCTCAAACGGAGGGTGGAGGAGCGCAACATCCACATCCAACTAATATCCACCAGCTCTGTGATGTCATCATGGAGGAGTAGAAGAGGACTCCAGTGGCAACCTGTGAAGCTCTGATGAACTCCATGCCCAAGAGGGTTAAGGCAGTGCTGGAAAATAATGGTGGCCACACAAAATATTGACACTTTGAGCCCATTTTGGACATTATCACTTAGGGGTGTACTCACTTATGTTGCCAGCGGTTTAGACATTAATGGCTGTGTGTTGAGTTATTTTGAGGGGACAGCAAATTTACACTGTTATACAAGCTGTACACTCACTACTTTAGATTGCAGCAAAGTGGCATTTCTTCAGTGTTGTCACGTGAAAAGATAGAATAAAATATTTACAAAAATGTGAGGGGTGTACTCACTTTTGTGAGATACTGTATATAAAAAGTCGGTTAACAGTTATTTAAAAAGTTATTTAAAAAGTTATTTATTTTATTTATGGTAATTGTTAATAAAAGGCCGTCAGGCCATTTACTCCAAAAACCTTGTCACATCATTTGTGGGGGAACTTGGAGGGGTTTAGATTATGTATAATAGGTTGGTAAGAGAATGTGGATTATGTCCTGCGTATGTCCAGTTTTTCTATGCAGGAAATGTCCAGTACTGTATATAAGGTGCAGAATGTGCTTTTCTGTAAAGCAGAGCTTGGAGGGAGTAATGCAACACTGAGGGCAGACAGGGAGTGAGGGCATTAAGCCATATTGGTTGAAGAAGCCTCCAGTGTTCCTCTTTTAAAGGAACAATATAGATAAGCATACCTCCCAACATTCTATCTACACACAAAATGTGTAGATGGGATGCTAGGTACATTTTGTTTTTGGTTCCTTCTGTAATCGACGGAGCAGTGATTGTTTGTCCTGGTCTGTTCAGGGTTTCACTGGCAGGGAGATGGATTGCTGCTGCCCTCAAGCATCCAATGGACTGCACAGCTGCTCTAAAGGGCTTAGCAGTGTCACTTTGCTAGAAGCTAATTGCAGCACCTCACCCACAAGGGATCTGATCTGGAGATGTGCTGTCTCACTTACTGGACCATGAGGAGGCTGGAAGGTGGCAGCTGTCCTAGGGACTTGTAAATAAAGACCCTAAACTGACCTCTGTGACTGTGTAGGGGTCTGCAAACTGTGCTGGGTACCCGCACGTGTGCATCAGTACAAGGTAACCAGATGCCAAAAAGACTTGACTAGGGTAGCCAGATACCTTACTGCCCCACCAATAGATGTAACCTTATACTCTATCCATTAATTACGCTGACACTTGAATGGATGTAAATGGCCTTAACGGCCTTTATTAACAAAACCAATAAAACTGTAAACTTTTTATTTCAAATATTTAAAAATGTATTTCACATATTCAAAATATTCAAAAAGATTTTAAACTCAAAATCCCAGTAATTTTTGGTTTCTGGTCCCTGATGACCCTCTTTAACTTTTTGAGCCTGCAGCCTCTTTTTGTTAGCATCTGCCCCTAGCCGCTAACTCGCCTCGAGGACACACTAACTGACCACAGACCCCCACTTATTACTCGTTGGTCCAAAAACTGACACTAGACCAACCGGATAACTCAATCCTGGGATGTGTCCCAACGTTTTCAAAACCTCCTTTTCATATATATACATATATATATCCATATACATATATATATACTCCTGTCGTCAAGGACCTAACGCCTCCACTCTAATAAGGACCATTTTTTTTTTTTTCTTTTAAACCACATCCCTAAGGGCGGGAGGGTGGGAACGTTCTTCCTAGCTATCTCACCCACAACTGAGGCTTACCACTCCCCCCAGCTCCTTCAGAAATTACACACTCCTCCCCTCTACACTGATCCCCCAATCCCTACAGGGAACTGAATTCCTTAAACCCCTCCTCATTATTAACCTATTCCTAAGCTACTTGCACCCTGTCATGGCTGCAATGCGCTTCCTCTTCAATACAGCTCCGTACATGTCTTGACTAGGGTAGCCAGATACCTTACTGCCCCACCAATAAATGTAACCTTATACTCTATCCATTAATGACGCTGACACTTGAATGGATGTAAATGGCCTTAACGGCCTATATTAACAAAACCAATAAAACTGTAAACTTTTTATTTCAAATATTTAAAAATTTATTTCACATATTCAAAATATTCAAAAAGATTTTAAACTCAAAATCCCAGTAATTTTTGGTTTCTGGTCCCTGACGACCCTCTTTAACTTTTTGAGCCTGTAGCCCCTTTTTGTTAGCATCTGCCCCCAGCCGCTAACTCGCCTCAAGGACACACTAACTGACCACAGACCCCTACTTATTACCCGTTGGTCCAAAAACTGACACTAGACCACTCCATCCTGGGATGTGTCCCAACGTTTTCAAAACCTCCTTTTCATATATATATATATATATATATATATATATATATATATATATATATATATATATCTCCATATACATATATATACTCCTGTCGTCAAGGACCTAACGCCACCGCAGCAGAAGTGTGACACCTTACACTTGTGCCTGCAGCCACACTAACAATGCTATCCTAATGCCATCTTCCAACCCCAAGGCCCAAAGATCAAACCCCACTGGATTGAGATGAACACCATCCCCTCTCAGATACATCCAAGTGTCAACTTCCAACTCCCAATGACGTATAACTATGCCGCCATTGCGAGAAATAAACTTGCCCACTTCTTTATTAACTTTTATCTGGGACTTATTAAGTTTTTCCCATGAACGGGCCCCCCTCCAAGACATGCAGGCTACTATATCCGACCATAGAAACATCATGTTCGAAAAAGATGCCCTCAACCTGAGAAAATCCCACTGTATATCTTTAATGACCTGTCTCATTGGTCTACTGCCCAAGTCATTTCCTCCCATGTGTAGGACTAATATATCTGGGACCCTGACCAGTCTGGAAAAGCGATGTACCTCCGGAACTACTTGTTGCCACCGCATACCTGGTATGCCAAGCCATCTAACAGTGCCCTCCTCCCTCTTAATCCTAAGCTGCCTACCGTCAGGTCTGACATCCGCCCTTCTTGGTAAAAAAGCAGGAGTAGTATGGCGCTGCCCTTATGGAGATAAAACAGATTTTTTCTTTGTAGTGAACAATAACTCTATGTGTTACCTAGTATCCATAATTCCTAAAGTATTGCTTTTAAAGATGGTTATTATAAACCTGTGTGTGCCAAAAAAATTGAGTATTTTTATATTCAAATCTGTGACTGGTGCTGGATTCTTGCTAATAAAAGTAAAATAGCAACATAAGGTGCTTCAATTAATCAACAAAAGTGCATTATGCAAAATCAATGAAGTGACCAGTGCTAAATCATACAAATTCATACAAAATTGTGCAAGATGTATAAGATAAATCCACGTAATCAATTAGGTATTTTGTTATGGGTGTGGCTGCTGCCTCTACAGATATAATACCACCTAGGTGGAATGTATTAGAAAAAAAAAAAAAAAAAAGCAGGAGTAGTATGGCGCTGCCCTTATGGAGATAAAACAGATTTTTTCTTTGAAGTGAACAGTAACTCTATGTGTTACCTAGTATTCATAATTCCTAAAGTATTCCTTTTAAAGATGATTGTTTATAAACCTGTGTGTGCCAAAAAATTGAGTGTTTTTATATTAATCTGTGACTGGTGCTGGATTCTTACTAATAAAAGTGAAATAGCAACATAAGGTGCTTCAATTAATCAACAGAAGTGCATTGTGCTAAATCAATAAAGTGACCAGTGCTAAATCATACAAATTCATACGAAATTGTGCAAATTATCCATCATAAATAGTGACTGATGTGCTGTAACCAGTATTAATTGGATAGGAAAAGTTCTGTTTGTGAGAAAAAAGTTCTTTTTGGAGTGTTTGAGGTGTTCAATCTTTGAGGATCAAATATCTGTAGGAAAACTTCTTATCCAGGTGCTGGTTCTTTAATTAGTGCCTTGTCTGCATGCTCTGACAATGCTTGCACTCACTGGATTTTTCTTTCCCCTGCAGGGGTATAGGCGGTCACAGTGTCTGCCACTGTGTAGCAATCAAGGATGTCCCCCAAACTTTACTTGCATGTTATGGTGTGATATTTACATGTAAAGGAAAGAAGGGATACCCATCGCGTAAAACCATAAGAGAACTTTTATTAAAGCTTAATAAATATATGTACTCACATTTCAAATGAAAAAATGAGCATAAGAAAAAGATATCGAATTCCCTATGTTAGAGGTGCTGCAAGGCGTCCGTAGCCCGCCCTACGCGCGTTTCGTCGTCAGACTTCTACTGGGGCGTTCATCTTGCTGCACCTCCTGAGTTTAAATAGTGTGGCCCATAATAGGTGCAATTACTAATGAATCGCCATTTTTGCTAAGGTTTTGAGGACCGAAGCCTAATGGAATTGCCCATTGAGTTGTTATTGCTGCCATTTTGTTGGGGATATTGTGGACCGAAGCCTAATGGAATTGTCCATTGAATTCTTATGGCGGCCATTTTGTTGAGGATATTATGGACCGAAGCCCGGGTAGCACGCATGCGCTTTGATGTTAATGAGGGAACGTGAGGTCCGAGCTGTCAGCAAAGAACATCACCGTTAACCCTCGGCCGCATTCTTTCTTTCCCCACTTCCTATTGGAATCTAAGCTGACTTCCGGGTCGGTGACCCCCCAGGACACTACTAATGGGTTTTTTGTTTTTTGGAAAAAAAAAAAGATATGCACATACTGGTCCCACTATTATTCTGTGTTCTAATGGTTCAACATATATTTTCCAGAGATTAACATTTTAAACATTGCAATGAAATTAAAAATCAGGAAAAAATTTAAAATAAAATGAAATAGAAATAAAAATATAAAATAAAAGTGAAAAGTTAAAATATATAAAAAATTATATGTATATATAACCAGGAGAGGTGTTCTTGTTTATTATGTGTGTATATATATTTTATTGTAAAACTATGGTTGATAGAGAGGGCCCTCGGTGTGTGCCCTATAGCTAAAACGATAATGGGTTCTACATTAGATATGGGAAGGGGGTGTGTATATTACACATGATCTATATATGGTTGGGAGCTTCATATTCTATTTGTATATGTACTCCTAAGTGACCTTAGTTTAAATGGGAGTAAGAGTTGGAAAAGTTTCTTAGAAAGTCAGAATGCATATTTCAGATCTCATAGACGATGAAATATGAATGTAATTAAAATGTTAAAAATCTTAAAAATGCTAGAATACTAAAAATTGAGAATTGTTTGTGATTCTAGAAATTTGTAAGGAAACAATTTAGATCCACGTCTATGTTCATTCCTACCGGTTGGAGGGTGTCCAGCAGGAAGATCCATTTGGTCTCATTTTGTGAGATTTTGATTTTTTTGTTCTCACCCCTCCAATGTCCTTTAATTTTATCGATCCCATAGAATACCATACATGACGGATCTTTATTGTGGTAGTCTTTAAAATGTCTTGAGACGCTGTGTTTATGATATCCATTTTTGATGTTTGTTATGTGTTCCCTGATTCTAACGTGTAGCTGTCTTGTTGGCCGGCCCACGTATTGTATATGGCACGGGAATTCCAGTACATAGGTCACATGGGTACTGTTGCAGGTTATGAGCTCTTTGATGTTGTATTCTTTTCCATTGTTTGCTGATCTGAATGTTTTTATTTTCCTATTGTTTTTTTTGCTGCTTTTACACGGTAGGCATTTTCCGCACTTGAAAAAACCTTTCAGGTTTTTTATTATTTTGATCTGTTTTGGTGGGTCCAGAGCGTTATGCACCAATTTATTTCTGAGTGGAGGGGCTTTTCTATAGCTGAAACTGTTTTTTTTTGGTAATATGGAGTTCAGAATTGTGTCTGATTGTAGAATAGGCCAGTGTTTCTTAATTATGGACTCTGTAATTTTGTATTGTCTATTATAGCCTGTTAACTACTTAAGGACCACCTCATGCCGATGCACGTCGGCAAGGTGGCACAGGCAGGCAGAATCACGTATATGTACGTGATCTGCCTCCTGTGGGCGGGGGGTCCGATCGGACCCCCCCGGTGCCCGAGGCGGTCCCCTTTTGTCCAGCAGCGATCGGAGATGAGGGGGAGACCATCCGTTCGTGGCCCCCCCCTCGCAATCGCCGCCGGCCAATCAGATCATTCCTATGCTGCTGTATGCTAAACAGCAGCAAAAGAAATGATGTCATCTCTCCTCGGCTCGGTATTTTCCATTCCGGCGCCGAGGAGAGAAGACTGCAATGTGAGTGAAAACACACTACACACACAGTAGAACATGCCAGGCACACAAAACACCCCCTTTACCCCCCAATCCCCCCCAATCCCCCCCGATCACCCCCTAATCACCCCTCCCCCCCTGTCACACTGACACCAAGCAGTTTTGTTTTTTTTTTTTCTGATTACTGCATGGTGTCAGTTTGTGACAGTTAGTGTGGTAGGACAGTTACTGTTAGCCCCCTTTAGGTCTAGGGTACCCCACTAACCCCCCCTAATAAAGTTTTAACCCCTTGATCACCCCCCGTTGCCAGTGTCGCTAAGCAATCATTTTTCTGATCGCTGTATTAGTGTCACTGGTGACACTAGTTAGGGAGGTAAATATTTAGGTTCACTGTCAGTGTTTTATAGCGACAGGGACCCCCATATACTACCTAATAAATGTTTTAACCCCTTGATTGCCCCCAGTTAACCCTTTCACCACTGATCACCGTATAACTGTTACAGGTGACGCTGGTTAGTTCGTTTATTTTTTATAGTGTCAGGGCACCCGCTGTTTATTACCGAATAAAGGTTTAGCCCCCTGATCGCGGTGATATGCGTCACCCCAGGCAGCGTCAGATTAGCGCCAGTACCGCTAACACCCACGCACGCAGCATACGCCTCCCTTAGTGGTATAGTATCTGAACGGATCAATATCTGATCCGATCAGATCTATACTAGCGTCCCCAGCAGTTTAGGGTTCCCAGAAACGCAGTGTTAGCGAGATCAGCCCAGATACCTGCTAGCACCTGCGTTTTGCCCCTCCGCCCGGCCCAGCCCAGCCCAGCCCACCCAAGTGCAGTATCGATCGATCACTGTCACTTACAAAACACTAAACACATAACTGCAGCATTCGCAGAGTCAGGCCTGATCCCTGCGATCGCTAACAGTTTTTTTGGTAGCGTTTTGGTGAACTGGCAAGCACCAGCCCCAGGCAGCGTCAGGTTAGCGCCAGTACCGCTAACACCCACGCACGCACCGTACACCTCCCTTAGTGGTATAGTATCTGAACGGATCAATATCTGATCCGATCAGATCTATACTAGCGTCCCCAGCAGTTTAGGGTTCCCAAAAACGCAGTGTTAGCGGGATCAGCCCAGATACCTGCTAGCACCTGTGTTTTGCCCCTCCGCCCGGCCCAGCCCAGCCCAGCCCACCCAAGTGCAGTATCGATCGATTACTGTCACTTACAAAACACTAAATGCATAACTGCAGCGTTCGCAGAGTCAGGCCTGATCCCTGTGATCGCTAACAGTTTTTTTGGTAGCGATTTGGTGAACTGGCAAGCACCAGGGCCTAGTACACCCCGGTCATAGTCAAACCAGCACTGCAGTAACACTTGGTGACGTGGCGAGTCCCATAAGTGCAGTTCAAGCTGGTGAGGTGGCAAGCACAAGTAGTGTCCCGCTGCCACCAAGAAGAAGACAAACACAGGCCCGTCATGCCCATAGTGCCCTTCCTGCTGCATTCGCCAATCCTAATTGGGAACCCACCACTTCTGCAGCACCCGTACTTCCCCCATTCACATTCCCAACCAAATGCAGTCGGCTGCATGAGAGGCATTTTCTTTATGTCCTCCCGAGTACCCCTACCCAGCGAACCCCCCCAAAAAAGATGTCATGTCTGTAGAAAGCGCGGATATAGGCGTGACACCCGCTATTATTGTCCCTCCTGTCCTGACAATCCTGGTCTTTGCATTGGTGAATGTTTTGAACGCTACCATTCACTAGTTGAGTATTAGCGTAGGGTACATCATTGTGCAGACTAGGCACACTTTCACAGGGTCTCCCAAGATGCCATCACATTTTGAGAGACCCGAACCTGGAACCGGTTAAAAAAAAAATATAAAATAAAAAAAAGTTGTCGTTTTATTGTTCTCTCTCTCTCTATTCTCTCTCTATTGTTCTGCTCTTTTTTACTGCACTCTATTCTGCAATGTTTTATTGTTATTATGTTTTATCATGTTTGCTTTTCAGGTATGCAATTTTTTATACTTTACCGTTTACTGTGTTTTATTGTTAACCATTTTTTTGTCTTCAGGTACGCCATTCACGACTTTGAGTGGTTATACCAGAATGATGCCTGCAGGTTTAGGTATCATCTTGGTATCATTCTTTTCAGCCAGCGGTCGGCTTTCATGTAAAAGCAATCCTAGCGGCTAATTAGCCTCTAGACTGCTTTTACAAGCAGTGGGAGGGAATGCCCCCCCTCCATCTTCCGTGTTTTTCTCTGGCTCTCCTGTCTCAACAGGGAACCTGAGAATGCAGCCGGTGATTCAGCCAGCTGACCATAGAGCTGATCAGAGACCAGAGTGGCTCCAAACATCTCTATGGCCTAAAAAACCGGAAGCTACAAGCATTTCATGACTTAGATTTCGCCGGATGTAAACAGCGCCATTGAGAAATTGAGAAAGCATTTTATCACACCGATATTGGTGTGGTCAGATGCTTTGAGGGCAGAGATCTAGGGTCTAATAGACCCCAATTTTTTCAAAAAAGAGTACCTGTCACTACCTATTGCTATCATAGGGGATATTTACATTCCCTGAGATAACAATATAAATGATTAAAAAAAAAAATGAAAGGAACAGTTTAAAAATAAGATAAAAAAGCAAAAAAAATAAAGGAAAAAAAAAAAAAAAAAGCACCCCTGCCCCCCCGCTCTCGCGCAAAGGCGAACGCAAGTGTCGGTCTGGCATCAAATGTAAACAGCAATTGCACCATGCATGTGAGGTGTCACCGTGAACATCAGATCGAGGGCAGTAATTTTAGCAGTAGACCTCCTCTGTAAATCTAAAGTGGTAACCTGTAAAGGCTTTTAAAGGCTTTTAAAAATTTATATAGCTTGTCGCCACTGCACGTTTGTGCGCAATTTTAAAGCATGTCATGTTTGGTATCCATGTACTCGGCCTAAGATCATCTTTTTTATCTCATCAAACATTTGGGCAATATAGTGTGTTTTTGTGCATTAAAATTTAAAAAAGTGTGTTTTTTCCCCAAAAAATGCGTTTGAAAAATCGCTGCGCAAATACTGTGTGAAAAAAAAAATGAAACACCCACCATTTTAATCTGTAGGGCATTTGCTTTAAAAAGATATATAATGTTTGGGGGTTCAAAGTAATTTTCTTGCAAAAAAAAATAATTTTTTCATGTAAACAAAAAGTGTCAGAAAGGGCTTTGTCTTCAAGTGGTTAGAAGAGTGGGTGATGTGTGACATAAGCTTCTAAATGTTGTGCATAAAATGCCAGGACAGTTCAACCCCCCCCAAATGACCCCATTTTGGAAAGTAGACACCCCAAGCTATTTGCTGAGAGTCATGTCGAGTCCATGGAATATTTTATATTGTGACACAAGTTGCAGGAAAGAGCCAATTTTTTTTTTTTTGCACAAAGTTGTCACTAAATGATATATTGCTCAGACATGCCATGGGGATATGTGAAATTACACCCCAAAATACATTCTGTTGCTTCTCCTAAGTACGGGGATACCACATGTGTGAGACTTTTTGGGAGCCTAGCCGCGTACGGGACCCCGAAAACCAAGCACCGCCTTCAGGCTTTCTAAGGGTGTAAATTTTTGATTTCACTCTTCACTGCCTATCACAGTTTCGGAGGCCATGGAATGCCCAGGTGGCACAAAACCCCCCCAAATGACCCCATTGGCTACTAGGGGACCTAGTTGAAGGATAAGCATTAATAAGTTGGGACTACCTGTTGGTGAGTGATAGGAGTGAGAATAAGGACAGGGAACAAAGAGGGGGGGAGGGGTGTGGGGGGAGAGGGTGTAGGGGGAGGGGGGGGGGGTTGGGGGGTTTATTGGATGTGCCGATGCGAAGATGAAGTGTGTGTTGTAAATGAATAGAGGTAATGCAGTGAAGAGTGGTGAGGGAATAGATGAAAATTATACATAGTTGATTGGTAGTATCGGATAATAAAATAAAAAACGTGAGAATGTGTGAAACAGTGGATCTAAGTACAACGTAGTGGGGATAGAAATCTGGAGGTAATAGTGACAACCAACAGCGAGGAAACCATGACAGATGAATGGGAAAAATGGAATAAATCCTAAAATAATTAGATTAGGGGTTAGATGACATGCAGGCAGGGGACTCCATAGAGTGTCAAACTACATAATGTAATATTCTAGGCTAGAGAGGGGTAATCGCAGAAGGGCGATGATGTAGCACTGATAGGATTAGGTTACAAAGGGCCAAAATGGGTAAGGGTCAGCTACGGATTAGGAGTATGGATAACACAATAATCACACTGGGCCGGAGATTAACTGGTCCATAGTAGCACGTACTCTTGGGTAAAGGGTAGTGGATATAGACTGACCAAACCCCATTCATGGCAATAATAGGTGTAATATTGAAGGTTTGAGTTGAAACATGGTATAGTGGGGTAACTGTGAAGGAACATCTAGCTGTATGGAACTTAACCTGCGTGGTCAGTGATAGGGCTGCTCCCATGTATGGTCCATCTAAAGGAGGGGGCCAAACTCCGACGTAATGGGATAATTGATAAACAAAAAAGTAATATAAGTTAGGAATTAGAGGCACTCAAGGGGAAAAAAAGAAAACGGGTGTGTTATCAAATAACTGATAGCACACCCGTTTTCTTTCTTTTCTTTTCTTTTTTTCCCCTTGAGTGCCTCTAATTCCTAACTTATATTACTTTTTTGTTTATCAATTATCCCATTACGTCGGAGTTTGGCCCCCTCCTTTAGATGGACCATACATGGGAGCAGCCCTATCACTGACCACGCAGGTTAAGTTCCATACAGCTAGATGCTCCTTCACAGTTACCCCACTATACCATGTTTCAACTCAAACCTTCAATATTACACCTATTATTGCCATGAATGGGGTTTGGTCAGTCTATATCCACTACCAATTACCCAAGAGTACGTGCTACTATGGACCGGTTAATCTCCGGCCCAGTGTGATTATTGTGTTATCCATACTCCTAATCCGTAGCTGACCCTTACCCATTTTGGCCCTTTGTAACCTAATCCTATCAGTGCTACATCATCGCCCTTCTGCGATTACCCCTCTCTAGCCTAGAATATTACATTATGTAGTTTGACACTCTATGGAGTCCCCTGCCTGCATGTCATCTAACCCCTAATCTAATTATTTTAGGATTTATTCCATTTTTCCCATTCATCTGTCATGGTTTCCTCGCTGTTGGTTGTCACTATTACCTCCAGATTTCTATCCCCACTACGTTGTACTTAGATCCACTGTTTCACACATTCTCACGTTTTTTATTTTATTATCCGATACTACCAATCAACTATGTATAATTTTCATCTATTCCCTCACCACTCTTCACTGCATTACCTCTATTCATTTACAACACACACTTCATCTTCGCATCGGCACATCCAATAAACCCCCCCAACCCCCCCCTCCCCCTACACCCTCTCCCCCCACACCCCTCCCCCCCTCTTTGTTCCCTGTCCTTAATCTCACTCCTATCACTCACCAACAGGTAGTCCCAACTTATTAATGCTTATCCTTCAACTAGGTCCCCTAGTAGCCAATGCTGCCCCCCCTCTGTTTGTAGAGCCATCTATGGGGACTAAGTCCCGTTTGTGTTTACCAACACCTTAATGGATTGGGTGGCAATTTACTGCCACTCTTATTTCTTTTACACATACTGCTATTTATTTATTACCATTTTTTGTCATGATGTTTAATGTTTTTGTTTATTTTGTTCGGCTGACCCTAGGTGCCCTGTGTGGTCCGTGGCTGCCTGTGCCTTCCAAGCGGCGGACATGTGTTTCTCCTGGCAGGAGAAGACGCCCTGGTGTTCGTCTCCTGCTTGTCCTTGCGGAGCCCAGGGTTTCCTACCCACGGGCTCGCCTTGAACGCGCTTGCGCAGTAGCGCGGTCCGCGCACCTGCGCAGTGCGGAGAAACTGACCCGGTGACGTCAGACGCCTGCCGGCCGGCAGCGTCGTGGGCGTCTCTGGGTTGGGGAGCTCACTTAATGGGCCCTCGGGCCTGTGAGTGAGCATCTGAGCTCTCCCCATGATAGACTGCTGACGTGGGGCTGGGATGGAAGGGAGACCTTCAACACCTCACTGGTGTACATCTATAGGTACGTTATGTTCTCTTACCTTGGATATTATCCTCTACCTGACGCTATCTATTCTAGATACCTTCACTTGGATTTTATCCTGTATCTCATGTTACATTTGATACTATTTATTGACAGACTGCCATGCAACCCTGTGGTTATCTACCCTTAGTGGTGGACTTCCACACATTGTATCCTCCATGATGCCCCAGTGTTTGGAATTGGTTGGCTCTCCTGCTCATTACGGGCCACCCGACCCCCACGCCATCGCAAGTCTGTTCGTGGCTAGCATATGTATCACCCTTCGTTCCAACCATTATGGTGAGCCACATTACATGTTTCTATTGTTTATTAGCCTAGTGTAATCCCTCTTGTTTGCTCCCCTTTCCCCCCCTCCCTCTGTCTTCCCTGTCCCTGTGTTTTGTCTGTTCTTCCTCACCCTGTCCCCCACCCTCTTCTTCCCTTCCCTCCACTACCCCCTCCCCCGGTGTCCCTCCTAGTTTCCCCCCCCCTTCCCCTTCCCATGTTCCATCACCCTTACCCTCCTTCCCTCCTCCCTCTCCGCCCCCCCCTTTCCCCCCCCCCCTTTTTCCCTCCCTCCTTTCCCCCCCCTCCCCCTTCCCCTTCCCCCCAGTTTCCTTCCCCCTTTTCCCCTTGGCCCTCCCTTCCCTTCCCCTCCCGTCCCCTCAACATGTGTTTGGCTAAATCCATTGTATCCTTTCATCAGCTATTTTTGTGGCCCCCTACTTATGCTATGCATTTTTTAGAGGGCTCTAAACTATCCCCCTTGTCCGCCGCGGGGGAGAGTTGTTTAGGCGCCCCGGTGCCGCACACGATCACCCAATTATAGGGTAAGCCGAACTAGTAATTATGTTTTATTTTTTCCCCTTTCTACATGCTGTTTTTACGATCACTACTTGTAGTGTACTGTATAATGTTTTTGCTTGTATTGCATTATATTATTTGTCTTATAGATTGGTCCTCCTGAGGAAGCGATAATATCGCGAAACTAGTCGAGAACCAGACCAGTCAATACTTTGTCATTTTCAGATATTCTTTGGTGATCTTTGAATTTCTGTTTTTGCATTTTAATTTGTATACCATGTATTTTCTTTTTGTAATAAATTTCTTTTATATATTTTGTCTATCATCGTTTACCTGTACCGGTATAGTCCAGCCATTTTAGGGTGTGAACATCATGGGGCCAACATCAGCCACTGTCCCCTATGTCCCGCTCTCTTTTCCTTGTACATAATAATTTGGATGATGGTACGGTTTAAATTTTATTACCCTTATTATTTGAGGCTATACTCACAATTTGTGCAGAAGCAGCTGAATGTATTTTGGGGTGCAATTCCACATAGGCCCATGGCCTGTGTGAGCAATATATCATTTAGTGACAACTTTTTGTAAATATTTTTTTTTTTTGTCATTATTCAATCACTTGGGACAAAAAAATAAATATTCAATGGGTTCAACATGCATCTCAGCAATTTCCTTGGGGTGTCTACTTTCCAAAATGGGGTCATTTGGGGGGGTTTGTACTGCCCTGCCATTTTAGCACCTCAAGAAATGACATAGGCAGTCATAAACTAAAAGCTATGTAAATTCCAGAAAATGTACCCTAGTTTGTAGACGCTATAACTTTTGCGCAAACCAATAAATATACGCTTATTGACTTTTTTTTACCAAAGACATTTGGCCGAATACATTTTGGCCTAAATGTATGACTAAAATTGAGTTTATTGGATTTTTTTTATAACAAACAGTAGAAAATATCATTTTTTTTCAAAATTTTCGGTCTTTTTCCATTTATAGCACAAAAAATAAAAACGGCAGAGGTGATCAAATACCATCAAAAGAAAGCTCTATTTGTGGGAAGAAAAGGACGCAAATTTCGTTTGGGTACAGCATTGCATGACCACGCAATTAGCAGTTAAAGTGACGCAGTGCCAAATTGGAAAAAGTCCTCTGGTCCTTAGGCAGCATAATGGTCCGGGGCTGAAGTGGTTAAGAAGGCCATGCCTATATTTTTGTCCTTTTTCTTGGTGTTACCAGCTGGTTTTCCTTCTATTAGCGTGTTTCTGTCCATTCTTTTCACCTTGTCCTTTAAGTTTATTAGCTCCTTTTTGTTGTAACCTTTTTCAACAAACCTATTGATTATAATGTCTGCTTGTTCTGCATAATCATTTCCATTGCTGCAGTTTCTGTGTATCTGCATTAATTGTCCCTTTGGAATGTTCCCAATCCATTGTGGATGATGACAGCTGCTGGCTGGGATGTACCCATTCCTGTCGGTACTTTTAAAGAAGCTCCTGGTGTTTAGATATCCATTATTTTTGAAAATCTGTAGGTCTAGATAGTTGATACTTTGTTTGTTCCAACTACCGGAAAAGGAAATTCCATATGCATTACAGTTAATTTCATCAAAAAAGGCTTGTAGTTCTTCCTCTGTACCCCTCCACACAATAACTATGTCGTCTATATATCGACGGTATAGTTTCAGGTTTTTTCCCCTTATGCTAAAAATTTGTTCCTCCTCCCATCTGTTGAGAAAAATGTTTGCTACGCTCGGGGTGTATTTTGCCCCCATGGCTACTCCCTTGGTTTGGGTATAGTAATCCCCTTTATGCCAAAAATAATTATGGCTCATGGCCATTTCTAAGCCTTCCGTGATATATTTAATTTGCTCTCCTTTTAGATCAGTTTGTTTGTGTAGAGCCCACTCAACACTGCTAAGGCCATCATCCTGTCTAATGTTCGTGTACAGGGAATTAACATCTGTGGTTGTAGAAATCCATCTAAGTATGCTCCCAATCTTGAGAATAACGATTCAATGCCACTGATTATTGGTCTCCCTGGTGGTCTGGATTGATTTTTGTGTATCCTAGGCACATAGTAGATCACTGGGGTCTTTGCTGTTTCTGGGGTTAGGTATGTAGCTTCTTTTTTTTGTTAATATTCCTCTTTTTTCTCCTCTTTGGATGTATGCCTTTAATTTTTTTCTTATATTCTCCTTTTGGATTCCCTTTTAATTTCTTGTATGTATCTGGTGTTTTTAATAATCTTTCCATTTCCGTTTCGTAGTCTTTTTTATTAAGTATAACCAGCCCCCCCCCTTATCTTCCGTATCACTATGTTTTTCTTTTTCTCAATTTCTTTAATGGTGTTCCAAATTTTAGTATTTTTGTTTTTCTTTAGGTTAATTTTCCTTAAATCTCTCTCTACCATTTTTTTAAAAACTGCTAGACTTTCATTTTGTTGTGTTTTAGGGTTGAAAATGGAGTTATTCTTCAAATTTGAATGCTTGTAGTAGGGAATCTCCTGGCTAATTTGGTCCTTTACCTTCCTTTTTGCTGCAAAAAAAATTTTCATCTGATTGCCACTTGTAAACATGTTGGTTTTTATAATCGTATACATCTCGCTTAAACTTTTTTTGCTTTTTCTGTTGTATTTCCTTGTCATATTTCTTCATTGCTTCCTGTAGGTTGTGTTCTTTATCCTTATATTCCTTTGTTTCTTGAAACGGTATCAGTTGGTCTCTTAATTGTAAGTGTAACGAGCCCCTTGCTCGCTTGGTTCCACTCTCCCGACACTCCTCTGCAGCTATAGAATCAGATTGCAACGTCTGATGGTTCGGTCATCCAATGCTCCAGGATTAGAACTTCAGCTATGTGCCGTTCTAACCCAGTTGTGATAGCTCAGAACAAACACCAGGCAGGCTGTATGTAAGTTCAAACAGGAATCTATCTTTATTGACAAAATACAGGTTTTTATACACTCAAAGTGGAGGTGCAGACCTCCTGCTCATATTACTCTAACAATACAGCTGTAACCTAATTAACTTAATTAACATGAGCTAATTAACTAATCCCTTTAGACAGCCTAGATGACTCAGACATGACCGTTAGGCCATACTGGCCATCTTGTAGTTCAGAAAGTCCAATCAACATTATCACAATCAACATAGACTCTTCTTCACACAATAGCAGAGTTAATTAACACAAATAACAATGGGGATCTAATGACTCTTAGATCCCATAGTAGACTTATTTACAATACACATTTTAGCAGACAATAGACAGACAGGTGTTGGAATTGACATCAGCATCTCCTAACAGTATCTGTCCCAGCATTATGAATCAGCCACTATTCCAATATGGCAAATCCAGGGCCCCCAGACATACAGCTCACAAAAAGCACCATTCCCCCAAATGCAAGGGCCCCCGATCGATCGGCAAGAGGCTAGCATACAGTCCCTTCCAAAAGTCTCCTTCCCGGCTAGGTCTGTCACAGTAGGATTTCAGATTCTATGTTCTTTAGTTTATGTTGTCTCCTTACTATTAATTTCTGTAGTAAAGCATTTTCGCTTTCGTTGAAAAACCTGTACCATTCTTCCATCAATTCTTTATTATTAACTGCATCATTTGGTGAGATGTCCCACCTGAGTCTTCTTGGTGTAATGTTTTGGGAAATATACATTCCCAAGGTGGCCACATCCCACCAAACTCTTAGTTGTTTTTCAATGCTGTGTTTAAGTTGTTTAAAGAGACCGTCTATATCCTGTTTGTTGACCACTTGTTCTTGGTTGAAAACCTCTATTAAGTTGATAGTTCTATTGTTGGTATATTTAAAAATCTCCATTGCTGCAAATTTTTTGTTTAACGTAATATACGTAAACACTAAATAAAAGATGTATGAGATAAATCCACGCAATGGATTAGGTATTTTGTTATGGGTGTGGCTGCTGCCTCTACAGATACAATACCACCTAGGTGGAATGTATTAGAAAATGGTAAAAAAGCAGGAGTAGCATGGTGCTGCCCTTATGGAGATAAAACAGATTTTTTCTTTGTAGTGAACAATAACTCTATGTGTTACCTAGTATCCATAATTCCTAAAGTATTGCTTTTAAAGATGGTTATTATAAACCTGTGTGTGCCAAAAAAATTGAGTATTTTTATATTCAAATCTGTGACTGGTGCTGGATTCTTGCTAATAAAAGTAAAATAGCAACATAAGGTGCTTCAATTAATCAACAAAAGTGCATTATGCAAAATCAATGAAGTGACCAGTGCTAAATCATACAAATTCATACAAAATTGTGCAAGATGTATAAGATAAATCCGCGCAATGAATTAGGTATTTTATTATGGGTGTGGCTGCTGCCTCTACAGATACAATACCACCTAGGTGGAATGTATTATGGAGATAAAACGGATAGGGGGATACAATGCACCCCAAAGGGAGAGAAGGCCCTACAGAGGACAAAGGGAGTGGAGGCCTTTCAGATTTCCCTACAGAAGTCAAAATTACGGATAGAATCCAAGGGCAACCAGAAACATGGATACAAGGAACAGGGAAAGGGAGGAGGAAACACAACGAGAGGAGAAGATAGATCATACCTATAGACCACCGAAATGGGCAAGAAGAAACGATACAGAGGAAAGAGAGGGGAGACTAAGAAAAAGAAGAAGGGAATATTATGAAGTGGCATTTTTAATCTAAGTGATGTAAGTTTTAATGAAGAAGAAATGAAGGTATTGGATTTGGGCCTGAAATACGTTCCGGACAAAGAATTGGACAAATTCGAGGTGTACATAGACCTACAAAAATTTGTAAGGAAATTAAACATTAAAAATTTTTTTACAGCAAAAGAGAAGGAAAAGGATCAAATTAGCCAGGAGATTCCCTACTACAAGCATTCAAATTTGAAGAATAACTCCATTTTCAACCCTAAAACACAATAAAATGAAAGTCTAGCAGTTTTTAAAAAAATGGTAGAGAGAGATTTAAGGAAAATTAACCTAAAGAAAAACAAAAATACTAAAATTTGGAACACCATTAAAGAAACTGAGAAAGAGAAAAACATAATGATACGACCGGCCGATAAGGGGGGGGGCCTGGTTATACTTAATAAAAAAGACTACAAAACGGAAATGGAAAGATTATTAAAAACACCAGATACATACAAGAAATTAAAAGGGAATCCAAAAGGAGAATATAAGAAAAAAATAAAGGCATACATCCAAAGAGGAGAAAAAAGAGGAATATTAACAAAAAAGAAGCTACATACCTAACCCCAGAAACAGCAAAGACCCCAGTGATCTACTATGTGCCTAAGATACACAAAAATCAATCCAGACCACCAGGGAGACCAATAATCAGTGGCATTGAATCGTTATTCTCAAGATTGGGAGCATACTTAGACGGATTTCTACAACCACTTGTATCAGAAGGAAAATCATATTTGAAGGATAGTAGGCAACTGATCAAGGAATTGAAGGATTTTAAGATAGAACAAGAAGATTTTTTAGTGACCATAGATGTTAATTCCCTGTACACGATCATTAGACAGGATGATGGCCTTAGCAGTGTTAAGTGGGCTCTACACAAACAAACTGATCTAAAAGGAGAGCAAATTAAATCACGGAAGGCTTAGCAATGGCCATGAGCCATAATTATTTTTGGCATAAAGGGGATTACTATACCCAAACCAAGGGAGTAGCCATAGGGGCAAAATACGCCCCGAGTGTAGCAAACATTTTTCTCAACAGATGGGAGGAGGAACAAATTTTTAGCATAAGGGGAAAAAACCTGAAACTATACCGTCGATATATAGACGACATAGTAATTGTGTGGAGGGGTACGGAGGAAGAACTACAAGCCTTTTTTGATGAAATTAACTGTAATGCATACAGAATTTCCTTTTCTGGTAGTTGGAACAAACAAAGTATCAACTATCTAGACCTACAGATTTTCAAAAATAATGGATATCTAAACACCAGGACCTTCTTTAAGAGTACCGACAGGAATGGGTACATCCCAACCAGCAGCTGTCATCATCCACAATGGATTGGGAACATTCCAAAGGGATTATTAATGTGGATACACAGAAACTGTAGCAATGGAAATGATTATGAAGAACAAGCAGACATTATAGTCAATAGGTTTGTTGAAAAAGGTTACAACAAAAAGGAGCTAATAAACCTAAAGGAGAAGGTGAAAAGAATGGACAGAAACATGCTAATAGAAGGAAAACCAGCTGGTAACACCAAGAAAAAGGACAAAAATATAGACACAATTCTGAACTCCATATTACCAAAAAAAACAGTTTCATCTATAGAAAAGCCCCTCCACTCAGAAATAAATTGGTGCATAACGCTCTGGACCCACCAAAACAGATCAAAATAATAAAAAACCTGAAAGGTTTTTTCAAGTGCGGAAAATGCCTACCGTGTAAAAGCAGCAAAAAAACCAATAGGAAAATAAAAACATTCAGATCAGCAAACAATGGAAAAGAATACAACATCAAAGAGCTCATAACCTGCAACAGTACCCATGTGACCTATGTACTGGAATGCCCGTGCCATATACAATACGTGGGACGGACGACAGCTACACGTTAGAATCAGGGAACACATAACAAACATCAGAAATGGATATCATAAACACAGCGTCTCAAGACATTTTAAAGACTACCACAATAAAGATCTGTCATGTATGGTATTCTATGGGATCGATAAAATTAAAGGACATTGGAGGGGTGAGAACAAAAAAATCAAAATCTCACAAAATGAGACCAAATGGATCTTCCTGCTGGACACCCTCCAACCGGCAGGAATGAACATAGACGTGGATCTAAATTGTTTCCTTACAAATTTCTAGAATCACAAACAATTCTCAATTTTTAGTATTCCAGCATTTTTAAGATTTTTAACATTTTAATTACATTCATATTTCATCGTCTATGAGATCTGAAATATGCATTCTGACTTTCTAAGAAACTTTTCCAACTCTTACTCCCATTTAAACTAAGGTCACTTAGGAGTACATATACAAATAGAATACGAAGCTCCCAACCATATATAGATCATGTGTAATATACATCCCCCCTTCCCTTATCTAATATAGAACCCATTATAATTTTAGCTATAGGGCACACACCGAGGGCCCTCTCTAACAACCATAGTTTTACAATAAAATATATATACACACATAATAAACAAGAACACCTCTCCTGGTTATATATACATATAATTTTTTATATATTTTAACTTTTCACTTTTATTTTATATTTTTATTTCTATTTCATTTTATTTTTAATTTTTTCCTGATTTTTAATTTCATTGCAATGTTTAAAATGTTAATCTCTGGAAAATATATGTTGAACCATTAGAACACAGAATAATAGTGGGACCAGTATGTGCATATCTTTTTTTTTTTTCAAAAAACAAAAACCCCATTAGTAGTGTCCTGGGGGGTCACCGACCCGGAAGTCAGCTTAGATTCCAATAGGAAGTGGGGAAAGAAAGAATGCGGCCGAGGGTTAACGATGATGTTCTTTGCTGACAGCTCGGACCTCACGTTCCCTCATTAACATCAAAGCGCATGCGTGCTACCCGGGCTTCGGTCCATAATATCCCCAACAAAATGGCCGCCATAAGAATTCAATGGACAATTCCATTGGGCTTCGGTCCACAATATCCCCAACAAAATGGCAGCAATAACAACTCAATGGACAATTCCATTAGGCTTCGGTCCTCAAAACCTTAGCAAAAATGGCGATTCATTAGTAATTGCACCTATTATGGGCCACACTATTTAAACTCAGGAGGTGCAGCAAGATGAACGCCCCAGTAGAAGTCTGACGATGAAACGCGCGTAGGGCGGGCTACGGACGCCTTGCAGCACCTCTAACAAAGGGAATTCGATATCTTTTTCTTATGCTCATTTTTTCATTTGAAATGTGAGTACGTATATTTATTAAGCTTTAATAAAAGTTCTCTTATGGTTTTACGCGAAAATATCACACCATAACATGCAAGTAAAGTTTGGGGGACATCCTTGATTGCTACACAGTGGCAGACACTGTGACCGCCTATACCCCTGCAGGGGAAAGAAAAATCCAGTGAGTGCAAGCATTGTCAGAGCATGCAGACAAGGCACTAATTAAAGAACCAGCACCTGGATAAGAAGTTTTCCTACAGATATTTGATCCTCAAAGATTGAACACCTCAAAACACTCCAAAAAGAACTTTTTTCTCACAAACGGAACTTTTCCTATCCAATTAATACTGGTTACAGCACATCAGTCACTATTTATGATGGATAATTTGCACAATTTCATATGAATTTGTATGATTTAGCACTGGTCACTTTATTGATTTAGCACAATGCACTTCTGTTGATTAATTGAAGCACCTTATGTTGCTATTTCACTTTTATTAGTAAGAATCCAGCACCAGTCACAGATTAATAGAAAAACACTCAATTTTTTGGCACACACAGGTTTATAAACAATCATCTTTAAAAGGAATACTTTAGGAAATATGGATACTAGGTAACACATAGAGTTATTGTTCACTACAAAGAAAAAATCTGTTTTATCTCCCTAAGGGCAGCACCATACTACTCCTGCTTTTTTACCATTTTCTAATACATTCCACCTAGGTGGTATTGTATCTGTAGAGGCAGCAGCCACACCCATAACAAAATACCTAATCCATTGCGCGGATTTATCTCATACATCTATCCACCCTTCTTGCCCCCCAAAAAACATATGAATGTCCCAGAATCCAAATGAGACATCGTTGGGGATCTGCAAAAACATAAAAAGAAAATACCAGCGACAATCGAACCTGGCAGTCACCTCCCATATTTAACATGTACAAATATAATCACATCAAGTGTGGGCAAACATACAACTGGTACCTATTAGACTCCCACCTGCCTATCCTCTTTATTACCATTTCAGGAAGTCCCCAGCGAGAAGCCTCCGTGGCCGCCCCTATGCGAAAAGAATGGCCCGCATATTCCCCTGGAGAGAGACCACCCTTCGCTAAACACTTCCGCAGCACCGCTGTAAACTGAAATCTAGATAGGCACTGTCCGTCCCTGTGGATAAACAATGCCCCCCCCCCCCCCCCATTGGTCGAATATCCATGAACTGTCGCAAAGCTGTTACTGGACACAACTGGGGATCTCGTCCCCGAAGCAATTCCACCCTGACCCCTTTTCCTTCCTGATCCATTTTTGAGCGCCTAATCCAAATCAGCACCAACTGCTCTGAACACTGTACGTCACAAAACCTCAAACCTCCCACTACCTTTTTTGAAGGTGAAACCAACTCTATAATCCGGAACGCCCCAAAAAACGCCAGTGCGAAGGCCGCTCAAAACAGCACTTGCTCAAAGTGCTCAGAATACACCTTCTGTAAACTTGCAATAATCGTTCCTAACACTGCAAACAACACTGGGCATCTGGAGTCCTGTTTGTGCGAACCTTTTCTATAGCCCCTCAATGCCCTGCGAACCAGAAAGGATTTTGTGAAATCCCTGAGCCCTTTCAACTGAAACAAGAATGCCAATGCTGCCATCTTTTTCCCTATCGAAGGTCCCGAGACCCCTTTCGAATAATTTTTACAAATAAAACACAACACCCATACGTGCATGTCCTCTGAGTCCTCTGACCCTCTTACCTCTTCCATCAAAGCCAACCATTCCTGCCATACTTTGCAATAGGCCTTCCAGGTTCCAGCGCTGAGAGACTGCTGTATCAAGCCTGCGGTGATTCCAACGCAATTCTCCACAATTCCGAAGGGCATGTTTCCCCTACCCGCTTCGCCTCCAGTGCCAGCTTGCGAAATTCTTCCCACTGGAAACGAGACAAAGCATCCGCTAACTTATTGTCTACCCCAGGGATATGCACCGCATACACAAATGCATTGATGCGCAAACAACTGAGCACCAGGTATCTTAACAGTCTAACCACGGGCGGGGAAGAAGCCGAGATGTTATTGATCGCCCAAACCACCCCCAAGTCGTCACAATTGAACCGGACCTTCTTGTTACGTAACTCTTCCCCCCACAGTTCGACGGACAAAACAATGGGAAATAGTTCCAGTAGGACCAAATTGCGAAGGAAACCCGACTCTCTCCAGCTCTCCGGCCATGGCCCTGCACACCACCTACCTCGGCAATACGCACCGTACCCCGCCGTTCGTTGCTGACCGGACCCGTTTGCCACATGGAGCGCCCATTAAAGCACTCCAAAAACGCGTCCTCACTTTTAAATCTGCCTGTAATTCTCTAGTCAATCTGATGAAGTGATTGGGAACTTTCACCCCAGCCGTGGCCGCCGCCAACTGCCTACAGAATATACGCCCCATGGGAATGATTTTGCATGCAAAATTCAGTTTTCCCAACAAGGATTGCAATTCCTTCAAACGCAGCTTACGCCTCTTAACTGCCATACTCACCTCCTCTCGTAGGGCCACCACCTTGTCCTCCGGCAGCCTACATTCCATGGCCATGGAATCAATAGTAATACCCCAAAAAAAACAACTCCGATTTTGGGCCCTCTGTCTTGTCCGCCGCCAACGGGATCCTGAAATTCTCAGCCAAGTGTTGCAACGTCCCTAGCAACACCCCACAACAACGGGAGTCAGGGGGGGCCTACACACAAGAAATCATCCAAATAAGGGATAATTGAATTAACCCCCGCCACCTCCCTAACCACCCATTCCAAGAACGAGCTAAACGCCTCGAACAGTGCACAAGAAATCGAACAGCCCATGGGTAGGCAACGATCGACAAAATAAGACCCTTGCCAACAACACCCCAACAGATGAACGCTTTGGGGGTGTACCGGCAACAATCTAAACGCCGATTCCACATCAGTTTTTGCCATGAGGGAGCCCCTGCCATATCTCCTAACCCATGCAACAGCCGCATCAAATGATGTATAAGTAACCGCACAAGCTTGCGGGTCAATACCATCATTCACTGAGCCGCCTTTTGGGTAAGATAGATGATGTATCATCCTATATTGACCCACCTCTTTTTTCGGAACCACTCCCAATGGGGAAACTATTAACCCTGGCAACGGCGGAGCCGGAAATGGTCCAGCCATGCACCCTAACGCAACTTCCTTAAACAGCTTAGCCGACACCACCTCCGGATGCCGGATTGCCAACCTCAAATTTTCCGCAATAGGCGGAATCTCTCGCACTGAGCTAGAAATTTGAAAACTACCCTAAATCCTGTTTCCAATAATTGCGCCGCCGCCCTATCCGGATACCTATTTAGGAATGGTAGCATCTTTTCTAATCTCACCGGCGTCATCCCTTTTTCCAGCGACGTCACCTGTGCGGCCCTTTCCTTGTCTGAAAGGAATGCGTCCCGCTGCATCCCGAGCATTCGTGTTTAAATCGACATGAGTTTTCCGAACCGACAAGTACTTTCATTGAACTGCCAGCACACCCCTCTCTTTTTTGGGGCCGGTGAACCAATGGAGGAGGTGCTGCCGACCCCCCCTGGAAAAAACGGGCTCGTAGCCCTGGAAGAAGTCATCAACTTCATCCAGAGACTAATATCCTTATGGTCCCATCTAATCAAGGGACGAATGGCCTTCTGCTGACGAAATTGCTTGTCGTACCAAAGCCATGCCAAACCCCCATAAACCCTATATGCCTCGCTGATCGCCTCCAGGTAACAGAATAATGCTGAGCAATTCTCGGGGGCTTTTTCCCCGATCACGCTTGCCAAAATCGCAAACGCTTCCAACCAGTTTGCAAACGTGCGCGGAATGAGTCTGTACCTCCTTTTTTCTTCTTCTTCGTTTTTACTCTCATCTGGCTTTACCCTGTCTAAATTAAACTTTTCTAGTGGGAGCAGGGAAAAAATCTCCACATATTCGTTTTTCCAAATTTTTTCCCTCACCTCTTTTTTTAAATGCGCCCCTAGAGGTCCCTCGAAGCATACGTAGACTTCACACCTCACTGCATCAGCCAGTCTCACTCTATCCACATCCTTCTCCTGCGTTGAAGCTACCGTAGACTCTCCCACGCCGTCACCTCCCATCTGCATCTCCGCCACCACCGACATCGCCGTCCTACGCGGAGGATCCGTCACGTCCACTTGTGGGTTGCGCTACCCAGGGGGTAATTGGGGGCGATGGCTGTTGAGCCCCGTTCTCTAATCGGCGCAGCAGGTCCCGCACTGAATCCCATAAGCTCTCATCCCCCCTTCCCAGCGTACCCTGCACTTCACTACCACCACTAGTCCTATTCCCAGATAACAACCTAGGGACATTTTTTACAAGAGTAGGAACTGTTTGCTTACCTGGCTGCCTTAGGCGAGAGGACCCACCAGCCGTCCGTCCAGACCCCACCGCTGCCTCCTGGGGATCGTCGCTCAGCTCACCCTCCTTGCTGCTGCTGCTGTTGCTACACAGGTGTCTAGCTTGCTGTCGCTCTGGCTCTGTCCTGCTGCGTCCTGCAGCCCGAGCGACTGGAGGGGGGGCGACATATCTGTGAGAGCTCCGCCCTCCCTGCGATCTGCGCTCAGCGGTGACGTCATCATCAGGCGCCTCGGCCGGCGAACAGGCAGCGTCCTGGCCAACCCTCCCAGGCCCAGACCTGAACCTGGAGGCGGGGCCTCCTGACTGACGAACCTGACCTGTCGAACCTCTGCCATGAGGTAAGATGGCGCCATCATGTGGCAAGCCGCCGGCCGCATCCACGGCATGGCCAGCGCCCGAACTACCCCTCCTCCCACGCTGGGCAGTCACCCCGACTGGAGCCTCGCCGGAGGTGGCCGCCTGCTGACTCTGCGAATGGGCACCCTTGGAGGGGACCGACCTGGTGGCCTGTGAAAAGTCCCCCCTCCTACACTATGCTGCGAATGGGAATGAGGAGCAGGACCCCCACACGCCGACCGGGCTGTCTGCTTAGCCGGGGGTCCTGAGGGGACAGTGGCTCCCCAGTCTCCGATGAGGCCTGGGAGCATTGTCGGGGCTAAGGCGCTCCAGAGGTCTGGATCTCCTAGCCCGTGTTGAGGCAGGCCTCACTTTAGATGGGCCCTGCCTTACCCCAGCTCCTTCAGAAATTACACACTCCTCCCCTCTACACTGATCCCCCAATCCCTACAGGGAACTGAATTCCTTAAACCCCTCCTCATTATTAACCTATTCCTAAGCTACTTGCACCGTGTCATGGCTGCACTGCGCTTCCTCTTCAATACAGCTCCGTACATGTCTTGCCCCATGGTCAGCTGTGAGGCCTTAGACTGTTCAACACCCACTATTGCTCAAGAGGAAGATTGTCCTTTAATAGTCAAGTGCCCTGACCCCCTCTCCTGTTAACCTATTCAATACTGGGCACTTTTAGCCCTTCCTACCCAGACCAATTTTCAGCTTTCAGCACTTTCACACTTTGAATGACAATTGCACGGTCATGCAACGTTGTACCCAAATTAAATTTTTGTCATTTTTTCACACAAATAGAGCTTTCTTTTGGTGGTATTTGATCACCACTGGGTTTTTCCTTTTTTGCCAAAAAAAACAAAAAAATACCAAAAATTTATAAAAAAAAAGTTTTTCTTAGTTTCTGTCAGAAAAGTTTCTAAATAAGTAATTTTTCTCCTTCACTGATGTGCGTTGATGAGGCCTCACTGATGTGCACTGATAGGCTGCTCTGATGGGCATTGATGAGGCGGCACTTATGGGCACATGGGTAAAGAGCCACTTCATCCGCTCTTACCGAGATTGGGGTTGTGTCGTGTCCCAGGGACACAGCTTGCCAGCGATTGCCGGGCTGCACGCCCCCGTGGAAGCCTAAGAGCAGTGAGACTGCGGCAATGTCATATGAAGTCATCCCAGAACGAGAGGAGATTCCACCAGCCGTCATTTGACTTTACGACAGACAGGAGGTGATTAAAGTTCTTCAAGTTATAAATTACCAAACAAAGACAACCCTTAGACTGATTCATTGGAGCCAGGGTGATGGACTGGTGTGTGGGTGACTGCCATCCCCTGTACCGTTAGGAAAGATCAAGCTGTTACCAGCGGCATTTACCACAGACAGGAATGCTTACAATGATCAGCTTTTATTTATTCATGTAGAACCTTTATGCCCCAAAAAGAAACTGTTGCTGTAACTTCTTGCATAACTGTAGTGTGATCTGGAGTTTGGCTTTATTTGTTATTGTATCTAAATCTGCTAGGAAAGGGCTCAAAATTTCAAGTCCTGAGCTACTAGCCAGGCCTCAAGGGTTACTCGCCACCAGTTGCCCCACCCAACCCCTACCCTGCCCCATCCCTAATTCTGCCCCTAAACACATAAATTATCTAACGAAATTACACTTAAATGTTTTATGCAGAATTAAGCAACTTTATCCGTGCCCAACAATGCAGCCTCACCTGTGCTCATCAATGTAGCCTAACAGTGTCCACCAATGCAGCCTCATGCATGTCCACAAATGCAGCCTCACCCATGTCCACCAATGCAGCCTACCCGTGTCCACCAATGCAGCCTGCCCGTGTCCACCAATGCAGCCTACCCATGTCCATCATGCTGCCTACCCATGTCCATCATGCTGCCTACCCATGTAAATCATGCAGCCTACCCGTGTCCATCATGCTGCCTACCCGTGTCCATCATGCTGCCTACCCGTGTCCATCATGCTGCCTACTCGTGTCCATCATGCTGCCTACCTGTGCCCACCAATGCAGCCTGCCCGTGTCCACCAATGCAGCCTACCCATGTCCATCATGCTGCCTGCCTGTGTCCATCATGCTGCCTACCCATGTCCATCATGCTGCCTACCCATATAAATCATGCAGCCTACCCGTGTCCATCATGCTGCCTACCTGTGTCCATCATGCTGCCTACTCGTGTCCATCATGCTGCCTACTCATGTCCATCATGCTGCCTACCTGTGTCCATCATGCAGCCTACCTGTGTCCATCATGCTGCCTACCTGTGTCCATCATGCAGCCTACCTGTATCCATCATGCTGCCTACCTGTGTCCATAATGCTGCCCACCTGTGTCCATCATGCTGCCCACCTGTGTCCATCATGCTGCCTACCCGTGTCCATCGTACTGCCTACCCGTGTCCATCATGCTGCCTACCTGTGTCCATCATGCTGCCTACCTGTGTCCATCATGCAGCCTGCCTGTGTCCATCATGCTGCCTACCTGTGTCCATCATGCTGCCTACCTGTGTCCATCATGCAACCTACCTGTGTCCATCATTCTGCCTACCTGTGTCCATCATCCTGCCTACCTGTGTCCATCATGCAGCCTACCTGTGTCCATCATGCAGCCTACCTGTGTCCATCATGCTGCCTACCTGTGTCCATCATGCTGCCTACCTGTGTCCATCATGCAGCCTACCTGTGTCCATCATGCTGCCTACCTGTGTCCATCATGCAGGGGAGCAGAGGAGATTAAGAGCATTGCCGGCTGAATAAGAGTGCAGAGAGACATCACTGGAACAGCTTTGATTTCAATTGCTGTGTTCCCGCCGTTCGGCATCCCGTACAGCCCCGCCCAGTGGCTGGGGAACTTTGATACACGTCAACTGTCCCGGGATTGGGCGAGTGATCTGTCTATCAAATTCCCCAGGACCAGGGGGCGGGGCTGTGTTTGACAGCAAGTGCGAGGAACACTAGGCTATTGAAATAAAAGCCTGTAATGATGTCCCTCACACTCTGATCATCCAGTCGTCTCTCTCCTTTCTCTTCCCCTCCACGAGCGCTGGAAGATGGTCTCCCATACAACCCGCTGGCCGGTGGTGCTCGCCCCCCCCTCGCTCCCAGGCAGCCCCTCCTCACCAGCCCTCAAAATCCACTCACAAAATGTGAGCAGGCGAGTGGAATTTTTAAGGGCTGTGCTAGTACATGTAATACTCGCCTCCTCCCAGACTAATAATACTCCTGTCCAAATGTGCCCCTGTGCTCCTTCATCCAGAGTAGGGGCCCTCTAATAAAGGAGGTGTGTTTACTGGCCGGATCATTAGAAAAAACTGAGAGAGTCTAAAAAATTAATATGAACGCAGCCACTATTTGGGTTTTTTTATACTACTTTAAGTTTAATTTGTTTAAAGAAAATTACTACAGAACTTTTACTTTATGTGGTCCTGGTTAGCACTGGTTAGCACTGGGGTGACAAACTATCCAGATTTGAACCCACTATTCTGTTCTTTAATTTTAAAATATATTGTCCAGTTTTCACAGGACACAGGTGCTATTCTCTAGAAACACCAAATAAACCCAATGTAAACTAAACAGATATGTACTCAGACTACAAAGATAAACAACTAGCTTGCCTGAGTACCCCTTTGGGGTGTAGAGGCCGGCTGCTTGGGAACCAGATCATTTAGATAATCAGCAATGCTTTAACCACTTGCCGACCGTGGTCTCTGCGGTGGATTCGCTGCAAGATCACTTTTATCAGTGGCGGGAGAGGGTCCCCCTCCCGCCGTGATCCGGGGCCCTCCGCCACTTACCAGAGCCATCGGTAGCAGCGGAGGTGATCGCGTCTGTCTCCTTGCTGTGTCTGGAGACGAGTGAGGCTAAGATGGCACCCACTCGTCTCCATGACACTGCAGGGCGGAACCGACTTTAAAACGTCACTTCCGCCCATACATCTTAAAGGCACATTTTTTTCAATGTCATTTTTTTAAATGACCTTTTTTTTTTTAATTGCATTTTAGTGTAAATATGAGATCTGAGGTCTTTTTGACCCCAGATCTCATATTTAAGAGGTCCTATCATGCTTTTTTCTATTACAATGGATGTTTACATTCCTTGTAATAGGAATAAAAGTGACACAATTTTTTTTTTCTAAAACAGTGTAAAAATAAATAAAATCATGTAAAATAAATAATAAAATTTTTTTTTTTTTTTAAAACCCCCCGTCCCGATGAGCTCACGCGCAGAAGCGAATACATACTCGAGTAGCGTCCGCATATGAAAACGGTGGTCAAACCACATATGTGAAGTATCGCTGCAATCGTTGGAGCGAGAGCAATAATTCTAGCCCTAGACCTCCTCTGTAACGCAAAACATGCAACCTGTAGAATTTTTTAAACGTCGCCTATGGAGATTTTTGAGGGAAAAAGTTTGACGCCATTCCACGAGCGGGCGCAATTTTGAAGCGTGACATGTTGGGTATCAATTTATTCGGCTTAACATTATCTTTCACAATTTAAAAAAAATTGGGCTAACTTTACTGTTGTCTTATTTTTTATTCAAAACAGTGAATTTTTTCCAAAAAAAAAGCAGGATTGTAAGACCGCTGCGCAAATACGGTGTGAAAAAAAGTATTGCAAGGACCGCCATTTTATTCTCTAGGGTATTAGAAAAAAATAAAATATAATGTTTGGGGATTCTAAGTAATTTTCTAGCAAAAAAAACTGTTTTATGGTTGTAAACCCGAAAAAATAAAAAAATAAAAAACAAACCCTGTAAGACAAAGGCATAATGATCTAGTATGCATACTAGCTCCGGTGCTGTGATTGGCCGGAGTCGCCAGTCACTGCACACTGCTGATAAAACGGCACAAGCGAACCCTTTCTTTAGTGCCCATGCGCTTGCATGATGTTGATGCAAGCTTATATGGTAAATATTTCCTAAACCATGCAGGTTTAGGAGATGTTTACAGTACCTACAGGTAAGCCTTATTATAGGCTTACCTGTAGGCTTACCTGTCAGTAAAAGTGGTGTAACTAGGTTCACAACCACTTTAAGAAATCAATAAGATAAATTTATGGGTCCAGTGCTATTCTTAGATATTTCAATGCTGCTCCTGCCCCTCCACTCCAATCTCACAACCATACTCCCTTCACTTTTAGGCTGCATACACACCTGAGCATAAAGTCTTTGAGCATATTTTCAGCATTTTTTGCACGTTTTTATGCACGATTTTAGTGCATTTTTATGCATGCGTTTTTGAGCTTTGCTATTTTTTTATTAGCCAATAGAGAAAACTATCATCTTTTGCATCATTTGTTGCTAGGTATTTCAGCTTTTTTTAGCTTTTCCATTAGCTTTAATTTCTTTTTTTTATTATTTATTTCATTTATTATTATTTTTATTCATTAGGGTAAGGGGTTAGCGTTAAGGTTAGGTTAGGGTTAGGATTAAGAGTTGGGATTAGGGTTAGGATTAGGGGTTAGGGTGTCAGGTACCTTGGTTGGAGGCCGAGTTGACGAGAGGGCTTCCCTTGCGGTTCTGGTCTGAGCACCCCTAAATGAGATGACAGAGGTACAAGGCTCAAAGAAGCATGGGTGCCAGTAGCTTGATAGTAGGTGACTGCCACAGTCAGGGGCGTAGCCAAGGTGAGCCAGGGTCATACATGGTAAGACAGCAGGGTGGTCAGATGACACCTACATGTCACTGCACACTGGATATTAACCTGCGCTCAACTGTGTGCTGGTACATGTGCACGAGCATTAGCATTAGTTGCAGAAGAATTAGCATTAGCTGCAGAAGAATTAGCATTAGCTGAATTAGCTCCCTGACATAGGGTTACTTATTATTTCTTTTATTTTTTTGTTAGGGTTAGGATGTTAATACTACTACTACTACTACTACTACTATAATAATAATAATAATTATAAGAAGAAGGAGAATAATAATACATGAATAAATAAATGTAAGATAAAGATCCACATACTGTAAAAAGATGTGCCTTGCAAGATAATCTGCTTTATTTGGCCTACGATTTATCCCCTTGGTTTCTAGGGTCAGCAACTAAGCATGTCTATGCACCTTATTCTGCTTGTATGTAAAGCTGCCCGGGGTATTATGACTGTTCCTTCCATTAAAACTTCTGCCCGCTTATTTATATAAGAAATCTGGGCACTTACATTTTACATAGGCTGTACTTTTGTTTTTCATGGTTGTGCCTTTACAACACATTGATGGGGATATGTCATATTTCTTTATTAATATTAATACTACAATATCTAATAATGAATTCTAAATCTGGTTAAGGGCCATACAATGACATATAAGGAGGTTATAAAAGTAAAAAGAGCACGTAGCGGGACTTTATATAAGCACACGGGAGCAGTAATAAATAAAAATTAATAGCTTTTAATGAATTCAGATTATCATAAAGTTTTTATATTCAAATAATTCAATGCATTTTGCTATATATAAACAATTCATTGAAGCCACAAAAATATACATAAATACATATTCCAACAAGGAATCAATACATGATATAAAATATAGAAAACATTTAGAACATGGATGCATGATTGGGTTGATAAAAAATACAGATTAGGAGATCAAAAATAAAATTTATAAAAAAGGAAAAACAATTGTAATGGAACGGCCTGACCAGATGCATCATTGTATACACTAGGTTGTTGTTGGCTCTACGCATTTCAAGGTCTTTATGCCTATCATCAGGAGCAAAAAACCATAGTGATAATCTAAAAAATAATGAAAATAGAAAATTTATTAAAACAGAAAAAGAAAAAAAAAACATGCACGCAGTGGTGTGTGCGTCTGTGGTTTAGCCGGGCCTTGCCTGTCTGTCCCGTTCGAGAGCTGCGACGCTCACTGCGGACCTTCCCTCCGCCCTGTTGTGACGTGGGGTGGGCGGGGTTTGTCCTCACTGCACATCGAC
This sequence comes from Aquarana catesbeiana, assembly GCF_042186555.1. Lineage (NCBI taxonomy): Eukaryota > Metazoa > Chordata > Amphibia > Anura > Ranidae > Aquarana > Aquarana catesbeiana. The sequence continues at coordinate 147,391,240 of NC_133330.1, forward strand.
GTCACACATCCCGGCCGGACACGCTGGCGTCTTCTTAAGCGCAGCGCTGCCGACCGAGTGTTTGCTATCTGCTGGCACATTGGGGGGATGACATGGTTGGTGCTGCCAGCTGTGGGACCATTGAGGGGCTGGTTCCTGAGCTGTTGGCGTTCTTCCCTTCTCTCCCTATCTGTGGACCAACGTCTGACATTGGGGATATGTTTGCGGGGGCATGGCCATTATGGGCTTCTTCCCCGCATGGATTTCACACTCTGCACGGAACACACCTGCATTTGTCCACCATCATGCACTTAGGCACCTTTGTTTGGAGTTATTCTGATTCAGGTACACACATTTCCTTCTTACCATCATTTCTTTGTTTCTCATTTCCAGTCTATTTCTCCCTTCACCCTTTTCTTTGTTTTCACCTCTACTCTTCTCTTTCCTGTACACTTATTTCCTTCACCTTTTCTTACTTCCTTTTATTCACCTCCTGCTTTTGTCAACTTTACAGCAACCCCTTTTTTCTTCCCAGATTTGTTTCCATTGATCCACTACTTTTTTCCACATTGTCACCCTTGCGGGGCGTCGTTCATTCTTGTGTTCTGCCCACCGCAGCACGTCCCCTCAGCTCCCGTGCGGGACCCATTTAGTTCGGTCTGGGGATTTCATGGCCGCACCATCACTGTGAGGACCACCATATAAGTGTATGGGCAGGTTGGGTCCAAGAGAGGTGGGACCCTTCTTGTCCGTTCTGTGTTTTTTTTTTTTTTTTTCTTTTTTTTTTTAATAAATTTTCTATTTTCATTATTTTTTAGATTATCACTGTGGTTTTTTTGCTCCTGATGATAGGCATAAAGACCTTGAAACACGTAGAGCCAACAACAACCTAGTGTATACAATGATGCATCTGGTCAGGCCGTTCCAATTACAATTGTTTTTCCTTTTTTATAATTTTTATAAATTTTATTTTTGATCTCCTAATCTGTATATTTTATCAACCTAATCTTGCAACCATGTTCTAAATGTTTTCTATATTTCATATCATGTATTGATTCCTTGTTGGAATATGTATGTATGTATATTTTTGTGGCTTCAATGAATTGTAAAGTTATACAAATGGTTATATATAGCAAAATGCATTGAATTATTTGCATATAAAAACTTTATGATAATCTGAATTCATTAAAAGCTATTAATTTTTATTTATTACTGCTCCCGTGTGCTTATATAAAGTCCCGCTACTTGCTCTTTTTACTTTTATTATCTAATTGGGATGGAGGGGGGGACCTGAGCGGCACCCCTATACCTCACTCAAAGTCCCACCAATGTTCTCTTCTTACATATACTAACCAATCAGGGATGTTAAGCACACGGCCGCATTAACCATAGGAACTTTTTCAATACCCACACGCCTGCTTGTCAGCCGTTTAAATGTTTTCCCATTTAGCATATTACTTCCTTATTTAAATATATAATTTTACTCTTTAGCTATTTATTCTCTGTTTGTTTTTTTTTTCTTTTCCTTTATTGCTCTTTTACTATTTATTTTTGTTCTTTTTCCTTACATGCACGCAGTGGTGTGTGCGTCTGTGGTTTAGCCGGGCCTTGCCTGTCTGTCCCGTTCGGGAGCTGCGACGCTCACTGCGGACCCTCCCTCCGCCCTGTTGTGACGTGGGGTGGGCGGGGTTTGTCCTCACTGCGCATCGACGTCACACATCCCGGCCGGACACGCTGGCGTCTTCTTAAGCGCAGCGCTGCCGACCGAGTGTTTGCTATCTGCTGGCCCATTGGGGGGATGACATGGTTGGCGCCACCGGCTGTGGGACCATTGAGGGGCTGGTTCCTGAGCTGCTGGCGTTCTTCCCTTCTCTCCCTATCTGTGGACCAACATCTGACGTTGGGGATATGTTTGCGGGGGCATGGCCATTATGGGCTTCTTCCCCGTATGGATTTCACACTCTGCACGGAACACACCTACATTTGTCCACCATCATGCACTTAGGAACCTTTGTTTGGAGTTATTCTGATACAGGTACAAACATTTCCTTCTTACCATCATTTCTTTGTTTCTCATTTCCAGTCTATTTCTCCCTTCACCCTTTTCTTTGTTTTCACCTCTACTCTTCTCTTTCCTGTACACTTATTTCCTTCACCTTTTCTTAATTCCTTTTATTCACCTCCTGCTTTTGTCAACTTTACAGCAACCCCTTTTTTCTTCCCAGATTTGTTTCCATTGATCCACTACTTTTTTCCACATTGTCACCCTTGTGGGGCGTCGTTCATTCTTGTGTTCTGCCCACCGCAGCATGTCCCCTCAGCTCCCGTGCGGGACCCATTTGGTTCAGTCTGGGGATTTCATGGCCGCACCATCACTGTGAGGACCACCATGTAAGTGTATGGGCAGGTTGGGTCCAAGAGAAATGGGACCCTTCTTGTCCAGTCTGTGTTTTTTTTTTTTTTTCTTTTTCTGTTTTAAAAAATTTTCTATTTTCATTATTTTTTAGATTATCACTATGGTTTTTTGCTCCTGATGATAGGCATAAAGACCTTGAAACGTGTAGAGCCAACAACAACCTAGTGTATACAATGATGCATCTGGTCAGGCCATTCCAATTACAATTGTTTTTCCTTTTTTATAATTTTTATACATTTTATTTTTGATCTCCTAATCTGTATATTTTATCAACCTAATCTTGCAACCATGTTCTAAATGTTTTCTATATTTCATATCATGTATTGATTCCTTGTTGGAATATGTATGTATGTATATTTTTGTGGCTTCAATGAATTGTAAAGTTATACCAATGGTTATATATAGCAAAATGCATTGAATTATTTGAATATAAAAACTTTATGATAATCTGAATTCATTAAAAGCTATTAATTTTTATTTATTACTGCTCCCGTGTGCTTATATAAAGTCCCGCTACTTGCTCTTTTTACTTTTATTATCTAATTGGGATGGAGGGGGGGACCTGAGCGGCACCCCTATACCTCACTCAAAGTCCCACCAATGTTCTCTTCTTACATATACTAACCAATCAGGGATGTTAAGCACACGGCCGCATTAACCATAGGAACTTTTTCAATACCCACACGCCTGCTTGTCAGCCATTTAAATGTTTTCCCATTTAGCATATTACTTCCTTATTTAAATATATAATTTTACTCTTTAGCTATTTATTCTCTGTTTGTTTTGTTTTTTTCTTTTCCTTTATTGCTCTTTTACTATTTATTTTTGTTCTTTTTCCTTACATGCATGCAGTGGTGTGTGCGTCTGTGGTTTAGCCGGGCCTTGCCTGTCTGTCCCGTTCGGGAGCTGCGACACTCACTGCGGACCCTCCCTCCGCCCTGTTGTGACGTGGGGTGGGCGGGGTTTGTCCTCACTGCGCATCGACGTCACACATCCCGGCCGGACACGCTGGCGTCTTCTTAAGCGCAGCGCTGCCGACCGAGTGTTTGCTATCTGCTGGCCCATTGGGGGGATGACATGGTTGGCGCCACCGGCTGTGGGACCATTGAGGGGCTGGTTCCTGAGCTGCTGGCGTTCTTCCCTTCTCTCCCTATCTGTGGACCAACATCTGACGTTGGGGATATGTTTGCGGGGGCATGGCCATTATGGGCTTCTTCCCCGCATGGATTTCACACTCTGCACGGAACACACCTGCATTTGTCCACCATCATGCACTTAGGCACCTTTGTTTGGAGTTATTCTGATTCAGGTACAAACATTTCCTTCTTACCATCATTTCTTTGTTTCTCATTTCCAGTCTATTTCTCCCTTCACCCTTTTCTTTGTTTTCACCTCTACTCTTCTCTTTCCTGTACACTTATTTCCTTCACCTTTTCTTAATTCCTTTTATTCACCTCCTGCTTTTGTCAACTTTACAGCAACCCCTTTTTTCTTCCCAGATTTGTTTCCATTGATCCACTACTTTTTTCCACATTGTCACCCTTGTGGGGCGTCGTTCATTCTTGTGTTCTGCCCACCGCAGCATGTCCCCTCAGCTCCCGTGCGGGACCCATTTGGTTCGGTCTGGGGATTTCATGGCCGCACCATCACTGTGAGGACCACCATGTAAGTGTATGGGCAGGTTGGGTCCAAGAGAGATGGGACCCCTCTTGTCCGTTCTGTGTTTTTTTTTTTTTTCTTTTTCTGTTTTAAAAAATGTTCTATTTTCATTATTTTTTAGATTATCACTATGGTTTTTTGCTCCTGATGATAGGCATAAAGACCTTGAAACGCGTAGAGCCAACAACAACCTAGTGTATACAATGATGCATCTGGTCAGGCCATTCCAATTACAATTGTTTTTCCTTTTTTATAATTTTTATACATTTTATTTTTGATCTCCTAATCTGTATATTTTATCAACCCAATCATGCAACCATGTTCTAAATGTTTTCTATATTTCATATCATGTATTGATTCCTTGTTGGAATATGTATGTATGTATATTTTTGTGGCTTCAATGAATTGTAAAGTTATACAAATGGTTATATATAGCAAAATGCATTGAATTTTTTGAATATAAAAACTTTATGATAATCTAAATTCATTAAAAGCTATTAATTGTTATTTATTACTGCTCCCGTGTGCTTATATAAAGTCCCGCTACTTGCTCTTTTTACTTTTATTATCTAATTGGGATGGAGGGGGGGGCCTGAGCGGCACCCCTATACCTCACTCAAAGTCCCACCAATGTTCTCTTCTTACATATACTATATAAGGAGGTTAGCTTAGCTGACTCCATACTATAGGAATGTCAGGAATGTGCTATCCTCCCTAAAAGGTAATGTTGCTTTCAAAGTGGTTGGTCAGATCATCTGTGCCATGCTACAAAGATGGGGGGAATCTGTGGCAGAAAAGGCATCTATAGCTAAGTAATATTGTTACATTTTCTAATATTATTACATTTATTATCTGTATCTGTTATACTTACAAGTGTTTGTGTGATCTCTCTTGGCACATCTCGAATAAAACCCCAAAACTTAAAGTGGTTGTAGACCCTAATTTGTCATTTTTACCTAGAGGTAAGCCTATAATAAGGCTTACCTCTAGGTAAAATTAATATCTCCTAAACCTGTACGCTCTGAATGCCCGGTTGAAGGTCCGGCAGATGCTGTCAGACCTTGCCCGGAAGAAGACTCCTGCGCGCATGCGCAGAAGTGACGTCATTGCGGCTCCAGCCACTCACAGTGCTGGAACTGCGAACCCGGAAGAAACGCAGAGGGCAAGATGTCAGCTCCTTCAGCATGGACTGGGCTGCGATACAGGGGCTTCAATCTAAGGTATGGTCTTCATAATGAGCTAGTAAGCAGGGCCATTGGCAATCACAGCCAGTAAACCAATCAGGAGACAGAGGGGTGGGGCTGAATCACGGCTCCATGTGTGAGTGGACACACAGAGCCGCTGGTCTGGAGTGCAGGAGAGAGGAGCCAGAAGCACCAGCATGGGACCCGAGAAGAGGAGGATCAGGGCTGCTCTGTGCAAAACCATTTCACAGAGCAGATAAGCGTAACATGCATGTTATTTTAAAGAAAAAAAACAATGCCTTTAAGGTAATCTTTAAATGATTGTAAAGTCTTGTTTTTTCCCTATATAAATAACAAACTTGTTATTCTTACCTGCCCTGTTGCAGTGGATTTGCACAGAGCAGCCCGGATCCTCCTCTTCTCTGGTCCCCTCTTCTGTGCTCCTGGCCCCTCCCTACTGTTCAGTGACCCCCAGCAAGCAGCTTGCTATGGGATCACCCGAGATGAGTCACAGCTCTGTGTGTATATTCAGACACCAAGCCCTGACCCGCCCCCTCTCTTCCCTGATTGGCTAGCTGACTTTGATCAACAGCAACAGGAGCCAATGTCACCGCTGCTGTGTCTCAGCCAATTAGGAAGGAGAATCTGGGATGGCTGAAACACTTGTGGACATCACTGGACAGAAGGAGACCTCAGGTAAGTATTGGGGGGCTGCTGCACACAGAAGGCTTTTTATCTTAATGCACAGAATGCATTAAGATAAAAAAACCTTCTACCTTTACAACCACTTTTAGTTAGTATTTCATATTATTTGAACAATTTTATTGAAACACTGACAGTTTCATAAACATACATTTTACTGTACTCTAGACCCCAAAGGAATCATGGACTGGTTTTTATAGAGTAAAAAAGGAAATGTCACATGCTTGTCCTAGTTTTTAGGTTTGATACACTGCTAACACAAGTGATGCTCTACATGCAGCTCCCAACCTCTATCAGCCGTATTCTAATGAGTGTGATGTAAATGCCATAAATTGTATTCCGCTTAACAGAATTGTATCCACATTTAGGGTGTTAAAATCAGAGAAATATGTATAGAATCACTGATTTTAACACCCTAAATGTGCATACAATACTGTACTTCTTGAGGACCGAATTGGGCCATTCCTGGTCATTATGACATGTTATATAAAAGTATAAAATAAGTAGATAAAAAAGGTCAAATATTGCTACTTCAATAAATATGCTAGGATATGTACTCAAATATACTCAGAGAATGTATCTCAAGTACACTCAGCGCTTCTCAGCATGCACCTCAAATACTCTCAGCACAATGCTCCATTCCACACATTACACTCAGCACTTTTTATTTTATACATCCGCACCATGCATTTCAGTGCACTTTATAATGCACCCCAATATGCACACTGCAAAATGCAATTTCACTCAGTACTTTAAAGTGGAACTAAACCCATTGATTTAAAGGTTTCCCAAAAGAGTTAATTTCAAATCACACAATGAATGATATGTCACAACTAGGGATGAGCTTCGAGTTGGAGTCGAACCCATGTTCGACTCGAACATCGCATCTTCGAATTGCGAATTATATGGGCCATTTGTGCCAAATTCGAGTGATGCGTCACGGCCCATAATTCACTGCGGCATCGCAGTGCATTGCTGGCTGATGATTGGCCAAGCTTGCACTATGACCCGCATGCTTGGCCAATCACAGCGCTGGCTGTACAGAGAGCCATAATTGGCCAAAGCCACGGTGGCTTTGGCCAATTATGGCTCAGAGGGTTTAGTACAAGCCCCACACTATATAAGGCCGCCTGCACGTCGGCCCTCTTTCGTGTGTTCTGGCGTTGAGAGAGAGATAGAGAAAGAGAGAGACAGTGTCATTTGATTTAAGTTAGAGTAAGCAGATAAGTCAGTTAGCTGCACTTACAGTGTATTGTGTATATATATATATGCATCCTAGGTGTTGTGTATATATATATATATATATATATATATATATATATATATATATATACTGTATTTAGTTTAGCTATATCCGTTCCTGTTATTCTCTTCCTACTGACAGGCAGGCAGGTGTTTTTACAGTTTTACAGCTACCTGAAGAAAATTACTGGTGTTCTTCTGATCCTATTAGTCTTATTAGCTACAGTATTTACAGTTAGTGTAGTGCGTCCTCTGCACAGTGTGCACCTAAAGCTACGTGAAGCAAATTGGTGGTGTTCTTCTGATCCTATTAGTACCGCAGGCAGCTGCAGTATTTACAAGTTAGTGTAGTGCGTCCTCTGCACAGTGTGCACCTAAAGCTACCTGAAGAAAATTGGTGGTGTTCTTCTGATCCTAATGGTACCGCAGGCAACTGCAGTATTTACAAGTTAATGTAGTGTGTCCTCTGCACAGTGTGCACCTAAAGCTACCTTAAGAAAATTGGTGGTATTTTTCTGATCCTATTAGTACCGCAGGCAGCTGCAGTATTTACAAGTTAGTGTAGTGCGTCCTCTGCACAGTGTGCACCTAAAGCTACCTGAAGAAAATTGGTGGTGTTCTTCTGATCCCATTAGTACCGCAGGCAGCTGTAGTATTTACAAGTTAGTGTAGTGCGTCCTCTGCACAGTGTGCACCTAAAGCTACTTGAAGAAAATTGGTGATGTTCTTCTGATCCTAATAGTACCGCAGCAGCTGTAGTATTTACAAGTTAGTGTAGTGTATCCTCTGCACAGTGTGCACCTAAAGCTACCTGAAGAAAATTGCTGGTGTTCTTCTGATCCTATTAGTACCACAGGCAGCTGTAGTATTTACAAGTTAGTGTAGTGCGTCCTCTGCACAGTGTGCACCTAAAGCTACCTGAAGAAAATTGGTGGTGTTCTTCTGATCCTATTAGTACAGTACTGCAGGCAGCTGCAGTATTTACAAGTTAGTGTAGTGCGTCCTCTGCACAGTGTGCACCTAAAGCTACCTGAAGAAAATTGGTGGTGTTCTTCTGATCCTATTAGTACCGCAGGCAGCTGCAGTATTTACAAGTTAGTGTAGTGTGTCCTCTGCACAGTGTGCACCTAAAGCTACCTGAAGAAAATTGGTGGTGTTCTTCTGATCCTATTAGCACAGTACCGCAGACAGCTGCAGTAGTTACAAGTTAGTGTACTGCGTCCTCTGCACAGTGTGCATCTAAAGCTACCTGAAGACAATTGCTATTGTTCTGCTCCTATTAATACCACAGGCAGGCAGCTACAGCATTTACAGTTAGTGTACTGTGTCCTCTGCACAGTGTGCACCTAAAGCTACCTGAAGAAAATTGGTGGTGTTCTTCTGATCCTATTAGCACAGTACCGCAGACAGCTGCAGTAGTTACAAGTTAGTGTAGTGCGTTCTCTGCACAGTGTGCACCTAAAGCTACCTGAAGAAAATTGGTGGTGTTCTTCTGATCCTATTAGTACCACAGGCAGGCAGCTGCAGTATTTACAGTTAGTGTACCGCGTCCTCTGCACAGTGTGCACCTAAAGCTGCCTGAAGAAAATTGCTGTTATTCTGCTCCTATTAATACCACAGGCAGGCAGCTACAGTATTTACAGTTAGTGTACTGCGTCCTCTGCACAGTGTGCACCTAAAGCTACCTGAAGACAATTGCTGTTGTTCTGCTCCTATTAATACCACAGGCAGGCAGCTACAGTATTTTCAGTTAGTGTACTGTGTCCTCTGCACAGTGTGCACCTAAAACTACCTGAAGAAAATTGGTGGTGTTCTTGTTATCCTATTAGTACCGCAGGCAGCTGTAGTATTTACAAGTTAGTGTAGTGCGTCCTCTGCACAGTGTGCTCCTAAAGCTACCTGAAGACAATTGCTGTTGTTCTGCTCCTATTAATAGCACAGGCAGGAAGCTACAGTATTTACAGTTAGTGTACTGTGTCCTCTGCATAGTGTGCACCTAAAGCTACCTGAAGAAAATTGGTAGTGTTCTTCTGATCCTATTAGTACCACAGGCAGGCAGCTGCAGTATTTACAGTTAGTGTACTGCGTCCTCTGCACAGTGTGCATCTAAAGCTACCTGAAGACAATTGCTGTTGTTCTGCTCCTATTAATACCACAGGCAGGCAGCTACAGCATTTACAGTTAGTGTACTGTGTCCTCTGCACAGTGTGCACCTAAAGCTATCTGAAGAAAATTGGTGGTGTTCTTCTGATCCTATTAGTACCACAGGCAGGCAGTTGATTCTGCTAGCTGCAGTATGTCTGGAAGGCCAACAAGGAGAGGCAGACAATCACAAGCCAATAAAAGAGGGCAAGCAGGCTCTGTGTCTAGAGGCAACAGTGCTGGTCGTGGAGATGGTGCATCCTCATCAGCACGTGGCCTTGGGACACGCTTGTCCTTTTTTTCGGCAGCTGGCCGTGTTAAGCCGCAACATGCGGAAGACTTGGTATAGTGGATGACCAAGCCGTCCTCATCCTCCTCATCCTCTCTCACCCAGGCTCAGGGTACTTTGTCTGGCAAAGCAGCTGCCAACGCGGCCTCTTCCCTAGGCTCAATGGCATCAGTCACTCCTTCCCTAGCCCCACCATGTTCCAAAAGTTCCTTGGTGTGGTCCGTTTTTGAGATGAGTGCATCAGATCCTACCGCTGCTATTTGCAACATATGTCTCAAGCATATCTCGCGTGTCCAAAACATCACCCGCTTGGGCACCACATGCTTGACCAGACATATGTCGACCTGCCATGCAGTTCGTTGGCAAGCGTACCTAAAAGACCCACACCAAAGAACAAAGCGGACCTCTCCTTGCTCCTCCTCAATTGGGATCTCCAACCCCACTATACCTTCAGTCCTCTCTGAAACCTGCACTGAGAGGAATAAAGGTGTAGAAATAGGTGTGTCACAGCCAAGTACTTGTGGGCAATCTGCTATCGGTACACCAACATCAGATTGTAAAAGGCAAATTTCCCTGCCCCAGCTGCTGCACCGCCGAAAGAAGTTCGCTCCCAGCCATCCACATGCCCAGCGGTTGAATGCTAGCTTGGCAAAATTGAGCACTTTACCTGCTGCCTTTTTAGTTGGTAGACTCTGCCCCTTTCCGTGAGTTTGTGGAATGTGCGGTTTCTCAGTTGCAGGTTCCCAAATGCCACTTTTTCTCACAGAAGGCAATTCCGGCTCTCTACCGGCATGTGGAAGGCAATGTCTTGGCCTCGCTGGAGAGGGCGGTCAGTGGTAAGGTGCATATTACCGCTGACTCATGGTCCAGCAGGCATGGACAGGGATGTTACCTATCTTTCACCGGCACTGGGTGACTCTTCTGGCAGCTGGGAAGGATGCAGGACAGGGTGCAGTAGTGTTGGAGGTTGTTCCACCACCATGCCTCCAAAATTCTACTAGTGGTGATTCTGCCACACCTCTCTCCTCCACTCCTCCTCTTCTTCTTCCTCCATGGCCTCTTCCTGTGCTGATTTGTTCTCGGAACCAGTGGGGCTCCATAGGTGTTCAAGGGGCTACGCAAGCACACAGGCAAAAATATGCCATCCGGTGCTTGAGCTGGTGTGCTTGGGGGACAGGAGCCACACTGGGGCAGAGATTCTGTCAGCTCTGCAGGGGCAGGTTCAGAGGTGGTTGACGCCACGCCAGCTTAAGCCAGCTTAAGCCAATTTTTCTGCCCCTGTTTAACAGGGGCGTGTAATTACAATTTTTGATGCAATACTTTGCAGCAGGGCTCATTCTTGCACTCCAACTATAGTATCTGTGAGGGGTTGCAGTGTTGTGGCACCAGCACCAGTGCCCAAGGCCCAATATTTCAGCCCCTGTTTTACAGGGGCATGTAATTATAATTTTTGATGCAATACTTTGCAGCAGGGCTCATTCCTGCGCTCCAACTATAGCATCTGTGAGGGATTGCAGTGTTGTGGCACCAGTGCCTAAGGCCCAATTTTTCTGCCCCTTTTCAACAGGTGCATGTAATTACAATTCTTGATATAATATTTCACAGCAGGGCCCATTCCAGCGCCCACCAAGAGTAACTGTGTGGACTTACAGTGTTGTGGCACCAGTACCACCACCACCACCACCAAAGGCCCAATTTTAATACCACTGTTCAACAATGGCATGTAATTACAATTCTTGATCTAATATTTCACAGCATGGCTCTTTCCTGCGCCCACCAAGAGTAACTGTGAGGGCTTATAGTGTTGTGGCAACACCAACACCTAAGGCCCCAATTTTTGCAGTGTATATAGGACAGGCCCCTACTTTCAAACATCCAACTTACAAACGACTCCTACTTGCAAACGGAAGGAGACAACAGGAAGTGAGATGAAATCTACCCCTAGGAAGGGAAATTCTCTCCTGTAAGAGTTAATATGGGAAAAACATGTCTCCTCTCCACTGATGCTTTATCACCAATCCTTGTTTCACCAAAAACCCCAAATTTTCAAAAATCATTTGTCATTGGGACAGAAAGTGAGGTGAAATCTTCTGAAGAGGTGCACAGACAGCAAAACAAATGTTACAGGGGTGATATCCCTTCCCTGTGTTTCCCAAAAAGCTTAGAAATAGATTTTTTGGCTGGAGCTACACTTTAATAATGTACCAGTTCAAAATTACAAACAGATTCTACTTAACAACAAACCTACAGTCCCTGTCTTGTTTGAACCGCCTGTATACTGCTGTTCAGAGTATATAGGGCCTGTGGGCCCCCACGCCTTTCCTTTTTTAATTTGGGTGCGGGGTTCCCCTTAATATTCATACAAGACCCAAAGGGCCTGGTAATGGACTGGGGGTGGGGGTACCCATGACGTTTGTTCCCACTGATTTTCATCCATATTGCCGGGACCCGACATTACATTAAAGCCGCAAGCAGTTTTAAATGACTTTTTTTCCTTTAAAAATTACATTTTGTGCAGGGACTGTTCTAAGCACGGGAAACACGCGCCACTTTACAGGCATACTATAGACACCCCCCAGGTATGATATTTAAAGGAATATTTCGCTTTTCTTTTGCACTTTAAGCATCATTAAAAAAAAATTCAAAGTGTGGCGCTATTTGTTCTGTGTATAAAATATAAAAAACTAAACGTTTGAGTAGCATCAAAACATTACAATAAAAACAAAAAGAATGCCACGTGAACACATGTGACAGTGACTAGTGAGCAAAATAGTAGTAGTACATATATGTGTTCAATTCAGAAAAACATCAAAGACGATATCATGTATAAAGTCCATGACACAAAAAAATAAAAGTCTGTTATAACAGTGAAATGATGAACAGGTGTTTTCTTGTACGTGCAGAAAATTTAATTAGACCCGGTAGTCTGGTAGAAAAATGGACCATGGAAGACCAGAGGTGCACGGAAGTTTGAAAACAGTGCCAGGACCATCACCAGAAACTGTGGAGGCTTACCAGAAGTAGTGGCCTGAAATAGCATATGCTATACAGGTCAAAAAGGCTTGATGACCAACAGGTCTAGATGTGTTATCTGGTTAGATGTCATCACCCCACAGAACGAGGGGGGGGGGGATGGTCAGCACGACTTCCTCATTCGTAGATGTACCACCATAGGCCAAGCGAAAGATTCGTCTTGCGTGTGAGGGATAAAAACACTCACATAGTGTGATAACGTATAAACTTGGATTTATTTAAAAATTAGCAATAAAAACAGACTCACATTTGTTGAAGATAAGAATAGCATATAAATTGTGTAGTGGTAGTCGTGAAGGGTCCACCCGACATGTTTCAACTAAAAAAGTCGTCTTCTGGGGTGTGGAACCCTCTCACCCCACCGCTCTATATATGGACAGATAGATAATGACCCCCACTGGAAGTGTCCAAAACCGGAAGTGATTCAGATGACCTTATTTCCAGTTAGAGGGGCATATAATTCGTATTTTATTTATTTTTAAAATCATTCATTTTAAAAGACTAGACACTAAAGTCAGATACTTTATTGTAAGGCCAAATATTAAAATACTATGGCAGATATAGATTGGCATTGGTCCGGATGGTTAAATCCGTAACCAAGCCTCACTATCAATATCTCTATCTACTGAGTGAGAGCGCATCAGCACCGCTGCGCTCCACTCTCAGTACCAAGCCTCGTTTTGAGCGCGATGACGTAATAACGTCATGCCTATGGTTAGGTAACGATGGCGGTGCGCTCCAAAGCATCACCCAAGCCTCGCTATCAGTCAGCCAACGCATAACGTACCGCCGTCATGGATAACGACGGCGGTGCGCTCAAAGGCATTAACCAAGCCTCATTCTCAGTCCGTTGTCTACATCCAGCACAATCGCCATACACAGGAAGCAAAGCCCAACCTCCCAAAAAAGGGGCGGAAAGGACACCAAAGTGTCATCAAGGATGGGAGCATAGTACTGAGAAATGTGAGAACTTATAAAAATCCAGAAAAGTCATAATATTAAATAATAATAAATTAATGAGAACTTAAAAGTACCTACAAATGTCTCAAAGGCCAAAACAAGTTATAAAAAATTTGTTTTGCACAAAAATATGTGCTAAAAAATCGGGAACATTATCCCATAATCTAAAATGTAAAGATCCGGACAAAAAGCCTACCAGACACTACCAATGGGGGACATCGGAGCAATCTTATGTACGACAATAATGTCAGAATCACATATATAGTATATAAGCGTGATAAAAAACATAGAGGATCAGACAAAAAAAAGAAAAAGAAAAATATTCGTTATCGAGCTAGCATAAATAATAAATGTCCATATTCAGTAAGAAAAAAAAAAAAGGAGAGATCAAAACTAAATTTACGCCTGATTAATAAAAGAATTGATGTCCCAATCGACATTGATACCTTGCGGAAAATGGGACCCCAGTTCGTATAATCCAATATGTCTCCAGACGGGAGACACCCCTAAGAGTCGACCCTCCCCGCCATGGGGCCGTGTATTTGTCTATGATGAGGAACTGAGTACCAGCAGGATTTCTATCATGACATTCCCTATAGTGCCTAGGGACAGTATGCTTAGTGCTACCTGCCTTAATAAGGTTGATATGTTCAGAAACCCGTACAGTAAATGATCTAATAGTACGGCCCACATATTGTTTACCACAGGGGCAAGTCAACAGGTATACAATCCCGGTAGTGGCACACGTGCAAAATTGCTTGATTGCATATGTGCGGCCAGTTACGGTTGAGGCAAACTCGTGACTCGCCCTTCTGCCGCAAGTATTATACTGGCAAACCAAACATTTCTTGCAAGGAAAAAAAACAGTCCAATTATGAAAAAAAGATGGTTTCTTTGGTGGATCAATAACATTGGGTGCCAACTTGTTCCTAAGAGATGGAACACCTCTAAAAACCACCTTAGGGGTGTCAGGTAACAGTGGTCCCAATATTTTGTCCGTTTTTAGAACACCCCAATGATGCTCAAAAATTTTCTTAATATGTTTATGTTGCAAAGAAAAGGACGTCAAAAATGACCATTTAAATTCATCGTTGGACTGTTTGGGTTTGTCCTGCAATAGTAGCTGGCGATCTACATTGCAGGCATTCACAATCTCTCTATCCAGGTCGGACGGGTTATAGCCCTTTTCAATAAACCTGTCTTTAAGCATCCCAGCCTGAACCATATAGGTGTCTCGATCAGTACAGTTCCTACGCAGCCGTAAGAACTGGCTCCTAGGGACTGATTTGATCCAAGAGCCGTGGTGACAACTATCGATTGGTATGTAACCGTTTCTATCGGTGGACTTAAAATAAGTACTAAAACTAAATCCACCTTCTTTTCTATCAATGACCAAATCCAAGAAATGAACTGAAGTGGTGCTAGCCTCAAACGTTAGGGCAATACCCCTATCATTAGCATTCAAAGTCGTCATGAAATCAGTCAGGTCATCATGGCTACCCGTCCACAGGAGGAGGACGTCGTCTATGTACCGGGCCCACAACAGAAGATGTGGGTTGTCCATGGCATAGACGACGTCCTCCTCCAACTTGGCCATAAATAAGTTAGCTAAGCTGGGAGCAAACTTAGCTCCCATTGCCACCCCCTTATGTTGGCGATAGTAATTGCCATTGAACCAGAAATAATTGCGCTGTGTTGCAAACTCAATTAAATCCATAATAAAATTAATCTGGGGTGAAGCAAGGGAAACGTCCCTATCAAGAAAGCATTTTACAGCATCCACACCCTCACAGTGCGGAATACAAGTGTATAGGGACGCCACGTCCGCAGTGGCCATAATGAGGTCACCAGAATAGGGAACATTTGATAACAACCTGATCACGTCCTTAGTATCCTTTAGATAGGATGGCATCTTATGTACAGATGGCTGAAGAAAAAAATCTATGTACTTCCCGATTCTAGAAGTGACTGAGTCGATGCCACTAGTTATGGGTCGACCTGGGGGGTGGAGGGGGTCTTTGTGAACTTTGGGCAAATAATACATAACTGGGATACGAGGGGCAAGGGGAACTAAAAATGATCTCTCCTTTTTATTTAAAATATACGAATCATAGCCTTTGGTTATCAGCTTCTTCAATTCCTTTTTATACTCATGTGTTGGATTGTTTGGTAGCTCGGTATAGGTCTCTCGATCTCCTATAATGCGATGCATTTCATCTAAATAGTCTGTTTTATTTAGTAAAACTATGCCTCCGCCTTTATCGGCGGGGCGAATGACCAAGTTTTTATTTTCACATAGGGTTTTTAGGCCCACTGTAGATAAAGGATTATAGAATTTGCGTTTAGGTGGAATCTTCGCTAAATCTCGTATCACTAATTCCTTAAACAAATTGATAGTGGGTGGAAGTTGTGTTGGAGGGCTAAAGAAAAAGGGGTTGGATAAGTCTGAATGTACCGTGCCGGACGTTGCCGCCCTGGCTATATTTCTAGTAGGGTTCGAGATAATGTATCTTTGAACATTGATTTTTCTGATGGTCCTCCTCCACATTTGGCACGACAGCCAAATACCCATACCCCCAGAAATCAGCATAGGGGAAGAGGACACCAATCTAGAGGTAGAGGTAGAGGAGGTAATAGGGGAGACCAATATGGTTTTGATCACCAATATCGCGAACGGGAGAACTCATACCATCGTGGCTCCCCGGCTCGCTATCACCGCCCATACTACCCTAATCCCTCATCATACTATAGACATCCGCGAATTTCGACTTACAACAGATATTCCCCGTTACGTGATCATTATAATGAAAACGTCTGCCCATTCCCTAGTGCTGGGTACGATTCATCTCCTTATAAACAACCCTATCCAGACTCACGTGCTACTTGGGGTTTTCGCAAGGACACTCTGAACAGAAAAAGAGGTCCGGAAACAAGAGAGGGACCAGAGGAGGGAGGAGGGTTCAGAGATGAAAAACGAAAAAGAACTTAATGTGTCAGGGGGTATTTAACTTGAGCAACACTGTCCTCACGCAGGAAGAGAAGAGTGTCCTTAACAAAGGGCTTAAGTTTGCCCCCCCACACAAACTTAATAAATTTAATACGTTTATAGACATTCACAAGTTCATCAGAAAAATCAATGTTCAAAGATACATTATCTCGAACCCTACTAGAAATATAGCCAGGGCGGCAACGTCCGGCACGGTACATTCAGACTTATCCAACCCCTCTCTCTTCAGCCCTCCAACACAACTTCCACCCACTATCAATTTGTTTAAGGAATTAGTGATACGAGATTTAGCGAAGATTCCACCTAAACGCAAATTCTATAATCCTTTATCTACAGTGGGCCTAAAAACCCTATGTGAAAATAAAAACTTGGTCATTCGCCCCGCCGATAAAGGCGGAGGCATAGTTTTACTAAATAAAACAGACTATTTAGATGAAATGCATCGCATTATAGGAGATCGAGAGACCTATACCGAGCTACCAAACAATCCAACACATGAGTATAAAAAGGAATTGAAGAAGCTGATAACCAAAGGCTATGATTCGTATATTTTAAATAAAAAGGAGAGATCATTTTTAGTTCCCCTTGCCCCTCGTATCCCAGTTATTTATTATTTGCCCAAAGTTCACAAAGACCCCCTCCACCCCCCAGGTCGACCCATAATTAGTGGCATCGATTCAGTCACTTCTAGAATCGGGAAGTACATAGATTTTTTTCTTCAGCCATCTGTATGTAAGATGCCGTCCTATCTAAAGGATACTAAGGACGTGATCAGGTTGTTATCAAATGTTCCCTATTCTGGTGACCTCATTATGGCCACTGCGGACGTGGTGTCCCTATACACTTGTATTCCGCACCGTGAGGGTGTGGATGCTGTAAAATGCTTTCTTGATAGGGATGATTCCCTTGCTTCACCCCAGATTAATTTTATTATGGATTTAATTGAGTTTGCAACGCAGCGCAATTATTTCTGGTTCAATGGCAATTACTATCGCCAACATAAGGGGGTGGCAATGGGAGCTAAGTTTGCTCCCAGCTTAGCTAACTTATTTATGGCCAAGTGGGAGGAGGACGTCGTCTATGCCATGGACAACCCACATCTTCTGTTGTGGGCCCGGTACATAGACGACGTCCTCCTCCTGTGGACGGGTAGCCATGATGACCTGACTGATTTCATGACGACTTTGAATGCTAATGATAGGGGTATTGCCCTAACGTTTGAGGCTAGCACCACTTCAGTTCATTTTTTGGATTTGGTCATTGATAGAAAAGAAGGTGGATTTCGTTTTAGTACTTATTTTAAGTCCACCGATAGAAACGGTTACATACCAACCGATAGTTGTCACCACGGCTCTTGGATCAAATCAGTCCCTAGGAGCCAGTTCTTATGGCTGCGTAGGAACTGTACTGATCGAGACACCTATATGGTTCAGGCTGGGATGCTTAAAGACATGTTTATTGAAAAGGGCTATAACCCGTCCGACCTGGATAGAGAGATTGTGAATGCCTGCAATTTAGATCGCCAGCTACTATTGCAGGACAAACCCAAACAGTCCAACGATGAATTTAAATGGTCATTTTTGACGTCCTTTTCTTTGCAACATAAACATATTAAGAAAATTTTTGAGCATCATTGGGGTGTTCTAAAAACGGACAAAATATTGGGACCACTGTTACCTGACACCCCTAAGGTGGTTTTTAGAGGTGTTCCATCTCTTAGGAACAAGTTGGCACCCAATGTTATTGATCCACCAAAGAAACCATCTTTTTTTCATAATTGGACTGTTTTTTTTCCTTGCAAGAAATGTTTGGTTTGCCAGTATAATACCTGCGGCAGAAGGGCGAGTCACGAGTTTGCCTCAACCGTAACTGGCCGCACATATGCAATCAAGCAATTTTGCACGTGTGCCACTACCGGGATTGTATACCTGTTGACTTGCCCCTGTGGTAAACAATATGTGGGCCGTACTATTAGATCATTTACTGTACGGGTTTCTGAACATATCAACCTTATTAAGGCAGGTAGCACTAAGCATACTGTCCCTAGGCACTATAGGGAATGTCATGATAGAAATCCTGCTGGTACTCAGTTCCTCATCATAGACAAATACACGGCCCCATGGCGGGGAGGGTCGACTCTTAGGGGTGTCTCCCGTCTGGAGACATATTGGATATACGAACTGGGGTCCCATTTTCCTCAAGGTATCAATGTCGATTGGGACATCAATTCTTTTATTAATCAGGCGTAAATTTAGTTTTGATCTCTCCTTTTTTTTTTTTCTTACTTAATATGGACATTTATTATTTATGCTAGCTCGATAACGAATATTTTTCTTTTTCTTTTTTTTGTCTGATCCTCTATGTTTTTTATCACGCTTATATACTATATATGTGATTCTGACATTATTGTTGTACATAAGATTGCTCCGATGTCCCCCATTGGTAGTGTCTGGTAGGTTTTTTGTCCGGATCTTTACATTTTAGATTATGGGATAATGTTCCTGATTTTTTAGCACATATTTATATGCAAAACAAATTTTTTATAACTTGTTTTGGCCTTTGAGATATTTGTAGGTACTTTTAAGTTCTCATGAATTTATTATTATTTAATATTATGACTTTTCTGGATTTTTATAAGTTCTCACATTTCTCAGTACTACGCTCCCATCCTTGATGACACTTTGGTGTCCTTTCCGCCCCTTTTTTGGGAGGTTGGGCTTCGCTTCCTGTGTATGGCGATTGTGCTGGATGTAGACAACGGACTGAGAATGAGGCTTGGTTAATGCCTTTGAGCGCACCGCCGTCATTATCCATGACGGCGGTACGTTATGCGTAGGCTGACTGATAGCGAGGCTTGGGTGACGCTTTGGAGCGCACCGCCATCGTTACCTAACCATGAGCGTGACGTTATTACGTCATCGCGCTCAAAACGAGGCTTGGTACTGAGAGTGGAGCGCAGCGGTGCTGATGCGCTCTCACTCAGTAGATAGAGATATTGATAGTGAGGCTTGGTTACGGATTTAACCATCCGGACCAATGCCAATCTATATCTGCC
This sequence comes from Aquarana catesbeiana, assembly GCF_042186555.1. Classification (NCBI taxonomy): domain Eukaryota; kingdom Metazoa; phylum Chordata; class Amphibia; order Anura; family Ranidae; genus Aquarana; species Aquarana catesbeiana. The sequence continues at coordinate 147,410,908 of NC_133330.1, forward strand.
ATAGTATTTTAATATTTGGCCTTACAATAAAGTATCTGACTTTAGTGTCTAGTCTTTTAAAATGAATGATTTTAAAAATAAATAAAATACGAATTATATGCCCCTCTAACCGGAAATAAGGTCATCTGAATCACTTCCGGTTTTGGACACTTCCAGTGGGGGTCATTATCTATCTGTCCATATATAGAGCGGTGGGGTGAGAGGGTTCCACACCCCAGAAGACGACTTTTTTAGTTGAAACATGTCGGGTGGACCCCTCACGACTACCGCTACACGATTTATATGCTATTCTTATCTTCAACAAATGTGAGTCTGTTTTTATTGCTAATTTTTAAATAAATCCAAGTTTATACGTTATCACACTATGTGAGTGTTTTTATCCCTCACACGCAAGACGAATCTTTCGCTTGGCCTATGGTGGTACATCTACGAATGAGGAAGTCGTGCTGACCATTCCCCCCCCCCCCTTGTTCTGTGGGGTGATGACATCTAACCAGATAACACATCTAGACCTGTTGGTCATCAAGCCTTTTTGACCTGTATAGCATATGCTATTTCAGGCCACTACTTCTGGTAAGCCTCCACAGTTTCTGGTGATGGTCCTGGCACTGTTTTCAAACTTCCGTGCACCTCTGGTCTTCCATGGTCCATTTTTCTACCAGACTACTGGGTCTAATTAAATTTTCTGCACGTACAAGAAAACACCTGTTCATCATTTCACTGTTATCACAGACTTTTATTTTTTTGTGTCATGGACTTTATACATGATATCGTCTTTGATGTTTTTCTGAATTGAACACATATATGTACTACTACTATTTTGCTCACTAGTCACTGTCACATGTGTTCACGTGGCATTCTTTTTGTTTTTATTGTAATGTTTTGATGCTACTCAAACATTTAGTTTTTTATATTTTATACACAGAACAAATAGCGCCACACTTTGAATTTTTTTTGCTGTTACTTTTGGTCCTGAGTCTACGGGTGTGTTGGCTGCTTTTTTAGTTTACTTTTAGCGCAGCGCTGTACTTAACCCTTTTAATACTTTAAGCATCATTAAAATCACTGCTCCCGAAATAACGGACGTTTTAAAAACTTTTTTTTTGCATTGATACATGTCTCCTGAGGCAGGACCCGGGTCCCCAAACCCTTTTTAGGACAATAACTTGCATATTAGCCTTTATTAGCCTCTCCTGGGGCAGGACCCGGGTCCCCAAACCCTTTTTAGGACAATAACTTGCATATTAGCCTTTAAAATTAGCACTTTTGATTTTGAACGTTCGAGTCACCTAGACTTTAATGGGGTTCTAAAGTTCACGTGAACTCTCGGTCCGTTCGCAGGATCTGGTGCGAACCGAACCGGAGGGTGTTCGGCTCATCCCTAGTCACAGCTGCTTATTCTCTCAACCAAGCTGTTATCCCATCAAATGGCTGGCATCATAGTTGATCACATGTGCAATATCATAGCAACTGCAGATCAAACAGAAGCTAAGGTGGCAGCTTTCTGGGCTGTAAATCAAAGGAGGGTTTTGTTCAGCTTAAAGTGATTATAAAGCTATTTTTTTCAAATTAAAATAACAAACATGTTATACTTACCTGCTCTGTGCAATGGTATTGTACAGAGCGGCCCCAAACTTCCACTTCTGGGGTACCCTGCTGGTGCTTTCCGATCCTCCTCTTCTCTAAGTGCCCCCCATAGCAAGCTGCTTGCTATGGAGGGAATTGTGTGGGTGTGCTCCTGAGCCAGGCTGTGTGTATCAGATAGCGTGGCTTGGCACCACCCCCACTCTCTCCTTACAGGGTTTGACTGACAGCAGCAGGAGCCGATGACTCCCACTGCTCTCAGTAAAGCCTGTGAATGCAGAAAGAGAGTGTAATGTCAGGTAAGTGTTTAGGGAGGGGGAGGAATAGACAATGGAAGATTTTTTTTACCATAATGCAGAGAATGCAATAAGGTAACAAAAACTTTGCTTCAGAACCACTTTAAATACAGGTAGCCCTCTGTAGCATGTAAAAACAGTGTTTCATCATGTGTTTCAACACAACAGGCATTGTCAAGGGGCAAAGCTGGAACGTACTGTAAGTATCTTTCTTTTTTAATAAATGGTGTGAACAAAATAGTACACTATTGAGTTTCCTTTGTTTCCTCCCTCATATTGGATGTGATTTGATCTAGTTTGGCTGAGACGGATTTGGGTGGAGGTGCATCATGGCTACTAGTGAAAGTACCCTGAAAAAGCACTGTGAGGCCCCCAATTTGATGTCTAAGCATCTGGTATCAGTTGATTTGTGCCGTGGTGGTGGAACACTGAAGCAATCACACTGAAGAGAAACATTGCATTTATGTGTGCATTCTAGGAATTCATGAACTATTTTTTGTTTTGTTATTGGGAGGTTTTTCACTTCTGACTGATCACTAGGGATGAGCCTAGGTAAGTTCGACTCGAAGGTAAGTTCGACTCGAATATCGGGTGTTCGTTTGCTCGCAAATGAACCGAACATCGCAGGAAATTCAAGCGCCGTGGAATGCCCCATAATGCACTGTGAGATTGCACTGCATTGGCTTCTAATAATTGGCCAAAGCATGCAGCTGACCTGCATGCTTTGGCCAATCACAGCGCGCTCTTTGCTCTGGCAATCTAGTTAGGGAACTCTTAGATGGAATAGTCTGGGGGGGTTGAGCCGCAGGAGGAGCAACAGTCTGCATGGAGATGCGGGAGGAAACTAATACTGAATCCTATATGCACATTATATCTTCTGGCTCTAATTTTATTTAAAGTGTACTCAAATCCTTAAATATGATGGCAAAGACTTATCCTATTGGCATCCCATATTCCTATTCCCATCCAAGTTGTATCCCCCAATAAACAATAAAAACAAAGCTTGCAAAAGACTGTTCATTGGCTCTGGAAAGGATGTATGAAGTCTGGAAGTGGGGTGATTTGGAAGATTGTTTGTTATTAGCTGCATCACCAGGGCTACATTTGGAGGTCCCACTGAGATCTGCCTTCACGGTTAACCTGCTGGCCGTCACACTTAGCAACCGCAAAAGGCAAGGGAGACTTTGCCTGTTTTTCCAAGTTTTGGGGTACAACTAGGGAAAAAGACTGTTTGCTCTAAAATTAACTTTTGCCACATGCCTTGCAACTAAATTCCGAAGTGTCGCTAAGTGTCGTTGTCCATAACAACCGTCGAGGATCAGAGCTGCCATCACGCCCCTGCACTCAGTTGTTTCAATGGACACTCACTACCAAGAAAAGCCCTGCAACCAGTGACTATAACCTTGTGCTATCATCCGTGGCAACCACGCGTGCGCTCCGAAATACAAATATGTCCAGCGCTCTGCGTGGTGCGGGCATTGTTCACTGCATTGCAGAGAAGATAAAATGTTTGACTTTATTAATCCTGCTTAACACAGTAAAAGGAGTTGTGGATATCTGCTGTTGCCCCTAGTAACGGAAGGCAATCAGGGGGTGTCTTTGACAGGCTGTTGCATGGTCAGTCCCACACAGTAGGATATCACAGGAGAGACTTTACTATCTTTAATGGTGATCATTGTACAGTTTGCCTGCTTTCAGTCCAGCTCTGTGACGCAGTTTTAAAACTAAACCTGGACAGTACCTGCAATTCTTCAGCGCCTGTAACCAGGTGTCACTACAGCGCACACTGTCTGAAGCCTGCTTACAGTTCCTCGCATGGTGAACCAACGAGTGTGTGGGTGGAGTCACGCCCCAGCGGAGGACAGAAAATAACTCAGCTTGCTGCGCGCCAGACATGAGGTGGAGGAATATGGCAGAGGGTGATCAGAGGATGCCCGCTGTACAGCGATTGCCTGAAAGGCAGGACCGGGACCTGGTTGACACTGGCATCCGATTGGAACTTTGTGGGGGACTCACCTTGGGAGTGATCAGAGGAGTGGAGCAGCTATGCATGCTTTGTTCCAGGTGTCATCTACTGACAATCAGAGTCAGTGCCTGGGCCCAGTGCGGTCACTATGGGGATCCACTAACCCGCTTAGGGCCGGTGCAGCGGGAATCGAGATACTACATTATCCATCCGCTCACAGGACTATGCACGCTGCAGCCGCAGGACACTCGGAGGGCTGGAGAGGGCCAAGGATCACTTGCCATTGATGGCGAGGAGCGTACCCCAAAGTTCCGGGACATAGGAGGAGAACAGACTGCTTTGGAGACCCCTGGCAGCCTCCGGTTGATATCCAAGTAAGACCCTTGCTGTGCCCATCCGGAGGGAGCCCATGCTGCAGGAGGGAGTACCTACAGCTGAGCTGGATGAGGTGAGCAAGGGGCGGGTCATAGATTGGGGTTCAACCAGAGTGTTGGAGAGGTTCGGATCAGTGGAAAGGTTGTTTTCCTGGTCCTCCCCTGAGGGGGGCTCCAGTGAGGAAGAATGGGAGACCGGAAATTCCCCATCTGTTAATGCCCCATCTAATATACTGGAGGAACCACAGTCCCCAGCATGGACCCCAGCATAAACCAACAGGATCTTCACAAATCAGCTTTCCACTACCCAGACCAGGGTACCCACCTACAGGCAATGGGTCATTAAGGCTCCAAATGCTTGTGGCCTGCCAAGAAAAGGGAAAATTAGGGAGTTACCCCAACTCTCAAGATTCCAGCGGGAAGTGCAAAGGAGGGTAGCCTTGGAGTGGGGCTTTGATTACCCCTATGTCCCAACCCAGACCATGAACATCATTGATAGCTCACGGGGACAGTGGGACGATGACATGGTTTGGGATTTTCTGCATGTCCCCAAGCCACTCCGGGTGCCAGAGAGTGAAGTTTTGGCCTGTTTCAAGGGCATGAAGCAAAAGTGGAGCTTGGGACATGCAATTCACAGAGACCGGGTCCTGATTGTGAAGGCAGGTCAGCCTTCCAGGAGCCATTTGGTCTCAGTCAGAGGGGAGGGGGATGTTCAGAGGAGATTGCCGGATCCCTGGTTCTATGTGTGAGGAAGGACTGCTGTGTTGTGCAGCCCACATGGAGCCGGCCACCAGGACTGCAAAAACAGGGCAGGGTCTGGGTAGTTTTCCCTAATGACTTGAAAATTTTACAGGGACAGCTTTTGCCCACCACCCAGGGTGCCTGATGGAAGAAAAGATATCATGGACACTAGGGTGCACTGTCCCTGTTAAACCTTCCTGCTACCTGACTTTCAGGGGGGGGGCCCTCCAACTAGGAGCAACTAGAAGGTTTCTTTCCTTTGATGCTGGCATTTCTGCTTAGGCTGCACTCTGCAGGAGGTCTTTTAGACTCCTTTTTAGGGAGTGACAGTAAAAGCAGGGGATTGTACACCACTTCTCTTACATTTGAAAAAAAATGTGTGTGTTTATTCACTGAGTAGAGGATGAAAACCCCCTATACCTAGTGAATGTTGTATAGTTAGGGTATAGTTAGATTGTGTGTGTGTTCTGTCTTCTCTTAGGTCCACAGGGATGGGACGGCTGTCCATCCCCACCGTGGGATAACAGATGAAGACCTGCGGTAGGTAGAGTATTCCTTTCCCGGGAGTAGTGCTCTGCCTCCACTTGTATGGAAGTAGATGCAGGGATCTGTAGTCTAGGATGTATGTGTAAAATGTACAATTGTATATACATGATAAATATGTAAATATTATATTTTTGTACTTTTATACAAAATTTCCCATCCAAGTTGTTACCCTTTTTCCTCTCCAGCTAAATTTTAGGGGTGCCCTTTATTCCTGGGTCCAGGAGGAATTTTTCTAAATTCGTTTCAGCTGTGATTTTTGGTGTGGGGTGAATGTAGCACCCTCTACCAATAGGTAAGTGCTAGTAAGGTATTTTTACTAGGTTGTTCCAGCACAGGCAAATTTAGGCAGGCCTATGTTGTAAGCTAGGCCTGTCTGTTTTGATCTCGAGGCTGGGAGTGGTCAGAGTAGCTTTGGGCATTACCGCCTGTGCTCTGGCTCTGGGGCGCCTCACCCTGTTCCAGGGAGAAGGTTCTGGAAAGGGGCCTGGCCTGAAACTGGAGTGGCAGGCAGCTTGTGTGTGAGCCCTGACCAAACCCCATCAAGATTGGCAGGGGGCGGGTCTCATATATAAGCTGAGATGATTCTCCACGGGGGGGAGAGTCGGCTGGGTGAAGTGAGGAAACGAATACTAAATCCTATGTGCGCATTTATCTTCTGGCTCTAATTTTATTCAAAGTGTACTCAAATCCTTAACTATGATGGCAAAGACTTATCCTATGGGCATCCCATATTCATATCCCTATCCAAGTTATACCCCCAATAAAACAACAAAAACAAAGCTTGCAAAAGACTGTTCATTGTCTCTGAAAAGGATGTAGGAAGTCTGGCAGTGGGGCAATTTGGCAGATTGTTTGATATTAGTAGGGATGAGCTGAACACCCCCCAGTTCGGCTCCCATCCACCCATCCAGAACACGCGAATGGACCGAAAGTTCGAGCGAACTTTCGAACACCGTTAAAGTCTATCTAAAGTCTGAGAAATCAAAAGCAAATTTTAAAGGCTAATATGCAAGTTATTGTCCTAAAAAGGGTTTGGGGACCCGGGTCTTGCCCCAGGGGACATGTATCAATGCAAAAAAAAGTTTTAAAAACTGACATTTTTTCGGGAGCAGTGATTTTAATGATGCTTAAAGTGCAAAAATAAAAGTGAAATATTCTTTTAAATATCGTACCTGGGGGGTGTCTATAGTATGCCTGTAAAGTGGCGCATGTTTCCCGTGTTTAGAACAGTCCCTGCACAAAATGACATTTCTAAAGGAATAAAAGTCATTTAAAACTGCTTGCTGTAATGTAATGTCGGGTCCCGGTAATATGGATGAAAATTATTGAGAAAAACGGCATGGGTAACCCCCCAGCCCATTACCAGGCCCTTTGGGTCTTGTATGGATATTAAGGGGAATCCCGCACCCAAATTAAAAAAAGAAAAGGCGTGGGGCCCCCTGGCCCTATATACTCTGAACACCAGTATACAGGCGGTCCCAAGAAAGACAGGGACTGTAGGTTTGTTCTTAAGTTGAATCTGTTTGTAATTTGGAACAGGTACATTTTGTAAGTGTAGATCCAGCCAAAAAATCTATTTTTAAGTTCTTTGGAAAACATAGGTGAAGGGATGTTTTAGCTTGCTGTCCACCATTTTAGCTATACACCCTTGTAAAACTGTGTATTCATTTTAGAATAACTATGTATACATGATGTTTATGAGAAGTTAAGTTTCATGTTTCTGTAAAACATTTGATTTCCCCGAAATGATGTGCTAGCCTTTTCCTGTTATTAGTTTCTATATGAGTTATTAGGGCATCATATTGTTTTCTGTATGTACTCAGTAATGTTCTATTTTTGCTTGTTTTAGAACATCCTGTATGTCTGTATCTTTACCATATATTAATGTAAGAAGGGTTAGACCTTTGTTGTGATGTCATTTTGCTTATATAAGCTGAAGTCTGGAAATTAATCGGCAGATCACTTTGAGAACTGCATGTATTGAGTGTGTGTCATAACTTCCTATCAGAGTGGTCTCCAGGCCTGTGGGTTTGAAGGAACACTCTAGGCAGAATACCAAAGAGGGTTCACTTGCTTCTAGACTACCCTAAACCCCAACAGCTTTTGGTGGCAGCGGTGGGACGGTCATCTATGTCTGGTAAGTCTGATCTAATTATTATTATTTCTCTTACCGTGACCTCTAGTTAAAAGACAGATCCCTACATGGGACTAGCAGAAGGTGTAGTGTTAGAAGCATTCATGTAAATGTATGAATCTCGGTAGAAGTCCGTTCAGGTGACGGCAGCATAAGGAACTCTGAGATAGTTCTGGGGTTCCGGGAAGCACCAAAGTAATATAGTACAGTACTGTAAAAAGTTTGATAAAGATATCTGATAGAGTGTGCCAGAAAAACCCAACCTCTTTGCTTGTCTTTCCTGTCATGTAGAAGTAAATAAGATAATCTGTACGTGTGTTGTGTGGATTTTGTTGGACGCCGCAAGGTGAGGTAGCGTCCTCCACGGTGTTATTATGGGTCAGCTTTCGGGGAAGAAGATTCCCCCTCCAGATGTAGGAGAGACATGTAAATGTTATGTAGCTAGAACATGTGGAACTAATTATGTGTATATTAACCCTTGGGTAGATAATCTGGCAGGATGGACTGAAACCATGAGGAGTAGTAACCCGTTTCTCCGACAGGGTGATAACAATACTTTCCATATGGATATGATCAAGGGTCTTTGTTTCGGAGATAGGGAAGCCTTCCCATATTACATGGGAGACCCCCAATGGGACAAGAACTATATGAGGAAAGGCGGAAAAAAATGGTTATTGTATGCCCCCTATTGGTATGAAAGAGCGGATAAGAAAATAAGAAAGAAAAGTTGAAATCCAAGGGACAAGGAAGCCCCAGGGTTACACGCTTGTGAGAAAAGACTTAAAATCAGGTTTTCCATCCCTAGGTCCCTGTGCCCCGCCACCTCCACCTTATATACCGCAGCCAAACGGGGGATTACCTAAACAAATATACCCCTCATTCTAAAAAGAGGATATGGAGTTTTTGGCTGCAGTTGCAGCAGCCCGCCCATTTGAGACTAGAGTGCCACCTGCAGAGGCACCTGCCCTCCCTGCTCCCGTTCAACAGCAGGCTGCAGTGGTGGATCAGGCACTGCCTGTGGTCCTACAAGAACCACAGGTTGCCACTGTAATAGATCAGCCACTGCCTATAGCTTCACAAATACAACAGCCGACCGGTGCTGCCCCCTCCATTGTGGATGAGGAATTACCCAAGACCAAAAAGACACCTGCGGAGGAACATAAACCAAAGATGCCCCGCTGACCCCATAGAGAAGATCCTGCCCATACTAGGAGTGCAACGCAGAAGTTAAAACAGGCTGCAGAGGCTGCACACGCTGCAGAGGGTCAGAGTACAAAACATGCAGTTTTAAAATAGGCAGCTGACAGAGAGAAGCCGGAAGAAGAAGAGGAAGTAACTACGCAGTTAGTTATGCAGAATTTTCCTTTCATGACTGTGGGTGACGTTTTGGTAATGAAGTCTATTGGTATTGAGGATATTAATCGTATTATCAAACATTGCCCCAAACCCTCCACATCAGCTTTGGGGGCGATAGCTTATTTAAAGAAAGCTTGTAAGGGTAGAAATTATACGCAAAAAGATATAAGGCTCATTATAGACAGTTTGGTGGGGACTACCTCCCCTTGGGATTGGACCAAAGTGCCCACCATAAATGTCCTAGAGGCACCCACCACCAAGGCAGAGGCTTATTCACTAAACACTGTTGAAGGAAGGAACCTTATGTGGGAAGAGCTAAAGAAGGAAAAGAGTTTTCATTAACAAGTCATCACTCCCTACTGCAGTAGCCTGCAAACAAAAATCATCAGAGTCAGTGTTGGAATTTTGGAAAAGATTTCAGGAAGTATGGACACAAATGCACAGTCTTCTAATACAGACTTATCTTAGCAACCTGACCCTTAAATATGCACTCACCGTGGGACAGCAGATGTCAGACTGGGCTACAAAGAGTCTGACTGACTTTCAAAAAACATTGACTGAAAAAGATGCAGCGGATTTGTTTTGACATCCCCAAACAAACACCAGTACCGACACATTACCAGGATAATTTCTCAGGAAATCAAAGGGGAAACTTTTACAAGAAAAGGGGACAGAATAGAGGGGGTTATAGAGGTGGATATAGGGGAAGAGGATGGCCACAAAGAGGGGATTTCCAGCAGAGGCAACCTAAGACAGGGTGTTTTAACTGCGGAGACCCTGGACACTGGAAAGCCCAATGCCCCTGGTATGACCAAGAGTATACAAATTCAGGGCCACCCACTGCCCCCACTCCCCCTCAGGCACCAACCCCAGTACAGCAGCAATATGGTGTTAAGTACTCCATTACTTGGAAACAACAGCAGTCACAATGAAGCTGCCCGGAAGGTAGTATCCCGGCATTTCCACTTGTCTCTCATTCTTATCATGACAGCCTATAATTTCATTGCTTGTAGACGGGCATGAGGTACCATTCTTGCCCGATTCTGGAGCTACGTGTAGTACCATTAGCAAGAGTTTTTATAGGAGAGAGGTCGTGGATGCTGAGCCTTCAATGGGAATAAATGGGATACTCACCAAAACTTTTAAAACACCCCTGCTTTCATTAAGCACCCACACTGGTGCTGATTGTGATCTGCAACATTGTTTCAGAATTATTCCTGATTGTCCCTTGAGTCTCTTGGGAAGGGATTTGCTGGGAAAATTAGGCATTACAATGAAAATTACTGCAAAATGAGGGTTATATGTAAAATCTGACAAGGTTCACTTTTTTACATTGCTCTCACGCTCAGAAGAGGAAGATGTCAAATTGAGTGAGGAGGGAGTATGGGCAGTGAATCCTCTTGATGTAGGGCTCATTTCCTGTACGCCCTATAAAGCCACTTTGAAACCAGGAGCTCTACCTGTGTATCATAAACAGTACCCCATAGCCACAGAAAAAGAAGAGGGTATAAAGCCCATTGTGGAGGACTTCCTAAAGAAAGGTATTTTAAAAGAAATCATCTCACTCTACAACACTCCTATCAACCCTGTTAAAAAGCCGGATGGCAGTTACAGGTTTGTACAGGACCTTAGGGCCATAAACAACTTAGTGGTACCAATTGCTCCAATAGTGCCCGATATACCATCTTTGCTCACCTCCATACCATCTGATACTGAGTATTTTTCTGTTATTGATTTGTCAAATGCATTTTTTAGCGTACCGGTGGATGAGGAGACACAGCCACTCTTTGCATTCCGCAGTTAAACGGCAGTTAACCTGTTGTAGATGGCTATATAGACTCACCTGTGGTCTATTCTATTGTCCTCCAAACAACTCTCAGAGCTTGGACACCCAGACATGGTTGAGTTCTACTACAGTACGTGGATGATCTCCTCCTCTGTAGGGATGAGCCGAACACCCCCCGGTTCGGTTCGCACCAGAACTTACGAACAGGCAAAAAATTTGTTCGAACACGCGAACACCATTAAAGTCTATGGGACACAAACATAGTTACATAGTAGGTGAGGTTGAAAAAAGACACAAGTCCATCAAGTCCAACCTATGTGTGTGATTATGTGTCAGTATTACATTACATATCCCTGTATATTGCGGTCATTCAGGTGATTATCTAATAGTTTCTTGAAGCTATCAATGCTCCCCGCTGAGACCACCGCCTGTGGAAGGGAATTCCACATCCTTGCCACTCTTACAGTAAAGAACCCTCTACGTAGTTTAAGGTTAAACCTCTTTTCTTCTAATTGTAATGAGTGGCCACGAGTCTTATTAAACTCTCTTCTGCGAAAAAGTTTTATCCCTATTGTGGGGTCACCAGTACAGTATTTGTAAATTGAAATCATATCCCCTCTCAAGCGTCTCTTCTCCAGAGAGAATAAGTTCAGTGCTCGCAACCTTTCCTCATAACTAAGATCCTCCAGACCCTTTATTAGCTTTGTTGCCCTTCTTTGTACTCGCTCCATTTCCAGTACGTCCCTCCTGAGGACTGGTGCCCAGAACTGGACAGCATACTCCAGGTGCGGGCGGACCAGAGTCTTGTAGAGCGGGAGAATTATCGTATTATCTCTGCAGTTGATCCCCCTTTTAATGCATGCCAATATTCTGTTTGCTTTATTAGCAGCAGTTTGGCATTGCATGCCATTGCTGAGCCTATCATCCACTAGGACCCCCAGGTCCTTTTCCATCCTAGATTCCCCCAGAGGTTCTCCCCCCAGTGTATAGATTGCATTCATATTTTTGCCACCCAAATGCATTATTTTACATTTTTCTACATTGAACCTCATTTGCCATGTAGTCGCCCACCCCATTAATTTGTTCAGGTCTTTTTGCAAGATTTCCACATCCTGCGGAGAAGTTATTGCCCTGCTTAGCTTAGTATCGTCTGCAAATACAGAGATTGAACTGTTTATCCCATCCTCCAGGTCGTTTATGAACAAATTAAATAGGATTGGTCCCAGCACAGAACCCTGGGGAACCCCACTACCCACCCCTGACCATTCTGAGTACTCCCCATTTATCACCACCCTCTGAACATGCCCTTGTAGCCAGTTTTCAATCCATGTACTCACCCTATGGTCCATGCCAACGCACCTTATTTTGTATAGTAAACGTTTATGGGGAACTGTGTCAAATGCTTTTGCAAAATCCAGATACACCACGTCTACGGGCCTTCCTTTATCTAGATGGCAACTCACCTCCTCATAGAAGGTTAATAGATTGGTTGAATAGTCACATGAATAGCCAAAAGTGCTAATTTTAAAGGCTTATAAGTTATTGTCATAAAAAGTGTTTGGGGACCTGGGTCCTGCCCCAGGGGACATGGATCAATGCAAAAAAAAGTTTTAAAAACGGCCGTTTTTTCGGGAGCAGTGATTTTAATAATCCTTAAAGTGAAACAATAAAAGTGTAATATTCCTTTAAATTTCATACCTGGAGGGTCTCTAAAGTATGCCTATAAAGGGGCGCATGTTTCCCGTGTTTAGAACAGTCTGACAGCAAAATGACATTTCACAGGAAAAAAAGTAATTTAAAACTACTCACGGCTCTTAATGAATTGCCGGTCCGACAATACACATAAAAGTTAATTGATAAAAACGGCATGGGAATTCCCCACAGGGGAACCCCGAACCAAAATTTAAAAAAAAATGACATGGGGGTCCCCCTAAATTCCATACCAGGCCCTTCAGGTCTGGTATGGATTTTAAGAGGAACCCCGTGCCAAAATTAAAAAAAAATGGCGTGGGGTCCCCCTAAAAATTCATAACAGGCCCTTATCCGAGCGTGCAACCTGGCAGGCTGCAGGAAAAGAGGGGGGGACGAAAGAGTGCCCCCCCACTCCTGAACTGTACCAGGCCACATGCCCTCAACATTGGGAGGGTGCTTTGGGGTAGCCCCCCAAAACACCTTGTCCCCATGTTGATGGGGACAAGGGCCTCATCCCCACAACCCTTGCCCAGTGGTTGTGGGGGTCTGTGGGCGGGGGCTTATCGGAATCTGGAAGCCCCCTTTAACAAGGGGACCCCCAGATCCTGGCCCTCCCCCTGTGTGAAATGGTAAGGGGGTAATTGTACCACTACCATTTCAAAAAAAAAACTGCCAAAAATGTTAAAAATGACAAGAGACCGTTTTTGACAATTCCTTTATTTAAATGCTTCTTCTTTCTTCTATCTTCTATCTTCATTCTTCTATCTTCTATCCTCTATCTTCTATCTTCCTTCGGTTTCTTCCTCCATCTTCTTCTTCTTCTGGTTCTTCTGTTTCTTCCTCCGGTGTTCTCGTCTGGCATCTTCCTCCACGGCGTCTTCTTCCCTTCTTCTCCTGGGGTTGCTCCACATCCATGATTGCATGGAGGGAGGCTCCCGCTGTGTGACGCTTCTCCTCTTCTGCCGATTCTTAAATAATGGGGGGGCACCCGATGACCTCGCCCCCCTCTGACACACGGGGACTTGACGGGGACTTCCCTGTGGCATTCCCCGTGACGTCAGAGGGGACGGGGTCACCCGTTACGTAACCCCGTCCCCTTCTGACATCACGGGAATGCCACAGGGAATAGAAAAAAAGAGAGGCTCCCATCATATCATATACAGCATGGTGGTTCCCATCCCTGTCAATAGGAACAAAGAAAATAACCCCCTCAATTGGGACTTTGACAGACCACCCACTCAGAAATGGATAAAATATAATCTTTAATAAAGTAGCGTAAAAAACATATAAAATCCACGAGACAAAGATGCACAATATATGTTACATGGAAAAATCAAATGAATGCTGTACACATAATCATCATACAATGTAAATGCCCAAATTCCCTCACGGGGAATGCCACTGGGAAGTCCCTGTCAAGTCCCCGTGCGTCAGAGGGGGCGGGGTCACCAGGTGGCTCCACCCCCCATTATTTAAGAACTGTCAGAAGAGGAGAAGCGTCACACAGCGGGAGCCTCCCTCAATGCCATCATGGATGCGGAGCTGCCCGAGGAGAAGAAGGGAAGAAGACGCCGCAGATGAAGATGCTGGAGGAGAACACCGGGGAAGAACCAGAAGAAGAAGAAGATGGAGGAAGAAACTGAAGGAAGATAGAAGATAGAAGAAAGAAGATAGAAGATAGAAGAAAGAAGAAGCATTTAAATAAAGGAATTGTCAAAAACTGTCTCTTGTCATTTTTAACATTTTTGACACTTTTTTTGTAAAAAGGTAGGGGTACTTTTGTACCCTTTACCATTTCACATGGGGGGAGGGCCAGTATCTGGGGGTCCCCTTGTTAAAGGGGGCTTCCAGATTCTGATAAGCCCCCGCCCGCAGACCCCCACAACCACTGGGCAAGGGTTGTGGGGATGAGGCCCTCGTCCCCATCAACATGGGGACAAGGTGTTTTGGGGGGCTACCCCAAAGCACCCTCCCAATGTTGAGGGCATGTGGCCTGGTACAGTTCAGGAGGGGGAGGCGCTCTCTTATCCCCCCCTCTTTTCCTGCAGCCTGCCAGGTTGTGTGCTCGGATAAGGGTCTGTTATGGATTTTTGGGGGGACCCCACGCCATTTTTTTTTATTTTGGCCGGGGTTCCCCTTAATATCCATACCAGACCTGAAGTGCCTGGTATGGAATTTAGGGGTACCCCACGTCATTTTTTTTTTTTTAATTTTGGTTCGGGGGTTCCCCTGTGGGGAATTCCCATGCCATTTTTATCAATGAACTTTTATGTGTATTGTCGGACTGGCAATTCATTAATAGCCGCGAGTAGTTTTAAATGACTTTTTTTCCTTTGAAATGTCATTTTGCTGTCAGACTGTTCTAAACATGAGAAACATGCGCCCCTTTACAGGCATACTATAGACACCCCCCAGGTACGAAATTTAAAGGAATATTACACTTTTATTGTTTCACTTTAAGGATTATTAAAATCACTGCTCTCGAAAAAACGGCCGTTTTTAAAACTTTTTTTTGCATTCATCCATGTCCCCTGGGGCAGGACCCAGGTCCCCAAACACTTTTTTTGACAATACCATGCACTTTTTATTTCTCCCATAGACTTTTAAAGGGTGTTCTGCGGCTTTTGAAGTTGCCGCAAACACCCCAAATTGTTCGCTGTTCGGCGAACTGGCGAACAGCCGGTGTTCGAGTCAAACATGAGTTTGACTCAAACTCGAAGCTCATCCCTACTCCTCTGCAGTTTCACAAGGGAGGCCGCCCTGGTGGATGGGGGGATCTTTTGAAATGTCTTTTTGAAAGTGGTCTTAAAGTGTCAAAGAAAAAGTTGCAATGGTGTCAGAAAACAGTTGAATATTTAGGGTTTGTGCTCACAAAAGGAGAAAGAAGAGTCAGTCACAAAAGAGCTGCGGCTCTGATGGGTCTGCCCCACCCACTCAACAAGAAGGACATGCTCACCTTCCTAGGTATGATTGGTTACTGCCACCAATGGATACCTGACTGCTCTTACTATGACAATCTCCTGAGACAGGCCACAGGTTCAAATATGCCAGGCTGTGTTAAATGGACAGATGAAATGTGTAATGCTTTTGTGTATTTGAAAAATGCTATGGTAACAGCCCCAGAACTTGGCCTCCCCAACTATAATGTGATGTTTTATTTGTATGCTAGGGAGAATTGTACAACTTTGGCAGGTGTCCTCACTCAGGAGCATGGAGGCAAGCTCCGCCCTGTTGCCTTTTCCTCAAAGGTGGTACCGGTACAGGTTCAGGGCATGCCTGCGTGTCTCAGAGCTTTAGTGTCTTGTTCTATGGTGGTGAAGATGGCTGCAACTTTCACTTTGGGCCATGATACTACCTTGTATACTACTCATAATGTAGCTACATTATTGAGGAATATACATACGCAACACATGTCTGCCCAAAGGTTGAGCGGCTATGAGGTGATACTGTTGTCAAATCCAAAATTGCATATAAAATATGTTTCCCCTAATGCGGGCCCAGCTCCAATTTTAAATGCCCTGCTAGGGTTGTAAGGTGAACAGGATGAGGTGGTGCCACAGCATGATTGCATCAACCTCATCCACCAAGACACATCTCCCAGACCTGACTTGTCCCCTAACGCTTTGCCCAATGTGTTAAATGTGTTTGTGGATGGATCTTGTTCTAGGCCAAATGATCACACATATCATGCAGGATATGCAATTGTGCAACTTCCAGATGTTATACTTGAGGCTAAGCCTATTCTATTTCAATCAGCACAAGCTGCAGAATTGATTGTAATCACTAGAGCATGCCAAATATTTGAAAGTCAAGATGTGAATATTTACACTGACTCCAAATATGGGTATGGGGTGGTACACGATTTCAGTGTCATATGGAGTAGGCGTGGTTTTATTGCGGCTGATGGAAAAAGCATCTCCCATTCCTCTCTGTTAGTGTCATTGTTAAAAGCCATTCAGTTGCCTAGAACTCTTGCCATAATACATTGCAGAGCACATACAGGCCAACAAACAGAGGTAACTAGAGGAAATGCCCTAGCTGACTCAGCAGCCAGACAAGCAGCTATCTCTCAACCAGCTCAAATCCAAATGCCAATGTTAGAGCCTGAACTACCTTGTTTTAACCATGTACTGTCTGACCTACAAGATTATGCCTCAGAAGCCGACATGAGAGATTGGGAAAAAGTAGGTGCACAAATAGATCCAAAAACAGGACTTTTGTGCAAAGAGGGGAAGGTATGTATACCAATGGCAAGTGCATCACTTTTTATTGCCCAGTATCATGGAATAGGTCACAGAGGCTGGAAGGCAACTTGGGAATTACTTTACATTACATTTGATATATTCTAGTACACCTTTCACCCACCTCCAAATAGATTTGACTCACATGCCCAAGTTAGGAAAAAGACAGGAATATCTTTTGGTAATTGTGGACATGTTCTCAAGATGGGTTGAACTTTTTGTAACTATAAAGGAAGTTGCACAAACAGTAGTGAAAATTCTCACACAGGAAATTATTCCTCGATGGGGATGCCCACTTCGGATAAACTCAGACAGAGGTCCTGCATTCACCTCAAAAGTATGTCAGGACTTGGTACACTCACTCCAAATAGAATGGAAGTTTCATATTCCATACCATCCCCAAAGTTCAGGGATAGTGGAAAGGGTAAATAGGACCGTGAAAGATAAAATAAGGAAAGCCACAGGAGGAACTTTTGTCCATTGGAAGAAGGTTCTCCCAGAGATAAAAAGTACTCCTTCCAAAACTACAGGCTACTCTCCTTTTGAAGTGCTGATGGGTTGCCCCTTCCCCACTCCCTTGGCCAGAGCACCTCTTATGATAGAGCAGGGGGATCTGGATTTGGTAAAGTCAGAGTATGTGAGGAAACTAATCAAAACTTTGGATACAGTTGAGAGAAATGTCGCTCGCACCTCTCCTTTTTCTTCACAGGAACCTACCCATCCTTTTAAAGTAGGAGATACGGTGGTGGTCCAGCAGTTGAATAGAAGCAAGAAGCGGGAATATCCTTTTGGACCTCCTACTACGGTGGTTGCAGTGACCCGAACGGCTGTTCTGGTGGAAAATTGCCAGTCCTGGATCCATGCCAACCGAGTGAAAAAGGTTGCCCAAAGCCCCAAGAGTAGGAAGGAGATCCTACTTACAGGAGGCCCTCAAGCAGAAGTCCAAGCAGATCAAGGAGGAGTTCCTGGAAAAGCAGGTCCAGCCAGAGAAGATGACCTTGCTTATTTCACCACAGACTTCTGGCAAGGCATTTTGCCTCCTGTTCCTGATCACCCTGATAGTGTTCCTGCCCACTTGGATCATCTCTAACTGTATTTACCACCCTGAAGATTTGGGTGCCATTAAAAGTATTTGTGGGAACACATATACACAGGAGAACTTTACAGTGATACAAGTTAGAAATAAGAGAGACATTGAAGATAATTTTGCTGATAAAATGCTTTTGCTAAAATTTAAATATGCTTATGCTCAGAAATCAGGATTTCAGAAATGTTGGATCTGTAGCAAACTGCACCCTAGCACCATTAGGATACCCCTAATGGCTATACCTTTAAATATTACCCCCCTTTTGAGAGGAAAGATTCCCCTTGACCTTTTGAATGCCAGTAGAAGAACTAATCACACCATTTCCTTTCGCATCATCAATAGAAGCCATAATCCTACCTGGTGTTTTAATTTAGGGAATTCTAATAGAAATGCTCATACCTGTAGTGAATCGGTTTTGAACATCTCTGACTGCTATGCCCCTAGTGGTGAGTCCTGTTCCTTATATCAGGCTCATCCAAGTAAGACTGGAGTAAAAACAGACTTAAATAAAACTCTTGCCTCTAAAAATGATAGTAGTAAACCTGTACAGCAGTTGTTTCAGGTTCTGGCAATAGTTACAGCAGAGGATCAAGAAACTGTTGTGAATATGCCCCTCTCATTTGGTAATAAAATTGTTATTAGGTGTTATCTGGCCTCACTGGTGCCCATAATGGGGGTGGTAGGCGATAGTGATGGGAGTCATTTACTTGAAGCTAGCTTACACCCAAGGTATCCATTAAAACATTGTAATAATAGAGAGTTATTCCTTGAAAAGGATATGGCCTGGTTTCCTTCCTGGACAGGATGGGGAATAGATTTGATGAAAAGGTTAAATAATTACTCAGGAATTATTGATGAGATGATGGAAAAGAACTCTGATGACATTTCTAAACTTAATGTTGAAACTAGGGCTATTAGAAAACAACTAGAATTGCATGACTTAGCCATTGAAAGCATGAGTTCAGCCCTTACAGGATTATGTGAATTGACTGAGGATTATGAATGTTGTACTTGGGTACACAATACTACTATAGAGGTACCAGACTATTATGATGTAATAGCTCAGCAATAGGGATGAGCTTCGTGTTCGAGTCGAACCCATGTTCAACTCGAACATTGTCTGTTCGCCCGTCCGCCGAATTGCGAATGATATGGGCCTTTCGCGCCAAATTTGTGTGGCACGTCACGGCCCATAATTCGCTGCAGCATCGCAGTGCATTGCTGGCTGATGATTGGCCAAGCATGCACTATGACCCGCATACTTGGCCAATCACAGCGCCGTCTGAACAGAGAGCCGTAATTGGCCAAAGCCAATTATGGCTCAGGGAATTTAGTACACGCCTCACACTATATAAGGCCGCCTGCACGGCGGCCCTGTGTAGTGTGTGTTCCGGCGCTGAAAGAGATAGACAGAGAGACAGTGTCATTTGATTTAAGTTAGATAGATTAGGCAGGACAGTCAGTGAGTTAGCTGTACTTACAGTGTATTGTGTATATATATATATATGCATCCCAGGTGTTGTATATATATATATATATATATATATATATATATATATATATATATATATATATATATATATATATACACACTGTATTCAGTTTAGCTAGATCCATTCCTGTTATCTTCCTACTGACAGGCAGGCTTGTCTTGTTACAGTATTTACAGCTACCTGAAGAAAATTGATGGTTTTCTTTTGATCCTATTAGTACCACAGTTAGGCAGCTAGACTATTTACAGTTAGTGTAGTGCGTCCTCCTCACAGTGTTCAGTTAAAGCTACAAGTTAGTTTAGTGTGACCTCTGCACAGTGTTCAGCTAAAACTACAAGTTAGTGTAGTGCGTCCTCCTCACAGTGTTCAGCTAAAGCTACAAGTTAGTTTAGTGTGACCTCTGCACAGTGTTCAGCTAAAGCTACAAGTTACTTTAGTGCGTCCTCCTCAAAGTGTTCAGCTAAAGCTACAAGTTAGTGTAGCGCGTCCTCCTCACAGTGTTCAGCTAAAACTACAAGTTAGTGTAGTGCGACCTCTGCACAGTGTTCAGCTAAAGCTTCAAGTTAGTGTAGTGTGTCCTTCTCACAGTGTTCAGCTAAAACTACAAGTTAGTGTAGTGCACAGTGTTCAGCTAAAGCTACAAGTTAGGGTAGTGCGTCCTCCTCATAGTGTTCAGCTAAAACTACAAGTTAGTGTAGTGCGACCTCTGCACAGTGTTCAGCTAAAGCTACAAGTTAGTGTAGTGCAACCTCTGAACAGTGTTCAGCTAAAACTACAAGCTAGTGTAGTGCGACCTCTGCACAGTGTTCAGCTAAAGTTACAAGTTAGTGTAGTGCAACCTCTGAACAGTGTTCAGCTAAAACTACAAGTTAGTGTAGTGAAACCTCTGCACAGTGTTCAGCTAAAGCTACAAGTTAGTGTAGTGCGTCCTCCTCACAGTGTTCAGCTAAAGCTACAAGTTAGTGTAGTGCATCCTCCTCACAGTGTTCAGCTAAAACTACAAGTTAGTGTAGTGCGAGCTCTGCACAGTGTTCAGCTAAAGCTACCTGTAGAAGGTTGGTGGTGTTTTCCTGATCCTATCACTACCGCAGGCAGCTAAATAAGCTACAAGTTATTTTTTTGCGAGCTCTGCACAGTGTTCAGCTAAAGCTACCTGTAGAAAGTTGGTGGTGTTTTCCTGATCCTATCACTACCGCAGGCAGCTAAATAAGCTACAAGCTATTTTTTTGCGAGCTCTGCACAGTGTTCAGCTAAAGCTACCTGTAGAAGGTTGGTGGTGTTTTCCTGATCCTATCACTACCGCAGGCAGCTAAATAAGCTACAAGTTAGTTATTTGCGAGCTCTGCACAGTGTTCAGCTAAAACTACAAATTAGTGTAGTGCGAGCTCTGCACAGTGTTCACCTAAAGCTACCTGTAGAAGGTTGGTGGTGTTTTCCTGATCCTATCACTACCGCAGGCAGCTAAATAAGCTACAAGTTAGTTTTTTGCGAGCTCTGCACAGTGTTCAGCTAAAGCTACCTGTAGGAGGTTGGTGGTGTTCTCATACTACAGGCAGGCAGTTGATTTTTCTAGCTGCAGTATCAGTATATATATATATCATATATATATATAAATTTTTTTTTTCAAACTTTGGGTGGGTTACTGCCTTTTCTTTGTCCTTGCTGTTAGACTGGAATGGTGTCAAGGTGGACTCCCTGTTCTCCACCGATATCCATTAACATAAACGAAGGGACAAGTTCTCCAATGCAATTATATTTACTGAATCTTCAAATCATCAAAGTCGTCATGTACATCAATTGCAGCTACTGTATACAGTTGCGAGCATCCCTGCTCTTCTTCAGGCTAATTGGCTTTGTGTGAAAATTCTATGAGTGATTCCCTCTTTTGTTCAAAAACTCTAGTACAAGTGGGTGTTACCCCACAGGTGTGTCCCATGCTTCCAAAATGAAAGGCCCTGGGAGAAAAACATTAGCCCCACATCAGTTCCAATTTGTTTCCTACCTAGGCAAACAGATGCCTGTACAAGCCAAATAGATTGAGAAAGAGATAAAACAAATTTTTCAACTCATAGTGTCACAATCAAAACATCAAAAATTCCATATAAACATATTTTCATTCATCATCTAGATAAAAATATCTTAAATGAAAAAATCGCATACAGGTGCAATAGACATGTAGTCCACAAATTCCAATCAGGACTTCATAGGATTTTCATCCTTCTGATCAATTCCCACTTATTCCCATGTGTCAAGATGCGACTATCTGAAAATAGAAAATGTAAAAAAGTCGCTAACTGGATCGTCATAAAAATAGGTACAAATCATAGCCCCTATTTATCCCATCTGGATAGAGGGATCGTAACCTGTTGATCCAACAAACCTCTCGCTGCTTAAGTCTCAATATTCTGTCACCCCCTCTTCTGTCCTCCTCAAGCACCATAAATCTTAAATCTGAGTCCTGAAGGCCTTTCTCCAAAAAATGTCTTGATACTGGCAGCCCTGGTTGTTTCAATCTAATGGTGCTGTGATGCTGTGCGATTCGGTCTTTAATCTTTTGGGTTGTTTCACCAACATACAACAATTTGCATGGGCAGGTCAGAATATAGATCACATAGGAGGATTGGCATGTAAAAAATCCTTTAATCGAAACCTTATCTCCATTTTCAGGATGGACATACTGGTCACCTTTAAGTAAAAGCTTACATTGAATGCAACTCAAGCAGGGAAAGCACCCTTTCCTTTTCTTACCCAGAAATGTCATTTTAGATATGTTTTCCCTTGGTCTATACTCTGATTTCACCAATGCGTCTTGCAGCGTTTTATTCCTTCTAAAGGCATTAAATGGTGTTTGTTGAAAGACCTTAATCTGTGGATAGGAGCGTTTTAAAAGGGGCCAATGTTTTTTGATGACTCTAAAAACCTGCTCGCTGTAACTATGAAATTGCATCAAAAACGGTAATCGTCTCGTCTGTGGTCTCACTGGAGCTGTACCCATCTCCTCCTGCTCTATCTTTTTCCTTGTCAAAAGAAGTTTATTGAGTATACAATGTTATAAAGATACATAAAGTAAGTTTACAAGGATCTATAAAGTAAGCTCATTGTTTTACAGGAGGGTTTATATAGGTAAATATCATGAAATTTCAAATATTAAACATTGGGTTCACGTAAACCTAAATTAAAGATATATATAATTTCCTTAGTTACTTTTGTAGGTATTTAAATGATTTATACCTACTATACATATTGTTTACAAGTAGAGTGTATATAGGTCAAATAAATTCTGATAATGAGCTTTAATCGTAAGGTGGAGAAAAGGAAAGAGAAAGAAGAAAAAGGGTTGAAAGGTAGAGGTATGGTCCACAAGGTTGTCCCGCTCGTCAGTTTATTATTCTTTTTAGTTCTCTTTGAAGCCTTAGAATGGGTGTCTCTGTAAGTCATTTAATCTGTTACCATGGCAACAGGACAGAGTCATTGAAGTTTGACAGGAACTGTTGTTTTATCCAAGGATGCCAAAGTTTTTCAAATTTTGGAATTTGATTTTGATCGATGGCTACCATCTTAGCATGGGACATTGTATTATTCATTCTGTGAATTGTTTCTGCTAGTACCAATGTAGGAGATTTCCATGCCTTGGCCACTGTTTGTTTTGCAGCCGTTATTAGTTGGATCATAAGTTTGAATTGAGAGAGTGTTAACCATTCCGGTTTTAGATTAAGTAAAGTTAAATATGGATCTGGTTGTATTATTTTTTTAAATATTTTAGATGCAATCACGAAGACCTCCTTCCAGAAGGTTTGGATTACTGGGCACGTCCACCATATGTGTAAATATGTGCCTATTTCTGGGCATCCTCGAAAACAAAGAGCTGAGGTATTAGGTGAATATTTTGCCACTCTAGCGGGTACAAGGTACCAGCGAGTTAGGACTTTATAATTTGTCTCCAGTGCTAAGATGTTGGGTGAAGATGACTTAGATGTGAGCCATATGTTAGACCAGTCCGTGTCTTCTAAAGTTCGTCCCAGGTCCTCCTCCCACCTCTGAACGTAAGAGGGTCTATTAAGATTTGCTACTCCATATAATTGATTATAAAGTGATGAAATTGTACCTTTAGCAAATGGATCTTTTGTACAGATTGATTCAAAAATGGATAATTGGGATAATGGTGTATCCCCCTTTAGGAATGGTGTATAGAAATTTTTGATTTGGAGATATCTAAATATCTCAGAGTTTGGTAGATCATATTTTTCTCTAAGCGATGGGAATGAAAGGAATGATTTAGATGCTATGAAGTCATTTAGTGTCTGAATGCCTGATGTTGTCCAAGCTTTAAAAGAATTTGGGTAGATCCATGCCGGATAAAAGGCCGGATTTCTGATAAAAGAAAGGAGAGGATTGTGTGGAGATTGTAACTGATATTTGGTTTTTAGTTTATCCCAGAGAGATAAGAAGTGTTTAGTTATGGGATTATGAATTTTAAAGCGGTCTTTAGGATGCTCTATCTTTTTTACTTCTTGTGAAATAATGTAATTGGGATATCCTCATTCCTCTAACTTAGAAAACATTTTTTTATGTTATATATATATATATATATATATATATATATATATATATATATATATATATATATATATATATATATATCCCAGCTTAGTGCAGCTACAGGCCATTAGTATGTCTGGAAGGCCAACAAGGAGAGGCAGACAGTCACAAGCCAATAAAAGAGGACAAGTAGGCTCTGTGTCTAGAGGCAACAGTGCTGGTCATGGAGACGGTGCATCCTCATCAGCACGTGGCCGTGGGACACGCTTGGCCTTTTCTTCAGCAGCTGGCTGTGTTGAGCCGCAACATGCGGAAGACTTGGTCGAGTGGATGACCAAGCCGTCCTCATCCTCCTCATCCTCTCTCACCTATGCTCAGGGTACTTTGTCTGTCAAAGCAGCTGCCAACACGGCCTCTTCCCTCGGCTCAATGGCATCAGTGACTCCTTGCCTAGCCCCAGAATGTCCTCCTGAGGAGTCCCTCGAACTGTTTGACCACAGTGTTGGGTACATGCTCCAGGAGGATGCCCAGCGTTTAGAAGGCTCTGATGATGATAAAGAGCTAGATGAAGGCAGTAACGTGAGCACGGACAGAGGGGGTGCCCAAGAAGGACAGCAATCTGACAGTCATGTTCCCCCTGCTGCAGCATACTGCCAGGATTGCCCCAGTGATGAGGAGGGAGGGGATGGTGAGGTCACTGACTCAACATGGGTGCCTGATAGGAGAGAGGAGGAGGAGGCACATCACCAATGAGGCAGGATGCCCTCCAGGGGCCAGCCTAAGGGCACCACACTGACTGCATCACACCCCAAAGCCCCACATGTGCAGGGCGCTGCTGTCTCTGCGCGTTATTCCAAAAGTTCTTTGGTGTGGGCCTTTTTTGAGACAAGTGCATCAGATCGCACCACTGCTATTTGCAACATATGTCTCAAGCGTATCTCGCGTGGCCAAAACATCCCCCACTTGGGCACCACATGCTTGACCAGACATATGTTGACCTGCCATGCAGTTAGTTGGCAAGCGTATCTAAAAGACTCACAACAAAGAACAAAGAGGACCTCTTCTTGCTCCTCATCAGCTGAGATCTCCAACCCCACTATACCTTCAGTCCTCTCTGAGACCTGCACTGAGAGGAATGAAGGTGTAGAATTAGGTGTGTCACAGCCAAGTACTTGTGGGCAATCTGCTTTCTGTAAACCGACGTCAGATTGTACCAGGCAAATTTCCCTGCCCTAGCTGCTGCACCGCCGAAAGAAGTTCGCCCTCAGCCATCCACATGCCCAGTGGTTGAATGCTAGCTTGGCTAAATTGCTAGCACTTCAACTGCTGCCCTTTCAGTTGGTAGACTCTGCCCCCTTCCGAGAGTTTGTGGAATGTGCGGTTCCTCAGTGGCAGGTAGCCAAATGCCACTTTTTCTCATGGAAGGTGATTCCGGCTCTCTACTGGCATGTGGAAGGCAATGTCCATGCTTTGCTGGACAGGGCGGTCAGCAGTAAGGTGCATATTACCGCTGACTCATGGTCCAGCAGGCATGGACAGGGATGTTACCTAAGTTTCACGGCGCATTGGGTGACTCTGCTGGCAGCTGGGAAGGATGCAGGACAAGGTGCAGTAGTGTTGGAGGTTGTTGCACCACCATGCCTCCAAAATGCCTCTACTAATGATTGTGACACATCTCTCTCCTCCACCCCCTCCTCTTCTTCTTCCTCCATGGCCTCTTCCTGTGCTTTGTCCTCGGAACCAGCGGTGCTCCGTAGCCATTCAAGGGGCTACGCAAGTATGCAGGTCAAAAGATGCCATGCGGTGCTTGAGCTGGTGTGCTTGGGGGACAGGAGCCACACTGGGGTAGAGGTTCTGCAGGAATGGTGGTTTGCGACAATGGCACCAACCTCCTCTCTGCCCTCCGACAGGGACAAATGACCCATGTGCCCTGTTTGGCTCACGTCCTTAACTTGGTGGTGCAGCGGTTCTTGGGCAGGTAACTGGGCTTACAGGATGTCCTGAGGCAGGCCAGGAAAGTCTGTGTGCATTTCCGCCGGTCATATAATGCCAGTGCTCGGCTGGCAGACCTCCAAAAGGAGTTTAACCTGCCCAAGAACCGCCTAATCTGTGACATGCCCACCAGGTGGAACTCAACGTTGGCCATGCTGCAGCAGCTGCACACGCAGCAGAGGGTCATCAATGAGTACCTGTGCGACTATGGCACCAGGACAGGGTCAGGGGAGCTTGTTTTTTTCCCCACGCCAGTGGGCCATGATCAGGGATGCATGCACTGTCCTGTCACCATTTGAGGAGGCCACGAGGATGGTGAGCAGTGACAGTGCATGCATCAATGACACTGTCCCCCTTGTCCACCTGTTGGAGCACACGCTGCATGGAATAATGGACAGGGCACTTGAGGCAGAACAGAGGCAGGAAGAGGAGGACTTCCTTAGCTCTCAAGGCCCCCTTTATCCAGACAGTGTTCCTGCGTGCCTGCCGATCACACAGGAAGAGGATGAGGAGGAGGAGGAGGATTGTGTCAGTATGGAGGTAGAGCCTGGCACTCAGCATTAGCAGCAGTCTTTAAGGGATCAATCCCAAGAAACACATGGACTTGTACGTGGCTGGGAGGAGGTAGCTGCGGACCATGTCGTCCTTAGTGACCCAGAAGACTCCGGACCGAATGCCTCAGCAAACCTACGCTGCATGGCCTCCTTGATCCTGCAAAGCCTGCGTAAGGATCCTCGTATTTGTGGTATAAAGAAGGACCAATACTGGCTGGCAACCCTCCTTGATCCACATTACAAGGGTAAGGTTGCGGACTTTATCTTGCCGTCTCATAGGGAGCAGTGGATGAAACATCTTCGGGAGGCCTTGCAGAAAGGTCTGTGCAACGTGTTCCCAGAGACTGGGAGGTTACAAACTCCTGTTTCTGGACAATGTGTTGCTGAGGCTTTGGTCAGTCAAAGAAGGAGCTGTGGAGAATGTTGCCGTCTAACCGATGCGTTCAGACAATTTTTTAGTCCGCAGCCCCAAGGTATGATCGGTTCCAGCAACCATCGCCAGCGTCTGTTTTACATGGTGCAGGAATACCTAGGGGCAAGATCTGACTTGGACACCTTTCCCACCGAAAATCCTCTGGGTTACTGGGTCTTGAGGATGGATCACTGGCCAGAGCTTGCACAGTATGCAATTGAGCTACTGGCCTGTCCTGCATCCAGCGTTCTTTTGGAACGCACATTGAGTGCTGCTGGAGGCTTTGTAACTGATCACAGGGTGCGTCTGTCCACCGACTCGGTCGATCGACTGACCTTCATAAAAATGAATCAGTCTTGGATCACCACCAGCTACCAAGCACCTGATGCTGATTTAACCGAAGAATTTTTTTTGAAATCTCAGATCCCTTCAAAGACTACCTATGCTGATGCTGAGTGACTATCTTGAGTAATAATCCTCTTCCTCCTCGATGATCACGCTGATAGCTTGTAAGAACATTTTTGGTTCTGGGCACCGCCACCAGTGCCTAAGGCCCAATTTTTCAGCCCCTGTTTAACAGGGGCGTGTAATTACAATTTTTGATGCAATACTTTGTAGCAGGGCTCGTTCCTGAATTCCAACTAGAGTATCTGTGAGGGGTTGCAGTGTTGTGGCACCAGCACCAGTGCCTAAGGCCCAATTTTTCAGCCCCTGTTTAACAGGGGCGTGTAATTACAATTTTTGATGCAATACTTTGCAGCAGGGCTCGTTCCTGCGTTCCAACTAGAGTATCTGTGAGGGGTTGCAGTGTTGTGGCACCAGCACCAGTGCCTAAGGCCCAATTTTTTCAGCCCCTGTTTAACAGGGGCATGTAATTACAATTCTTGATCTAATATTTCACAGCAGGGCCTGTTTCTGCGCCCACCAAGAGCGAGTGAGGACTTACAGTGTTGTGGCACCAGCACCACCACCACCACCACCAAAGGCCCAATTTTTCTACCCCTGTTCAACAGGGGCATGTAATTACAATTCTTGATCTAATGTTTCACAGCAGGGCCTTGTGAGGCCCAAATTTCTGCTGAGTATATAGGGCAGGCCCCTACTTTCAAACATCCAACTTACAAATGACTCCTACTTGCAAACGGAAGGTGACAACAGGAAGTGAGAAATCTACCCCTAGGAAGGGAAATTCTCTCCTGTAAGGGTTACTATGGGAAAAACATTTCTCCTTTCCACTGATGCTTTATCACCAATCCTTGTTTCACAAAAAAACCCAAATTTTCAAAAAACATTTGTCATTGGGACAAAAAGTGAGGTGAAATCTTCTGAAGAGGAGCACAGACAGCAAAACAAATGTCACAGGGGTGATAACCCTTCCCTATGTTTTCCAAAAAGCTTAAAATAGATTTTTTGGCTGGAGCTAAACACGTTAAAAATGTACCAGTTCAAAATTACAAACAGATTCTACTTAACAACAAACCTACAGTCCCTGTCTTGTTTGCACCGCCTGTATACTGCTGTTCAGAGTACAGAGCCTGTATACTGCTGTTTCCTTTTTAATTTGGGTGCAGGGTTCCCCTTAATATCCATACAAGACACAAAGGGCATGGTAATGGACTGGGGGGTACCCATGCCGTTTGTCTCACTGATTTTCATCCATATTGCCAGGACCCGACATTACATTAAAGCCGCAAGCAGTTTTAAATGACTGTTTTTCCTTTAAAAATTACATTTTGTGCAGGGACTGTTCTAAGCACGGGAAACACACGCCACTTTACAGGCATACTATAGACACCCCCCAGGTATGATATTTAAAGAAATATTTCACTTTTTTTTTTTTACTTTAAGCATCATTAAAATCACGGCTCCCGAAAAAACGTCCGTTTTTAAACGTTTTTTTTGCATTGATACATGTCCCCTGGGGCAGTACCTGAGTCCCCAAACCCTTTTTAGGACAATACCATGCAAATTAGCCTTTAAAATGAGCACTTTTTATTTTGAACGTTTGAGTCCCATAGACGTCAATGGGGTTTCTAACGTTCGTGCAAATTTTCGGTCCATTCGCAGGTTCTGGTGTGAACCGAACTGGGGGGTGTTCGGCTCATCCCTACTCAGAATAGGAAAGAGGTGGCCAAGCAACAACAAGAGGCTCGCAACATAGCCCAGACCTGGAGTCCTTTTGGAAATGTTAAGTTTGGATTTGAAGGGATATTCTCTTGGATAAGGGATATTGCCATAATTTTAATCATGATTGTGCTTTTTTTCCTTTTCCTTTATCTTGTGTATAAACTTATTATGTGCCTTATTAATAGAGCCACCTTTCAGATCCCTCATTTCCCAATAAAACTTATCTCAGTATGTATCATCAGAAGCAGGCTGAGAATACCACCATGATAAGGAAGTGAGATCATACAGATATGATCTAAGAGGGGGTTGAAGGGATATTTTAGCTTGCTGTCTACCATTTTAGCTATACACCCTTGTAAAACTGTGTATCCATTCTAGAATAAATATGTATATGTGATGTTTATAAGAAGTTAAGTTTTATGTTTCTGTAAAACATTTGATTTCCCCCGAAATGATGTGCTAGCCTCATCCTGTTAGCCTTTTCCTGTTATTAGTTTCTATATGAGTTATTAGGGCGTCATATTGTTTTCTGTATGTACTCAGTAATGTTCTATTTTTGCTTGTTTTAGAACATCCTGTATGTCTGTATCTTTACCATATATTAATGTAAGAAGGGTTAGACCTTCGTTGTGATGTCATTTTGCTCATATAAGCTGAAGACCGGAAATAAATTGGCAGTTCACTCTGAGAACTGCATGTATTGAGTGCGTGTCATAACTTTCTATCAGAGTTGTCTCCAGGCCTATGGGTTTGAAGGAACACTGTAGGCAGAATACCAAATGAGGGTTCACTTGCTTCTAGACTACTCTAAACCCCAACAATAGGGAAGGGTTATCATCATAACTGTAACATTTGTTTTGCTATCTGTGCCCCTATTCAGAAGATTTCACCTCACTTTCTGTTCCAATGACAATTGGATTTTGAAAATTTGGAGTTGTTAGGGAAACAAGGATTGGTGATAAAGCATCAGTGGAGGAGACACCTTTTTCCCATATTAACTCTTACAGGAGAGAATTTCCCTTCCTAGGGGTAGATTTCCTCTAACTTCTTGTTGTCTCCCTCCGTTTGTAATTAGGAGTCATTTGTAAGTCGGATGTTTGAAAGTAGGGGCCTTCTATATACTCTGCAGACATTTGGGCCTTAGGTGTTGGTGGTACCAGAACACTGTAAGCCCTCACAGTTACTCTTGGTGAGCGCTGGAACGGGCCCTGCTGTGAAATATTATATCAAGAATTGTAATTACATGCCCCTGTTGAACAGGGTCAGAAAAATTGGGCCTTTGGTGGTGGTGTGGTGGTGTTGCCATAACACTGTAAGCCCTCACAGTTACTCTTGGTGGGCGCAGGAATGGGCCCTGCTGTGAAATATTAGATCAAAAATTGTAATTACACGCCCCTGTTGAACAGGGGCAGAAAAATTTGGCCTTAGGCACTGGTGGTGGTGCCACAACATTGCAACCGCTCACAGATACTCTAGTTGGAGCGCAGAAACAAGCCCTGCTGCAAAATATTACAGCAAAAAAATGTAGTTACACGCCCCTGTTGAACAGGGGCAGAAAAATTGGGCTTTAGGCACTGGTGCTGGTGCCACAACACTGCAACCCCACACAGATACTCTACTTTAGCGCAGCAACAAGCCCTGCTGCAAAATATTACAGCAAAAATTGTAATTACACGCCCCTGTTGAACAGGGGCAGAAAAATTGGGCCTTAGCCAATGGTGGTGGTGCCCAGAACCAAGAATGTTCTTACAAGCTATCAAACTGAACATTGAGGAGGAATAGGATAGTCACTCAGCATAACAGGATAGTCATTCAGCACCAGCATCTTTAACAAGGGGACCCCCAGATCCCGCCCGCGTGTGAAACGTAACCGGGTGACCCCGCCCCCCTCTGACAACACAGGGAAAGTCATAGGGAAGTCCCTGTGAAGTCCCCGTGCACCAGAGGAGGGCGGAGTCACCGGGTGGCCCCCCCTCCGTTATAAAAGAAGTGTCAGAAGAACCAAAGCTTCACATGGCGGAAGACTCCCACTGAGGCGGATCGTGCGGATGGAGAGGAGAATAAGCCGGAGGAAGATGCGGGACGTGAAGAGTGGAGGAAGAAAAAGATGGAAAAGAAGATGGAGAAGAAGAAGATGGAGGAAGAAGAACACCGAAGGAAGACCAGAAGAAAGCAGATTGAAATAGAAGCGGAAAGAAGAAGAAATGTATTAAGGACTTGTCAAAAACTGTCTCTTGTGTTTTTTAACCTTTTTAACACTTTTTTTGTGAAATGGTAGGGGTACAACTATACCCTATACCAATTCAAACGGGGGGATCTGGGTGTTGGTTATGTAATGGGTGACCCCGCCCCCATCTGACACCATGGGGAAAACCATAGGGAAGTCCCCGTGAAGTCTATTGTGTCAGAGGGGGGCAGGGTCACCAGGTGGCCCCACCCTCAGTTATATAAGAACTGTCAGAAGAACAGAAGTGTCACACAGTGGGAACCTCCCATGGATGCGGATTGTCCGAAGAACGAAGCTGGGAAGAAGAAGCCGGAGGAAGATGCGGAAGAAAAGACCGAAGGAAGAAGCAGAGGATCAGAGGAAGAAAAGGAAGAAGCGGGGGAAGAACAAGATGGAGGAAGAAAACCGAATGAAAACTAGAAGAAGATGGAAGAAGAAGCAGGGAGAGAAGAAGACATTAATAAAGGAATTGTCAGAAACCGTCTCTTGTCTTTTTTAACATTGTTACACTTTTTTGGTGAAATGGTAGGGGTACATTTGTACCTCATTACCATTTCACACAGGGGGGGCTGGGATCTGGAGGTCCCCTTGTTAAAGGGGCTTCTAGATTCCAATAAGCCCCCCGCCCGCATACCCCCACAACCCCGGGCATGGGTTGTGGGGATGAAGCCCTTGTCCCCATTAACATGGGGACATCCTCCCCATGTTGAGGGCATGTGGCCTGGTACGGTTCAGGAGGGGGGTTGCTCTCTCATCCCCCCTCTTTTCCTGTGGCCTGCCAGGTTGCATGCTCGGATAAGGATCTGGTATGGATTTTTAGGGGGACCCCTACAACATTTTTTTTTTTAATTTTGGCGTGGTGTTCCTGAAGGGTCTGGTATGGATTTTTAGGTGGACCCCACGCCATTTGTTTTTAAAATTTTGGCGCGGGGATTCCCCTTAAAATCCATACTAGACCTGAAGGGCCTGGTATGGAATTTGGGGGGACCCCCATGCATTTTTTTTTTTAATTTTGGTTCGGGGGTTCCCCTTAATATTCATACCAGACCCAAAGGGCCTGGTAATGCACTGTGGGGGAAACCCAAGCCATATTTTTCAATGACTTTTATGAGTATTGTAGAGACCCGACAATTTATTATAGCTGCCGGCACTACCGCTAGTACTTTTAAATGACTTTTTTCCTTTAGAAATGTCATTTTGCTCTCGGACTGTTGTAAACATGGGAAACATGCGCCACTTTACAGGCATACTATAGACACCCCCTAGCTACGAAATTTTAAGGAATATTTCACTTTTATTGCTTCACTTTAAGCATTATTAAAATCACTGCTCTCAAAAAAACGGCCTTTTTTACAATGATACATGTCCCCTGGGGCAGGACCCAGGTCCCGAAACACACAAAATTACATTTCTAAAGGGAAAGAAAGTAATTTAAAAATACTAGTGGTAGCGCCGGCTGCTATAATGAATTGTCGGGTCTCTGCAATACTCATAAAAGTCATTGAAATGTACGGCCTGGGATTCTCCCACAGTGTCTTACCAGGCCCTTTGAGTCTTGTATGAATATTAAGGGGAACCCCAAACCAAAATTTAAAAAAATGCGTGGGGGTCCCCCAAATTCCATACCAGGCCCTTCAGTTCTGGTATGGATATTAAGGGTAACCCCACGCCAAATTTTTTTTAAAAAATGGTGTAGGTCCCCCTCAAAATCCATACCAGACCCTTCAGGTCTGGTATGGATTTATCAAGGGGAACCCCGCGCCAAAATTAAAAAATAAATGGCGTGGGGGTCCCCCTAAAAATCCATACCAGACCCTTATCCAAGCATGCAACCTGGCAGGCCACAGGAAAAGAGGGGGGGACGAGAGAGTGCCCCCCTCATGAACCATACCAGGCCACATGCCCTCAACATGGGGAGGATGTCTCCATGTTGATGGGGACAAGGGACTCCTCCCCACAATCCTTGCCCGGTGGTTGTGGGGGTATACAGGCGGGGAGCTTATCGGAATCTGTAAGCCCCCTTCAACAAAGGGACCCCAGATCCCGGCCCCTCCCGTGTGAAATGGTAACGGGGTATGGATGTACCCCTACCATTTCACAAAAAAAGTGTCAAAAATGTTAAAAAAAACAAGAGATGGTTTTTGACAATTTCTTTATTAATGTCTTCTTCTTTCCCTGCTTCTTCTTTCATCTTCTTCTGGTCTTTATTCGGTTTTCTTCCTACATCTTGTTCTGCCCCCGCTTCTTCCTCTTCTTCCCCCGTTCCTCTGCTTCTTCCTTCGGTCTTCTCGTCCGCATCTTCCTCCGGCTTCTTCTTCCCCACTTCGTTCGGACGATCTGTATCCATGGGAGGTTCCCGCTGTGTGACTCTTCTGTTCTTCTGACAGTTATTATATAACTGAGGGCGCGTTACGTAACCGGGTGACCCCGCCCCCTCTGACATCACGGGGAATGCCATAGGGAAGTCCCTGTGACTTCCCTGTGAATCAGAGGGGGTGGGTCACCGGGTGGCCCCGCCCTCAGTTTTATAAGAACTGTCAGAAGAACAGAAGAGTCACACAGCGGGAACCTCCCATGGATGCAGATCGTCCGAACGAAGTGGGGAAGAAGAAGCCGGAGGAAGATGCGGACGAGAAGTGTTACACGGCAGGAACCTCCCATGGATGCGGATCGTCCAGAAAACGAACCAGGAAAGAAGACACTGGAGGAAGATGGGGACGAGAAGACCGAAGGAAGAAGCAGAGGATCGGAGGAAGAAGCGGGGGAAGAACAAGATTGAATAGGGATGAGCTTCGAGTTTGGGTCGAACTCATGTTCGACTCGAACATCGGCTGTTCGCAAGTTCGCCGAACAGCGAACAATTTGGGGTGTTTGCGGCAAATTTGAATGCCGCAGAACACCCTTTAAAAATGTCTATGGGAGAAATAAAAAATGCTAATTTTAAAGGCTTATATGCAAGTTATTGTCATAAAAAGTGTTTGGGGACCTGGGTCCTGCCCCAGGGGACATGGATCAATGCAAAAAAAAACTTTTAAAAAACGGACGTTTTTTCAGGAGCAGTGATTTTAATAATGCTTAAAGTCAAACAATAAAAGTGTAATATTCCTTTAAATTTCGTAGCTGGGGGGTGTCTATAGTATGCCTGTAAAGGGGCACATGTTTCCCGTGTTTAGAACAGTCTGACAGCAAAATGACATTTCGAAGGAAAAAAGCCATTTAAAACTACTCGCGGCTATTGCATTGCCGTTCCAACAATACACATAGAAGTTCATTGATAAAAACGGCATGGGAATTCCCCACAGGGGAACCCCGAACCAAAATTAAAAAAAAAAAAAAATGACGTGGGGGTCCCCCTAAATTCCATACCAGGCCCTTCAGGTTTGGTATGGATATTAAGGGGAACCCTGGCCAAAATAAAAAAAAAAAATGATGTGGGGGTCCCCCTAAATTTCATACCAGATTTTAAGGGGAACCCCGCGCCAAAAAAAAAAAAAAAACGGCGTGGGGTCCCCCCAAAAATCCATACCAGACCCTTATCCGAGCACGCACCCCTGGCAGGCCGCAGGAAAAGAGGGGGGACGAGAGAGCGCCCCCCCCCTCCTGAACCGTACCAGGCCACATGCCCTCAACATTGGGAGGGTGCTTTGGGGTAGCCCCCCAAAACACCTTGTCCCCATGTTTATGTGGACAAGGGCCTCATCCCCACAACCCTGGCCGGTGGTTGTGGGGGTCTGCGGGCGGGGGCTTATCGGAATCTGGAAGCCCCCTTTCAAAAGGGGACCCCCAGATCCCGGCCCCCCCTGTGTGAAATGGTAAGGGGGTACTTTACCCCTACCATTTCACTAAAAAACTGTCAAAAATGTTAAAAATGACAAGAGACAAGAGACTTCCCTGTGGCATTCCCCGTGACATCACAGGGAAGTCCCGTCAAGTCACCGTGCGTCAGAGGGGTGCCCCGCCCCCCCGTTATTTAAGAACCGTCAGACGAGGAGACGCCATCACACAGCAGGAGCCTCCCTCCATGCCAGCATGGGTGCGGAGCGGCCCGGAGAAGAAAATGAAGAAGAGAAGAAGATGAAGCAGAGAAGATGAAGAAGAAGATGAAGAAGATGAAGAGAAGAGCGGGAGCCTCCCCCTCATGCCATGGGTGCGGAGCGGCCCGAGGAGAAGAACATAGATGATGCCACGGAGGAGATGCTGGACGAGAACGCCGGAGGAAGAACCAGAAGAGCCAGAAGAACCAGAAGAAGAAGAAGATGAAGGAAGATAGAAGAAAGAAGAAAGAAGAAGCATTTAAATAAAGGAATTGTCAAAAACTATCTCTTGTCATTTTTAACATTTTTGACAGTTTTTTAGTGAAATGGTAGGGGTACCCTTACCATTTCACACGGGGGGGCCGGGATCTGGGGGTCCCCTTGTTAAAGGGGGCTTCCAGATTCCGATAAGCCCCCCGCCCGCAGACCCCCACAACCAGAGGCCAGGGTTGTGGGGATGAGACCCTTGTCCTCATCAACATGGGGACAAGGTGTTTTGGGGGGCTACCCCAAAGCACCCTCTCAATGTTGAGGGCATGTGGCCTGGTACGGTTCAGGAGGGGGGGCGCTCTCTCGTCCCCCCCTCTTTTCCTGTGGCCTGCCAGGTTGCGTGCTCGGATAAGGGTCTGATATGGATGTTTGGGGGGACCCCACGCCGTTTTTTTTTTTTTTGGCACGGGGTTCCCCTTAAAATCCATACCAGACCTGAAGGGTCTGGTATGGAATTTAGGGGGACCCCCACGTCATTTTTTTTTAAATTTTGGCCGGGGTTCCCCTTAATATCCATACCAGACCTGAAGGGCCTGGTATGGAATTTAGGGGGACCCCCATGTCATTTTTTTTTTTTTAATTTTGGTTCGGGGTTTCCCTGTGGGGAATTCCCATGCTGTTTTTATCAATGAACTTCTATGTGTATTGTCGGACCGGCAATGCAATAGCCGCGAGTAGTTTTAAATGGCTTTTTTCCTTCGAAATATCATTTTGCTGTCAGACTGTTCTAAACATGCGCCCCTTTACAGGCATACTATAGACACCCCCCAGCTACAAAATTTAAAGGGATATTACAATTTTATTGTTTGACTTTAAGCATTATTAAAATCACTGCTCCTGAAAAAACGACCATTTTTAAAAGTTTTTTTTGCATTGATCCATGTCCCCTAGGGCAGGACCCAGGTCCCCAAACACTTTTTGTGACAATAACTTGCATATAAGCCTTTAAAATTAGCACTTTTGATTATTCATGTTCGTGTCCCATAGACTTTAACGGTGTTCGCGTGTTCGAACAAACTTTTTCCTGTTCGCATGTTCTAGTGCGAACCGAACAGGGGGGTGTTCGGCTCATCCCTAAGATGGAGGAAGAAAACCGAATGAAGACCAGAAGAAGATGGAAGAAGTAGCGGGGAAAGAAGACATTAATAAAGGAATTGTCAAAAACCGTCTCTTGCCTTTTTTAACATTTTTGACACTTTTTTTGTGAAAGGGTAAAGGTACATTTGTACCCCATTACCATTTCACACAGGGAGGGTGGGATCTCGGGGTCCCCTTGTTAAAAGGGGCTTCCAGATTCTGATAAGCTCCCTGCCTGCAGACCCCTACAACCACCGGGTAAGGGTCAGGGGGATGAGGCCCTTGTCCCCATCACCATGGGGACATCCTCCCCATGTTGAGGGCATGTGGCCTTGTACGGTTCAGGAGGGGGGCTACTCTCTCATCCCCCTCTTTTCCTGCAGCCTGCCAGGTTGCGTGCTCAGATAAGGGTCTGGTATGGATTTTTAGGGGGACCCCACGCCATGTTTTTAAAAATGTTGGCGTGGGGTTCCCTTTAAAATCCATACCAGACTTGAAGGGCCTGGTATGGAATTTGGGGGGACCCCCACGCATTTTTTTTTTAAATTTTGGTTCAAGTTCCCCTTATATTCATACCAGACGCAAAGGGCCTGGTAATGCACTGTGGGTGAAACCCAGGCCCTTTTTTCAATGACTTTTATGAGTATTGCAGAGACCCGACAATTCATTATAGCTTCCGGCACTACCGCTAGTAGTTTTAAATGACTTTTTTTCCTTTAGAAATTTCATTTAGCTCTTGGACTGTTGTAAACATGGGAAACATGCTCCACTTTACAGGCATACTATAGACACCCCCTAGCTACAAAATTTAAAGGAATATTTCACTTTTATTGTTTCACTTTAAGCATTATTAAAATCACTGCTCCGAAAAAAACGGCCTTTTTTACATTGATACTTGTCCCCTGGGGCAGGACCTAGGTCCCCAAACACTTTTTATGACAATAATTTGCATATTAACCCTTAAAATCATCACTTTTGAATTTTCACGTTCCTGTCCCATAGACTTTAACGGTGTTCGCGTGTTCAAACAAATTTTTTACATGTTCATATGTTCTACTGAGAACCAAACAGGGGGGTGTTCGGCCCATCCCTTCTGGTGACCCCACAATAGGGATAAAATTTTTTCGCTGAAGGGAGTTTAATAAGACACGTGGTCACTCATTAAAATTAGAAGAAAAGAGGTTTAACCTTAAAATACGTAGAGGGTTCTGGTTCTTTAACCTTCTGTGGTCTCAGGCGGTGGTCTCTGCGGGGTGGGGGGGCATCGATAGTTTTAAAAAACTTTTAGATAAGCACCTGTATGACCGCAACCTACAGGGATATACAATGTGTAGCGGTGTGATCATTTCTTTGCCCATTTACCAAGTTTATACTCTTGTTATGCAGTGTTTGTTTGCCCTTTTCCAACATGGTTGCTATGCTCTCTCTCTTACCAAAGATGAGGTCATCAAGAAGAGCAGAGGATAGCAAGGGGTTTTGTGGGTAAGTGGGTGAAGAAGGAGAGAGATATGTGGGGAGAACAGTAATGCCTGCTAAGAGGACACAGGATGTGTAAGTGCTGCAGATTCACCTCACTGAGACATGCATAGAGACTGTTAATGATTTCATGTTCCTGTTTGGAAAATGTTAGAGGACATCGCTTAGAGAAAAATATGATCTACCAAACTCTGAGATATTTAGATATCTTCAAATCAAAAATTTCTATACACCATTCCTAAAGGGGGATACACCATTATCCCAATTATCCATTTTTGAATCAATCTGTACAAAAGATCCATTTGCTAAAGGTACAATTTCATCACTTTATAATCAATTATATGGAGTAGCAAATCTTAATAGACCCTCTTACGTTCAGAGGTGGGAGGAGGACCTGGGACGAACTTTAGAAGACACGGACTGGTCTAACATATGGCTCACATTTAAGTCATCTTCACCCAACATCTTAGCACTGGAGACAAATTATAAAGTCCTAACTCGCTGGTACCTTGTACCCGCTAGAATGGCAAAATATTCACCTAATACCTCAGCTCTTTGTTTTCGAGGATGCCCAGAAATAGGCACATATTTACACATATGGTGGATGTGCCCAGTAATCCAAACCTGCTGGAAGGAAGTCTTCGTGATTGCATCTAAAATATTTAAAAAAATAATACAACCAGATCCATATTTAACTTTACTTAATCTAAAACCGGAATGGTTAACACTCTCTCAATTCAAACTTATGATCCAACTAATAACGGCTGCAAAACAAACAGTGGCCAAGGCATGGAAATCTCCTACATTGGTACTAGCAGAAACAATTCACAGAATGAATAATACAATGTCCCATGCTAAGATGGTAGCCATCGATCAAAATCAAATTCCAAAATTTGAAAAACTTTGGCATCCTTGGATAAAACAACAGTTCCTGTCAAACTTCAATGACTCTGTCCTGTTGCCATGGTAACAGATTAAATGACTTACAGAGACACCCATTCTAAGGCTTCAAAAGAGAACTAAAAAGAATAATAAACTGACGAGCGGGACAACCTTGTGGACCATACCTCTACCTTTCAACCCTTTTTCTTCTTTCTCTTTCCTTTTCTCCACCTTACGATTAAAGCTCATTATCAGAATTTATTTGAGCTATATACACTCTACTTGTAAACAATATGTATAGTAGGTATAAATCATTTAAATACCTACAAAAGTAACTAAGGAAATGATATATATCTTTAATTTAGGTTTACGTGAACCCAATGTTTAATATTTGAAATTTCATGATATTTACCTATATAAACCCTACTGTAAAACAATGAGCTTACTTTATAGATCCTTGTAAACTTACTTTATGTATCTTTATAACATTGTATACTCAATAAACTTCTTTTGACAAGCAAAATGTTTTACGTTGGATGGTTCACTGAATGTTATTTATTCAATACATCTTTCAAATACAATGCTGTGTGGATTACTGTCTATGTGAAGATATATTTCTCAATTGGGATTCACTTGCTATTCACAAGCCCCAATTGAGTGGAGGCACTGTGCTTGTTAAAGATCCTGTCCTGATCACACACATTATAAAGACTCTGCTCCTAAATATATACAGGTGGCACCATCATACCTCAGTAGCCACAGAGAGAGAGAGAAAATAGTGCTACATTTGGAGGCACTGCTGAGATAAATATCTTGGATCAGGACATTAAGGAATGACCATGTCACTGTTATCAACAGAAGCTGTGAGGCAGTGGACCCTGGAAGAGGGACTTCCACCTAAAAGGACATTTGCTATTTCATGTGTACCTATCACTGTGAGCACCCATAGACTGCAGGAGGAGCTACAAGCAAATGAAACCTTGCAGTCTGCCTCTCTTGTGGAGAAAGGAGAGGAAGATGAGAGTTATGAACTGTATACCCATTATCTTTGTCTCAGTGAGTTGGATTTAAATCCAGTTAAAGGGCCCTTTTGCATATATCCAGAGGGGGCTGAAGTAATTGGTTGTGCTGTAGTATTTCCAGTAATCTCACCTCCAGTAAGGCGGAAGTTACCAGCCCTGCCTGTAAAGTGTGAATACAACTGCTTCATCAGGAGAAACTCTGTTGACTGCTACAGCCGCTAAGCAGGAAATAAATATTGAGCACCTGCTGCTAAAAGTCACTGAAGTCATTGCTCAGAATTTACATGCTGATTCTTATCACAAATTAAAGGCTTTTTCAGGGATGCTCCCTGTCCCCGCTGGTGAAGAAAGCTTTGAGGTGTGGAAAGATTTTGCACAACAAGTGATAGAGGAATGGACCTGCTCAGAGGAAAAGAAAAAACAGTGCATCATGGCAAGTTTAAGACCACCAGCATCCATTATCATTAGAGCTTACAAGGACACTCATGTGAGTACCAGTGCTCAAGAATATATTGATGTTT
The DNA here is from genome assembly GCF_042186555.1 of Aquarana catesbeiana. Classification (NCBI taxonomy): domain Eukaryota; kingdom Metazoa; phylum Chordata; class Amphibia; order Anura; family Ranidae; genus Aquarana; species Aquarana catesbeiana. The sequence goes on from NC_133330.1 coordinate 147,451,337, forward strand.
TGACAGATGCTTATGGACTGCACCATGACCCTGATCAGATGCTTGCTGATTTTAAACAGACAAAGCATAAAGAGGAAGAGGATGTTTCTGTGTTTGTGAGGAGGCTAGAAGTGCTTCTAGGGAGATTGCTCACTGAAAAGGTAATCTCTCCTATGGATGTTGACAAATAAAGGACTGCTCAAATAATAAAGGGGCTACTGCCACATCACCCAATGTCACCGGTCCTAAGAGTGGTTTTGAGAGAGAGAAACTTTACTTTCACTGAAACTATGACTGAAGTAAAGAAACAGGAATCTGATATCTGTTTTAGTACCCCTTCTAAGAGCAAAGTTAAACAGAGTTTTTTGGTTGAGCACAAAAATGAGATTGCTAAAAACAATGAAGTGGGCAGACACCCACAGCCTAGGGCTCAATCTTCTTATAAAACCTCCAGTGATAAGTCTCTCTTCCACATTAAATGTTTCCGCTGTGGACAAGCAGGCCACACAGTTCGTCAGTGCCCACTGCTGGCTGATAGTTCTGAAATTCACAGTGTGACAGACCTAGCTGGGAGAGAGACTTTTGGAGGGGACTGAATGCTAGCCTCTTGCGGATCGATTGTGGGCCCTGGCATTTGGGGGAACGGTGCTCTTTGTGAGCTGTGGGACAGATACTGTTAGGAGATGCTGATGTAAATCCAAGCCACCTGTCTATCTGTTGCCTGCTAGAATGTGTATTGTAAATAAGTCTCTAGTATGGGATCTAAGAGTCATTAGATCCCCATTGTTGTTTGTGTTAATTAACTCTGCTATTGTGATAATATTGATTGGGTTTTCTGAGCTACAAGATGGCCAGTCTGGCCTAAAGGTAATGTCTGAGTCATCTAGGCTGTCTAAAGGGATTAGTTAATTAGCCCATGTTAATTAGGTTAATTAGGTTACAGGTGTATTGTTAGAGTAATATGAGCCGGAGGTATGCACCTCCACTTTTAGTGTATAAAAGAGCCTGTATTTTTCAATAAAGGAGATTCCTGGTTAAACTTACATACAGCCTGCCTGGTGTTTGTTCTGAGCTACACAACTGGATTAGAACGGCACATAACTGTAATTCTAATCCCGAAGAATCGGATGACTGAACCATCAGATGTTGCGATCTGCAGTCTGATTCTATAGCCGCAGAGAAGTGTCGGGAGAGTGGAACCGAGCGAGCAAGGGGCTCGTTACACACAGTAAAGCTGGACATGTGTACAAAAGAAAACAGGGAGAATCTAGAAAACAAATGTTTACCCAACTACTTTGGATAGGCCGCAGATGTACTTTCAATTTGTTTGTTAATGATATACCCACTACTGCTCTGTTTGATACTGGTTCTCAGCTGACTATCATTTACAGGCCCTTCTATCAGCAACACTTAAACCACCTCCCTTTGCATAAAACAAAACAGAATCCCGGTACTAGACTTCCGGGTAAGGGGTTACTTATGCAACATATTTAAATCATATCAAAAATCTGATGGTTTAATCAAAAAAAGTAAAAATTCTATTATTTATTCAATAGATTGAACACATCTCATTACTGGAAGAATTACCGACTAAAAGCATCAATAAAATTGCTAGCTAAATCATATAAAGCCATAGGCTAAACTGATCATTAGATAACTTGGCCACACATATGACATTTACAAATACAAAACACAAAAAAACAAAAAACAAACAACACTAGACACAGTCCGGATGTTTATGAATTTTACTGGCTGTCAGTCAGTTATAAATATAATTAAATAGAGGGGTATGGATCCCGCCGTTAGCCAAAAGGGGGTATTAACTGTATGACTGCCAGGAAAGTTCATTGGGGGTGTGTTGGAGAAATGGAAGAAGGGGGAGAAAGAATCTAGTGTAAATTGGCATGAGCTGCTGGTGTATATCTTGATGCAATCGCTGTGGTATGGGTGAATTTTTTTAATTGGCTGGTAGGATAGGTATGGTGGGTGTCCAATGGATGGTGATCAGTCCTTTTGCTGGGTGAATTGGTGACTGAATAAACTTTGCTGACGGTATGCAGATTATTAGCAAAATAGATCGTATACAGATACAAGATAATCAGCAAGGGACAATGTCACAGCAGATATATGTATATATTGTTGCTATAAATGTTACCATTTGTTGTTTTCAGTCAAGCGAGGGTGATCTCCTGGTTTGAATTAGATCTATTGCCGCTTTCACATGTGGTGCTTCGCTTGCCGCAGAAATGCCTGGTTTGGCTGATGGATTCATCCACTCAGTGCAGAGGTCGATTAACCACTTGAGCCCCGGACCATTATGCTGCCTAAGGACCAGAGGTCTTTTTCCAATTTGGCACTGCGTCGCTTTAACTGCTAATTGCGCGGTCATGCAATGCTGTACCCAAACGAAATTTGCGTCCTTTTCTTCCCACAAATAGAGCTTTCTTTTGATGGTATTTGATCACCTCTGCGGTTTTTATTTTTTGCGCTATAAACGGAAAAAGACCGAAAATTTTGAAAAAAAATGATATTTTCTACTTTTTGTTATAAAAAAAATCCAATAAACTAAATTTTAGTCATACATTTAGGCCAAAATGTATTCGGCCACATGTCTTTGGTAAAAAAAATGTCAATAAGCGTATATTTATTGGTTTGCGCAAAAGTTATAGCGTCTACAAACTAGGGTACATTTTCTGGAATTTACACAGCTTTTAGTTTATGACTGCCTATCTCATTTCTTGAGGTGCTAAAATGGCAGGGCAGTACAAAACCCCCCCAAATGACCCCATTTTGGAAAGTAGACACCCCAAGGAAATTGCTGAGAGGCATGTTGAACCCATTGAATATTTATTTTTTTTGTCCCAAGTGATTGAAAAATGACAAAAAAAAAAAAAAAAAAAAATATTTACAAAAAGTCGTCACTAAATGATATATTGCTCACACAGGCCATGGGCCTATGTGGAATTGCACCCCAAAATACATTTAGCTGCTTCTCCTGAGTATGGGGATACCACATGTGTGGGACTTTTTGGGAGCCTAGCCGCGTACGGGGCCCCGAAAACCAATCACCGCCTTCAGGATTTCTAAGGGTGTAAATTTTTGCTTTCACTCTTCACTGCCTATCACAGTTTCGGAGGCCATGGAATGCCCAGGTGGCACAAAACCCCCCAAAATGACCCCATTTTGGAAAGTAGACACCCCAAGCTATTTGCTGAGAGGCATATTGAGTCCATGGAATATTTTATATTTTGACACAAGTTGCGGGAAAGTGACACTTTTTTTTTTTTTTTTTTTTTTTTTCATAAAGTTGTCACTAAATGATATATTGCTCACACAGGCCATGGGCATATGTGGAATTGCACCCCAAAATACATTTAGCTGCTTCTCCTGAGTATGGGGATACCACATGTGTGGGACTTTTTGGGAGCCTAGCCGCGTACTGGACCCCGAAAACCAATCACTGCCTTCAGGATTTCTAAGGGTGAAAATTTTTGATTTCACTCTTTACTGCCTATCACAGTTTCGGAGGCCATGGAATGCCCAGGTGGCACAAAACCCCCCCAAATGACCCCATTTTGGAAAGTAGACACCCCAAGCTATTTGCTGAAAGGCATGGTGAGTATTTTGCAGCTCTCATTTGTTTTTGAAAATGAAGAAAGACAAGAAAAAACATTTTTTTTTTTTCTTTTTTCAATTTTCAAAACTTTGTGACAAAAAGTGAGGTCTGCAAAATACTCACTATACCTCTCAGCAAATAGCTTGGGGTGTCTACTTTCCAAAATGGGGTCATTTGTGGGGGTTTTGTGCCACCTGGGCATTCCATGGCCTCCGAAACTGTGATAGGCAGTGAAGAGTGAAATCAAAAATTCACGCCCTTAGAAAGCCTGAAGGCGGTGCTTGGTTTTCGGGGTCCCGTACGCGGCTAGGCTCCCAAAAAGTCTCACACATGTGGTATCCCCGTACTCAGGAGAAGCAGCAGAATGTATTTTGGGGTGTAATTTCACATATTTCCATGGCATGTTTGAGCAATATATCATTTAGTGACAACTTTGTGCAAAAAAAAAAAAAAAAAAAAAAAAATTTGTCTCTTTCCCGCAACTTGTGTCGCAATATAAAATATTCCATGGACTCGACATGCCTCTCAGCAAATAGCTTGGGGTGTCTACTTTCCAAAATGGGGTCATTTGGGGGGGTTTTGAACTGTCCTGGCATTTTATGCACAACATTTAGAAGCTTATGTCACACATCACCCACTCTTCTAACCACTTGAAGACAAAGCCCTTTCTGACACTTATTGTTTACATGAAAAAGTTTTTTTTTTTTGCAAAAAAATTACTTTGAACCCACAAACATTATATATTTTTTTAAAGCAAATGCCCTACAGATTAAAATGGTGGGTGTTTCATTTTTTTTTTTCACACAGTAATTGCGCAGCGATTTTTCAAACGCATTTTTTGGGGAAAAAACACACTTTTTTTAATTTTAATGCACTAAAACACGCTATATTGCCCAAATGTTTGATGAAATAAAAAAGATGATCTTAGGCCGAGTACATGGATACCAAACATGACATGCTTTAAAATTGCGCACAAACGTGCAGTGGCAACAAAATAAATACATGTTTAAAAGCCTTCAAAAGCCTTTACAGGTTACCACTTTAGATTTACAGAGGAGGTCTACTGGAAAAATTACTGCACTCGATCTGGCCTTCGCGGTGATACCTCACATGCATGGTGCAATTGCTGTTTATGTTTGACGACAGACCGCCGCTTGCGTTCGCCTTAGCGCGAGAGCAGGGGGCGACAGGGGTGTTTTTTTTTTTTGTTTTTTTTTTCTTTATTATTTTTTTGCTTTTTTAATCTTACTTTTAAACTGTTCCTTTCATATTTTTTTTTTTAATCATTTTTATTGTTATCTCGGGGAATGTAAATATCCCCTATGATAGCAATAGGTAGTGACAGGTACTCTTTTTTGAAAAAATTGTGGTCTATTAGACCCTAGATCTCTCCTCTGCCCTCAAAGCATCTGACCACACCAAGATCGGTGTGATAAAATGCTTCCCCAATTTCCCAATGGCGCTATTTACATCTGGCGAAATCTAAGTCATGAAATACTCGTAGCTTCCGGTTTCTTAGGCCATAGAGATGTTTGGAGCCACTCTGGTCTCTGATCAGCTCTATGGTCAGCTGGCTGAATCACCGGCTGCATTCTCAGGTTCCCTGTTGAGACAGGAGAGCCAGAGAAAAACACGGAAGACGGTGGGGGGGGGGCATTCCCTCCCACGGCTTGTAAAAGCAGTCTAGAGGCTAATTAGCCGCTAGGATTGCTTTTACATGAAAGCCGACCGCTGGCTGAAAAGAATGATACCAAGATGATACCTAAACCTGCAGGCATCATTCTGGTATAACCACTCAAAGTCGTGAATGGCGTACCTGAAGACAAAAAAATGGTTAACAATGGTTAACAATAAAGCACAGTAAACAGTAAAGTATAAATAATTACATACCTGAAAAACAAACATGATAAAACATAATAACAATAACAATAACAATAAAACATTGCAGAATAGAATACAGTAAAAAAGAGCAGAACAATAGAGAGAGAGAATAGAGAGAGAGAGAACAATAAAACAACAACTATTTTTTTTTATTTCATATTTTTTTTTTTTTTTACACTTTTTTTGTAACTAACTTTTATAACGGTAACCGGTTCCAGGTTCGGGTCTCTCAAAATGCGATGGCATCTTGGGAGACCCTGTGAAAGTGTGCCTAGTCTGTGCAATGCTGTACCCTACGCTAATACTCAACTAGTGCATGGTAGCGTTCAAAACATTCACCAATGCAAAGACCAGGATTGTCAGGACAGGAGGGACAATAATAGCGGGTGTCACGCCTATATCCGCGCTTGCTGCAGACACGACATCTTTTTTGGGGGGTTCGTTGGGTAGGGGTACTCGGGAGGACATAAAAATGCCTCTCATGCAGCCGACTGCATTTGGTTGGGGATGTGAATGGGGGAAGTACGGGCGCTGCAGAAGTGGTGGGTTCCCAATTAGGATTGGCGAATGCAGCAGGAAGGGCATTATGGGCACGATGGGCCTGTGTTTGTCTTTTTGGTGGCAGCGGGACACTACTTGTGCTTGCCACCTCACCAGCTTGAACTGCACTTATGGGACTCGCCACGTCACCACGTGTTACTGCAGTGCTGGTTTGACTACGACCGGGGTGTACTAGGCCGCTGGCACTTGCCAGTTCACCAAAACGCTACCAAAAAAACTGTTAGCGATCGCAGGGATCAGGCCTGACTCTGCGAACGCTGCAGTTATGCGTTTAGTGTTTTGTAAGTGTCAGTGATCGATCGATACTGCACTTGGGTGGGCTGGGCCGGGCCGGGCGGAGGGGCAAAACGCAGGTGCTAGCAGGTATCTGGGCTGATCCCGCTAACACTGCGTTTTTGGGAACCCTAAACTGCTGGTGACGCTAGTATAGATCTGATCGGATCAGATATTGATCTGTTCAGATACTATACCACTAAAGGAGGCGTATGCTGCGTGCGTGGGTGTTAGTGGTACTGGCGCTAACCTGACGCTGCCTGGGGCTGGTGCTTGCCAGTTCACCAAAACGCTACAAAAAAAACTGTTAGCGATCGCAGGGATCAGGCCTGACTCTGCGAACGCTGCAGTTATGCGTTTAGTGTTTTGTAAGTGTCAGTGATCGATCGATACTGCACTTGGGTGGGCTGGGCTGGGCCGGGCGGAGGGGCAAAACGCAGGTGCTAGCAGGTATCTGGGCTGATTCCGCTAACACTGCGTTTTTGGGAACCCTAAACTGCTGGGGACGCTAGTATAGATCTGATCGGATCAGATATTGATCCGTTCAGATACTATACCACTAAGGGAGGTGTACGGTGCGTGCGTGGGTGTTAGCGGTACTGGCGCTAACCTGACGCCTGGGGCTGGTGCTTGCCAGTTCACCAAAATGCTACCAAAAAAACTGTTAGCGATCGCAGGGATCAGGCCTGACTCTGCGAACGCTGCAGTTATGCGTTTAGTGTTTTGTAAGTGACAGTGATCGATCGATACTGCACTTGGGTGGGCTGGGCGGAGGCACAAAACGCAGGTGCTAGCAGGTATCTGGGCTGATCCCGCTAACACTGCGTTTTTGGGAACCCTAAACTGCTGGGGACGCTAGTATAGATCTGATCGGATCAGATATTGATCCGATCAGATACTATACCACTAAGGGAGGCGTATGCTGCATGCGTGGGTGTTAGCGGTACTGGCGCTAATCTGACGCTGCCTGGGGCGACGCATATCACCGCCGGGCGATCAGGGGGCTAAACCTTTATTTGGTAATAAACGGCGGGTGCCCTGACACTATAAAAAATAAACGAACTAACCAGCGTCATCCGTAACGGTTATACGGTGATCAGTGGTGAAAGGGTTAACTAGGGGGCAATCAAGGGGTTAAAACATTTATTAGGTAGTATATGGGGGTCCCTGACGCTATAAAACGCTGACGGCGAACCTAAATATTTACCTCACTAACTAGCGTCACCAGCGACACTAATACAGCGATCAGAAAAATGATCGCTTAGTGACACTGGTGACAGGGGGTGATCAAGGGGTTAAAACTTTATTAGGGGGGGTTAGGGGGGTACCCTAGACCTAAAGGGGGGTAATACTCACTGTCCCAACACTGTAACTGTCACAAACTGACACTATGCAGTAATCAGAAAAAAAAAAAAAAAAAAAAAAAAAAAACTGCTGGTGTCAGTTTGTGACAGGGGGGGGGGGGGTGATTGGGGGGGGGATCGGGGGGCGATCGGGGGGGGGATCGGGGTGTTTTGTGTGCCTGGCATGTTCTACTGTGTGTGTGTGTGTTGGTGCACTCACATAGATGTCTTCTCTCCTCGGGCCGGAACGGAAAATACCGACCCGAGGGGAGATGACATCACTTCCTTTGCTGCTGTTTAGCATACAGCAGCAAAGGAGTGTTTTCATTGGCCGGCGGCGATCGCGAGGGGGGGGCCACGAACGGATGGTCTCCCCCTCATCACCGATCGCCGCTGGACAAAAGACGACCGCCTCGGGCACCGGGGGGGGGTCCGATCGGACCCCCCACCCGCGGAAGGCAAATCACGTACCCTGTACGTGATTTTGCCTGTCCGTGCCACTTTGCCGACGTACATCGGCGTGAGGCGGTCGTCAAGTGGTTAAGTATATAACATCCTTGGCTACAGGGATGGCGGGAGGTTTCAAAATCCCATGACTTCACTGCCGTTTTGACCTGTTGCCGTGGTGGTATGCACATAAAGCAGATGTCCCGGCTAAGCAATTATCCAGACACAGCGGTTGTTTGGAAATATAAGCGGTAGGTGAAAGAAACCAATAGCGTAGCTTCATCTCGGACGATACATGGGCTGGTGACGGAGCTCTTTTATTTCATTGTAATTGCGTTCTGACACCGCCCTGGTGTGTTTAAATTCTAACAGTAGCAGTTATCCAAAGGATGTTTTTAATTAGTTGTTCAGTCACAAACAGGGAATTCATTTCCTTTAAAATGCTTTTTTTGAAGGTTGAATAGTACATTGTCCATTACATAAAAAATTTTTTTTGGTTCCTTAAGGTTCGTGGGTAATAACCTAAAATTACCATTATAGTTATCAAGAAAAATGGAGTGAGGGGGGGATGGGATGGAGACAAGAGGGAGAAACTGAGACTTTAACATACCCATACACACTGACTCTAGTTTAAATTTAAACTTCTATGTCAGAGCAAATTACTGTAAGCATCAAAATCCTCAAACCAGAAGGTATATAGAGGGGGCCATGAGGGGTAAGGTTAGGATATTTTGACTGATAATGCTTAAGGCTAAGGGAGTGCATGTGTGCGTGAATATTCATTGATGGTATGCCAATGCGCACTAATGCACTATGGTGGGTCTAAGTGGGTAAAAAGGGTTGTAAATTTAATTCTGTGTTCAGGTCAACAGGTCTGAGGGACTTTAGACGGTATACCCACCATTTTTCTTTCTGCTGGAGTATGCGGTCAAAGTCGCCACGTCTGGGAGGCAGTTTCAGAGCGTAAATGCCTTTTACCTTCATACCTTGGGAAGAGCCTGAATGGTATTGGGCAAAGTGTTTTGCTAGGGGTTTTTCAGGGATTTTGGTTTTATCATTCACTTCTCGCAAGTGTTCACCGATGCAAACCTTTAACTGTCTTTTTGTTTTGCCAATATAAATTTTAGGACATGGGCATGTTATCATGTAAATAAGGCGTGAGGTTGAACAATTGATTAAATCATAAATTTCGTATGTTTCTTTATCGTATGCATCCTTAAAGATTGAAGTCCTATGTACATAAGGGCATATCTGACACCTATTACACGGAAACATTCCCAAAGTCCGTGGATAATTGGACAGCCATGTACTATCCTGATTACGAGTAAATTCTGATTGGATCAACAAGTCGCCCAAGTTTTTGGCACATTGGGCCACTAACTTGGGGGACGTACTTACAATTTTATCCAGACCCGGTGAATTTGTCAGGATACCCCAGTGTTTTTCTAAAATTGAGCGAATTGTATTCCATTGAGATCCAAAAGAGGTGATTATTCGTATTGGATCATTTGTTTCAAGATTAGATACTGTTTGGGTACCAGATGGCTCAATTGATAACAAACTTTGGCGGTCCCGAATTGCTGCTCTCTTCTTAGCTCTTTTAATTTGTCGATGCGAGTAACCTCGCTCCCTGAACCGGGCGTAGAGGTCATGACACTTACATCTGTAATCACTTATTTTCGAACAATTTCGTTTTAACCGTAGGAATTGACCTACCGGTATGCTGTTTTTGATCCAATAAAGATGGTGACTGGTGGCACTCAGAAAAGTATTTGCCGCGGTATCCTTACGGAAAGTGGAGGTATTTAGTTGGCCCCCTTCCAAGGAAATTTGCAAATCCAAAAAAGATATTTTTATCTGACTGAAGGTGTATGTTAAATGGATGTTAAGCTGATTTACATTAAGTTCGCGAATGAACTGCAGCAAGTCGATCTGAGTGCCACGGCAGATCATGAACATGTCGTCGATGTACCGCAACCACACGTGGACGTGGTCATGGTACATCGACGATGGAAATACCACCTCCTCCTCCCAAAAACTTAAATGGAGGCATGCGTAAGATGGAGCCCACGCTGCCCCCATTGAGGTACCCCGGATCTGTTGGTAGAAAATAGTTAAAAATTGGAAATAATTATTCAACAGCATGAATTCCAACAGGTCTACAAGAAATTCATTTTGCGGTTCTGACTCGGGGTAAAAATGATTCAAAAAGGTCTCTACGGCTATAATGCCGCATGAGTGGGGTATCGATGTGTACAATGACTCCACATCGATACCTACTAACCAGATTTCACCCAGTTGGTTCAAATCCTTTAACTCTGAAAGTTTTGCCAGAACATGACGAGTATCCTGTACAAAGGATCTTTGACTACTGACCATATCCTTCAAAAGAGAGTCCAAATACCCACCGATTCTTTTGAAAGGGCCCTGACAGGCTGAGACAATCGGTCTTCCCGGTGGGTCCTGTAAGCTTTTATGTAATTTAGGAATCACGTAAAATGTGGGTATATTGAGCTCTCGAATAGAAATATATTGATATTCTCAATTGGTCAGCAGTCCCTCGTCCCTGGCAAAAGTAAGTTTTTGATTCAATTCCTGAATCACCTTTGGGAAGGGATTATGGTCAAGTTTACAGTAGGTGGTCTCATCGGCCAAAAGTTTCCTTGCCATTCTTTCATAATGTTGTTCATCCAGTACGACTACGTTCCCGCCTTTGTCACTGTTTTTTATCACTATATCTCTCCTCTTTTTAAGATCGTTAAGGGCCTGTCGCTCACCGGTTGTTAGATTGTCTGTACCTTTTTTATGCCATTTTACCTTCTCAAGCTCTGATTGGACCATTTCCAAGAAAAGATTTAGCCATTTATTCTTGGACAAAGAGGGCATTTTTTGTGATTTAATTTTCAGGTTTGCAGATCGTCTTATGGCAACCTATGGACACTATGCCTGTTTATGGTGTGATAGAAAATCCTGTATGTATGGATGGGTGTCTATCTAGAAGTTGAGCTTCGCATTTCTGGTGTGATAGCTGATGAGGATGCTCCACTTAAAGTCATTGCTTATGTAAGCCCTCCACCTGGGGGTAACCAGTATGCTCCTATGATTGTGGGTTCCAATGTGGAAACGTTGAGGCTGCTTTCATATGGTTTCTTCAGCCGCAACAGGGATCTCCTCTATCTTCACTCCCTATTGCTCCAGAGCTTCAAAATGTCTGGCAAACCTTTGCTCCTGATCTTCCTGGAGGGTGTGTGGGAAATACATGGCATCCCATAGAGCTTCCAGCTGGGGGAGTGAGAGCATTGTGGGTTTATGTGGAAATTTCACCAAGTGCAACCGGTAGCTTTTTCCTGCTGGAGACTGATACAAAAGCGGCTGCAAAGAATGGCTGGGAGATAGTACCAGAAAAGAAAGAATATCGTTTAAAATGTCCAAGAATGAATATTGTTACTGTTCGGAACATTACCACATACCCAGTTATACAGTAGGTGACCGCGATATTGTGTCAATCTCACCGCAGTTATCGGCGAGATTGACACCTGCGAGCCCCGACGTGGGAGCCAGTGCCGAGCTGGCTCACTCACCAAGAAAGGAAAAATGTGATTTTTCCTTTCCCGATGAGCGACAAGCATTGCTGACAGGTGTTTGGCATGAATCATGAGGGGGAACTCCACGCCAAATTTTAAATAAAAAACCGGCATGGGTTCCCCTCCAGGAGCATACCAGGCCCTTAGGTCTGGTATGGATTTTAAGGGGAACCCCCTACGCTGAAAAAATGGCGTAGGGGTCCCCCCAAAATCCATACCAGACCCTTATCCGAGCATGCAGCCCGGCCGGTCAGGAAAGGGGGTGGGGACGAGCGAGTGCCCCCCTGCCTGAACCATACAAACCGCATGCCATCAACATGGGGGGGTGGGTGCTTTGGGGAAGGGGGGCACCCTGCGACCCCCCCACCCCAAAGCACCTTGTCCCAGATCAATACACGCTACCTCACATTGAGGAAACTCTTGATGTCCTGCAATGTAGCAAATGTAATGGATTTAAGATATGGTTATTACCAAGTACCAATGTGTGAGGAAGATCAAGAAAAGACAGCTTTTATCTGCCTCCTGGGGTTTCTCCAGTTTGCTCGCATGCCTCAGGGCATTAGTGGTGGATCTGCAACCTTCCAGCGTCGAATGAATCGGACACTGGGAGACCTTTGTCCCACTCATTGTATTATCTACCTAGATGGCATAATTGTTTTTGGCTCCACTCTGGAGGAGCATGACCAGAGACTGTTTAAAGTGCTAGATCGTCTGCGAAAAGAAGGTCTGAAACTCTCCCTGGACAAATGTAAGTTTGCTTGCTCTTCAGTAAACTTTCTGGGTCACATAGTATCTGCAGAAGGGGTAGCAACTGATCTTGCTAAAGTGGAGGCTGTGGTAACCTGGCCCCATCCCACAAAGAACTGAGGTCCTTCTTGGGGTTTTGTGGCTATTATCGCCGCTTCATTAGAGGCTATTCCAAGACTGCTCGGCCTCTTAATGACCTGCTCAAAGAAACCCTTGGCATTGACACAACCAGCAAAACTCCTTTCAGTGAGAGGTGGATTTCTGCTTGTTAGGATGCTTTTATACAGCTTAAGAAAAGTCTTACAGAAGAACCAGTGTTGGCTTATGCAGACCCACAAAAGCCATACATTGTGCATGTAGATGCCAGCTATGATGGATTAGGAGGAGTCCTGCATCAGAAGTACCCAGGTGGACTAAGACCTGTTGCTTATATTAGTCACAGTCTAAGCATGGCAGAAAAGAATTATCCTGTTCACAAACTGGAATTTCTTGCCCTGAAGTGGGCTATTGTTGAAAAGCTGCGTGATTACTTGTATGGGGCTCAGTTTGAGGTGAGAACTGATAACAACCCCCTCACTTATGTTTTGACTACAGCTAAGCTGGATGCCACTGGTCATAGGTGGCTTGCTGCCTTGTCTAATTACCAATTCACTCTCAAGCACAAGCCAGGGCCCAAAAATATTGGGGCTGATGCTCTCTCTAGGCATCCTGGGTTGCCAGTGAACTTAGAAGAAAGTGAATGGGAGGAAGTACCTGGGCCTGCTGTGGCTGCCTACTGTGCTACAGCTGCTGTACAAGAAGACAATATTGTTTTCTCTGACTTACGAGTTATTGACTCCTTGGGAGCTGGTAAAGAGTGTATCCCAAACATGTATTGCTGCCCCACCGCTTTAGGGGTACCAGAAAACATCCAGCTGCAAGAGAAAGATATGATCCTTCTACAAAAGAGAGATCCAGTAATCAGACATGTTAGAGAATCTGTTTTCCGCAAAGATCCTAATTACATGAGAAAAACCCTACCTGAGCAGAGTACCTACTATCTTAAAGAATGGGTTAAACTCAAAATAATTGATGGACTTTTGTACAGGGTACATTTGTTCCATGATCATCCTGGAAGGAGACAGCTAGTGCTCCCTCTACAGAAAATCTGTTTTGAGAAGTTTGCAATTCAAGACCGTTTCTTTTGGCCACAGATGAGGGAATCTGTTGTGGACTATTGCCACCGTTGTGTGAGGTGTCTGCAATGGAAAACTTTGCCTACTCGAGCTGCTCCTATGGAACATTTTAAAAGTTGTGATCCAATGGATTTAGTGTGCATGGACTTTTTGTGTATTGACAATGACAGCAGTGGTGTAGGAAATAATCTGATTGTGACTGATCACTGTACTCAATATGCTCAAGCCTATCCCACCACAGATCAGAAAGCAGTAACTGTAGCTAAAGTGTTGTGGGAGAAGTTTTTTGTTTATTATGGATTGCCAAATCGACTTCACTCTGACCAGGGACGGGACTTTGAAAGTCGCCTAATTAAAGAGCTGTTAACATTGCAAAACATTGACAAGAGCCGCACCACACCTTATCATCCAGAGGGTGATGCTCTCCCTGAACGTTTCAATCGCACCTTGTTGAACATGTTGGGTACCCTCCCTAATGGTGCTAAGCAAACCTGGAGCTGACATGTTGGAGCTATGGTACATGCCTACAATTGTACCAGACATGGTTTCTCTCCTTATTTATCATGTTTGGGAGAGAAGCCCGTCTTCCTATTGACATTCAGTTGGGTGTGTCTACTGATGGAATGGAAAATAGAAATCACTACCAATATGTGGCACGACTTAAACAGATTTTAAAAGAGGCCTATCAAATGGCTGAGGAAAATACTACAAAAATAAATGCTGCCAATAAAAGGCGTTATGATGCCAAAGTTTGTTACAAAGACCTACAACCTGGTGATAAAGTGCTTCTCCATAATTTGGTACCTTCAGCCAAACATAAATTAGCTGATTGCTGGCGAAATGAGTTGCTTGAAGTTATAGAAAAACTGCCTGGAATTCCAGTCTACAGGATTTGAGGACCTGAGGGTCGGATCAAAGCCTGGAATAGGAATCACTTGCTTCCAGTACCACAAGTTGCTACTGCTGATGAGGAGCCACAATCTGATATTGTTACAGATTCTAATGATGTGCCTTGCACAGACCGTGGAGACCAGAGTGATGATACTGACTGGTTTACACCTCCACCAGAGTCTCCTGTACAGGTTCCTTCACCTATTACTGATCGGGGCCTTCCTCAGAGGGGAGGTCTGAACCCAGCTACTCCTGTTTTTGAACCAACAGCCCAAAACATTGTGCCTACAGTTCCAGGCATGGTTGCAGCACGAAGTTTTCCCACTAATGCTGTCCCAGAGTTATCTGGACTAGTGCCTGAGAGTTTGAGGAGAGGAGATCGTGTTCAACTACCTCCACCAGTTTTTACTTGACACCTTGGGAAGACCCTGCTATGCTGTACAGAACTATGTACAACCTCATGTTCTGATGGACATGATTGCAGCTCATTCTAGACTGGTTAGCATGATGCCTATATGTCACTAACCATATTTCCTTTGCCGCTAATCTCTGTAATAGATTGCTTCTGGAGAAGTGATCTGCAGAAGGCGACAACAATGTTAACTTTTGCTATGTTTTGAGTGTATATCGTTGCCGTGTCGGAAGGATTTTCAGCAGGGGTGAATGTAGTGATGTGGTTTTGTGGGTAAGTGGGTGGAGAGAGAGACATGTGGGGAGAACAGTAATGCCTGCTAAGAGGACACAGGATGTGTAAGTGCTGCAGATTCACCTCACTGAGACATGCATAGAGACTGTTAATGATTTCATGTTCCCGTTTGGAAAATACGTTACGTTGGATGGTTCACTGAATGTTATTTCTTCAATACATGGACTTTCAAATACAATGCTGTGTGGATTACTGTCTATGTGAAGATATATTTCTCAATTGGGATTTCACTTGCTATTCACAAGCCCCAGTTGAGTGGAGACACTGTGCTTATTAAAGATCCTGTCCTGATCACACAGATTATAAAGACTCTGCTCCTAAATATATACAGGTGGTGCCATCATACCTCGGTAGCCGCAGAGAGAGAGAAAAATAGTGCTACAAATGTAATACTGATATATAATCACACACATAGGTTGGACTTGATGGACTTTTGTCTTTTTTCAACCTCACCTACTATGTAACTATGTATCTCAGAATAATATCTAAAGGACTGCAGGCCTCACTTTCCTCAGGTAAGGTCAGTGTTCATGATTCAACAATAAGAAAGAGACTGGGCAAAACTGGTGTCCATGGGAGAACTCCAAGGCCAAAGCAACTGCTGACCAAAAAGAACACAAATGCCACGTACACACGATCAGAATTCTCGTCGGAAAATGCTATAATGGTTTTTCCGACGGAATTCCGCTCAAGCTTGTCTTGCATACACATGGTCACACCAAAGTCTGACCGTCCAGAACGCGGTTTATCTCGTGTTAGTAGAAGTTTGGTGAGAGACAATGCGCGCTTTTCAACTCCTGCTTTTTCAGATCCTTTTACTGCTGTTCAGTTTGTGCTTATGGGTTTGTATCTGCTTTTCAGTGCGTGAAGTCAGTTCATATCTGTTTTTCAGTGCATTCTTGTCCGCTCATTACTGATTTTCAGCTCACTCTTCACAGGCCTTGCTGTTCTTCAGTGTGTTCTGTTTAGTTCGTTCTGACCAGCCGACTGTTTTGAAGCCATGTTGTGGGTACGTACCCATCGTAGAGTGCGTATTGTGCGGGGCTTGGTGTTGGGGTTCTTAATTTGACCCAAGCCCAGTCCATGAACAGGGCGAGGAGGAGTTCATGGACCAAGAATTGGTTGCTCCAGCGTGACCAATTCTCTCATATGCCTTTTGTTGAGGGAGATCCAGGAGAATAACCCTGATGATTTCAGGAATTATCTCCGGATAACGGGCCCCATTTTTCACCATGTTAGGTACCTGGTAGTAGAGCCTGACTTGTAGGAGAAGACCTCTCATACAACGCTGGTTCAGGAGCCACTGGAGTGGGGACAGTGGTCTCCTGAGCACAGTGGGGTAGGAGTGCCTGTTGAGCTGAGTCTCTGATGCTGAAGTGATGAGAGATCCCACAGGGATGGCTGGACTGCAGATCAGGTGAGACTGGAGGCAGCAAACTGGAACACTTGGAGATGCAGAGGTCTCTGGAGCTGAGGCTGAAGGTGCAACAGCAAGGACTAAACAGGAACAAGCAGGGTCAGACGGTCCGGGTCAGCAAGGATATGAGACAGGCAAAAACAGCAGGCAGAGGCAGAGTCGGTAGGCAGGCAGAGATCGGCAACGGTATCAGGCAGGTAGTAGAAGAATAGTCGGACAGGCCGGGTTGAATTGGAGCAGGACGGATGGTCAGACAAGCCGGGTCAGATAGGTAGCAAGCAATCAGGTTCAAATACAAGAATCACGAAGCTGAGACGAAGCAGCAATGTGCCAGAGGCACAGGGGGACTTTTATGTGCACTTTGGCGCCAAGCCGGCGCTATCGCGAACGCGCGCACGCCCGTACGCGCGCACATGCACACGCGCACAAGCGCCGCGTACCCGCGCGCGCCCTAGCGCCGCGCCGACGCCCGGGAACAACAGGGATTTGCTGAACAGCGCGTAACGGAGCGCGCCGGCGCATAGGCGTACGCCGACGCCCCGGTTCGGTGCCAATGGTACCCTGACATTGCCCCCCCCCAAGGGGCAACCTCCGGGTGCCCAAAAGCCTTTTCTTTTCCGGATGGTTAGAAAAATAGGCTCGCACTAAACGCCTAGCATGCACATTACTATCTGGTTCCCATGAATTACTTTCTGGGCCGTAGCCCCTCCACTTAATTAGGAACTGGATCTGCCCTTGTCTTTTCCTGCAATCAAGGATAGCCTCGACCTCAAATTCCTCGTTGCCATCAATCACAATAGGTTCAGGAGGTCTAGTTCCTCTACCGGGGAAGGGATCAGGTACAGCAGGTTTGAGCAATGACACATGAAACACGGGGTGTATTTTAAGAGAGTCAGGCAAAGTTAGTTCATACGAAACTTCATTGATCTTTCTTTTAACCGGAAATGGTCCCATAAATCTAGGTGCCAACTTCTTAGAAGGACATGCTAGTTTGATATTACTTGTAGATAGCCATACCTGATCGCCAAGCTGAAGCTTCAATTCCCCTCTTCTCTTCCAGTCAAAGATCCTCTTGCTGTCCGCCTGAGCCTTGGATACTGCTTCCTGCAACATCTGGTTGTTATGATTGATGAAGTCTACCGTACTCTATACTGCCGGGACTGAGGACTCTGGAAGGAAATCGGGTAAAAAGGTTAGATGGAAACCATAATTAGCGAAAAAGGGGGATTGGCCGGTGGCTGAATGTTTGGCATTGTTGTAGGCAAATTCTGCCAAAGGCAGCAAGGATACCCAATCATCCTGTGAGAAAGAAGTAAAACATCTGATATACTGCTCGAGGGTCTGATTGGTCCTCTCCGTCTGACCATTGGTCTGAGGGTGATAGGCCGAAGACAAGGCCAGTTTAATTTTTAAAGACTCACACAGGGCTCTCCAGAAACGTGAGGTAAATTGTACCCCTCTGTCAGAGGTTATGTTTACAGGGATTCCGTGAAGTCTAATGATTTCCTTAATGAAGATGTGAGCCGTTTCAATAGCTGACGGAGTTCCTTTTAATGGAAGAAAATGGGCCATCTTGGTAAAACGGTCTACTACCACGAAGATAGCAGAACACCCCTCAGAACATGGAAGCTCTACAACAAAGTCCATGGATATCATCTTCCAGGGCCTATCGGGTACTGGTAAAGGTTTTAACAGGCCCCAAGCTCGACTCCTGGAAGTCTTATTCTGGGTACAGATAGGGCAAGATTTGACATACTTCTCACAAAGTCCTTTAAATTGGGCCACCAGAAGGTACGCTGTACCAATTCCAGGGTTTTACGAACCCCAAAGTGACCTGCCAGTGGGTGATCGTGAAGGAGTGCCAAGACCTTGACCCGAACCTCCTCAGGAACAAAAATTTGGCTACCTTTCCAGAACAGTTCGTCCTTGCTACTTAAGGTAAACCCTGTGGGTCTGGCTGATTCAGAAGATGCTTCCTTAATCTGAGAGAGAAGATCAGTTTGTATGAGCAAAAAATTGTTTGCAGGTAAAATGGTGTCCGGAGCAGATAAGTCCCTTGGGTTGTCATGCATTCGTGATAATGCGTCTGGTTTGACATTTCTTGAACCTGGCCGATACGTAATGTGGAAGGAAAAGCGTGAGAAAAACAGCGCCCAACAGGCTTGATGGGGTTTTAGTCTTTTAGCAGATCGTAAATATTCTAAATTCTTGTGATCAGTATAAATTAGCACTGGATGCACAGCCCCCTCCAACAGGTACCTCCACTCCTCTAATGCAGTCTTGATGGCAAGAAGCTCCCGATCACCGACATCATAGTTTCTCTCCGCAGAGGAGAGTTTTCGGGAGAAGAACCCTACGGGGTGCATAACATCCTTACTGCCCTTTCGTTGCGAGAGTATCGCACCGACCGCTATCTCCGAAGCGTCCACTTCTAAAATGAATGGCAAGGATGGTTCAGGGAGACTGAGAATAGGTGCTGAGGTAAAAAGTCTCTTGAGGTTCTCAAAAGCCTCTTGGGCTAGATGATTCCAGGAAAAACAGGTATTCTGTTTGGTCAGTTGTGTGATTGGTGCGATTATTGCAGAGAAACCCTTGATAAACTTCCTGTAAAAGTTTGCGAACCCGATGAATCACTGAACCCCTTTCTTGTCCAGGGGTACCGGCCAGTCCAGATGGAGCTCTAGGGATTCTGAAAAGATCAAAATATCGTCTAGATATGCGATCACAAACAGATCTAAAAAGTCTCTAAGCACATCATTAATTAGGTGTTGAAAGGTCGCAGGGGCATTGCAGAGTCCAAAAGGCATGACTAATATTCATAATGCCCGAATCGGGTCCGAAAAGCTGTTTTCCACTCATGCCCAGCCCGAATGCGGATCAGATTATAGGCCCCTCTTAGATCAAGCTTAGAAAAAATGACGGCAGTCCTTAATTTCTGGAACAGTTCGGGTATCAAGGGTAGGGGATAACGATTTTTGACCGTGATTTTATTCAATTCTCGGTAGTCAATACACGGGCGGAGAGATTTGTCCTTCTTAGTAACAAAGAATATTCCCGCACCTGCTGGAGAAGTAGAATGGCGAATGAATCCTTTGGCCAAGTTTTCATCTATATATGTTTTCAACACTTCTTGTTCCTTCTCAGATAGGGGAAAGATGTGTCCAAAGGGAATTTCGGATCCTGGCAGCAATTCGATGGGGCAATCGTAGGGACGATGAGGTGGAAGAGAATCTGCCCCCTTTTTGCTGAAGACATCAATGTAGTCATGATAGTGTTTGGGAATGACCTGACAATTTGTCTGGTCGGAGTCCAGGCAAAGCAGGGTAGCTTGGGGATCCGAATCTTTTGCCAAACAGTGTTCCTGGCAGTAGGATGACAGAAATTTTACTTCTCCTGATGCCCAGTGGATGTGTGGATTGTGGGCTTGTAGCCAGGGAATGCCCAGGATAATGGGAAACATAGGGGAGGTGATGGCGTCAAGGATCAGCAATTCCTTGTGTTGAGAAGAAGTTGTAGCGGATAATGGCAGGGTCTCTTGTGTCACTTGTCCGGATCTAATACGGGAGCCATCGGCAAGAAAGACAGAAAGTCCATGGGCTTTAGTCTGTAAAGGGATGTTGTGCTGATTGGCAAAGTTTAAGTCTATAAAGCAGCTGCATGCCCCGGAGTCAATAATTGCGTTGACTTGGAGTGTCCTTTCTTGAAGCTGTAACGAGAGAGGAATAGCAAGGTGGGTAGGATTTGTAGATAAAGCAGAGAGACTGGTAAGTATAGGAGATGAACACTTACTTATTCTGACTGGGCAATTATGGACATAATGCCCGGTTCCTCCACAGTAAAGACACAGATTTAATTGTCGACGTCGGGCACGTTCTTCGGGAGACAGGGCAGGTCGCATCAGACCTAACTGCATTGGTTCGGAGGTATCTGGTGTGGTATTGACTGAATTTGGACTGGGCACAGGTAAATAGCGTGATGCAGGAATCGGGGCTCGTGGTGTCATCCAGGTCGGGCGGTTTGGTTGAACTGATCGTTCAGATCGGCGTTCTCGGAGGCGACGATCGATCTGAATGGTTAGGGTGATCAAGGCCTCCAAGGTATTTGGAATACCAACTCGAGCAAGTTCATCTTTTAAAGTTTCAGACAGTCCAATGCGGAACTGATGATGCAGAGCCGCGTCATTCCACTGGGTGTCCGCGCTCCAACGTCTGAATTCAGTAACATAGTCCTCCGCAGGTCTGCGGCCTTGTTGGAGCGCGAGCAGAGCAGATTCGGCTGTGGAAGTCTGTTGAGGATCCTCATATAATTGTGCCATGGCTTCGAAGAAAGCGGATAAGGTTTGAGTTAGAGCGGAGTCCCCTTCAAGTAAACGATGTGCCCAGATCTGTGGTTCCCCTTGTAGGAGGGAAATTACAAATCCAACTTTAGTGGCTTCCAGCGAAAAGGTTCTGGGCTGTAAGGCAAAAAAGAGCTGGCAAGCATTGCGGAATCCCCGAAACTTAGCCCGGTCTCCGGAGAACCTTTCAGGAATGGGGACCCGTGGTTCAGGCGGGAGCATTACCACTGAAGGCCCTGGAACAGTCTGTGTTGGGGCAGCAGCTGAAGAGGAGGTTGAAGGGTTAGACCCTGCAAGATTCTGAACTTGTCCCTCCAGTCTGTTATAATTGTCCTGAAGGGCTTGCACTGCTTGGGTGAGAGCTGCCAGGTGTGTGCATATCTCCTTCAATGGAGAGGTATCTCCTGCAGGCTCAGACATGGCTGCTTCGTACTGTTAGGTACCTGGTAGTAGAGCCTGACTTGTAGGAGAAGACCTCTCATACAACGCTGGTTCAGGAGCCACTGGAGTGGGGACAGTGGTCTCCTGAGCACAGTGGGGTAGGAGTGCCTGTTGAGCTGAGTCTCTGATGCTGAAGTGATGAGAGATCCCACAGGGATGGCTGGACTGCAGATCAGGTGAGACTGGAGGCAGCAAACTGGAACACTTGGAGATGCAGAGGTCTCTGGAGCTGAGGCTGAAGGTGCAACAGCAAGGACTAAACAGGAACAAGCAGGGTCAGACGGTCCGGGTCAGCAAGGATATGAGACAGGCAAAAACAGCAGGCAGAGGCAGAGTCGGTAGGCAGGCAGAGATCGGCAACGGTATCAGGCAGGTAGTAAAAGAATAGTCGGACAGGCCGGGTCGGATTGGAGCAGGACGGATGGTCAGACAAGCCGGGTCAGATAGGTAGCAAGCAATCAGGTTCAAATACAAGAATCACGAAGCTGAGACGAAGCAGCAATGTGCCAGAGGCACAGGGGGACTTTTATGTGCACTTTGGCGCCAAGCCGGCGCTATCGCGAATGCGCGCACGCCCGTACGCGCGCATGTGCACACGCGCGCGCACAAGCGCCGCGTACCCGCGCGCGCCCTAGTGCCGACGCCCGGGAACAACAGGGATTTGCTGAACAGCGCGTAACGGAGCGCGCCGGCGCATAGACGTACGCCAACGCCCCGGTTCGGTGCCAATGGTACCCTGACACACCATTTGCTGGCCGCTAAAAATTCCAGGAATCTTTTTAGGATTGAAATTCTCCCTAGTACATAAATCATATTCTTCAGTCTTTGTTCAATCTCCTTGGTTTTTTCTTTGATAATGTCCAAATCACGACTACAAAACATGATTTCCTGGATCATCGGTTGTGCACTGTCACTGGTGAAATCACTGGATTTTGGTCCCACAACCTGAACATCACCTAAAATAAAAATACACACCATGTATTATAAATATGCAGGCATACATCTATTACCTGAATCTGTGGTGTCCGACACTGACCTGTTGTGGTGACAATCTCCACCACCTCTCCTTCTTCCACATCCTCAGGTTGTGACCTTTGTTCCCCTTCTTCAGGAGGTGGGGGGGTCCCTGGTGTCCTCATATTTTCTGAGTCTTTGCTTCCCTATGAGAATGAAACAAAAGGTACAATATATTTAGCACACAGATATTTGAGTCCAGAAATAGGAATATGAAACATTGCTTGGAAGTGGGGTACAGTCTGTTTTGGCAGAGTTCCAAGCTGAACACATTATTTTTTCCCTTACCAAAGCTGGAATACTTACCTTTTTTGGACAAGTTTCACATATGTAGACACCCCAAGTATCCACTAGAGTACCTGTCTGGGACACCCTAAAAAGTTTGTTCTTGTGTCCCACACTAGTGCTCCAGAGTCCAGATGTGTAAACAGCTGCTGAGTGTCCTCTCCTTACATTACACTGAATCAAGTTTGTAATTCATTCTGGTTTGAAACACCTCTAGACAACAATTTTCTAAACTTCTTTGAATACAAATTATCATGACCAAATGTACTTAACGATGTATCTGGCAAAAACATTGTATTTATTTGCAAACGAATGTTTACTACGACCGATTACTGTGCCCACGAACATGAAAGAAGCCATTTTAAACTGTCCAACAGTAAAGAAAAGCACATGGCGCAGCATGCAAGTAATAATAATAATAATAATCATAAAACACGACAACTACTTACTTTTTAAAAGCACTTTCTTTATCCTTCTATACTGATCCTGCTCCCTCAGTTTCAGGTCTGACCAGCGTTTCCTTAATTGCTCCTTGGAACGTCGTACCCCAAAATTCCAGCGCAGATGACGTCCCATTGACGAAACGCTTAGGGCTATACAGCGTCATTGCATCACTTCCGGTTTTGAGCCATGGAGCACAGATCACTCCAGTTTCCTGTTTTTAAATACTGTTTTCGCTTTTAATGATTTTTAATAAATGTGAGTACCCATTAGTATTATTAATAAATGTTTGGATATTTGTACGGTATCACACTATGGAGTCTCTTTCCTCTCTACATGTGGGCAACATCTAAGAGGTTAACAGTGAGGAGACCACTTACCTTGCAGACAAGGAGGTACTTGGAGAACACAGGACAGGAAGTTTCCTCCCACTCCACAGGCTGTACAGTGGCTCATACTGTGAAGGTGAAATACCTCCTTGTGGGGTGAATAATAGAGGTGAGCGCGTTTCTTATGAGGCACTGTTTTCCAAGAAGCACAGAACAATTTGAAGGAGCACATTGTCACTCTATTGGACTTTTTTATACACCAGGGTTTAAGGACGGTATATGCATATTTCTGAACCCAGTTTCACAGCAACAATATACACCAGTCATATATGTTGGATTTTTTTGCACAGAAATGTCATTTTGAATTGCAGGTTTTGCACAGGATTGTGTTTATTTTATTTTATTTTCATTTGAACATAACAATATGCATTATATATAAGTGGTTAAGAAGTTTACACAGTAGGATTTTTTTGTGGATTTTTGTGAATATACAAATATTTATTTTCTGCACTTTTATTGTCACTTTTTCCACTAAATGCACCCATGACACACACCCCTCAAGTATTTAGAGGTTGTAGGTCACCTCTTAATAAGAGCAGTGCCATACCTATCCCCTATTTTTCACAGATACAGGGATATGCGCAATTTGTGGGAGTTGAAAAAGCTCTTTTATCACAACAAACCAGCAAGGAAGGCATCGATGGAGAAACTGCTGGAATTTGTGAAGACTTGGGTCCCCAACACAGACCTCGAGTTTGTGGACAGGAAAATTGGTAGCTTGAGAAGCATGCATAGGAAGGAGCTTCAGAAGGTCCAGAAGTCCCTGAGGTCAGGAGCAGCAGCAGAAGATTTGTATGTACCCAGTCTGTGGTACTGCAGCAGGATGCGTTTTCTATAAGACCAGACTGAAGCCAGGGAATCACTTTCAACTCTTCCGGCCCCCTTTCCATCCACCCTTCCCTCAACCCCAGCTGAGGCTTCCGAGGACCAACCTGGGCCTTCCATCCTGGAAGAAATTGAGGAGCCCAGATGGAGCCAGGTATAGTATATTTAAAGTATAGTATATTTTTTTGTGGGAAAATGATTGTTGTTAACTAGATGTTATTAATGATAACAAATGAAAGATTTAACAAAAAGTGTTTTACATATCAATAGACAGTAGGGGCGGAAAATGATTGGTCCAAGAATGAAAAATGCTGGGGTCAGAATTATAGTCTTTTCTAGTTATTAACATTCAATTTGCAACAGTCATGAGCTGAAAATTGTGTGTGATTGATGAGCCAAAAACTAAAACTATGTCCCTTTTTCATACACAGGAAGACTTTAGCCAGGATGAGGCTCTGGAATGTGACACACAGGAGGAGGCGGGGGGAAGTGTCAGTCAGGAGGTGGGGGTTAGTATCAGCCAGGAAGTGGCGGGGCCCAGCCTCACCCAATCCCGGGTGCCTCCCCTCTGCCTTCCAACCAAAAGGCCCAGGAAGGGGAGGAACATGGAAAAGGCAGCACTTGTCCTCATTAAGGAGGCTAATGATGCCCTGAAAGCCCCCCTCGATGCTGGAGAGGCCTATGGCTACTATCTAGCCTCAAATATGCAGAAAATGGAGGAGGGCCAATGCCTCAACTGTGAAAAGATTTTTTTTGAGGCCATTCAAGGGGTTGAGGGGGCAAATGACCGATGATGTCCACTTATGTATGCTCGCCTATCCTCCTCCTCCTCCTTCTCCTGCCACAAGTCCACCTCCAGAGCCACAGCCTGCAGGAAAGGCTGCAGGAAAGGCTGCAGGGCAGGCTGCAGGGAAGGCTGCAGGGCAGGCTGCAGGGAAGGCTGCAAGGCAGCATGGAGGGAAGGCTGCAGCGAAGAGAAGAAAGTGATTGCCTGGGTTCAGTCTGGTCTGACAGAAGACACAGCCTGTTGTAGTACCACAGCCTGGGGACATACATGTCATCTGCTGCTGTTCGTAATCTCTGGGAGATTGTGCTCCCTTCTATATGGACTTCTCAAGCTACCAATTTTTTTATACACATAGTTGATGTCTGCCCTGGGGGCCAAAGGCTTCGCAAATTTCAGCTGTTTCTCCAGCGCTGCCTTCCCTCTTTATTTTGTTATTATGAGCCAGAATAAATGGATATTTTTTATATGAAAATACTTGCAGATGTGTTTTTCTTGGTAGTTTTTTGGTGAGTAGGCAGGTACATTTAAAAAAGACAATGTCAAATTAACAAGGGACACCAGGCAACCTACTTGAGGTTTACAAATACAAGATAATAATGGTGTTGTGGAAACGTGACATACAAAAAAAAATAAAAATTTGGAGATGACTATAAAATAATAAAAACAAAAAAAAAAAATACAACACGAGATCTTGATGAAAAAAAAATACTATAATAAAAAAACATTATTATGGAGATCTGGCTTTAAAAACAAAAAAGATTAGTCATGAGATCACGAGAAATAATAAAGAAATATGTTTTTGAGAACTCTGTGAAAATGAGCAGCAAAACAACTTCATTCTTATAATATTATAAAGAAGAAGAGAATGCGCTGCATTGAAAGATTTAAAAATTTGCAGTGTGACAAATGTGCCATCTCCATTACGAATGGTTGTTTTACCATACTGAGCAGCTCCGTCTCGTACTTGATTCTGAGCATGCGTGTTTTTTTTGCGCATCGGAATTGCATACACATGAACGGAATTTCCGATAGAAACTTTTTCCGTCTGGAAAATTGAGAACATGCTCTCAATCTTTTGTTGAAGGAAATTCAGCCAGCAAAAGTCCGATGGAGCATACACACAGTCGCATTTTCCGACCAAAGCTCTCATCAGTCTTTTGCTGGCCGAATTTTTGCTGTACGCGGCAAAAGGCTCCTCTCACATTTGCCAAAAAACATCTGGATTATCCCCAAGACTTTTGGGCAAATATTCTGTGGACTGATGAGACAAAAGTTGAACTTTTTGGAAGGTCTGCGTTCCGTTACATCTGGCATAAAACGAACACAGCATTTCATAGAAAGAACATCATACCAACAGTCAGACATGGTGATGGTAGTGTGATGGTCTGGGGCTGCTTTGCAGCTTCAGGACATGGACGACTTGCCATTGTTGATGGAACCATGAATTCTGCGGTCTACCAGAAATTTCTGAAGGAGAATGTCCGGCCAGCAGTTCCTGACTGCAAGCGCACTTGGGTTATGCAGCAGGACAATGATCCAAAACACACCACCAGCAAGCCCACCTCTGAATGGCTAAAAAAAAAACAAAACAAAATTAAGGTTTTGGAGTAGCCTAGTCAAAGTCCAGGCTTATATCTGATTGAGATGCCGTGGCATGACCTTTTATTGCTGGAAAACCCTTCAATGTGGTTAAATTAAAACAATTCTGCAAAGAAGAGTGTGCCAAAATTCCTCCCCAGGGATGTGAAAGACTTCTTGCCAGTCATCCCAAATTCTTGATTGCAGTTGTTGTCACCAAGGGCAGCCAGTTATTAGGTTTAGGGGGCAATTACTTTTTCACATAGAGCCAGGCAGGTTTGGACATCTTTTTTCCCTTAATAAATTAAATCATCATTTAAAAACTGCATTTTGTATTTACTAGGGTTATCTTTGTGTCATATTAACATTTGTTTGATGATCTGACTCATTTAAGTGTGACAAATATGCAAAGAAATTAAAAATCTGGTAGGTCAAGCATGTCTCCAGACCTAAATCCTATTGAGCATCTGTGGGGCATCCTCAAATGGAAAGTGCAGGAGCGCAAGGTCTCTAACATCCACCAGCTCCATGATGTCGTCATGGAGGAGTGGAAGAGGACCCCAGTGGCAACCTGTGAAGCTCTGGTGAACTCCATGTCCAAGAGGGTAAAGGCAGTGCTGGAAAATAATGGTGGCCACACAAAATATTGACACTTTGAGCCAAATTTGGACATTTTCACTTAGGGGTGTACTCACTTTGGTTGCGGTTTAGACATTAATGGATGTGTGTTGCGTTATTTTGAGGGGACAGAAAATTTACACTGTTATACAAGCTGTACACTCACTACTTTACATTGTAGCAAAGTGTAATTTCTTCAGTGTTGTCACATGAAAAGATATAATAAAATATTTACAAAAATGTGAGGAGTGTACTCACTTTTGTGAGATACTGTATATATATACCGTATTTATCGGCGTATAACACGCACCAGCGTATAACACGCACCTCAATTTAGGAGGGAATTTTAAGGAAAAAAAACTTTTAGGAGGGAAGTTGAAGGGAAAAAAACTTACATTTAAATGCCCATCATTGCAGCCTTTTCAGTGCAGCCTTGCCCCAGTCCAGCCTTGCCCAGTGCAGCCATGTCAGTGCAGCCTTGCCAGTGCAGCCATGTCAGTGCAGCCTTGCTAGTGCAGCCATGTCAGTGCAGCCATGTCAGTGCAGCCTTGCTAGTGCAGCCATGTCAGTGCAGCCATGTCAGTGCAGCCATGTCAGTGCAGCCTTCCCCAGTGTCCAGTCCAGCCTTGCCCCAGTCCAGCCTTGCCCCAGTGCAGTCTTGCTGAAGCCTCTGAGCTTCAAAATCGCCGACCGCGATTTGAAAATGGCGCCGCCGGCGCTGAAATACACAGAGCCGGTCCTCGGCTCTTCTTGGCGGCTCTCGTTTACTTTCGGTTCCACTCGGACGGTGAGCGGAGCTATCCGAAACTAGCCGAGTATACTCGGCTAGGTTCGGGCGGCGCTCGAGTGAAACCGAAAGCCGCCGAGAAGAGCCGAGGACCGGCACTGTGTATTTCGGCGCCGGCGGCGCCATTTTCAAATCGCGGTCAGTGGTTTTTTAGTTCTGACAGGTCAGGATCGCAGGGGATCGGCGTATAACACGCACCCGCGATTTTCCCCTGATTTTAAGGGGAAAAAAGTGCGTGTTATACGCCGATAAATACGGTATATATAGAGAGATAGATATCTATATATATATATATATATATATATATAGATAGCTCTCTCTCTCTCTCTCTCTCTCTCTATATATATATATATATATATATATATACACACACACACATGTCCCCTGGGGCAGTACCCGGATCCCCATACAATTTTTATGGCAATAACGTGCATATAAGCCTTCAAAATTAGAACCTTTGATTTTTCATGTTCGTGTCCGATAGACTTTAAAGGTGTTCGTATGTTCGCACAATTTTTTTGCCTGTTGGCATGCTCTGGTGCGAACTGAACCAGGTGGTGAACTTGGTGGTGTTCGGCTCATTCCTACTGATCACATTATTGTAGTAATATGACTGAACAGAAGTGACTCCATTTTGTGTGGCTATAGAGCCATATAAATTCATATATCTTAACTTGTATATTCACACTCAAGTTAAGATCGCTAATTCTGTTTTTCAACATTTGTAGCAGGTTTTTCTATAAAGCACACATATAAGAAAATATAGCTTACAGCAGCATCTTTCCATATAAAGCTTTTGTGGTAAGACCTGTCTGGGACATTGTCCTGTGTAAAGGGGAACACCAAAGGCATGACTATGAGTCATGGAAGCAGATGGCATGGTTACTATAGTTGCTATGTCAGCCATGTTTAAGGGGTTGGGCATCTGAGTATTAACGATATGTAATGATTTGAAATGTACACCCCTGTATTGACCACCCCCTTTGTTCCCTATTTTGATTGGCTAAAAATAACATATATAAGTTGTATACCCGCCCAGAATTAAATCAGATAGCTTTAAACATTTAGACTTTGCAGTCATCTTTTTTGTGTTCATCAAGAAGCTATTGCCTCAGTTCTGAGAGGGTCTTGTGAGTGTGGTAATTGCTGTGATTATACCTAGCTGGTCTTGTCAGGTATATAGAAATACCATTTGATTGAACTTCAGTTTGGAGGCATCGATTGAGATTTTTGAATTTAGGACTGAATTTAGATAAGGCTCAGCTGTGGTAAGGTTCTTCTTGCCTCAGCTCTGATAAAACCTTATGCTGTGTACACACAGGCGGACTTTTCGACCGGACTTGTCCGACGGAACAAATCCGTTGGACAATCAGACCATGTGTGGGCTTCATGGGACCTTCAGCTGACTTTTTCTGTTGAAAATCAGACGTAATTTAGATTTGGAACATGTTTCCAATCTTTCCGACGGAACTCCGCCGGACCCAGTTCCTATTGTGAAATCCACTCGTTTGTATGCTGGTCCGACTGCCAAAATACAACGCATGCTCTGAAACAAGTAAGAGACGGAAACACTTGGTCTGGTAAAACTAGTGTTCGTATTGGAGCTAGCACATTCCTCATGCTGAAATTTCTGTGATCGTTTAATGCAGCGCATTATTGTCTTCTTTATAATGCTAGAAGAAGGAAGTTGTTTTGCTGCTCATATTCACACAGAGTTCTCACGAACAGATTTCTGGATTATTTCTCTTGACCTCATGAATGATATTGTATTTTTTAAAAGCCCGATCTCCATAATGATGTTTACAATTTTATTTTTTGAGTCATCTTTTATTATTTTTGATTTCTTTAAGATCTTTTTTTTTATGATTATTTAAAAATTATTTTCTAGTGATCTTTTTGTGTGTGTCAAGTTACCACAATAACATTAATGATGTTTTTTTTTGTGTGTCAAGTTAACACAATAATATTATTAATGTTTTATCTTTTTTGTGTGTCAAGTTAACACAATAACATTATCTTTTTGCTTTTTTTGTAACCTCAAGGAGGTTGGTGTCCCTTGTTAATTTGACATTGTCTTTTAGAAATGTATTTGAATAAAAACGCATAGGGAGTTATTTACTAAAGGAAAATCCACTTTGCACTGCAAGTGCACTTGAAAGTGCACTTAAAGTGCACTTGGAAGTACAGTCACTGTAGATCTGAGGGGGACATGCAAGGAAAATAAAAAACAGCATTTTAGCTTGCACATGATTGGATGATAAAATCAGCAGAGCTTCCACTCATTTCAGATCTACCCCTTAGATTTAGAGCGACTGCACTTCCAAGTGCACTTTCAAGTGCACTTGCAGTGCAAAGTGGATTTTCCTTTCGTAAATAAACCCCATAGGCAAGTATTTTCATAAAATAAAATATCTATTTATTCTGGTTAACAAAATTAAGATGAAGGCAACGCTGGAGAAACTTTTGGAATTTGAACAGCCTTTTGGCCCCAGGGCACACATCAAGTCTGTGGAAAAGAAAATTGGGATCTTGAGGAGTCCATAAAATAGGGAGCACAATCTGGTCCAGGAATCCCAGAGATGAAGACCAGCAGCAGATGACATATATGTCCCCAGGCTGTGGTACTACACCAGCCTGTGTCTTCTGTCAGAGCAGACTGAACCCAGGTCATCACTTTCTTCCCTTCGTTGCAGCCTTCCCTCCACGCTGCCCTGCAGAATTCCTTGGAGGCTGTGGCTCTGGTGGTGGACTTGTGGCAGGAGGAGGAGGAGGAGGATGGGCTTGCTCATATATTTGGCTGTTGGCAGTTAACTCGCCCCTCAGCCCCTTGTGAAGGGCATCAAAAATAATTCTTTCACAGAGGAGGTGTTGGCCCTTCTCCAATTCGACCAACCTGCTCACTATATAGCAGCCATAGGCCTCTTCAGTGTTGGGGGTCTCGTGAGGACATTCGTAGCTTCTCTAATGAGGCGCAGTGATGCCTCCTTTGTCACCGTCCCCTTCCTGGGCCTTTTTGTATGAAGGCGGAGGGGAGGCACCTGCAATTGGGTGAGGCTCCTACTTGGCCCGGCCACCTCCTGGCTGACACTGGGCCCACCCACCTCCTGGCTGACACTGGGCCTGACCTCCTCCTGCCTGCCACTTTCCAGAACTTCCTCCTGGCTGAGCTCATCCTGTGTATAAAAAAGGGACATAGTTTTAGTTTTTGGTTCATCAATCACACACAATTTTCAGTTCATGACTTGCAAATTCAATGTTAATACATATAAAAGAGTATCATTCTGACCCCAGCATTTTTTCAAGCTGGTGACAAACATTTTTGGCCACTACTGTCAATTGATATGTATACATCATATTTTGGATAAAATCCTTAACAGGTAATCGATTATAACATCTAGTTAACATCATTAATATTAGGATACTAAATATGTCTAAAAATAATATACCTGTCTCCAGTTGGATACATCCGGTTCTTCCAGGATGGAAGGCCCAGGTTGTTCCTCGTCAGCCTCTGCTGGGGTGGAGGGAAGGCTGCAGGGAAGGGTGGAGGGAAGGGTCAAAAGAGATTCCCTGGCTTCAGTCTGGTCGTCAAGAAAACGCATGTTATCAAAGTACCACAGCCTGGGTACATACACATCATCTGCTGATTCTCCTGATCTCAGGGAAGCCTGGATCTTGTCATGCTCCCTCCTATACATATTCCCTAAGATCCCAATTTTACGTTCCAAAATCTCCAAGGTTGCTTCTGGGATCAAAGTCTGCACAAAAGCTAGATGTCTCTCCAGCATTGCCTTCCTTACTGTTTTGTTGTAATATGCACTGTGCTTGACCTCCCACAGATTCCTCATCTCCCTGTACTTGTCAATAAATTGGAACATGAATTCAGGGTCCTTAAACTTATTATTCATTTTTTCTGTAAGACAATACACAAGACAAAAACACTAATGTTAGCCTTAACTCTCATAATCTTATCCCAACATAGGCCTCAATCTTTAAGCAGTATAGGCCACTGATGTTCCAAATTTAATAAAATTTACCTTCATTTCGGACACTCGCAACTTCAGCTCCTCTTTCCTCCACGCACAGAACATACGTACAACACATGCGTGTTAGCTTTATACACGCTGTGCAAGCATGAAACTCCACCTGCGTCGCCCGTCCCTGACGTTCTTTTTCATGAATATTCCCCGTCCCCTTCTCTACACATAGAACGTACGTACGGCACATTTGTGTTAGCTTTATATACACTGCGCATGCGTGAAGCTCCGCCTGCATCGCCCATCCCTGGCATTGTTTTTCACGTATATTCCCCGCTCCTTCTCTCTACGGTGCGCAGTTAGGAGCAACATGGCGGAGACACAGCAGGTGTGTGTTAATTGCTCCAGTAGCGAGGAAAGCCCGGAGCCCGAAATGTCCAGATCTGGGAAGAAGAGATTTAAGGCCACCAATATGGCTTTTGAGGAAATGGTGGAGATGGTGGACATCTTGCGGAGGAGCGATTATGATGGGAAGCATGGACCGTACACCCAGCCGAATTTGCGCAAGGCCAAAATCATGTCCAAAGTTGTGAAGACTCTGGAGCAGAATTTTGGGGTACGCCGCTCCAAAGACCAATTGAGGAAACGCTGGTCTGACCTTAAACTGAGGGAGCCGTATCAGTACAGAAGAATAAAAAAGTGCTTCAAAAAAGTAAGTACTTGCCGTTGTGTTCCTATTCTGATTATTAACTTTCATGCTGCTCCATGTGCTTCTTCTTTACTGTTGTACAGTTTTCAATGGCTACTTTCATGATGGTGGACACAGTATTCATTCGTAGGAAACCTTGTTATTAGTAGGAAACATCGTTCAAAGGAAACATCATTTGACAAAATATACGATGTATTTAGTTGATACAGGGTTTTAAATACATTTTGGTCTTGCTAATTTGTCTTATTAAAAGAAGTTTAGGACATTGTTTTCTAGATGCCTTTGAAACTTGAATGAATTGCAAACTTGATTCAGTGAAATGTAAGGAGAAGACACTCAGCAGCTGTTTACACTATCTGGATTCAGGAGCACTAGTGTGGGACACCAGAGCACATTTTTTAGGGTAACTCACACAGGTACTCCAGTGGATACTTGGGGTGTCTCCATCTGTAAAACTTGGCCAAAAAAGATAAGTATTGCAGTTTGCAGTTTCTTAAAAAATTGTGCAGGATGCAGCATGCTAGGACAATATGATTAAGTTTGTATTCTGCCAGATGGATTGCTGTCAGAAACAGGCAGAACTGGCTGTCCATTATCCTGAAGGCATTCTCCACAACTCTTCTTGCTCTGGCTAGCTGGTAGTTAAAAACCCTCCTCTCCGGGTTGAGGGTCCTTTGGGGGAATTATAAATCAAAGAATGATCTTGCACAACAGTGTAAACGCACCCAATTAATAAACTAAATAATGAATATCCTAACATCCAAACATAAGTGATAGGTGAGTGATAAAGATAATAATCATGATAATGCAAAAATTAGGAAGTATTCTAAGACACCCAGAATATAATATGATTATAAATAAGTCCATGTAATAGTCTATTATTTCCTCTTTTCAGATGGTAATTTCTCAAAATTATGCTCTCATATATATTATTCAAATATATACTAAGTTGCCCGCAAGTCCTTATGGATAAGAGAAGAAATATGCGCAATCCAAAAATGAGCTCACAGAACTCTCACCTCCACTCCTTATGTCATCAGCATAAATCTCTTTTGTATGGTCTTTTCTCCTATTCCGATAACTGCCACCAGGGTGTCCTCCGTCCCAATATATGTTGTGACTGTACGGATGTTCCGCATCCAGGTCTATACACCTCCGTGGTATTCCAAGACTCACAGAGGGGGGAGAGGAAAGAAACCTCTGATAGTGTAGTATGTCAAAGTAATCAGCTAATTTTATTCAATATAATAGATTGGACTCTTACATCAATAACAAGATTTAAAAGCAGAAAAAGTGTAACAATGTGGCGTTTTCTCGCCGTCCTCATGTCACTTCCGGTATTCGATCTACATCCACTTCCGGCAACTCCCTACGCGTTACGTCATCCATGTGACTTCATCAGGGGAACCGGATTGGCTGCAGTGGATTTCCTTATCAATAGTAAAACCGGAAATGAAAATGCGGCCATTTTCTAATAGCCCGCTATATTAGATAGTCGCGGCCATTTTCTTGTAGCCTACTGTGTTCAATAGATGCAGCCATTTTGTTGGTTATCAACATAGCAACATTCTATGGTGACAGTTCTAGAACCCGGAACCCTATACAATGATAGAAAAGATAATTAAACTGGAACTGGTTCAGATGTCCGTGTAAAGTAGTCTGACTCCTTCAGAGAAAAATGAATTACTTCCGCTTGATAGACTCGGACTATAGGTTCTGGTTAAACTAAATTTAAAGCTCTAAACTCGGACTAAATCCAATGACTTAGAGAAAAAATATTAAAATTGTATAATAAAAATAGATAAAAATTAGGGAGTCTAAAAACATATAAAAAATATATATATAAAAAAAATATTATATATATAACCCCCATAATATGTTTCTTAATGAAAAATTGATATTACCATAATGAAAATAGTTGGATGAAGGACAAAAAAATAAAATAAAAATCTAACAGTCGCATATGGGAAATGAAGGGATCACTACATCCTCAACTAATAATAATGCAATACATCAATACAAGGATAATGATATACTGTAATATATAAAAAAATAATAATTAAAAATTACTGAGAAAGCAGTTGAGATCAAATTCTAAGTTTAGGCCTTCAGGTGTGAGACTTCTCATAGTATGTATCCACCTCGACTTTTGGCTGATAGTCCTGATCTTATGACTGCCCCTCCATGATGCATTATATCTTTCGATAGCCCAGAATTGCAATTGGGATGGATCTTTATTATGGACTGCAGCAAAATGTCTAGATACATTATGCTTAGGGAAACCATTTATGATATTTTGGACATGCTCTTTTATTCTGACTTTAAGTGCCCTTTTTGGTTCTTCCTATATACTGTAAATTACAGCTATACTGAAGGCAATACACTACTCCCTCCGTATGGCAACCTATAAAATCTCTAATTTCATAAGGTTGCCCTGTAGTGGTAGCTGTGAATTCTGTCCTCTGTTTCTGAAATTTTTTTGAATGACGACAAGCGTAACAATTCCTACACGGGAAGAACCCTTTCCCAGTAAAAAAATGAAACCTGTTTTTGGGGGGGGTTCAACAACCGACTTGACTATCATGTCTTTCAGAGTGGGGGCCCTCTTATATATGATGTTAGGTTTATCTGGCAAAATTGATTTCAGATCTTTATCACTTTTTAATATATGCCAGTGTCGTTGAATAAGTTTAGCCACTTCTTTATGTTGAACATTGTAGTCTAGTATCAGACATGGAGCCTCCTGTTGGTGTGTTTTCTTCGTAGGGTTGTTTCGTATCATAGTAGTTCTGTCCATTTCGTTGACATGCTGTATTTGTTTATTAATCCAGGTATCTTCATATCCCTTTTCTTTAAACCTTGCACCAATCAGTTTTGCTTGCATCTTATAATCCTCTTCCCTTGTGCAGTATCTTTTAATCCTAACTAATTGTCCCTTAGGTATGTTGTATAACCAAGGTTTAAAATGACAGCTGTTTATGGATAGATAACTGTTGGTGTCTACATTTTTAAAGTGAGTTTTCGTAATCACCTTGTCATCTTCCAAGGAAATATTTAAATCAAGAAAATCAACTGACTTATCGTCTATATTCCATACCAGACATATATTTTTATCATTCAGTTTTTTCAAAAACTCTTCAAGCGAATCCCTACTTCCGTTCCAGACTATGATTAAATCATCAATGTATCTTCTATACAGGGTTATCTCGGCAGGCATATTTTTATATACAGCATCTTCCTCCCAGTGCGCCATAAAGGCATTCGCTACACTGGGTGCAAATTTCGCCCCCATGGCAATCCCAATGGCTTGCCTATAATAGGATTGGTTATGCCAAAAGTAGCTATATTTTAGACAAAAGTCCAGGCTCTTAACTAGAAACTTCCTTTGCTTGCAAATTAATGTGCTATGCGTCCTAAGGAGCCATTTGGCCGCCGCGCATGCTTCATGATGTTGTACAATAGTGTATAATGAAGACACATCTGCATTGGCAAGGAAAGTTCTACCTTCTAACACTGGTACCGTGTCTAGTAGTTGCAAAACGTGCTTAGTGTCCTTAAGGTATGCCTTTGTATTCTGTACTGCCGGTTGCAGGAAATAATCAATATATTCTCCGATCCTGGAAGTCAAAGAATCTATACTGTTCGCGATTTGCCTACCTGGCGGTTGTTCTTGATTCTTATGTATTTTCAGAATGGTATATATTATTGGGATTCTACATGACTCTGGTATCAAGTATTTGGATTCTTTTTTATTCAGTATTTCCTTTTTATTCCTAAATTGACTATTGATTCAAGTTGTTTCTTGAATTTATTGTTGAGGTTACCCAGTAATTTAACATAGGTTTCCTCATCCTGAAGTTGTAGATCAAGTTCTTGTAAATATTGTTCCATAGACTGTATAACCACAGCTCCTCCCTTATCCGCTGGGTGTATTACAATATCCTTCCTTTCCGTAAGTGATTTTATTCCTTTCTTTATGTGTATTGGATCTGAGATCTTTTTAAGTTTCAGAGATTCTAGATCTTGCAAAACTAATTTCTTAAAAACCTCAATATGTTGATTATTTGTTACTTGTGGATTATATATGGAATTGTTACGCAATGTGCTGTGTAGTGGCTGTCCTTGGTCATTTGATATTTATTAAAGTTTTTTTTATCTATTTTTATTATACAATTTTACTATTTTTTCTCTAAATCATTGGATTTAGTTCAGGTTTAGAGTTTTAAATTTAGTTTAACCAGAACCTATAGTCCGAGTCTATCAAGAGGAAGTAATTCATTTTTCTCCGAAGGAGTCAGACTACTTTACACAGACATCTGAACCAGTTCCGGTTTAATTATCTTTTCCATCATTGTATAGAGTTCCGGGTTTTAGAACTGTCACCATAGAATGTTGCTATGTTGATAACCAACAAAATGGCTGCGTCTATCTAATATAGCAGGCTATTAGAAAATGGCCGCATTTTCATTTCCGGTTTTACTATTGATAAGGAAATCCACTGCAGCCAATCCGGTTACTCTGATGAAGTCACGTGGATGACGTAACGTGTAGGGAGTTGCCGGAAGTGGATGTAGATCGAATACCGGAAGTGATGTGAGAACGGCAAGAAAACGCCACATTGTTACACTTTATCTGCTTTTAAATCTTGTTATTGATGTAAGAGTCCAATCTATTATATTTAATAAAATTAGCTGATTACTTTGACATACTACACTATCAGAGGTTTCTTTCCTCTCCCTCCCTCTGTGAGTCTTGGAATACCATGGAGGTGTATAGACCTGGATGCAGAACATCCGTACAGTCACAACATATATTGGGACGGAGGACACCCTGGTGGCAGTTATCGATAGGAAAAAAGACCATACAAAAGAGATTTATGCTGATGACATAAGGAATGGAGGTGAGAGTTCTGTGAGCTCGTTTTTGAAATGTGCATATCTCTTCTATTATCCATAAGGACTTGCGGCCAACTTAGTATATATTTGAATAATATATAGGAGAGCATAATTTTGAGAAATTACCATCTGAAAAGATGCCTGATTAGAAGAGGAAATAATAGACTATTACATGGACTTCTTTATAATCATATTATATTCTGGGTGTCTTAGAATACTTCCTAATTTTTGCATTATCATGATTATTATCATCTTTATCACTCACCTATCACTTATGTTTGGATGTTAGGATATTCATTATTTAGTTTATTAATTGGGTGCGTTTACACTGTTGCGTGAGATCATTCTTTGACTTATAATTTTGTTGTATGAACACTATCAGATTTTGCTGCAGGCAGAATTTATTACACTTTCACTGCACTTATACTGCACTTTGTTTTTCACCACAGACTTGTGGTGGGTATATAAGTTTATTCATGATTAATTTTTGAACACATTATAGTAGCGCAAAGGCTTTTTCATTCATTTCTTTTGGGGGAATGGCCTCATCAGGTGCACGCCAAGACCGAAGGCTTCATTTGCAATAAAGACAAAGGGGAGTCCTTTCATGTTATTCACATCAGGTGGCAATCCCAGGCCACCACTCTGGAGACGCTGGTAGAACTCCGTCTGGGCGAAGACTCCTCCATCTGACATCTGGCCATTCTTTCCCACGTCCACATACAGAAATTCATATTGTGCCGACACCACCGCCATTAACACAATACTATGAAACCCCTTATAATTAAAATAGTATGACCCCACATGGCACAATGTGGACATGCTTCCCATCTATAGCCCCTCCACAGTTGGGACAGTCCCAACGGGTGGCAAAATGGGATGCCACAGTCTGCCATTTCTGTGGCGTTGAAGAAAACTGGGGAGTGAAACAAGAAAAAAAAATATACGCACTTTTGCACATAGCATTGCAAGCAGATTACACAAAAAACATTCTTGCCCAACATCAGTATAACATTTATTTTAATTATTATTTAAAGAATAAAATATAACGCCTACTTATCAGATTCCTCACCGCCTCTGATGGCCCATTGCTAAAATTTAAGGGGGGGCTTATAAAATAATTTAATGACACACATACCATTTGGACACATTTTAAGGGGGGCTTATAAATTAATTTAAGGACGCACATACCATTTGGACATATTTTAAGGGGGGGGCTTATGAATTAATTTAAGGACACACATACCATTTGGACACATTTTAAGGGGGGGCTTATAAATTAATTTAAGGACACACAGACCATTTGGACACATTTTAAGGGGGGCTTATAAATTGATTTAAGGACACACATACCATTTGAACACATTTTAAGGGGGGCTTATAAATCAATTTAAGGACACACATACCATTTGGACACATTTTAAGGGAGGGGCTTATAAATTAATTTAAGGACACACATACCATTTGGACATATTTTAAGGGGGGCTTATAAATCAATTTAAGGACACACATACCATTTGGACATATTTTAAGGGGGAGCTTATAAATTAATTTAAGGACACACATACCATTTGGACATTTTTTTGGGGGGGGCTTAAAAATTAATTTAAGGCCACACATACCATTTGGACACATTTTAAGGGGGGGGCTTATAAATCAATTTAAGGACACACAGACCATTTGTAAACCTTATACAGGGGTGTTTAGGGTAAAACACTACAATGGAGCTGACAAAATACATTGAGTGACTAGACTAGATGGATATAGTTACATAGTTACATAGTTACATAGTTAGTCAGGTGGAAAAAAGACACAAGTCCATCCAGTTTAACCATAAAAAAAAAAAAAAAAAAATATTGTACAATCCAATATACCCAATACTATACCCACAGTTGATCCAGAGGAAGGCAAAAAACCCCAGCAGAGCATGCTCCAATTTGCTACAGCAGGGGAAAAAATTCTTTACTGATCCCCCAAGAGGCAATCGGATTTTCCCTGGATCAACTTTACCTATAAATGTCAGTACCCAGTTATATTATGTGCATTTAGGAAAGAATCCAGGCCTTTCTTAAAGCAATCTACTGAGCTGGCCAGAACCACCTCTGGAGGGAGGCTATTCCACATTTTTACAGCTCTTACTGTGAAGAAACCTTTCCATATTTGGAGATGAAATCTCTTTTCCTCCAGTCATAAAGAGTGCCCCCTTGTCCTCTGTGTTGACCGTAAAGTGACTAACTCAACACCAAGTTCACTATATGGACCCCTTATATATTTGAACATGTTGATCATATCCCCCCTTATTCTCCTCTTCTCAAGAGTGAACAAATTCAGTTCCTCTATTCTTTCCTCATAGCTAAGCTCCTCCATGCCTCTTATCAGTTTGGTTGCCCTTCTCTGCACTTTCTCCAATTCCCCGATATCCTTTTTGAGAACTGGTGCCCAAAACTGAACTGCATATTCCAGATGAGGTCTTACTAATGATTTGAACAGGGGCAAAATGATATCTCTCTCTCTGGAGTCCATACCTCTCTTAATACAAGAAAGGACTTTGCTCGCTTTGGAAACCGCAGCTTGGCATTGCATGCTATTATTGAGCTTATATAGTTACATATAGTTACATAGTAGGTGAGGTTGAAAAAAGACACAAGTCCATCAAGTCCAACCTATGTGTGTGATTATGTGTCAGTTATACATTACATATCCCTGTATGTTGTGGTCATTCAGGTGATTATCTAATAGTTTCTTGAAGCTATCAATGCTCCCCGCTGAGACCACCGCCTGTGGAAGGGAATTCCACATCCTTGCCGCTCTTACAGTAAAGAACCCTCTACGTAGTTTAAGGTTAAACCTCTTTTCTTATGATCTGCCAAAACCCCCAGATCCTTCTCCACTACGGATTCCCCCAGTTGTACTCCCCCTAGCATGTATGATGCATGCATATTCTTAGCCCCCAAGTGCATAACTTTACATTTCTTAACATTAAACCTCATCTGCCACATAGACGCCCAAATAGACAGAGCATTGAGGTCAGCTTGTAAATTGGAGACATCCTGTAAGGGCGTTATTCCACTGCATAGCTTGGTGTCATCTGCAAAGACAGAAATGTTACTTTTGATCCCAGACCCAATATCATTTATAAAGATATTAAAGAGTAAGGGTCCCAGCACTGAACCTTGGGGTACACCACTGATAACCTTAGACCATTCAGAGTAAGAATCATTAACCACTACTCTCTGAATTCTGTCTTTTAGCCAGTTTTCTATCCATTTACAAACTGATATTTCCAAGCCTGTAGACTTTAACTTACACATGAGCCGTGTGTGCGGAACTGTATCGAACGCTTTTGCAAAATCCAAGTATACCACGTCCACAGCCACCCCTCTGTCCAAGGTTTTACTTACCTCTTCATAAAAATAAATCAGGTTTGTCTGACAACTTCTGTCTTTCATGAACCCATGCTATCTGTTGCTTAAAATATTTTTTTTCCAGCAAGAACTCGTCTATGTGGTCTTTTATTAAATGCTCCAGTATCTTCCCGACTATAGAAGTTAAACTAACAGGTCTATAGTTACTTGGTAAAGACTTTGGTCCCTTTTTAAATATAGGCACCACGTTCGCCATGGGCCAATCCAGTGGTTCTATTCACGTCATTAATGAGTCCCTAAAAATTAGATACAATGGCTTTGAAATTACAGAGCTCAATTCTTTTAGGATCCGTGGATGGATGCCATCAGGTCCAGGTGCTTTATCCACCTTTGTTTTGTCTAAATATTTCTGGACCATATCCCTTTTGAGCCATTGTGGATCATTGGGGGCTGTGTCAATACCACCCCCATTATGGACATGAGCTTCCCCATGCTCTTTTGTATACACAGAGCTGAAGAAAGTATTTAATAAATTAGCCCATGCTATGGGCCCAGCATAGCATGCTGGGGAGGTTAGTGAAGGCAAATATGCATAAAGGACACAAAAGGAGCATTAAAAGATTACAGCATGCATGAGGACAATGGGGACATTCACAGCATATTGCAATCATCGTAATTAGCGATTGAGGAAAGATATACAATACATTAGCAAACATTAAATACAATAAAATGTGATGTTAAAGGAAAAATCTTACCTTAATATAGTCCTTCTGTAGGACCTGAATTATAGCAGAACAGGTCCCTGGGATAATGATCCCCAGAGCCTGGGGGGAGATGCCTGTCGAGAACTTAAGGTCCTGCAGGCTTCTCCCAGTCACCAAGTACCGCAACGTGGCGACTAGCCTCTGCTCCGGAGTGATGGCTTGCCTCATGCAGGTATCCTGCCTGCTGATATAAAGGGTCAGCAAAGCCAACAAACGGTGAAAAACGGGGTCCGTCATCCTGAGAAAGTTCCTGAAATTGTCAGGATTATTCTCACGGATCTCACGAAGCAAAGGCATGTGAGAGAATTGGTTATGCTAGAGCAACAAATTCTTGGTCCATGAACTCCTCCCTACCCTGTTCATGGACTGGGCTTGGGTCAAAGAATTAACTACAACACCAAGCCCAAGTAAAGCATGAAATCTACGACGAGTACATACACGCAACATGGCTTCAAAACAGTCAGCTGGTCAGAACGAACTGAAACAAAACGCACTGAAAAACAGCAAGGCCTGTGAAGAGCGAGCTGAAAATCAGCAACGAGTGGACAAGAACGCACTGAATAAACCAATGCGAACTGACTACACGCACTGAAAAACAGACACAAACCTCACAAGCACAAACTGAACAACAGTTAAATGATCTGAAAAAACACTGTCTGAAAAGCGCGAATCGTCTCTCACCAAACTTCTACTAACACGAGGTAAACATGAAATTAGCAGAAGGGGCCCAAAGGGTGGCGCACTTGCAAATGAATTTCCGTTTTATAGTCTCATCGGACCTGGTATATGTTACCGCGTTCTAGATGATCGGACTTTGGTGTGATCATGTGTAGGCAAGTCCGTTTCAGCGGAACTCCGATGGAACTCCGTCGGAACTCTGTCGAGAAGTCCTTTGGACTTTCGTCGGACCCAAGTCTGCTCATATGTACACGGTATAAGTCTTTAAAAAAAAAAAAAGAGAAGGGAGATGGACCATGCTGTTAAGAAGTGGCTTTTGGGAAGCCTGGCTTTAGGTAAGCCTTTAAAGAAGTTTAAAATGTAGTGTGGCTTTTGCGAAGCCTGGCTTTAGGTAAGCCTTTAAGAAGTTTAAAAACGTAATATTACTCTCTTTTTGGGAAGGAGAATAAAATAAGGGTTAATAAGGCAATTCCTACCGGGACCCACAAACTTTTGCTCTATCTGGCTTTTCTTGCATTTGCAACATAAAAGTATAAGATATTTGTTGTGTGGGATATGGAGCTGTATGGGGTAAGGCAGCCCTGTTTTCACTGTGTTAAATGATGTCCCAAAAGGGGCAAATTAATTTAGAGTGAAGTAAATTTCCCTTGTTATGTTCAGGTATCATGGAAGTGGTGAGTACTTTTATATGCATATTCATTATAAGTTTGCTAAAGGTTTCTTTGAAGAGACAATGGTATAGTATGTGAATAATATGACTTTTCCCCTTAGCTAGTATGTTGATTATAAAGCTTTAAAATTATGAGTGCTTGATTCTGCTTGAAAAATGCATAGTTTGTTTGTTCATGTTTAACATGGTTTGGTGAACTTTTGGAATGGTATCAGAGTGATATTTTTGAAGCTTGTGAAGAAATGTGTTTAGATGGGTGGGGGTTGTTGTATAAGAAAAGGGAATGTTCGGAGAATGTCCTACGGTGTGATGAGATAAGTAAGTGAGTAGATTAAAGGTGTTTTTTTAATAAAAACATCCTACATTTTAGAGGGTAAAGCAAGTGAAGTTGAGAAGGTAAAGAGAGATTTGAGTTATTTATTAAAGAAGGTTTGCATTATACAAGGTTTTTTCATTGCATTGTTCTTTTTAGAGAAACTGACACGAGCTGTTTTAAAACTGACACATAAAGAAAGAAAAAAAAAAAGAAAAAAATAGTGCTTTTAAAAACAGGAAGTTAGCAGTCACAACTATTTGAGATTTAAAGGGGACGTTGAATGTTGGGACATTTCATGTATTTATTGATCATGAAGTATCTTTGAGGAACATTTTTAAAGGACAGCCGAGACAGG
Organism: Aquarana catesbeiana; assembly: GCF_042186555.1. NCBI lineage: Eukaryota > Metazoa > Chordata > Amphibia > Anura > Ranidae > Aquarana > Aquarana catesbeiana. Next base: position 147,495,187 of record NC_133330.1, read on the forward strand.
AGGTTTTGGGCAGTTAAGAAAATTAACACAGAAAGAGTTTTGTTTAAAATAAGGAAGTTAAAGTGTTACGGCAGGTTTATAATTTGGATTATCAATATGTTGTTAAAATAAGGATTTTTGTGTAAACGTACCCCATTTGTTTGTTTATTGTTGTTTGCTGAAGTTATAATGAGTCGGTACAGGTGGGTCAGTAAAATGAGCAGATCAGTGCAGATCACTGTTCGGCAACAGGCACAGGTACAGAGGGTGGTGGGGACTGGTTCCCAGGTGGCATTGGGACATGGTGCCCCTACTACACCAGACATATCTGATGTGGGGGAGGAGGACTGAGACCAAGGCTTCGGGGGGGGGGGGGGTACCCACACCTGCTTGTACAGGAAAAGGTTCAACCAAGGGTAAAAAGAGAGAGAGCTGGTGGGGAGGCTACAACCCTTGTTGAAAGCACCCCACCTCATGCAATGAGCAGCCCCTGATGCTGGGATCTCGTGAGACTTTGCGGGATTACGGTGACAGAGATTCACAAAACACCGAGATGTCAGTTTATTGGGCAGTGATAAAATTGTCACTGTTTGGTACACTTAAAGTGGATGTAAACCCGAAATTTTTTTATATCATACTGTAGAGTATAAGATTTCCTGTCATTTGAGCCCAGTCTTGCCACACAGAGTTAATCCATCTCTGAGCAATCCTCTTTTATTGTTCAGTGAGAAAAATCTTGACAAACCGAGAAAAACTTTGTCAAATACTCCCCCCTGCTGTGAGTGACAGGTGATTTACATCTTGTGCACTAGCCTAAGACACAGGTATTATTTTTTAATTCCCTCCCACTCCTTTCTTCAGCAGCTCTGCAAGGATTGGCTGTTCCGCACCTCAGCATGATTTGACATGCTGAAGTCATGTGGTTACTTTCCTGTCTTTTCACTGGATGTTAGAGATCATAGCAGAAGTTCAGTGTTAGAAATACACAGGAGAAAATGCATATTGACAAGGGGAGTGTAGAGGTGGGTGGGGAGTCTACTGACATCACGACTCCACCCACCAAGCTCCAGACAACAGACCCACCCACAGAATCTGCAGTTTTTCGGGTCTAATAACAGAGGGGAGACATTTGACAGGTAAAGATACATGCAGGAGGCATGTATATCCTTATAGATAACCCCTATGGCAGTAGTTTAGAAAGGATGACATTGGGTTTACAGCCACTTTAAAGGGGGACATGGTTACTGTTTGGGGGGTCTGAATGAGGTAGAGGGAAGTTATAAATCTTCCTCCTTCCCCCTCGGATTCCCCCAGATTCCCTCTTCGCTCCCCGATTTTCCACCTCTGAGCTGGTGGGTTTGGGGGTGTGAATTGTGACACAGATCGCCAGTGAGGTGCTGGGGTCGCAGCTTTATGGACTGACCGTTTCTGTGTCCATCAGTGAGGATTCTCAGTGAGCGGAGATCATCGGCGGGAGAACATGTTTAAACACTTCTCCAACGATTGTATCTGTTTCATGGACTGTTTGTGGACTGTTATCCTTGGGGTCGCCGCTGTTTGCAGGTTCATAAGACGGACACCTAGATAGAGGAAAGTTGTTGTTAATAGAGATAAATGCTTAATTTTATGTGTACAGTAGGTGACCCCGATATTGTGTCAATCTCGCTGCTGTTATCGGTGAGATCTGACACCTGTGAGTCCCGTCGCGGGAGCCAGCGCCAAGCTGACTCGCTCATCGGGAAAGTAAAACAGTTTTCCTTTCCCGATGAGCGAGCCAGCGCGAGATGCACAGTACCCTGTTGCTGAGTACCAGCGCGAGAAACACATTCTCGTGGTCAGGTACTGTATGTGAATTTTTGTCTTGGAATTCCAATTTAGAATTGTTGGGTAGTTGATATATGTCCTATGATCCTGCCAAGACAGAGAGCTTTGCTAAAGTGGGCAGGTGAGAGGGACAGAGTAGGGTACTCATCTGTGTGTGGTGCTTTAAGAGGATTGAATCATGGATTTGGACAACGACAAGTTACTATTTGAGCGATTCCTCCTGTCCAAAGTACTGTTTAGCACAATGCACGGAGGTATATATCTGCTCGCAGAGATCTGCTATTTTGCTTCAGGTGGAAGAGGGGATCAAACCAGTGGCGTCTCCAGCTTTCATATTTAGGGGGGGCACATGGGGGACAGGGACAAAAGTAGGGATATATATATATATATAAATCCTGGGGGCCTTTACTCTGATCCCACAACGGGGCCTTTCACATGTTCTGCAGTGAGCTCCCTTCCTACTGTATTAGGGCCCCCCCAGGGTGGCAGAAAACAAGAGATATGTCACCAGTATACCAAAAAAAGTAAGGGTCCAAAGCAGTGGGAGAACTATCAGGGTTGCAAAGGTTGTCTTGCCACCGGGCCCTGGTGTTCTGCCACTGTGGGGTTCCCCAGCCTCCTCTTGCTGTCCTGCCCCTGCTATGGACAGCACTGGTCTGGCATCTCTTGGAATTTACAGGCTGGTTCTCCTGTCCTAAGAGAGAAATCAGTCTGTTTTTTCACTAACTGAGAGTCCTGGTGGAGTCCTTCCTGGTTGTGTGAGCGCTCGCATTATGCAATGTCAGCGAGCAGAGGGAGGGGGGAGGAATCACCTGCAGGAGCTGACTGGGGATGCTCTCCCTCTCAATAGAGACTGTGTTACTCCAGCGGCGGCCCGAGTGAGATGCGGCACATCCACTACGAATGCAAACAAAAAGACATTGCCTTCTTGTAAAAAAAAATATTTTTTTTAATTGGGGGGCACATGGTGGGGCACAGCATAATGTTGGGGGGGTCAGGGCCCCCTCTGACCCCCCTAGGGACGCCATTGGATCAAACCACCGACCATGCCTTCACCACCGTTTTTGTGGAGAGCATACTGCTATATTTAAATTAAATGATTATTCCCGCGCTATCTGGTAAGACTAAACAGAACTCAAATAGGAGAAGCTGCCTGCACCGAATAGGGTATAACCTAAACCCTGTGGATAAATAGTAATAAATAAAGGTGGTGCCATGCTAATCCTGGATAAATTAGCTAAAGTGACTTAAAGTGGTGTGGCATACATAAGAAATGTGCAATCACAAATAACACCACAGCAATCTCCACTCATATGGCAACAGCTCTGAGTGGTGGAATGATAACCATCTGTGGTGACAGTGGTCAATAAATATCTCTCAACATATCCATAAAATAGTGTCACTAATCAATAAATAATAATCCATAAATAAATATATCTCATTATACCCATAAACAAAATATCAAAAAATATAGTGTTGATTCAAAAAACGTGCATATTGCACTCTAAAGTGACTTTTAGTACATAGTAAACATGCAACACTTAAAGTGACGTAGTGCAACAATGCAATGACATAATTATAAAAATTAGTAGAATATCCAGAAATAAACAAGTGCTAAAACATAAAATCTCTTTGATATAGTGTGACTGTAACGTCTTGACATGCAGCAGTTGTAACAATACAAGGTGTTTCAACACAAGCAAGAAGTCCTTTTTTGAAAGTATGACAGCAGCGTCCTGGCATGCAACAGTCGCAGTGCAGTGCTCACAAAAAAATCACACAGTGCACATCTTCGTGTTTATACACTCAGGTAAGAAGTGGCCCCTTACCTTAGGGTAATAGGGCAAACGCATATGACCGTAAATCCTAAGGGGGGTCCTCCTATAGGTGTAGAGCGCTATCTTCCCGGTCCTCGTCACAAGAGGTGGTTCCCTCAGTGGTATAAGAGGACAGAAAACATAGGGAGTCCCAATAGTGTGATAACGTTTTAACCAACAGCTTTTATTTATAAAATCAAGGGTACTCACATAAATAACATAAAAGCGATCATATCTCCAATGAGTGGCGAGCTCGTATACCTCTCACAACATGTAAAGCCTGTCCCGTCCCTACACGTGATGTCACACTGCACGTGACTTCATCAGGGAACTTCATCCCTGAAGATCAGATCACATTTTATTGTTGTGACTTAGATGAAGATCAGATCACATTTTATGACCAATTTGTGCAGAAATCCATATCATTTCAAAAGGGTTGCAACTGTATGCAGCAACATTTTCCCCAAATTTCACCCTTCTGTTACCAGCATGGGCCTAAACACAATATGAGACAACTTGTTGTGTACATTTTAAACACACAATTAAAATACTTTACTAATCAAAATGATACCCTATGTGTTCATTAAACACAATACAACCACTTTCTCATTCCACATTCATTTGGCCAATCCATTCACTCTCAATTTTTCCATAATTTCCCTTTGAACACCTTTAAACACTTTTTAAAACCTTAATATTTTTTCTCTAGTGCATAGAATTACACAACCTTAAAGTCACTTCCTTTTTCTTTACCAACCACAATTCATCTGGCATAGCTCCTCGAATCTATAACTTCCTCATTCTTAGCATAGATATACTTCCCAATTATAATATTCTTAAACTTATATTTGGTTAAAATCAACATTTTAAAATCCCCAATCATTGTTAATACAGCTTAAACACAATTAAAACCATTTGCACAAATATAGCACATTTGCTGTTACTAGAAAAAACACCTTTAACTTCAATAATGTAAGGATAGGCAACTACAACTAGAACAGTCCTTAAAGTCAGTCCTTAAAGTCAGACTCTAACCAAAATAATACCCTATACATAAATTGAAATGCTACTGTACTAAATACAGTGCATACATGTAATTTATCAGTGACATGTTTCAGTGACAATGTAATGTTCCCAATTTACTATGCAGTGGGCATGGGCTTAATATGTGCCCAACACATTTCATGAATAGACTGACGATAGTTGCAACATTTTAACAATAAACATGTACTTTTATAGATAACTTTTCTGAATCAAATCCTTCCTTACCATTCATTCCCAACCTCAGCAAGTCTCTCTGACTCGGTGACTATGGAATGCAAATATAGCAGTAGACAATCACAGTCTGCTTAAACTTCTGTAAAGAGGAGTGGCCCAGTCAGAGTCCTGACCTCAACCCGATTGAAATGCTGTGGCATGACCTCAAGAAAGTAATTCACACCAGACATCCCAAGAATATTGCTGAACTGAAACAGTTCTGTAAAGAGGAATGGTCAAGAATGACTCCTGACCATTGTGCACGTCTGATCTGCAACTACAGGAAATGTTTGGTTGAAGTTATTGCTGCCAAAGGAGGTTCAACCAGTTATTAACTCCAAGGGTTCACATACTTTTTCCACCTGCACTGTGAATGTTTACATGGTGTGGTCAATAAAAACATGGTAACATTTAATTCTTTGTGTGTTTTTAGTTTAAGCAGACTGTGACTGTCTATTGTTGTGACTTAGATGAAGATCAGATCACATTTTATGACCAATTTGTGCAGAAATCCATATCATTCCAAAAGGGTTCACATACTTTTTATTGCAACTGTATATTGAGTCCATGGGGTACTAAAATGTGATGGGAAGGATTTGTTTGAAAAAGGCAATCAGAATGACTATTCTGGATATTTACCTTTTGAATTCCCAGAGTGTCAGTTATGAAGTGTTGATGATGTAATGTTGTTTATCCATCAATGTTTTGTTTGTTGGTGATGATCAGACATATTTACAAATTTGGGAGACTATTGAGTCAGAATATGTGTTTGGGTAAAATGTTCTGTTCTAAGTCCCTCGGGTCCACTTGGATCCTGAGAATAGAAGAAACTAAAGGGGTTTAAGTTTTGTTGAAGTTCTGCTGTAATACTGGATTTGGAAAAATGTTTAGTTAAATATATTGAATCTATATAATGAAAACCCTTGTTGAGAAACATTTTCATTCCTGCATGCTTTACTTATGTTTGAGTCAATAAAGAATATTATTTTTAATACCCCCAATGGTTAAGGCCTCAATTGATCAGGTAGATTCTGTGATTACTCATGTCGGATGAGTAGTATCTGCCCCAGCTAGCCTGCATTCATCCCTATCCCTATGCATGTGAAGAAATGCCCACCCCAGTCATACCCTACAACCCATTCATACCCTGTCCTATACCCTATCCGGATGAAGAGATGACTACAGCTTTTACATGGAAATCTTCATTGTTCATCTTTGTTGTTCAGACACCACAGGAGGTGCTTGGATGACTAAAGGCGGACTCCTGCTGGAAAATGTTCCTGGGAATGATACATTGAGGGGGAGCCAAATGATGCAAACCCGAGGTACGAAATTCTAGTGAGCACCACATGAGAGAGATCCAGATGTGCCAGCCCAAAGACCCAGGTCTAGTCCAACGCATCAGTTCCAGTTTGTCCGTGGATATCAAGTTCTGTCCTTACAACGTGGAAGTGTTTTGGGGTAGAGAATTCATGTCTGTACATATGAATGATCACAGAATTGAACCAAAAGGGAAAAGTTGAGGAGAATGAGAGTTATAATGTGGACTTTTCCTTTTCCTTCCTTTTTTGTGAATTTAATGGACATTTAGAAACTATCCAAGAGACTTTTCTTTTTGTGTATTTCTTTTGGACTATTTTTATTTGGCCTAAAGGCTGTCATGCCCCTCCCACTTGTTTTTATGGACTGTCATGCCCCTTCCTCCCTTTTTCATTCCATGGACAATTGCTATGCAGCTGAGATTACATGTTTGTTGTTTTCTATTTTTGCATGTTTAGTGCGGTGGTCCGGGTGAGGGTTGGGGGGCATATTGGGATTGTTGTTGTAGTATGCCCGGGAATCGGGATGTGCTCGACCACTTCAGTGTGTAGGATGGCTTGAATCTGCAGCTGTTGGATAATGTTTGGAGGGATGCTGGCATGAACACTGTATTATATATGTATTGGTTCACATGTCATCCACCAGCCTCTGTGTTCTGAGGGGGCTTAAGGTTATATGTGGCCCACCCGATAACACCACTAATAACACACTCATTGGACATAGAGGGAATGTGTATTCAAAGTCTGAGGGAACTCCACAGTGTTTTACACCTTAGATTGTGCCCTACATCACACTATATATACCTTCATGCATACCTCTGACCCCCATACTGAGATGGCTAGGCTACTCTCACAGCTTGCCCTTGGGCGGCAGCATGTACATCTGTTGGGGAAGAACATGCCATCCATGGATTCTGAGTGATCCCAAGGGATGGTGTTACTGGCCTCATTGGTCCCGATAATGGGAATTCTTGGGGACAGTGAGGAACATCACTTGCTCAAGGCTAGTGTTCATTCTAAATGCCCCCTCAAACACCGTTCTGCCAGGTCATTGTTTTTGGAAAAGGACATGACCTGGGCATGGTTCCCCTCGGGAACCTAAGGGGGTATTGACATGATAAAAAGGCTGAATAACTACTTGGGAACCCCCTGGGTAACATGGGATGGTTTGGTTTCAATGGAGTATTTTCCTGGATCAGGGATATTGCTGTGTGTATTGTAGTGACTTTGCTCCTGGCATTATTTCTGTGTGCCTGCTTTGAGTTTGTTACGTGTGTGTCACAATGCAGATAAGACTCCATTTTGTGCGGCTATAGAGCCATATAAATTCATATATCTTAACTTGTATATTCAGACTCAAGTTAAGATCGCTAGTTCTGTTTTTTAACATTTGTAGCAGGTTTTCTATAAAGCACACATATAAGAAAATATAGCTTACAGCAGCATCTTTCTATATAAAGCTTTTGTGGTGAGAGCTGTCTGGGACATTGTCCTGTGTAAAGGGGAACATCAAAGGCATGACTATGAGTCATGGAAGCAGATGGCATGGTTACTATAGTTGCTATGTCAGCCATGTTTAAGGGGTTGGGCATCTGAGTATTAATGATATGTAATGATATGTAATGATATGAAATGTACACCCCTATATTGACCACCCCCCTTTGTTCCCTATTATGATTGGCAAATAATAACGTATATAAGTTGTATACCCGCCCTGAATTAAATTAGATAGTTTTGAACATTTAGACTTTGCAGTCATAGCTTCTTGAAGAACACAAAAGATATCTCCTCAGTACTGAGAGGGTCTTGTGAGTGTGGTAATTGCCGTGATTATACCTAGCTGGTCTCATCAGGTGTATAGAAATACAGAATATAGAAATAGATTCCACTTCAATTATCATGGTTTCACTCGAGAAGTGCTTATCTATTTACATGATTAGATGTTGATTTGCGTTATGCAACGTTATTAACACTAACATGAGCTACTTGGGACATCACAACTTTTTTTATTTTTCACAGTTTTTGTAATATTTTGTATTCAAATATTAAGTGTTGCTGTCTAGTTTGTATTATAATGTATTATTCTTCACCTTATGAGTTTACAATAAGCACAGTTTTTTCTTATATATAACTCAACAGCATGCATCTTGTTATACTCAAGGTGAGGGTGGGGGTCATGGGTGATTCCCTGGTGTGCCCCCATAATTCCAGCCTTGTAAATATGCCATGTTTGTTAACCACTTCAATACAGGGCACCAGTGGCGTCACTAGGGTTGGTGTCACCTGGTGCGGTAAAACATGGTAACACCCTCACCTGCCCGGGGAATGGATGGAGCCACGATGAAGTAGGAAAATAAATGGAGCTGGGATGGAATCAGGGGAATGGATGGAGCCAAGATGGAATCAGGGGAATGGATGGAGCCGGGATGGAATCAGGGGAATGAATGAAGCTGGGATGGGGTGGTGGATAGAGCCGGGATGTGATCAGAGGGGTGGATGGAGCTGGAATAGGATTGGGGGGTGGATGGAGCTGGAATGGGATGGGGGGGGTGGATGGAGCCAAGGTGGAATTAGGGGAATGGATGAAGCCGGGATGGAATTATGGAAATAGATGGAGCTGGGATGGTGTGGTGGATGGAGCCAGGATGTAATCGGAGGTGGATGAAGCTGGAATAGGATCAGAGGGATGGATGGAGCCAGAATGGGATCAGGGGAATTGTTAGAGCCAGGATAGGATTGGGTTGTGAATGGAGCTGGGATGGGATCAGGGGGATGGATGGAGCTGGGATGGGGTGGAGGATGGAGCCGGGATGGGATCGGGGGATGGATGGAGCTGGGATGGGATTGGGGCATTTAATGAGCTGGGATGGGATGGGGTGGTGGATGGAGCCAGGATGGGACTGGGGGGATGGAGGGAGCTGGGACGGGATCAGGGGGATAGATGGAGCTGGGATGAGAGTGGTGGATGGATCCGGGATGGGATCGGGGGATGGATGGAGCTGGGATGGGTTCGGGGATAGATGGAGCTGGTATGGGAGTGGTGGATGTAGCCAGGATGGGATCAGGGGATAGATGGAGCTGGGCTTAGATGCGGGGGATGGATGGAGCTGGAATGGGATAGAGGTGATGGATGGAGCTGGGATGGGATCGGGGGGATGGATGGAGCTGGGATGGGATTGGGGTGGTGGATGGAGCCGGGAAGGGATTGGGGGGATGGATGGAGCTGGAATGGGGTGGTGGATGGATCCAGGTTGGGATCGGGGGATGGATGGAGCCAGGATTGGATCAGGGGGGATTGATGGAGCTGGCATGAAATGGGGGTTGTGGATACAACCGGGATGGGATCGAGGGATGGATGGAGGTGGGATGTGATGGGGGTGGTGGATGGAGCTGGGATGGGATGGGGTAGTGAGTGGAGCCGGGATGGGATCAGGGGGATGGATGGAGCTGAGATGGGATGAGGGGTGGATAGAGCACCCAAAACACAGCACCCCAGCACATATACTCAACCCACTTCCGTAAAATGACTCTCCTGGCAGCATAGATGTCCCCCTCCTCTGCAATACCTCGGCCGCGGGCAGGTGATGAAGCATGCTGTCACTCATCCTCCTCCTCAGCCGAGGAGGAGGCAGCTATAGTTTGGTCTGCAGTGAGCGTAGCCAGCAGGGAGAGATGTGATTGTGGTGTGTGGGACAGTGTCAGACCTCTGCCTCACTCTGCACCCCCCCGTTTTTAAGAAAAAATCAATGTCGCACATTTTAACTATATGTATTTTTATTGGAATTGGAGGCACTTTGAAATAATAATGTCCACATCTCCCCCACTGTATTGTCCATATCTCCCCACTGTAATATCCAAATCTCCCCACTGTAATGTCCACATCTCCCTACTAGGGATGAGCTTCGAGTCGAACATGAGTTGGGTTGTGAATGGAGCCGGGACGGGATGGGGGTTGTGGATGGAGCTGGGATGGGAGTGGTGGGATGGATGGAGCTGGGGTGGGATGGGGGTGGTGGATGCAGCTGGGATGGGATCGGGGGGATGGATGGAGCTGGGATGGGATGGGGTGGAGGATGGAGCTGGGATGGGATCGGGGATGGATGGAGCTGGGATGGGATCGGGGGATGGATGGAGCTGGGATGGGGTGGTGGATGGAGCCAGGATGGAACTGGGGGGATGGATGGAGCTGGGACAGGATCAGGGGATAGATGGAGCTGGGATGGGAGTGGTGGATGGAGCGGGGATGGGATCGGGGAGATGGATGGAGCTGGGCTTGGATCTGGGGTATGGGTGGAGTTAGGATGGGATGAGGGTGGTGGATGGAGCCAGGATGGGATCGGGGGATGAATGGAGCTGGGACGGGATGGGGATGGTGGATGGAGCCGGGATGGGACCAGGGGGATGGATAGAGCTGGGATGGGATCGAGGGAATGGATGGAGCTGGGATGGGATGTGGGGTGGTGGGTGGAGCCAGGATGGGATCGGGGGATGGATGAAGGTGGGATGAGATGGGGTGGTGGATGGAGTCGGGATGGGACCAGGGGATGGATGGAGCTGGGATGGGATCGGGGGATGGATGGAGCTGGGATGGAAGTGGTGGATGGAGCCAGGATGGGATCGGGGGGATGGATGGAGCTGGGCTTGGATCCAGGGGATGGGTGGAGCTGGGATGGGATGGGGGTGGTGGATAGAGCCAGGATGGGATCGGGGGATGGATGTAGCTGGGATGGAATTGGGGAATGAATGGAGCTGGGACGGCATGGGGATGGTGACTGGAGCTGGGATGGGACCAGGGGGATAGATAGAGCCGGGTTGGGATCGGGGAATGGATGGAGCTGGGATGGGATGTGGGGTGGTGGATGGAGCCAGGCTGGGATTGGGGGATGGATGGAGGTGGGATGAGATGGGGCTGGTGGATGGAGCCGGGATGGGACCGGGGGATGGATGGAGCTGGGATGGGATCAGGGGATGGATGGAGCTGGGATAAGAGTGGTGGATGTCATTGGGATTGGATCAGGGGGATGGATGGAGCTGGGCTTGGATCCAGGGGATGGATGGAGCTGGAATGGGATGGGGGTGATGGAAGGAGCTGGGAGGGGATCGGGGGGATGGATGGAGCTGGGATGGGATGGGGTGGTGGATGGAGTCGGGAAGGGATCGGGGGGTGGATGGAGCTGGGATGGGGTGGTGGATGGAGCCGGGATGGACGGAGCTGGGATTGGATCAGGGGGGATTGATGGAGCTGAGATGAGATGGGGTGGTGGATACAGCTGGGATGGGATCGGGGATGGATGGAGGTTAGATGTGATGGGGTGGTGGATAGAGCTGGGATGGGATCAGGGGATGGATGGAGCTGGGATGGGATGGGGTGGTGGATGGAGTCAGGATGGGATCGGGGATGGATGGAGATGGGATGGGGTGGATAGAGCATCCAAAACACAACACCCCCAGCACATATAGTCAACCCCCTTCTGTAAAATGACTCTCCTGGCAGCATAGATGTCCTGGGATGGGATGTGGGGTGGTGGATGGAGCAAGGATGGGACCGGAGGATGGATGGAGCTGGGATGGGTTCGGGGGATAGATGGAGCCGGGATGGGAGTGATGGATGTAGCCGGGATGGGAGTGATGGATGTAGCCGGGATTGGATCGGGGGGATGGATGATGCTGGGCTTAGATGTGGGGGATGGAGCTGGGATGGGATCGGGGGATGGATGGAGCTGGGATGGGATGAGGGTGGTGGATGGAGCCGGGAAGGTATCGGGGGGATGGATGGAGCTGGAATGGGGTGGTGGATGGATCCGGGATGGGATCAGGGGATGGATGGAGCCGGGATTGGATCAGGGGGATTGATGGAGCTGGGATGAAATGGGGGTGGTGGATACAACCGGGATGGGATCGGGGGATGGATGGAGGTGGGATGTGATGGGGTGGTGGATGGAGCTTGGATGGGATCGGGGGGATGGATGGAGCTGGGATGGGATGGGGGTGGTGAATGGAGCTGGGATGGATGGAGCTGGGATGGGATGGGGGTGGTGGATGGAGCCGGGATGGGATCAGGAGGATGGATGGAGCCAGGATGGGATCGGGGGATGGATGTAGCTGGGATGGAATCCGGGGAAGAATGGAGCTGGGACGACATAGGGATGGTGGATGGAGCTGGGATGGGACCAGGGGGATAGATAGAGCTGGGATGGGATTGGGGGAATGGATGGAGCTGGGATGGGATGTGGTGGATGGAGCCAGGATGGGATCGGGGGATGGATGGAGGTGGGATGAGATGGGGTGGTGGATGGAGCCGGGATGGGACCGGGGGATGGATGGAGCTGGGATGGGATCAGGGGATGGATGGAGCTGGGATGGGAGTGGTGGATGTAACTGGGATTGGATCAGGGGGGTGGATGGAGCTGGGCTTGGATCCAGGGGATGGATGGAGCTGGAATGGGATGGGGGTGATGGAAGGAGCCGGGAGGGGAAAGGGGGGATGGAGCTGGGATGGGATGGGGTGGTGGGTGGAGTCGGGAAGGGATCAGGGTGGATGGAGCCGGGATGGGGTGGTGGATGGAGCCAGGATGGACGGAGCTGGGATTGGATCAGGGGGGATTGATGGAGCTGGGATGAGATAGGAGTGGTCGATACAGCCGGGTTGGGATCGGGGATGGATGGAGGTGAGATGTGATGGGGTGGTGGATGGAGCTGGGATGGGATCGGGGGAATGGATGGAGCTAGGATGGGAGTGGTGGATGGAGCGGGGATGGGACCGGGGGATGGTTGGAGCTGGGATGGGATCAGGGGATGGATGGAGCTGGGATGGGAGTGGTGGATGTAACTGGGATTGGATCAGGGGGATGGATGGAGCTGGGCTTGGATCCAGGGGATGGATGGAGCTGGAATGGGATGGAGGTGATGGAAGGAGCTGGGAGGGGATCGGGGGGATGGATGGAGCTGGGATGGGATGGGGTGGTGGATGGAATCAGGAAGGGATCAGGGGGTGGATGGAGCTGGGATGGGATGGTGGATGGAGCCGGGATGGACGGAGCTGGGATTGGATCAGGGGGGATTGATGGAGCTGGGATGAGATGGGGGTGGTGGATACAGCCGGGATGGGATCGGGGATAGATGGAGGTTAGATGTGATGGGGTGGTGGATGGAGCTGGGATCGGGGGGATGGATGGAGCTGGGATGGGATGGGGTGGTGGATGGAGTCGGGATGGGATTGGGGGATGGATGGAGCTGGGATGGGGTGGATAGAGCATCCAAAACACAACACCCCCAGCACATATAGTCAACCCCCTTCTGTAAAATGACTCTTCTGGCAGCATAGATGTCCTGGGATGGGATGTGGGGTGGTGGATGGAGCCAGGATGGATGAAGGTGGGATGAGATGGGGTGGTGGATGGAGCCGGGATGAGACCAGGGGATGGATGGAGCTGGGATGGGATCGGGGGATGGATGGAGCTGGGCTTGGAATCGGGGGATGGATGGAGCTGGAATAGGATAGGGGTGATAGATGGAGCCGGGATGGGATCGGGGGATGGATGGAGCTGGGATGAGATGGGGTGGTTGATGGAGCCAGGATGGAACCAGGGGGATGGATGGAGCTGGGATGGGAGTGGTGGATGGAGCCAGGATGGGATCGGGGGGATGGATGGAGCTGGGCTTGGATCCAGGGGATGGGTGGAGCTGGGATGGGATGGGATGGGGGTGGTGGATGGAGCCAGGATGGGATCAGGGGATGTAGCTGGGATGGAATCGGGGGATGAATGGAGCTGGGACGGCATGGGGATGGTGGATGGAGCTGGGATGGGACCAGGGGGATAGATAGAGCCGGGATGGGATCGGGGGAATGGATGGAGCTGGGATGGGATGTGGTGGATGGAGCCAGGATGGGATTGGGGGATGGATGGAGGTGGGATGAGATGGGGGTGGTGGATGGACCTGGGATGGGACCGGGGGATGGATGGAGCTGGGATGGGATCAGGGGATGGATGGAGATGGGATGGGAGTGGTGGATGTAACTGGGATTGGATTGGGGATGGATGGAGCTGGGCTTGGATCCAGGGGATGGATGGAGCTGGAATGGGATGAGGGTGATGGAAGGAGCCGGGAGGGGATAGGGGGGATGGATGGAGCTGGGATGGGATGGGGTGGTGGGTGGAGTGGGGAAGGGATCGGGGGGTGGATGAAGCTGGGATGGGGTGGTGGATGGAGCCAGGATGGACAGAGCTGGGATTGGATCCGGGGGGATTGATGGAGCTGGGATGAGATGGGGGTGGTCGATACAGCCGGGTTGGGATCGGGGATGGATGGAGGTGAGATGTGATGGGGTGGTGGATGGAGCTGGGATGGGATCGGGGGGATGGATGGAGCTAGGATGGGATGGGGGTGGTGGATGGAGTCGGGATGGGATTGGGGGATGGATGGAGCTGGGATGGGATGGGGGGTGGATAGAGCATCCAAAACACAACGCCCCCAGCACATATAGTCAACCCCCTTCTGTAAAGTGACTATCCTGGCAGCATAGATGTCCTGGGATGGGATGTGGGGTGGTGGATGGAGCCAGGATGGGATCGGGGGATGGATGGAGGTGGGATGAGATGGGGGTAGTGGATGGAGCCGGGATGGGACCGGGGGGATGGATGGAGCTGGGCTTAAATGCGGGGGATGGATGGAGCTGGAATGGGATGGAGGTGATGGATAGAGCTGGGATGGGATTGGGGGGATGGATGGAGCTGGGATGGGATGAGGGTGGTGGATGGAGCCGGGAAGGGATCGGGGGATAGATGGAGCTGGAATGGGGTGGTGGATGGATCCGGGATGGGATCGGGGGATGGATGGAGCCGGGATTGGATCAGGGGGATTGATGGAGCTGGGATGAAATGGGGGTGGTGGATACAACCGGGATGGGATCGGGGGATGGATGGAGGCGGGATGTGATGGGGTGGTGGATGGAGCTGGGGTGGGATCGGGGGGATGGATGGAGCTGGGATGGGATGGGGGAGGTGAATGGAGCCGGGATGGGGGATGGATGGAGCTGGGATGGGATGGGGGTGGTGGATGGAGCCGGGATGGGATCAGGGGGATGGAGGGAGCTGAGATGGGATGAGGGGTGGATAGAGCACCCAAAACACAGCACCCCAGCACATATACTCCACCCCCTTCCGTAAAATGACTCTCCTGGCAGCATAGATGTCCCCCTCCTCTGCAATACCTCGGCCCCGGGCAGGTGCTGTAGCATGCTGTCACTCTTCCTCCTCCTCAGCCGAGGAGGAGGCGGCTATAGTTTGATCTGCAATGAGTGTAGCCAGCAGGGAGAGATGTGATTGTGGTGTGTGGGACAGTGTCATACCTCTGCCTCACTCTGCGCCCCCCGTTTTTAAGAAAGAATCAATGTCGCACATTTTAATTATATGTATTTTTATTGGAACTGGAGGTACTTTGAAATAATAATGTCCACATCTCCCCCACTGTATTGTCCATATCTCCCCACTGTAATATTCAAATCTGTCCACTGTAATGTCCACATCTCCCCACTGTAATGTCCACATCTCCCCACTGTAATATCCACATCTCCCTACTAGGGATGAGCTTCGAGTCGAACTCATGTTTGACTCGAACATCGGCTGTTCGCCAAACAGCGAACAAAGCCGTGGAACACCCTTTTAAAGTCTATGGGAGAAATCAAAAGTGCTAATTTTAAAGGCTTACATGCATGCTATTGTCAGAAAAAAGTGTTTGGGGACCTGGGTCCTGCCCCAGGGGACATGGATAAATGCAAAAAAAAGTTTTAAAAACGGACGTTTTTTCGGGAGCAGTGATTTTAATAATGCTTAAAGTAAAACAATAAAAGTGTAATATTCCTTTAAATTTTGTACCTGGGGGGTGTCTATAGTATGCCTGTAAAGGGGCGCATGTTTCCCATGTTTATAACAGTCTGACAGCAAAATGACACTTTAAAGGAAAAAAGTCATTTAAAACTACTCGCGGCTATTAATGAATTGTCGGTCCGACAATACACATAAAAGTTCATTGATAAAAACGGCATGGGATTTCCCCACAGGGAAACCCCGAACCAAAATTTAAAAAAAAATGGCGTGGGGGGTCCCCCTCAAAATCTCTACCAGACCCTTCAGGTCTGGTGGGGATTTTAAGGGGAACCCCACGCCAAAATTTTTTTAAAAAATTGCGTGGGGTCCCCCCAAAAATCCATATCAGACCCTTATCCGAGCAGGCTGCAGGAAAAGAGTGGGGCGAGAGAGCGCCCCCCCTCGTGAACCATACCAGGCCACATGCCCTCAATATTGGGAGGGTGCTTTGGGGTAGTTCCCCAAAGCCCCTTGTCCCCATGTTGATGGGGACAAGGGCCTCATCCCCCCAACCCTTGCCCGGTGGTTGTGGGGGTCTGCGGGCAGGGGGCTTATCGGAATCTGGAAGCCCCCTAACAAGTGTACCCCAGATCCCGGCCCCCCCGTGTGAAATGGTAAGGGCCTACCATTTCACAAAAAACTATCAAAAATGTTAAAAATGAAAAGAGACAGTTTTTGACAATTCCTTTATTTAAAGTCTTCTTTTTTCATCTTTTCTTCTATCTTCCTTCGGTTTCTTCCCCCATCTTCTTCTGGTTCTTCCTCCGGTGTTCTCGTCTGGCATCTTCCTCTGCGGCATCTTCTTCCCTTCTTCTTCTCGGGCCGCTCCGCATCCATGATGGGAGGCTCCCGCTGTGTGACACTCGTCTTCTGACGGTTCTTAAATAATGGAGGGAGGGGCCACCCGGTGACCCCGCCCCCTGTGACACATGGAGACTTGACAGGGACTTCCCTGTGGTATTCCCCATGATGTCAGAGGGGGGCAGGGTCACCCGTTATGTAACATTACGTCTGACGTCACGGGGAATGCCACAGGAAAGTCCCTGTGCATCAGAGGGGGCGGGGTCACCGGGTGGCCCCGCCCTGCATTATTTAAGAACCGTCAGAAGACGAGAAGCATCACACAGCGGGAGCCTCCCATCATGGATGCGGAGCGGGCCCGAGAAGAAGAAGGGAAGATGCCGCGGAGGAAGATGCCGGACAAGAACACCGGAGGAAGAACCAGAAGAAGAAGAAGATGGAGGAAGAAACCGAAAGAAGATAGAAGAAAGAAGATAGAAGAAAGAAGAGGGAAAAAAGAAGACTTTAAATAAAGGAATTGTCAAAAACTGTCTCTTGTCATTTTTAACATTTTTGACAGTTTTTTGGGGAAATGGACCATTTCACACAGGGGGGGCCGGGATTTGGGGGTCCCCTTGTTAAATGGGGCTTCCAGATTCCGCAGACCCCCACAACCACTGGGCAAGGGTTGTGGGGATGAGGCCCTTGTCCCCATCAACAGGGGGACAAGGTGCTTTGGGGGGATACCCCAAAGCACCCTCCCAATGTTGAGGGCATGTGGCCTGGTACGGTAAAGGAGGGGGGGCGCTCTCTTGTCCCCCCTCTTTTCCTGTGGCCTGCCAGGTTGCGTGCTCGGATAAGGGTCTGGTATGGATTTTTTGGGGGACCCCACGCCATTTTTTTAAAAATTTTGGCACAGGGTTCCCCTTAAAATCCACACCAGACCTGAAGGGTCTGGTATAAATTTTGAGGGGGACCCCCACGCAATTTTTTTTTTTTAATTTTGGCCGGGGTTCCCCTTAATATCCATACCAGACCTGAAGGGCCTGGTATGGAATTCAGGGGGACCCCCCATTCCATTTTTTTTTTAAATTTTGGTTTGGGGTTCCCCTGTGGGGAAAACATGCGCCCCTTTACAGGCATACTATAGACACCCCACAGGTACGAAATTTAAAGGAATATTACACTTTTATTGTTTCACTTTAAGTATTATTAAAATCACTGCTCCCGAAAAAATGGCCGTTTTTAAAACTTTTTTTTGCATTAATCCATGTCCCCTGGGGCAGGACCCAGGTCCCCAAACACTTTTTATGACAATAAGTTGCATATAAGCCTTTAAAATTAGCACTTTTGATTATTCATGTTCGAGTCTTCAACGGTGTTCGAACAAACTTTTTGCCTGTTCGCATGTTCTGGTGCGAACCGAACAGGGGGGTGTTCGGCTCATCCCTACTCCCCCCTGTAATATCCACATCTCCCCACTGTAATGTCCACATCTCCCCACTGTAATGTCCACATCTCCCCACTGTAATGTCCACATCTCCCCCACCGTAATGTCCACATCTCCCCCACCGTAATGTCCACATCTCCCCCACCGTAATGTCCACATCTCCCCCACCGTAATGTCCACACCTCCCCCACCGTAATGTCCACACCTCCCCCACCGTAATGTCCACACCTCCCCCACCGTAATGTCCACACCTCCCCCACCGTAATGTCCACATCTCCCCCACCGTAATGTCCACATCTCCCCCATACATAACAGTCCACTCAGCCCCCCCACCCTGATGTCCTCAGACCACCACATCAAAGCCCTCAACAACTCCACTTTAATGTCCTCAGAGAGTCAGCACACACTTTCCTCCTTTTCAGCTTTTCAGACTAGTGTCCTCACTCCCTGTAACTTCATCCCCTCCCTCACTTACCTTGCACAGACCGAAGATCGGAGGGAGGCACAGTATGTCTCGGATGGAGGGCGGGTTTTGCAAGATGGTGATTGGTTGCTAAGACCGCCTTTAATCCTAGCAGCCAATCACCTGCTTGTTAACCTCCAGCAGCTCCACCCTCCATCCATAACCGTCCCGCCTCCCGCTGTCGGCTCTGTGTGAGGATTACAGAGATGGCAGGGGGAAGAAAAGGCTGCTAAATGGTGGTACTGCAGCAGGCCGCATTGGAGAGTGCGGCGGTCCACGTTTGGCCTGTGGTCCGCTATTTAGTGATGCCGGTTTTAGAAGAACACTTCACTGTGCCCCCCACCCCCAATAAATTGTACCACCCAGGGCATCCGACCCTTCCGCCCCCCCTTTGGTTGAGGAGATATATAAGCCAGAGAAGGAGGGAGTCTCTGCGCTTGTGCCAGACTGCCAGTCTCAGCCTGGTGTCACCCTCTGGCGGGTGTCACCAGAGTGCGGACCGCACCCCCCATTCCCCTAGCGATGCCATTGCAGGGTACTTATACACCTTCCTGCCAGACCAATTTTCAGCTTTCAGCACTCTCACATTGTGAATGACAAATGCACGGTCATGCAACGTTGTACCCAAACAAAATTTTTTATCATTTTTTTCAAACAAATAGAGCTTTCTTTTGGTGGTATTTGATCACCTCTGGGATTTCTATTTTTGCGCTACAAATAAAAAAAACAAAAAGTTTTTCTTTGTTTCTGTTTTATCTCCTTCACTGATGGGCACCAATGAAGCTGCACTGATTGGTACTGATGAGGTAGTACTAATTGGCACTGATGAGGTGGCACTTATATGCAGCACTGATAGGTGGCACTGATATACAGCAATGATGGGCACTGATAGGTGGCACTAATGGGCACTCATAGGTGGCACCATAGGGCTTGTATAGGCAGCACTGGTGGGCACTGATGGGCGGCACTGATAGATGGCACTGATAGGCAGCACTAATGGGCACAGAGTGCTATGCCTAATGGGCAATGATTGCCATCCCTGGGGGGCTCTAGTGGACTTACCTGGTGGTCATGGTGGGCATACCTGGTGGCCATGGGTGGGCATCCTTGCTGGCCATGGGTGGGCATCCCTGGAGGGCATGGGTGGGCATCCTTGGTGGTCCTGGGTGGGCATCCTCGGGGGGCTGCACTGATAATCAATCAGTGCAGACCCCCTTATCAGGAGAGCAGCCAATCGGCTCTCCTCTACTCGCATCGGTCAGCGAGAGTAGAGGAAAAGCTGATACATGGTTGATTGGACACAGCTGATCACGTGGCAAAGAGCCTCTGTCAGATTGGAGATGCGGTGCATCAGACTGACACACCACACCACACCACCAATCGCCACACTGCGTGCCCCCACTATCACGGCTTATCCTGCTGGACGTCATATGACACCCAGTCAGGATAACAGAACCACTTCCCAGCCTTCATTCTGCTATAGGCCGGACGGGAAGTGGTTAAACAAATGTATAAATGGAGGAATACTTTTTCCACTTGCACTGTTAATGTTTACATGGTGTGTTCAATAAAAACATGGTAACATTTAATTCTTTGTGTGTTATTAGTTTAAGCAGTGATTGTCTATTGCTTTGACTTAGATGAAGATCAGATCACATTTTATGACCAATTTGTGCAGAAATATATTGCAACTGTATAAGCAATACAGGCCACTAACCACTGATGCCCCAATTTCCAATTGTACCCTTGTTTGAATGTTCTTTTGTGCGATTCCGATCTTACGTCCTCCACTCCCAGATCGTTCCTACAGAATTACATTGACTGCGCGTTATGGCTTTATATACACTGCGTTATGTTGTGTATGTCGTTATGTTGTACATGTGTTTGTACAGTTTTAAATGGATTACATTGTGTTGCTCCATGCCCATATGTGTACTGAAGTCACACCTGAAATTGTAAAAAGTATTGCCAGAACTACTTTTGCAAATTGTTATTGTGCTGCTAAATCAGTGTCGCACCGATTGGAACGAGGAACGGTCTCATGAGATGTTCCCCCAGAGCTAAGGCCTCATCCGCAACAAACACAGAGTTGAGGCCCTCCACATTCTCCTCAGGAGGTGGCAACCACAAGTTGCCATTTTGTAGCCGACGGTAGAATTCTGTCTGGGCTATCACTCCTCCGTCTAAGTTTCAGCCGTTCTTCCCAACATCAAGGTATAGAAATTCATAATTGGGCGACACCATCACTAACATGACTATACTACAAAAGCCCTTATAATTGAAATAATAAGAGCCCAAGTTGGGTGGTAGGACAATCAGCAGGAGCCTCAGCTGATGTGGAAGGTAGTCTTGAGAGTGATGGGTGTGGTTCCGTGTGGTCTGACAAAAAACGCAGGATGTTGTAGTACCACAACCTGGGGACATATATGTCATCTGCTGCTTCTCCGGATCTCTGGGAATCCATGACCTTCTTGCGCTCCCTATTATATGTACTCCGCAGGCTACCAATTTTGGCCTTCAAATAATTGATTTCTGCTGTGGGATACACAGGCTTTACCAATTCCAACAGTTTCTCCATCGCTGCCTTCCTCTTGATTTTGTTGGAATAATCCCTGCTTTTATCTTGCCATAGACATGGCAGCTCCCTGGTATTGTTGGATAAAGTCAGATAAAAAAATCAGGTGCTGCAAATTTATCCACCATTTTACCTGCAAGACACAACACAAGACAAACCCTAATGTCAGGCTAAACTCTCATAATCTGGTCCCAATATAGGCCTCAATCTAAGCAGAATAGGCCACTAACCACTGACGCCCCAATTTCCAATTGTACATTCGTTTGAACATTCTTTTGTGCAATTACGATCTTATGTCCTCCACTCCAAGATCGTTCCTACGGCTGTTACATCGACCGCGCATTATGGCTTTATATACATTGCGCATGCGTGAAACTCCACCCCTGTCCTTATTTATAGTGTATTCCCCGCCTCTTCTCTTTCAGGGCAGTGGGAGAGCAAATGGCGGCAAGACAGCAGGTGTGTGCTAAGAGCAGCAACGAGAAAAGCCCAGAGCAAGAAACATCCAGATCCAGAAGGAGATACAAAGGCCTCAAATATTTATTTTGAAGAAATGGTGGAGATGGTGGACATCTTATTGAGGACAGACTATGATGGGAATCATGGATCTTACAGAAACCCAAATGTCAGAAAGGCCAAGATCATGGTTAAAGTTGTGAGAAGTCTGCACAGGAATTTTGGGGTACGACGATCCAAGGATCAGTTGAGAAAACGCTGAGTGCTGGTCCATGTTCTTTTCTTTACTGTTGTACAGTTTAAAATGCCAAGTTTTATGTTCGTGGACACAGGAATCGTTTGCGGGACATTGTTAGTTCGACCACGAATACTTTGTTTTTGGGAGATGCATGTTAAATGCATTTGTTCAGGCCTATTTTGATTAAAATAAGTTCATTAGATTGTGTTCTAGATGTGTTTGAAACTATAATGAAATGTCAACTTTATTCAGTGTCAGAAGAGGACAATCAGCAGCTGTTTATGCATCTGGACGCAGGAGAACTAGTGTGAGCCACCATAACACCCTTGTTATGGTGTCCCATGCAGGTGCTCCAGTGGATACTAGGGGTATCTCCATGTGTGAAACTTACACAAAACAGGTAAGTATTCCTGCTTTTGAAAGGCAAAGCATCATGTATTCTGCTTGGAACTCTGCCAGACAATTGGAAGACACTTCTAAGCAATGTTTCATATTACTATTTCTAGCCTAACATATCTGTCCACTAAGTATACCTTTTTTGTATTCACATAGGGGAGAAAAGAAGAGGGACACCTGAGGTGTGTAGGGACACCAGTAACCCAGCACCTACTAAAGGTACAGAAAGGCATCTCACCACACATCCTGAAGATGTTGATGCTGATGTGCAGGAACTACTGGGTGAAGTTCTCGAAATTATGTCGACCACAGGTCAGTGTCTGAGACCACAGCTTCAAGTAATAGATTGATGCCTGCATATTTATAATACATGGTGTGTTTTTTTTTTATTTTTAGGTGATGTAGATGTTGTGGAAGAACAAAATCACTTCAGCAGTGCAAGTGCTCAAATCCTTATCAGTGAGATCATGGTTTTCAATCGGGTTTTGGAGAAAATGAAAGAAAACATCCATGATGTATAAAACAGACTTATCAACATCATCGATATTTTAGGGAAAATCTAAAAAACAAACATGTTTTTTTTTGTCGTTATGTTGTACATTTTTAAATGGATTACATTTCCGTGGCTTCATGCCCAGATGTGTATTGAAGTCACACCTGAAATTGTAAAAAGTATTGCAGGAACTACTTTTGCAAATTGTTGTTGTGCCGCTAAATCAGTGTCACACCGATTGGAACAGTGCCATTGCCTCAAATAGGCTTCGACTTGTCATGAGATTTTAGCTATCAAATCGCATGACAAATTGCTCCAATGTGAACCTATAGTGGCTTTATAGTGTCTGAGGTCTGTGTTTAGCCACTCCACTTCTCTAGGTACACAACCAGGTCCTGTTTTCTTTATTTTCCGCAGACTAAAAACGAATGTGTGAATTACTAACCTTGAAAATAACATCATCACCTGTGCCAAAACCAAAAAATAGAGAAAACATGACCTAGAAATGCATCTGGAAAAGGAGAGTTGTGAAACACTGTCCTAAGTAATGTTTTTATTGTAATCTTTACGTGTTTTTATGAATCGCAAAGCCAAATTTTGAAGATGCACACAAATTGGGCCACAAAATTTGGATTTCACTCATGATCCCATTTCTAAAATGTGTGTCTTTCCCTATTTTGCTAAAGCCCCAAAACACACAGTGTGTCAACATGGGCTATCTCCTATCACAGGATATCAATGTACACATTTTGTGGGTGCAACCCCTTCCTCCAAACTAAAGTAAGGCTTTAATACTATCCTCCGTGTTGCCCTTGATTTTATTTTGATCACGTTTTACTACTATTGGTTTTTTAGAAATAAAACACCCTTTTTTTATCTGCACTATGTGGAAGCACAATTTCTTTCTCCACATATTATCCTGATGGGAGCGAATGTCCAGTTTTTATTATACCCGGTACATTTGACCTCCATGATTCCAATCGTGAGTTCTACTAGTGACGACTGACCTGGGTGATCCCTGGAGTCTTCGCTGAGTTCATCTTTAAGGTCCCAATTGCCTGGATACCTTTACATCTGCCCTGTGTGGCACACGGCTTTCAAGACTCCATGTCGCTGACAGTGGAGTCCACCAGATCTGGTAAGAGCATGCACTTATCACTCATCCATTGATGCCGTTTTCGTTTGATGTTGTTTTTATGCACCTATCAACATATTCTTTGTCAACACTTGGAAATCCATCACCCTGAGTTGTTGCATCCGTGTATATATACAGCTGGACACCACATCACTTACTTTTTTTGCCATTGGTCATTCAGACTTTTGTTTGTCACTTATTAAGTCTATTACACTTTGTCGAAGGACTTGTGGTTATATGGACTTTACTGTTTTTTATTATTATTACGTTATTCATGTTTGTTCATCATGCGTTAAATTTTTCTGATTATTTTTGTATTGTTTTTGTCACACTGTATGTAGCCACTCATCCTTCTATTTTAGTTAGCGCAGTGTTTTTTCGCACATTTTTTCTCAATACCAGTGTATTTGTTAAGTTGGTGTAGTTACAGTGACAATGTGTTGTAAACTGTGCCAAACTCAGGCAATTTTAGGGACTCCAAGTAATTAATTCAAGGAGTTGAAAAGGCTGAATATTTTTATCATTAATGCATTACATACATTATCAACAATAACATTGTGTATGTGTAGCAGACCCACAGCACAACTTAATAGTTAGCTGAAGAAGAGATTGTCACCTCATGTAGCAAAAAAAGTTATGTTTGCACTATTGAAGAAAATGGCCAAATTTAAAAGGCCATTTGAAAACCTAGGAGACAGATAAGAAACACAAACAGTAATTCAAATGAAATATGGGTTTAGTATATATAAAAAATTTTATTAGACATCAGCCAAATTTTACTGCAAAGCAACTGCCCTTCTACCCACAAAGTACTCCAGATATTTTTGGCAGACTTCTCTGGCAGTTTGGGCGGGCAAGCCAGCACTGTTGATTCAGCTGCAAAGTCCACCTCAGTTGAAACTGAGGCAAGATAGCTGCCTGCATTCCTCCTTAAATAATTGTGAAGAATGCAGCAGCACAACCCCACATGATTGAGTTTGTATGCTGTCAGGTTCATCGCAGTAAGAAAAACCCAGAACCGACTCAACATGATGCCAAACGCATTCCCCACAACTCTTCAAGCACGAGACAGCCGGTAGTTGAAAATCCTCTGCTCTGAGGTCAGGTTCCTCATGGGGAATGGCCTCATGAGATGTTCCCCTAGAGCAAAGGCCCTCCACATTCTCCTCAGGAGGTGGCAACCACAAGGTGTCATTTTGTAGCCGACGGTAGAATTCTGTCTGGGCTATCACTCCTCCGTCCAAGTTTCGGCCGTTCTTCCCAATGTCAAGGTATAGAAATTCATAATTGGCCGACACCATCGCTAACATGACTATACTACAAAAGCCCTCATAATTGAAATAATAAGAGCCCGAGTTGGGTGGTGGGACAATCCGCACATGCTTCCCATCAATAGCACCACCACAGTTAAGAAAATCCCACTGATGGTGGAATTGGGAAGCCACAGTCTGCCATTCCAGTGGGTTTGAAGGAAACTGTAGAGTCAAACAAGAAAAAAAAATAGTTCTTGGCCAACATAAGTATAACATTTATTGAAATGAGTATTTAAAGACAAAAGTATAAGGTCAACTTATCAGATTCCTTACCCCCTCTGGTGGCCCATTCTAAAATTTTTATGGTGGGGGGTGGGTAGATGTTTTGGACAGGTAATCCTCTCCACTTCCATGAGAGCTGAATGCATAAATAATGTGTGTTACTTTGGCCAGCCCCTCCTTACTTACACTATTGGCAGCCCACTGGACAAGTAAGAAGTGTCATAATCCAAAAATAGGGATACACACTGTCCAAATTGAAGCACATTTTTACATTAGGAAATTACCTATCAAGATAATAGGAGGCAAAAACTTTCAACAGTACCATTTGAATGTATTCAGGCAGGCCCTTGCACTACATGCTTTGGTGAATTCATCCATAAATATGACCACAAAAGAGGTATAGTGTGTATGTGTTTGGCAAAGTCAGCAGATAAGAGTATTGGTATTGATTGAATTAGCATTTGGGGGGGTTCCAAATGAGTTTGAGCCCAAAAAAATAGCCTCTTGCACTCTGCCTGAATTTGAGGATAACATTTATTTTAAGGAGTATTTAAAGACAAAAATATAAGGTCCACTTATCAGATTCCTCGCCCCCTCTGATGGCCCATTGGAAACATTTTAGGGGGGGAGGGTTATAAATGAGTTTTGGACCCCAAAAAAAGCCTCTGGCACTCTGCCTGAATTTAAGGAAACAATAATATTTGTACACATTTTAGGGGGTGTTTAGGGTAAGCACAAAAATGTAGCTGAAAAAATACATTATTAAGTTACTAGGCTAGGTGTGTATGGGCCCAGGATAGCATGCTGGGAGGGTTAGTGAAGGCAAATATGCATGAAGGACAAAAAAGGAGCATTAAAAGCTTACAGCATGCATGAGGTCAAAGAGGACATTTACAGCATATTACAATAATGGTAAATATGGAATGAAGAAATTAATACAATACATTAGCAAACATTAAAGCGGAGTTCCACCCTAAAGAGGAACTTCCACTCATCGGATTCCTTCCCCCCTTCGGTGCCTCAATTGGCACCTTTCAGGGGGGAGGGGGGTGCAGATACCTGTATAATACAGGTATCTGCATCCACTTCCGGGAATAGCTAGCTGCAGCTAGCCGCAAATGCCCATCCCCCTTGTTGTGTTGTGGGAAACACACAGTTCCCACAACACCACGGGGACCAGTGTAGACACGCAGCGTGACTCGCGCATGCGCAGTAGGGAACCGGGCAGTGAATCCGCAATGCTTCACTTCCTGATTCCCTAACTGAGGATGGCGGTGGGGGCAGCCGAGATACGAGCGAACGATCGGCTTTGGCTGCCGACATTGCTGGACCCTGGGACAGGTAAGTGTCCATTTATTAAAAAATTAAAATTTATTAAAATATTAAAAGCCAGCAGCTACAAATACTGCAGCTGCTGACTTTTAGTCAGCAGCTGCAGTATTTGTAGCTGCTGGCTTTTAATATTTTTTGTTTAAGGTGGACTCCCTCTTTAAATACATAGAATGTGATGTTAAAGGCTAAAACTTACCTAGTCCTTTAACAGGACTTGTATAATGGCAGAACAGGTCTCTGGAATAATGATTCCCAAAGCCTGGGGGGAGATCCCAGTGGTAAACTTAAGGTCCTGGAGAATTCTCGTCGACAAGTACCGCACGGTGGCGACAAGCCTTTGTTTGGGAGTGATGGCTTGCCTCATGCATGTGTCCTGCTTACTAATATATGGGGTCAGCAAAGCCTTTAGCTGGTGAAAGCAGGGATCTGTCATCCAGAGATAATTCCTGAAATTATCAGGATTATTCTCCTTGAGCTCCCGCAGCAAAGGCATATGACAGAATTGGTCACGATTAAGCAACCAATTCTTGGTCTAAGAACTCCGCCTCCCCCTGTTCCTGGACTGGACTTGGGTCAAAGCAATAACTACAAGCCTAACAATAGCATGATCTCTCCGACAAGAACGCCACATGGCTAGTAGACAAACTGCCGTTCAGACAATCACACACTGAAAATCAGAAGCCAACCAAAAAGAAGGCACTGAAAAACAGAAACGAACTGACAGGCACGCACTGAAAAAACGTAAACGAACCGACAAGCACAACCTGGAAAACAGAAATGAACTGACAAGCACGAGGCGTCACTACGTTCATAATTGTTGGCCAACATTTGCGTGACCGTGTGTATGCAAGACAAGTTTAAACCAATGCCCTTCGGACAAAATTCCACAGTTTTGTTGGCGAACAAACCAATCGTGTGGACATGGCATTAGGTTCAAACCCTTCTGGAATTTTACACTGCAAAGCTACGGGATCTATGGCACCTACACCCATTTACTTAGTAGTGCCCTGGAAGAGCACATAGTTGCCATCTTTGTGCGTTTTAAATTTTATCCAGTATGTAAAAGTGGATGGGAAAATTGTACATGAAAATATGGTGGCTGGCTGTGGATGTTACGGGCAGTATGTTTGTGACCCTCTCCCAGTGCCCAGAAGTCTCCAGGCACCATTCACTCCTGCATGAGCAGTGTATCTGCTTCACTTCCCACCCTATCTTATGTGTCCACCCACACTCAAACCCTCTGCATGTGGGCTGCAGATTTGAAACAGAGGATGCAGCTCTAGATCTTGCTGCTTGCTGCCTCAGGTGAACCCTCCACCCCTCTTTCTTCCTCTCATCCTCCTTTATGCTATCTTCTCTCCTCTCTCTTCCTCTCATCCTCCTTTATGCTATCTTCTCTCCACTCCCCCCCCCCATCCCCTTAAATGTATCCTCCCCCTCTCTCTACCCCCCCATCTCTCTTCCTATCCTTTCCTCTCCCCCTTCTCTCTTTCTCTCCTCTCTCTCTCTTCCTTCTTGCTTTCACTTCCTACCCTCCCTCATCCTGACTGCTGTACTCTACACACTGTGTCGTATGTTACTTAATGTTACTTACACCTGATCCCTGTGCTCTATACATTATGTTACATAATTACGACAGGGTTGGACTTAAAAATACCATCCGTAGCTGCAGATGTCACCAAGCTGTGTGGTGGAAAAAACATCTTTAGAGGATGTCTCCAGCTTACAAGCAGGCCTTAATTTGTACAGTGGGTATAGAAAAGAATCACATTTTGTTGCTATGCAGCCTGACATGAAGAAAGACACAGTTTTTGTTTTATCCAGATGTAATTACCAGTGCAACTTATAACATATAAGTGAAAGATATAACACCAACATATCAGAAAAAAAGAAAAAAAAACAGAATCACTGAGAAGGAAAAAGGATCACCCCCTTATGTCAGTATTTTGTTGAACTACATTTTGCTTTAACCACTCGACCTCTAGAAGATTTACCCCCTTTATGACCAGGCCATTTTTTTTCGATACGCCACTCAGTTATTTTAGCTGACAATTGCAAGGTCATGTGACGCTGTACCCAAATAAAATGTATGTCTACAAATAGAGCTTTTTTTGGTGGTATTTGATCACCTTTGTGTTTTTTATTTTTTGCACTATAAACAAAAAAAGACCAACAATTTTGAAAAGAACCACAATATTTTTTTACTTTCTGCTATAAAACATATCCAATTAAAAAAAATTGAAAAAAATCGAATTTCTTCATAAATTTAGGCCAATATGTATCCTGCTACATATTTTTGGTAAAAAAATCCCAATAAGCGTATATTAATTGGTTTGCGAAAAAGTTATAGCATCTACAAATTATGGGATATACAGTATCTCACAAAATTGCTACAATGTAAGGTAGTGAGTGTACAGCTTGTATAACAGTGTAAATTTGCTGTCCTCTCAAAATATCTCAACACACGGCCATTAATGTCTAAATCGCTGGCAACAAAAGTGAGTACATCCCTAAGTGAAAATGTCCAAATTGGGCCCAATTAGCCATTTTCCCGCCCCGATGTCATGTGACTCCTTAGTGTTACAAGGTCTCAGGTGTGAATGGAGAGCAGGTGTGTTAAATTTGGTGTTATCGCTTTTACTCTCTCATACTAGTCACTGGTTCAACATGCACCTCATAGCAAAGAACTCTCTGAGGATCTGAAAAAAAAGAATTGTTGCACTACATAAAGATGGCCTAGGCCAGTGATGGCAAACCTTGGCACCCCAGATGTTTTGGAACTACATTTCCCATGATGCTCAACTACACTGTAGAGTTTATGAGCATCATGGGAAATGTAGTTCCAAAACATCTGGGTTGCCAAGGTTCGCCATCACTGGCCTAGGCTATAAGAAGATTGACAAGACCCCAAAACTGAGCTGCCTGCATGCCGCACAATATATAAATGATTAGAGAAATCTAGCGCATAGTAAACAAAATAAAATAACCTATTAGTGGAAAACAATAAATTTGATGAATCACAAGTCTTTCGACCAAGTGTAATAGACTTGATAGGTGACAACCAAAAGTCTAAATGGCTAATAGTAAAAAAGGCAGGTGAAGTAATGTCCAAATTGTGTGTGTACACGGATGTGACAACTCAGGGTGATGGATTTCAAGGGGGGGGTGCCAAAAAGGTATGTTGATTGGTGCATGGATACAGCATCAAACGAAAATGACACCAATGGATAAGTGATAAGTGCATACTCTTACCAGATCAAGTGGACACCACTGTCAGCGACATGGAGTCTTGGAAGCAGTGTGCCACACAGGGCAGATAAGGAGATATCCAGACAGTTGAAAATTAGGGACGGACTCAGTGGGAACTCCAGGGATCACCAAGGTCAGTCGTCACTCTGGATCAGGAGTCTTGGAGGTCAGATGCACCTGGCATGACAAAAAACTGGACGCTCACTCCCATTGGGATGATATGTGGAGAAAAAAAATTGTGCTTCCACATAGTGCAGATAAAAAAGGGGTATTTTATTTCTAAAAAACAATGAATAATAAAATGTGATCACAAATAGAATCTAGGGCAACATGGAGGATGGTAATAAAGGCTGACGCATTTCAACCTAAGGGTCTTCTACTGGGGCATAAGTCACCATCTCCATGCTGCCTATATTTATAAATAAAATGACTAATGCAAAGCCAATCAGAAAAAGCTCACATAACTTGCTCCCATTGGACTGAAGCGATCATCTGATTATGGAGTGAACAGCACAGTCATCCAGACCAATGGCATGCAAACATGAGAAGACAGGCAGACCAAGCAGCCAACCAACAGACCGATCAGAAGATCCAGTCTCCGTGGCTGTCAGTCTGTGTGTCAAACAGAGGGAAGTGACGTTACGACTGAAAGACTGCCAAACGCCGATCTCCAGTCACATGACAGGTGAAGGAAGCAGCATGTGACCATGGGGAGGAGAGATCTCGTGATCAGAAACAAAACAATCACCATGGTCATGCAGAGCGTCCCGGAACCAGCACGCCATTCTCCCGCATAACATATATCTTAGGTTATTGGGGGGAAGTCATGCAAAAACAGAATCATAATGATATCTATGATGAAATATTGCGGGAAGAGGATCATAATATCTGTTACAATCACAGTGGTTTCCCAAAGACAATTGATAAAATAAAATCACAATGGGTAAATAACACCAAAATAGGAAAAGAAACCAATTCCACAGTCTAGGGATACACAATAGGCACGGGGATAATGAAACTACCCAGACCTAAAGGGGGCCTCCAGACATAGAAACAAAAGGTAAAACTAATAAATGATAAAAAATAGGATATGAATGGGTGAGAATTCCAACAATAATTTTGCAATGTAACCTAAACAATATGTGTGTTCAAGCCCCATGTCACGAACAAAAAAAGAACATAGGTTAAAAGATAAAGCTGTATGAGGAAATATATCTAAGATTTATTGATAAATGAGTTGAGGTCCCACTCCAGATTCAACCCATACGGGAAGTAGGACCTCAACTCATGTATCCAATATGTTTCGAGGCGGGAAACGCCACGAAGGCGCGACTCACCTCTCCAGTGAGGGACAAACTTATCAATCACCTGGAATAATGTACCCGTTGGATCTTTGTTGTGGTACTGTAAGTAATGACGTTGTACTGTGTATTTGCTTTTGCCACCTTTATTCCCTGCCACGTGCTCATTGACTCGGGTAGAGAAGGTCCTAATCGTGCATCCCACATATTGTTTGTGGCAGGGACAGGTGAGAAAATACACATTATATTGAGAGGAGCAGGTGGTGAAATGCTTCATGTAATATATACGTGAGGTGACGGTAGATCTGAATGAAATGGTTTTACGCCTCCCTCCAATATTGTGGAGACACACGTTACATTTGTGACATAGGTAATAACCAATCTGGGGAGATCTCATACATGCAGTTCATGCAAGACCGTCCAAGAATTTACAGGAACTGGAGGCTTTTTGCCAAGAATGGGCAACTTTACCATCTGGGAAGGTAAAGAGCCTCATCCACAAATACCACAAAATACTTGCAAAATACTTCCAAGCTGTCATTGATGTTTAAGGAGGGCAATACACGGTATTAAGAACTGGGGTATTTAAACTTTTGATCAGGGTCATTTGGGTAGTTTCTGTTGCCATTATGATTTAAAAAGCGTAAACACAGTTGATTGATAATACATGGCTTCAGCCAAATACTAACCATGAGTGAAAGAAATGTTTTTGTGTTATCATTCATATTCTCTGAAAAATGGCCAAGAAACCATAAATTCTGCCAGGGTATGTAAACATATGAGCACAACTGTACAGTGCATTCAGTGTTGACTATATATACAGTGCATTCAGTCTAGTATACAATGCAGTCAGTGCAGAGTATATAAGACATATAAATGCATTGCAGTGGTTAAGGGGAACCTTATGACAGAATTAAGAAAAAAAATGGCATGGGAACCCCCCATATTGACTGCCATATTGAGAAAGCCATTTTTTGCTTTTTAAATTTCATCATAATGACCACTCGTAATTGTTACGAAAAGTTAATGAAAATTTGTATTTTGTACGAATCCAAATTGAATTTCAGATACGAATTAACGGCTAATATGAAATGGAACATAACGAAACAAATTTATTGACGGCGCACATGTCTAGTCCCCCCGTTGATGGGGACAAGGGCCTCTTCCCGACAACCCTGGCCATTGGTTGTCGAGGTCTGTGGGCCAGGGGGCTTATCAGAATCTGGAAGCCCCCAGATCCCGCCCCACTATGTGAATGGGTATCGGGTATATTCTACCCCTACCCATTCACCAAAAAAAGTGTCAAAAAGTAAAAACCACAACAGACAGTTTTAGCAATTAAAAAAGAAAATAAAAAGTATCCTGCGATGTTCACCATCTTAAATTACACCACCCGACGGACTCAAAAAATATTTTTTAAAAAAAGCTCTGCCTCAATGGGAGGCCTCCCGGCGACTGCTGTCTCTTGGCTGTGACAACTGTTATATAGGCAAGAGCGGGGCCACCTGGTGACTTAACCGAGTGACCCGGCCCCCTTCTGACATCATGTGATGTCAGAAGGGGGTGGGGTCACCCGGTTACATCAGTTGATGGCCTTGCTCCACCCTTGCCTATATAACAGCTGTCAAAGTGAAAACACAGCAGTCGGCGGGAACCCTCCCATGGAGGTGGAGTTTTTTTCTATTTTTCTCTATATTGCCGGGAGCTGGCAATACATTACAGCCGCGGGCAAGTTT
This sequence comes from Aquarana catesbeiana, assembly GCF_042186555.1. NCBI lineage: Eukaryota > Metazoa > Chordata > Amphibia > Anura > Ranidae > Aquarana > Aquarana catesbeiana. The sequence continues at coordinate 147,528,388 of NC_133330.1, forward strand.
AATTGACATTTTTTCCTTTAGAAATGTCATTTTGCTGTGGCATTAATGATTAAGCACACGTTGTATATGTGAAACGCGTCTACGTGACTGAATTCTGGTGTCCCTGGTGTATCACAGAGATTTCCAATAAAGGCATTTTGGAACCTCTTATAAATTAAAGTCCGCGCTTAGGACTTGGAGGGTTGCAGCCTCCCCTGAATTAGTTCCCAATTGGGACTAATAAGGTATATATAAAAAAGTGGAGAAATGGCGCTACCCTATTAGGATCTAAGGTTAAGTAACCAATTACAATCCAGAAATAAATAGATAAACATAAATAGTGCTGATCCCAGTATAGTTGACGCTTGTAATTATGTGTGACGGTAATTATAAACGTGCACTAATTCCCATACAGTGATATAAGATACATATATCTATACTGTGACAGTGTACCACTAGGGACAAGCAACAATGATGTGCAGTACTCCAGTGTTTGTTCAATGTGTACTTACATTCCAGAGGGCTGTATGCCCCTTAAAACAAACACCAGCAGTAGCGTGTATTCAAAAATGAACTCAGTGTATGCATACAGCCCAATTAGCTGCTGCATATAGTGAGATAATCAAAGTGACATCAATTAATCTACCCGACATCCAAACATGTGTATAATATATATATATATATATATATATATATATATATATATATATATATATATATATATATATATATATATATATATATTAAAAATAGAATGAAAATAAAAAATAAATAAAATAAATAAATAATAAAAAATATACTATAATTACATGTGACATATATACCACAGTTTATAAGGTATATCAAGGCCGTGTGTGCATAACACTAAAATGGACTTATATATAAAGACAAAATCCCTAAAAGACCAAAAATTCTATGTGAGAAACCAAAGTCTCTGTGCAGTCCAGTAAAGATAATAGATAATAAAGGATGAAAATAAAATCAACGGTGACTTCTGTGCTCATCAGTAATGGTGACACCAAGTGCTCCCCCAATGTGTCCCCACTCACCAGAAGCAGTCACCCCTGCAGGGGTAGTGGGCATAGAGTGGGTAACTTAGAGTAGATGTTCTCTTAGAAATCAGGCTTAACCTCCGTTCCTACGTGGATGTGCCCCGGTGATCCGGTTCAAGGTTCCCAGCTGGTGTTTCAAGGATGGACTCTTCTGTGCCACATCACCATCAGTATATGTTTTCCTCCATTAAAAAGAAGAAACAGGGGACTTCTGTAGTGAAGTAAGTTCAGGTTTATTCACAAAAAGTACATAAAAACCATAAGCAGCTAACCCAGTGCAATATTTGCCCACTCTTTGCAGAACTGCTCAAGTTCAGTTAAATTTGATGGTGACCATTTGTAGACTGCAGTCTTCAAGTCATTCCATAGATTTTCAATGTAGTTTAAGTCTGGGTTCTGACTAAGCCATGTGGTCATTTTTGCTGTGTGCTTTGGGTCATATTACCACCCCCATGCTTTACTGTAGGAATAGTATTATTTGGAAGTGAGCTATATTGGATTTTGGCCAGACATGTTTTGTGTTGAGGCAAAATAATTCAATTTTAGTCTCATCTGACCACCTTAAATGCACCTTGAAGATTCTGAGGCCACATGGAAAAAGGCGTTATGGTCAAATGAGACTAAAGTTGAATTATTTAGCTCAACACCAAATGATATGTCTGGCAGAAATCCAATACAGCTCACCATCCAAATAACACCATTCCTACAGTAAAGCATGGAGGTGGTAATATCTTCTTATGGGAGTGTTCCTCTGCAGTAGGGACTGGGGCACTTGTCAGAATAGAAGAGAAATGGATGGGGCAAAATACCATCACATTTTTGAGGAAAATCTGCTGCCTTTTGCCAGAAAGTTGTCAATGGGAAGAAGGTTTACCTTCCAACATGGTGACCCAATAACTCAAAGCACACAGCACAAAATGACCACACAGTGGTTGAAGGAGGAAAAGATGAATGTCCTTGTACGGCTTAGTGAGAGCCCATACTTAAGCCACATTGAAAATCTGTGAAATGATTTGAAGACTGCAGTCCACAAACGGTCACCATCAAATTTAACAGAATTGCAAAAAAGAGTGGGCAATTATTAAGTATAGATGTGCACCACATGTGCATGTGATTCTGTTTTTGATTTTTAAAATTTTTTTTCCTGACAAGTTGGTGTTATCTTTAACTTGGATGTTATAAGTTGCACTAGAAAACACAGCTGGATAAAACAAAAACTGTGTCTGTCCTTATTTCAGGCTGCAAAGCAACAAAGTGTGAATATTTTAAAGGGAGGTGATTATTTTCTATACCCACTGTATAGACCTTAGAAGCTGCTATATGAGAATACTAAAAAAAGTTCTAATATACAGCCACTATCACCTTTTCACCTTCCCTTAAGTGAGTAACCACCACATATATACAACTATGGTACAGTGCTGTATAATCTATACATCAACTATGTTAACACATCATAATACAAAATAATTTGCTATAAACCAAAAAACAAAAATCTAATTACAGTCACCAAAATGGTAGGTGCTACAGCTGTAAAAGGGTTAAGAATATTAATAGAAAGGGGAAACAGTTAAACTGCGCAACTGCAGGAAAGGAATATACTAAGATATCGCATGTGGAACTAAAGGAGTTGTTTATGCCCTTCAGTACCCATGTGGTATTCAGTATGTGGGAAGAACCAAGAGGGCACTACAGGATCATATTCAAGAACATGTCTACAATACAAGTATTGGACATTAAAAACACTATTTATTTAACAATTTTCATTTATCCATAATAAGGGCCCAGCAGGTTTACAATTTTGGGGAATAGAAACTTACGAAAGAAAATGGACGGGAGATAATAAGGTAAAAAACGAAGTAAAAGAGACTCATCTCTTTTATGATATATTAATTGAAAACATTAGCTCCACAGGGTCTCAATAAGGACTTTGATCTTAATTGTTTTATAAGTGATTTTAAAATAAGATTTTGTTTTAGGAAAAGTAGGGTGGGTCCCTTTAAATCTTGATAAAATTATTAGACATGTTATAGTGATAAGAACAGAAACAGGGGGGTTGGGATTATAACGGTACCCAATACAGAAAAAGATATACAGATATGATAAAATAGAAATTTTTATTACATAGAAACAATACAAATAAAGTTCATTAAAATTGTTAGCAGAGTATATTTACAAACTGTTTTACTGGTTAATGGTATCCATATACATGAGGTGGTCAGTGATGAGTGTCATGTCTCTACATGTTTCGCTTCTTCAGGGAATTTATGCGGACCACCAGTTTTCAAACAGCACTAGTGACAATAAATCCATATACAGATTAGCGATCATTTTGGTAAATACAGTTATACATTAAAAATATATCATATATCATGGTTCAACATACCCACTCTCCTACCAAACTCACCAGAGGAGCCTAAGAGAACACACACCAGGCCAATCCACAAATTGCGGAGGGGGAGGTTCTGTGTGACCACAAAGGGTATATGGGGACCAGGCTACAAAAAGACAACAAGCAATAGAATAATGATAATATCCATTCTTGGACAAGACCTTATGCCCAATTGTGTGGGCTAGCATAGCGTCCATTGTACTTACAGGACTCTGTTATAGAAAAATAATGTTATAGTTGTGTGTGTGTGTGTGTATATATATATATATATATATATATATATATATATATATATATATATATATATATATATATACACACACATACATACATATATATACAGTGGATATAAAAAGTCTACACACCCCTGTTAAAATGTCAGGGTTCTGTGGTGTAAAAAAATGAGACAAAGATAAATAATTTCAGAAATTTTTCCACCTGTGATGTGACCTATGAACTATACAACTATAAAGCGGAGTTCCACCCAAAAGTGGAACTTCTGCTCATCTGATTCCTCCCCGCCTCCGGTGCCACAATTGGCACTTTTCGGGGAGGTGCAGATACTTGTATTAGACAGGCATCTGCACCCACTTCCGGGAATAGACTCCCGCGGGAGTCACGCCCCCTCCCGCTGTCTCCTGGGAAACACACAGGTCCCAGGAGATAGCGGGGACCACTAAGAATGTGCAGCGTGACTCGCGCATGCGCAGTAGGGAACTGGGAAGTGAAGCCACAATGCTTCACTTCCTTATTCCCTCACCGAGAATGGCGGCGGCAGCAGCCGAGAGCTAGACTATTACTCGGCTTTTGCTGCCGACATCGCTGGACTCCTGGACAGGTAAATGTCCATTTATTAAAAGTCAGCAGCTGCAGTATTTGTAGCTGCTGGCTTTTAATATTTTTTTTTTCAGGTGGACTCCCTCTTTAATTGAAAAACTAATTGAAATCTTTTAGGGGAGGGAGGTAAAAATAAAAAAAAATACAATAATGTGGTTGCATAAGTGTGCACACCCTCCTATAACTGGGGATGTAACTGTGTTCAGAATTAAGCAATCACATTGAAACTCATGTTAAATAGGAGTCAGTACATGCCTGCCATCATTTAAAGTGCCTCTGATTAACCCCAAATAAAGTTTCGCTGTTCTAGTTGGTCTTTCCTGATATTGTCTTAGTTGCATCCTACAGCAAAAGCCATGGTCCACAGAGAGCTTTCAAAGCATCAGATGGATCTTATTGTTAAAAAGTATCAGTCAGGAGAAGGGTAGAAAAGAATTTCCAAGGCATTAGATATGACATGGAACACAACTATTCCGATTTCAGCGTTCGCAAATACTTGGCTCACAAGTTCCCGCATTTCGTGATCTCCGTGCCCGAGAGTTGTTGAAGTCCGCGTTTATCGATTCGTTCGCACCACGCGTCTGGCTGGGCTGTCGCAGGTAGTGTCCCCTCGGATTTTTGTTTTTTCGTACGTTATGTCATGTCACTAAACCGTGGTATCAGAATTACGAATCACTTGCAAATTTCACGAACGTAACCGCATGTGTATTACTCGCACGGTCGTCATGTTACCATTTCGCGTTATCTGAGGAAACCATAGCGACGCAAGCGTCGCTTCATTTCAGACAGGTCTTAATTGTTAAAACATGTGTCAGCAGACAGCCATAGCGATTCGTAAATGCATAAATCTTTTCGAACCACGTCAGTTCGATACCAATCATTTCTCATTTCTGAAACATTTCTAAACTCATGTCTAACATTTCAAATCATTTCAATCATTTCTCATTTCAGTCACCTACCGCGCTCCGATTCGAATCCAGTCGCACCTAAAAGATTCACCGATTCGCTCCGGTGTGCCCCAGTAGTCACGGCCTCATTTCAGTACATGCTCCAGAGTCACGTTATTATCAGTCATTCGTACCTCTGTCATGGTTATCATTTCATTACCACGTATCACGTTCCGACATGAATTCAGTCGCATGGAAATGCACCGATTCATCTCGGCGTGCCCCAGGATTGGCCACATTTCAGTACATGCTCCGGAGTCCGAGTCGCAGTCAGTCGCTACAACAGCACGACCGATTCGCGCCTCCGTCATGGCAAACGATATGTTACACCTGCACTTACCGCGCTCCGCTTCAAATCCAGTCGCATCCTCCATGCACCGATTTGTTACGGCGTGCCCCAGGGCTCGGCCTCATTTCTGAAACATGCTCCAGAGTCCGGATCACAGCTAGTCGCAGATATCGGGCGACTGATCCGCATCTCTGTCATGGGAATTGCTACCATTTCACTCCCACAGCGCATCACCGTTTCGAAACAGTCGCATCCGACATGCACCGATTCGTCACGGAATGCCGCAGTTGATTCGGCCGTATCAATACCTATACCAGAGCTCGATTAGTTGCCAGTCGCAAAATGCGGCACAACCAATGCGAGCCTCGGTCAAGGTAAATACATTTCTCTCATTTCATTCATACTGCGCTCCGATTCGAATCCAGATGCATCAATCATGCACCGATTCGTCCCGGTGTGCACCAATGTTTTCTATTTGCCTCATTTCAGTACATGCTCCAGAGCCCGGTTCACGGTCGGCTCAATCACGACACGACCGAGCCGGACCTCTGTCATGGAGTTCACTCATTTCATTATCAAGGCAAACATTTCAAAATCATTTCATTGTCACAAGGTTGCAAGCACCATACAAGTCATTGCTTCAAGGAAGTCAGCAAACCCTTTACGAGTTATCACCTTTCATTTTCCTCTAGGTCAGTCAAAGTCAGTAGGTCCACCTTGCACCAGGTTGGACGATATCCCCCCAGGTTACAGTCAACCAAAAAATACGAGCTCAAAGACAGGATAGTCTCATCAGATCAACCATGTCAAAGGCCGGCAGCGAAGACTTCACGGCCCCTCTGTCACCTTCCCCGGTCTCAGAGAGCGGCAGCGTGCAGTCCCTCAGGGGATGGACTATCCCAAACTGACGGCGGAGCTAAGACGCAGAGGTGTGCCCTTCCCCACTGCAGCGAGGAAAGGCGAGCTGTTCAAGCTCTTTTTTCCCCCACCAACAGCAGGACCCAGTACCCAACAGGCATCCCTTCAGTCAATATCTTCAGCCATTGCACAACTTCACACGATGGTGTCATCCCTGTCTACCTCGGTCTCAGACGTACAAACCAGGGTGGCACTCCTGGAGGCTCGACCGACCGCGGCTATCCCCGACCCAAACCTCAACACCCCTTTCTACAGGTACCACAGGCTGGAGCTCCAGTGTCTACCCCTCCCATCTGGTTCCAACCAGCATCAGGAAGGACATTTTGGACGGCAGGGATGTCAACCTGGCCTCTCTCCTTATTTCTGTGCACGATCTGGCAGAAAATAAGGCCTACTCATGGGGGTACATATCGGTGGTCCTTAAAACCAAAGACCCCAGACTGAACCGCAAGTTATCTGTCCCAGAATTCACCTTGGCCTTTGGCATGCTGAGAGACGTCCTATGCTCAGCCGCCCCCAGCAGAAGGGAAGAGCTGGATTTGTACCTCCATACGGTAGTAGACTTGGGCTACAAATATGGAGGATTTTCCTTTTACGACTACCACCGTTCCTTTTCCGCAAAGGCTGCAGCCAGACTCACACAGTTCCAAACAACAACAAATTGGAGTCTCATGGACACAGAGCTCTTCTGCCACCATTTTGCCGGCTTACGCTCACCCCTATGTGCGATTTGCCAGTCCTCCACCCACACTGCCACCTGGTGCGCCAATGCGACTATCAAACGTCCTTTTGAATTTCCCTCTACCTCCGGTGCACTTCAGGGTCAGTCGGCCCCTGAACAAACGCCTCAGGTGGACAAATTCGGACGCCCAGTCCGAACCGTGGGAGGGGCAGCCATCTGCAATAATTACAATTATGGGTCCCGCAACTTCAGTCAGTGCCGCCTACTCCACATCTGCACCTTATGCCAAAGAGCGCACCCAAGGAACTTGTGCGAAGTCAAAACAACAGAAGAGGGCATGACTAAGCCGGATCAATGTCTTATGGCTAAGACTCTACCTCACCTCACATCCCACCCCCTCTCTGGCCACCTACCTTATTCAGGGCTTTACAGTAGGCTTTCACACCGGCCTCATTTCACTACCTCACAGTACGTACGAATGTGGGAATCTTCGTTCAGCAGCCATCGACGAACAAGCCATAGACCGGCTCTTACAAGCAGAAGTAGACCGAGAGTACGTTATAGGCCCTTTCACTCAGCCCCCTTTCAGCACTTGGAGAGTCAGCCCTATTGGGCTTGTCAAGGGCAAAATTCACAAATAAATTACGTTTGGTGTACGACCTGTCTGCACCTCATTCTTCCCACATCCCCAGTCTCAATTCCCTGATTCCCTCCGAAGAATTCTTCCTAAAATATTCCTCCGTAGACATGGCGATACAAGCAGTCATCAAAGCAGGTACAGGTGCCTGGCTTTCCAAAGCCGACATCTCGGATGCCTTTAAGCTCCGGCCTATCCACCCATCCCTTTGGTGCTGGCATGGCATCAAGTGGAAGGAGGCATATTATTTTGCCACAAAACTGACGTTCGGTTCAAAGAGTAGCCCTTGGCTCTTCGACACATTCGCTCAGTCCCTTGCTTGGATACTGTTACACAAGGCTCAGTGCCAAGAAGTCATCCATTACCTGGACGACTTCCTACTAATAGAACCTCCCAGCAAGCCCCCAGGAGACCTCGACAAACTCAGAGCGATATTCGGAAAACTCAATGTTCCCATCGCCAAGCACAAAGTAGAAGGCCCAGCACACAACATCACCTTTCTCGGGGTCAACTTAGACACCTGCGTTATGCAAGCCAGTCTCCCCCTCGACAAACTAACCCGCATTAGGGCGGTCCTTCACAAATTTACCCACACCAAGGGGTGTACCAAGAAGCAGTTGCAATCTCTCCTGGGAATGCTGAATTTCGCCAGGCGAATTATTCCACAAGGCCGCACCTTCGTGTCACGCCTGCTGAGATTCCTGCCAGAAACACAAGACCCCGATCAGATCTTAAATCTAGATTCCGCAGCAATAGCGGACCTATCTATGTGGGACGAATTCCGGTCCGCCTGGAATGGTATATCCCTATTAAACCCATGGTTTCGGCCCTGTCACCCCAGGTGGTGACAGACGCTGCAGCCACCACAGGTTTCGCGGCAATTTTTGGCCATCATTGGTTTTCAGGACCCTGGCCTCAACAGATACTGTTGATACCCGGCTTTATTCAAACATCTTCCCTCTTCGAACTCTATCCCATAGTGGCAGCTGCACAACTCTGGGGTCACCATTGGACAGGGCAAACAGTAATCTTCACCACCGACAATCAGGCCACGGCAGACATCATCAACAAAGGCAGGTCCAAGTCCCTAGCAGTCATGTCTTTCCTGCACAGATTGGTACAACTGTCCTTACAGCATCAGTTTAACATACACTGTGCATTTATTCCAGGCAGATACAATTTAGCCGCTGACGCACTGTCACGTTTTGACTACACCTCTTTTCCAAACAGGTTCCCGGAGCCGATCCAGTGTCGGCCCCTATCCCTGTCTGGTCACAACTGACCCTGGACTAGTTCAACATTTACAAGGAGCAACGCAGCTCATCAGTCACTCACTCTCTCATAACACACTCAAAGCCTACCAGACAACTTGGAAGGCGTTCAATAAATTTCTCACATCCTGCTGTAAAGGACCAACAGATGTCAAACAGGTACTGGCCTTCATTTCATACTGCCACACTCAGCTGGCCTTATCTTACAATACCATTCGGCTATACCTAGCCGGCATACAACATTTCGTGACCCTGGAAGACCCCACATAATCTTCACTGTTCTCATCACACGCTATACGAGCCATCCTAAGGGGCATTCAGAAACAACAACCAGTGATCAGCACCAAGCGCTTACCCATTACGGGGCCCATCTTCAGGGATATGTCGACTATTCTGGCTACTTCGCCATTAGGTCTGCTGCCCAGCACGGTCCTACAAGCAGCCATATATTTGGCTTACTACGGGTTCTTGCGACCTGGCGAATTCACCTATAACAACCCCACAGACCTAGTATTATGCAGACGGCACTTGCTTCGCCACCAAGACCATTTCATCCTTCACTTCAAGGTTTCTAAAACTCAGCAAACAGGCTCTGGAGTGGACATTCACCTCTACAGAACCAATAACAGCTGGTGTCCAGTCACCGTACTTAATCGTCTCCTCTCACTCCTGCCTGAACAATCGGACACCAGTCCTCTTCTACCATTCTCAGTTAAACCCTTAAACGCCTGTCAGTTTGTAAAACACATAAGGATACTTCTCCGCAATCTTCACCTTAACCCCAGTCAGTACTCCGGACACTCCTTCCGCATCGGAGCAGCCTCCGCAGCATCCCGCCACGGGGTTCCAGACCACATCATCAAAAGACTAGGCAGAGGCAAATCAGCCTGCTTCGCCCGGTATATACCCAATCCTCAAGTAGAGATGGCACAGGCATTCTCCAAATTGGCTCAATGAATACCTGAAAACCAATAAAATATTATACCCCTACCTGAATGTTTTTGCCCCCTTATTTTGGCATACCGGCCATTAGACCAAGGCACACTTTCAGGTCCATTTCATATGGTAAGTCCACACTTCCAGGTCTATTTCCGATGGTAAGTTTTATGTTAACTACAAATGTTATCTATGTCCATATCGGACATAGGGCTCCACCCATAAGTAGGAAGGCCAGTATGGTGGCCTGAATTTATGGGAGGAGCCCGGGGGGTATTTAAGCAGCCCGCTCACCTGTGGTGCTTGTCGGTTTCCTGTGCACGATACCCACCCTCCCATCCCCATTTCAAGGCATTCATTTCATTCATTCATTTCATTTCATTTCTCTCTACAGAATAATCATTTCTTAAAACCAGGGTATGCCCCCTTATTTTGGCATACCGGCCATTAGACCAAGGCACACTTTCAGGTCCATTTCATATGGTAAGTCCACACTTCCAGGTCTATTTCCGATGGTAAGTTTTATGTTAACTACAAATGTTATCTATGTCCATATCGGACATAGGGCTCCACCCATAAATATATATATATATATATATATATATATATATATAAATAATATACACAGTATCTCACACAAGTGAGGACATTCTGGGCAATATTCTTATAGCCTAGGCCAGGGGTCGGGAACCTTTTTGGCTGAGAGAGCCATGAACGCCACATATTTTAAAATGTAATTCCATGAGAGCCATACAATATGTTTAAAACTAAATAAAAGTAAATGTGTGCATTTTATGTAAGACCAACACTTTTAAAGTACAATAAGTCTCTGAATTCTTTTTTTTTAACAATCAGGTGTTCTTTATTAATCACTTGCCGACCGCCTCACGCAGATATACTGCGGCAGAATGGCACGGGCAGGCAAAATCACGTACCTGTACGTGATCTGCCTCCCGTGGGCGGAGGGTCCAATCGGACCCCCCCAGTGCCCTAGGCGGTTGGCTTCTGTCCGGGAGCGATCAGAGGTGACTGGGAGGTCATTCATTTGTGGCCCCCCCCTCGCGATCGCTCCCAGCCAATGAAACCTTTCCTCTGCTGCTGTATAGTAAACAGCGGCAGAGGAAGTGATGTCATCTCTCCTCGGCTCGGTATTTTCCGTTCCGGTGCCGAGGAGAGAAGACATCGATGTGAGTGCACAACACACACACACACACACACAGTAGAACACGCCAGGCATACTTTTCACCCCCCATCACCCTCTGATCACTCCCCCCGTCACAGTAACACCAAGCAGTTTTTCTTTTCTGATTACTGCATTGGTGTCAGTTTGTGACAGTTAGTGTGGTAAGGCAGTTAGTGTTAGCCCCCTTTAGGTCTAGGATACCCCCGTAACAAAGTTTTAACCCCTTGATCACCCCCCGTTGCCAGTGTCATTAAGCACTCATTTTTATGATCGTTGTATTAGTGTCACTGGTGATGCTAGTTAGGGAGGTAAATATATAGGTTCGCCGTCAGCATTTTATAGCATCAGGGACCCCCATATACTACCTAATAAAGGTTTTAACCTCTTGATTGCCCCCTAGTTAACCCTTTCACCAGTGATCATGTATAAGTGTTACGGGTGACGCTGGTTAGTTAGTTTATTTTTTATAGTGTCAGGGCACCCGCCGTTTATTACCTAATAAAGGTTTAGCCCCTTGATTGCCTGGCGGTGATATAAGTTAGGTTTTAGGGTCAGATAGGGTCTGCATCGCCCTTGGCAGCATCAGGTTAGTGCCAGTACCACTAACACCCATGCACGCACCATACACCTCCCTTAGTGGTATAGTATCTGAACGGATCAATATCTGATCAGATCTATACTAGCGTCCCCAGCAGTTTAGGGTTCCCAAAAACGCAGTGTTAGCGGAATCAGCCCAGATACCTGCTAGCACCTGCGTTTTGCCCCTCCGCCCAGCCCAGCCCACTCAAGTGCAGTATCGATTGATCACTGTCACTTACAAAACACTAAATGCATAACTGCAGCGTTCGCAGAGTCAGGCCTGATCCCTGCGATCGCTAACAGTTTTTTTAGTAGCGTTTTGGTGAACTGGCAAGCACCAGTGGCCTAGTACACCCCGGTCGTAGTCAAACCAGCACTGCAGTAACACTTGGTGACGTGGTGAGTCCCATAAGTGCAGTTCAAGCTGGGGAGGTGGCAAGCACAAGTAGTGTCCCACTGCCACCAAGAAGAAGACAAACACAGGCCTGTCGTGCCCATAATGCCCTTCCTGCTGCATTCGCCAATCCTAATTGGGAAACCACCAGTTCTGCAGCACCCGTACTTCCCCCATTCACATCCCCAACCAAATGCAGTCGGCTGCATGAGAGGCATTTTCTTTATATCCTCCCGAGTACCCCTACCCAATGAACCCCCCAAAAAAGATGTTGTGTCTGCAGCAAGCGAGGATATAGGCGTGACACCCGCTATTATTGTCCCTCCTGTCCTGACAATCCTGGTCTTTGCATTGATGAATGTTTTGAACGCTATCATACACTAGTTGAGTATTAGCGTACAGCATTGCACAGACTAGGCACACTTTCATAGGGTCTCCCAAGATGCCATAGCATTTTGAGAGACCCGAACCTGGAACTGGTTACAGTTACAAAAAAAAAAAAAAAAAAGTGTAAACACAAAAAAATATATAAAATTAAAAAAAAATTGTTGTCGTTTTATTGTTCTCTCTCTCTCTATTATCTCTCCATTGTTCTGCTCTTTTTTACTGTATTCTTTTCTGCAATGTTTTATTGTTATTGTGTTTTATCATGTTTGCTTTTCAGGTATGCAATTTTTTATACTTTACTGTTTACTGTGTTTTATTGTTAACCATTTTTTTTGTCTTCAGGTACGCCATTCAGCTGCAGCGCGGATTTATTTATCTTGACAGCAACAGCGTTTGCTCCCATGATATATAAAGCCATGACTCGAGCGGAGGTGATATATGCCGAAGCATGGGGGCAGCAGGAGCGGAGGAGCGATCTGCTCCTACCTTTTGCGGGAGGATGCCCCCATGCTTCGGCATATATAAATGGTGCATGTATGCCCATCATTAGAAATGGGTGGATGAAGGGAGGTATTCTAATGGTGGGCATACCCACGATCAATCTCTTTTTTTTGTTCAGCCCACAGGCTGCATGAAAAAAAAAAAAAGAAGATTACAATATATGCCCAACAAGGACCAGCAACGTACTGGTATGTTGCTGGACTATCAGTGGTTATACCAGAATGATGCCTGCAGGTTTAGGTATCATCTTGGTATCATTCTTTTCAGCCAGCGGTTGGCTTTCATGTAAAATCAATCCTAGCAGCTAATTAGCCTCTAGACTGCTTTTACAAGCAGTGGGAGGGAATGCCCCCCTCCCACCGTCTTCCATGTCTTTCTCTGGCTCAACTGTCCCAACAGGGAACCTGAGAATTCAGCCGGTGATTCAGCCAGCTGACCATAGAGCTGATCAGAGAACAGAGTGGCTCCAAACATCTCTATGGCCTAAGAAACCAGAAGCTATGAGCATTTCATGACTTAGATTTCGCCGGATGTAAGCAGCGCCATTGGGAAATTGGAAAGGCATTTGATCACACCGATCTTGGTGTGGTCAGATGCTTTGAGGGCAGAGGAGAGATCTAGGGTCTAATAGACCCCAATTTTTTCAAAAAAAGGAGTACCTGTCACTACCTATTGCTATCATAGGGGATATTTACATTCCCTGAGATAACAATAAAAATGATTAAAAAAAAAAAAAAAAAAAAAAAAATGAAAGGAACAGTTTAAAAATAAGATAAAAAAGCAAAAAAAAAAATAAATAAAAAAAAAAAAAAAAGCACCCCTGTCCCCCCCCCCTGCTCTCGCGCAAAGGCGAACGCAATCATCGGTCTGGCATCAAATGTAAACAGCAATTGCACCATGCATGTGAGGTATCACCGCAAAGGTCAGATCAAGGGAAGCAATTTTAGCAGTAGACCTCCTCTGTAAATCTAAAGTGGTGACCTGTAAAGGCTTTTAAAGGCTTTTAAAAATGTATTTAGTTTGTCACCACTGCACATTTGTGCGCAATTTTAAAGCATGTCATGTTTGGTATCTATGTACTCGGCCTAAGGTCATCTTTGTTATAACATCAAACATTTGAGCAATATAGTGTGTTTTAGTGCATTAAAATTTTAAAAAGTGTGTTTTTTCCCAAAAAAATGCGTTTGAAAAATCGCTGCGCAAATACTGTGTGAAAAAAAAAAATGAAACACCCACCATTTTAATCTGTAGGGCATTTGCTTTAAAAAAAATATATAATGTTTGGGGGTTCAAAGTAATTTTCTTGCAAAAAAAAATAATTTTTTCATGTAAACAAAAAGTGCCAGAAAGGGCTTTGTCTTCAAGTGGGTGATGTGTGACATAAGCTTCTAAATGTTGTGCATAAAACCCCCCCAAATGACCCCATTTTGGAAAGTAGACACCCCAAGCTATTTGCTGAGAGGCATGTCAAGTCCATGGAATATTTTATATTGTGACACAAGTTGAGGGAAAAAGACAAATTTTTTTTTTTTTCACAAAGTTGTCACTAAATGATATATTGCTCAAACATGCCATGGGAATATGTGAAATTACACCCCAAAATACATTCTGTTGCTTCTCCTGCGTATGGAGATACTACATGTGTGAGACCTTTTGGGAGCCTAGCCGTGCACGGGACCCCGAAAAGCAAGCACCGCCTTCAGGCTTTCTAAGGGCGTACATTTTTGATTTCACTCTTCACTGCCTATCATAGTTTCGGAGGCCATAGAATGCCCAGGTGGCACAAAACCCCCCAAATGACCCTAATTTGGAAAGTAGACACCCCAAGCTATTTGCTGAGAGGTATAGTGAGTATTTTGCAGACCTCACTTTTTGTCACAAAGGTTTTGAAAATTGAAAAAAAAAAAAAAAAATGTTCTTGTCTTTCTTCATTTTCAAAAACAAATGAGAGCTGCAAAATACTCACCATTCCTCTCAGCAAATAGCTTGGGGTGTCTACTTTCCAAAATGGGGTCATTTGGAGGGGGGGGGGGTTGTGCCATCTGGGCATTTTATGGCCTTCAAAACTGTGATAGGTAGTGAGGAGTGAAATCAAAAATTTACACCCTTAGAAATCCTGAAGGCGGTGATTGGTTTTCGGGGCCCCGTACGCAGCAAGGCTCCCACAAAGTCCCACACATGTGGTACCCCTGTACTCAGGAGAAGCAGCTGAATGTATTTTGGGGTGCAATTCCACATATGCCCATGGCCTGTGTGAGCAATATATGATTTAGTGACAACTTTTTGTAATTTTTTTTTTGTCATTATTCAATCACTTGGGACAAAGAAAATTAATATTCAATGGGCTCAACATGCCTCTCAGCAATTTCCTTGGGGTGTCTACTTTCCAAAATGGGGTCATTTGTGGGGGGTTTGTACTGCCCTGCCATTTTAGCACCTCAAGAAATGACATAGGCAGTCATAAACTAAAAGCTGTGTAAATTCCAGAAAATGTACCCTGGTTTGTAGACGCTATAACTTTTGCGCAAACCAATAAATATACGCTTATTGAGATTTTTTTTACCAAACACATGTGGCCGAATACATTTTGGCCTAAATGTATGACTAAAATCGAGTTTATTAGAAAATATCATTTTTTTCAAAATTTTCTGTCTTTTTCCGTTTATAGCCCAAAAAATAAAAACCGAGGTGATCAAATACGATCAAAAGAAAGCTCTATTTGTGGAAAGAAAAGGACGCAAATTTTGTTTGGGTGCAGCATTGCATTACTGCGCAATTAGCAGTTAAAGCGACGCAGTGCCAAATTATAAAAAGTGCTCTGGTCAGGAAGGGGGTAAATCCTTCTGGGGCTGAAGTGGTTAAGGGATAAATCACAGAACAAAGACATTCGGCAAAGTTGCCGAACATGACATGACCTCTGAATTCTTTTTAATAACATTGTTATGCTGTTGCTAACCAATGATGAATAAAGTAGAATAAAGTACTTATTACCATTAATGCGACTTCTGGTGCTGCATGGTTTTGCTGATGGCTTTGTAGTCTGGTTGATACGTGGTGAGGTTAAGCTTCATGCAGGCGTTGAGACTTCCATCCATTAAACGTGATTGTAGGTTGGTCTTAATGTTCTTTAGATATGAGAAAGACTGCTCACATGTAGGGATGGGCTTTATGTTCGGGCCGAACAGTGAACAATTTGGGGTGTTCGCGGCAAATTTGAAAGCCGCGGAACACCCTTTAAAAGTCTGTGGGAAAAATCAAAAGTGCTAATTTTAAAGGCTTATATGCATGGTATTGTCACAAAAAGTGTTTGGGGACCTGGGTCCTGCCCCAGGGGACATGTATCAATGCAAAAAAAAGTTTTAAAAAAGGCTGTTTTTTTTTGTGAACAGATTTTAATAATGCTTAAAGTGAAACAATAAAAGTGTAATATTCCTTTAAATTTTCGTACCTGGGGGGTGTCTATAGTATGCCTGTAAAGGGGCGCATGTTTCCAGTGTTTAGAACAGACTGACAGCAAAATGACATTTCTAAAGGAAAAAAAGTCATGTAAAACTATTATCGCTAGTGCCGGCTATAATGAATTGTCGGTCCGGCAATACACATAAAAGTTCATTGATAAAAATGGCATGGAATTTCCCCACAGGGGAACCCCGAACCAAAATAAATTTTTAAAAAATGCGTGGGGATCCCCCTAAATTCCATACCAGGCCCTTCAGGTCTGGTATAGATATTAAGGGAAACCCCGAGCCAAATTTTTTTTAAAAATGGCGTGGGGGTCCCCCTCAAAATCCATACCAGACCCTTCAGGTCTGGTATGGATTTTAAGGGGAACCCTGGGCCAAAATTAAAAGAAAATGGCGTGGGGTCCCCCCTAAAATCCATACCAGACCCTTATCCGAGCACCCAACCTGGCAGGCCGCAGGAAAAGAGGGGGGATGAGAGAGCATACCCCCTCCTGAACCGTACCAGGCCACATGCCCTCAACATTGGGAGGGTGCTTTGGGGTAGCCCCCAAAGCACCTTGTCCCCATGTTGATGGGGAAAAGGGCCTCATCCCCACAACCCTTGCCCAGTGGTTGTGGGGGTCTGCCGGCGGGGGGCTTATCGGAATCTGGAAGCCCCATTTAACAAGGTGACCCCCAGATCCTGGCCCTCCCCCTGTGTGAATTGGTAACGGGGTACAAATGTACCCCTACCATTTCACAAAAAAAGGTTAAAAAAGAGACGGTTTTTGACAAGTCCTTTATTAACTTCTTCTTCTTCCATCTTCTTTCTTCTGGTCTTCCTTTGGTGTTCTTCTTCCTCTGTCTTCTTCTTCATCTTCTTCTTCTCCATATTCTTCTTCCTCTGCTCTTCACGTCCCGCATCTTCCTCCAGCTTCTTCTCCGCTCTGTCTGCACGATCCGCCTCAGTGGGAGTCTTCTGCCGTGTGACGCTTCGGTTCTTCTGACACTTCTTGTATAATGGAGGGCAGGGCCACCCAGTGACCCGCCCTCCCGTACGGGGACTTCCCTGTGGATTTCCCCATGTTGTCAGAGGGGGCGGGTCACCTGTTTATGTAACCGTGCTCGGATAAGGGTTTGGTATGGATTTTTGGGGGGCCCACGCCATTTTTTTTTAATTCTGGCGCGGGGTTCCCCTTAATATCCACACCAGACCTGAAGGGCCTGGTATGAAATGTAGGGGGACCCCCATGCATTTTTTTTAAATTTTGGTTTGGGGTTCCCCTGTGGGGAAATTCCATGTCGTTTTTATCAATTAACTTTTATGTGTATTGCCAGACCGACAATTCATTATAGCCGGCGCTAGGGATAGTAGTTTTACATTACTTTTTTCCTTTAGAAATGTCATTTTGCTGTCAAACTGTTCTAAACACGGGAAACATGCGCCCCTTTACAAGCATACTATAGACACCCCCCCAGGTACGAAATTTAAAGGATTATTACACTTTTATTGTTTCACTTTAAGCATTATTAAAATCACTGCTCCCGAAAAAACTTCAGTTTTTAAAACTTCTTTTTATGACAATAACTTGCATATAAGCCTTTAAAATGAGCACTTTTGATTATGCATGTTTGTGTCCCATAGACTTTAATGGTGTTCACGTGTTCTAACAAATTTTTTGCCTGTTCGCATTTTCTGGATGCGAACCGAACCGGGGGGTGTTCAGCTCATGAGCGGTAGGAAATGAATGGATTGAAATACATGAGAATGTCTTATATTTTTAACGTTAATAATTTTTTATTAAAGATTTGTCTGTGAGCCAGATGCAGCCATCAAAAGAGCCACATCTGGCTCGCGAGCCATAGGTTCCCGACCCCAGGCCTAGGCCATCTTTATGTAGAGCAATAATTCTTTTTTTTCGGATCCTCAGAGAGTTCTTTGCCATGAGGTGCCATGTTGAACTTCCAGTGACCAGTATGAGAGAGTGAGAGCGATAACACCAAATTTAACACACCTTGTACACTGTCTTGAGTCACATGACACTGGGAAGGGAAAATGGCTAATTGGGCACAATTTGGACATTTTCACTTAGGGGTGTGCTCACTTTTGTTGCCAGCAGTTTAGACATTAATGGCTGTGTGTTGAGTTATTTTGAGGGGACAGCAAAATTTACACTATTACACAAGCTGCACACTCACTACTTTACATTGTAGCAAAGTGTCATTTCTTCAGTGTTGTCAAATGAAAAGATATAATAATATATTTACAAAAATGTGAGGGGGTGTACCCACTTTTGTGAGAAATATATATATAATACAAAATGTGGAAACAAATCCAGACAATCACATTGTCTGATTTGGAAAGAATTTATTTGCAAATTATGGCGGAAAATAAGTATTTGGTCAATATCAAAAGTTCATCTCAATACTTTGTTATATATCCTTTGTTGGCAATGACAGAGGTCAAACGTTTTCTGTAAGTCTTCACAAGGTTGTCACACACTGTTGCTGGTATGTTGGCCCATTCCTCCATGCAGATCTCCTCTAGAGCAGTGATGTTTTGGGGCTGTCGCTGGGCAACACGGACTTTCAACTCCCTCCAAAGGTTTTCTATGGGGTTGAGATCTGGAGACTGGCTAGGCCACTCCAGGACCTTGAAATGCTTCTTACAAAGCCACTCCTTTGTTGCCCAGGCAGTGTGTTTGGGATCATCGTCATGCTGATAGACCAAGCCACGTTTCATCTTCAATGCCCTTGCTGATGGGAGGAGGTTTGCATTTAAAATTAGACATGTGCATTTGTTTTCGTCCAAATGCATTTTCGTCCGAATTTCAGGTATTTTCGTTATCGTTTTAACAAACGATAACGAAAGTGCAGAATCCGAAAAACAAAAGATCCGACATAAACAAATGCTTTATTTTCGTTTTCGTTGCTACAACAGTTGATATAGATAGGAGATTCGACATGATGACAATAACAATCTGTGTCCATCAAACCTGTGGTCGAATGTGCCTAAACTTAACTCTGTTAGTCCAAGATTATTCTACATAGAGAGAAAAGATTTGACGTAGGGGAGAAAAGATTCGATGTAGGGGAGAAAAGATGAATAAAAATAATGATGATGATGAATGTTATTGGCTGATTGTAACCAAAGAGGAGGAGCAGTAAAATAGCTAGAACTAAGTACACACGTACTTTGGCTTATGGTGTCTGTTGAAAGTTCTAAGAAGATTTGACGGAGCAGGTAAACTATGCGGCGTCGTACAGTTTAGCTGCTCCGTTGAATCTTCTTTGAACATTCGACAGACACCATAAGCCTTCAATGACAGATTCGACCTTAATTTGGATTTTCGGACGAATGCAATTTTTAACGAAAAACTAAATAAATAAAAACGAATTTCGGGAGTAACTAAATAAATTTATTTTTTGGACGAAAACAAAATTCCGAAACAAAATATTTCAGTGCACACATGTCTACTCAAAATCTTATGATGCATGGCCCCATTCATTTTTTCATGTACACGGATCAGTCGTCCTGTTACCTTTTCAGTGAAACAGCCCCAAAGCATAATGTTGCCACCCACATGCTTCACAGTAGGTATGGTGTTCTTTGCTTGCAACTCAGCATTCTCTCTCCTCCAAACACAACAAGTTGTGTTTCTACCAAACAGTTCTACTTTGGTTTCATATGACATTCTCCCAATCCTCTTCTGGATCATCCAAATGCTCTCTAGCAAATCTCAGATGGGCCCGGACATGTACTGGCTTAAGCAGGGGGACACGTCTGGCACTGCAGGATCTGAGTCCCTGGCGGTGTAGTGTGTTACTGATGGTAGCCTTTGTTACGTTGGTCACAGCTTTCTTCAGGTCATTCACTAGGTCCCCCAAGTGGTTCTGGGATTTTTGCTCACCGTTCTTGTGATCATTTTGACCCCACAAGGTGAGATCTTGTGTGGAGCCCCAGATCGAGGGAGATTATCAGTGGTCTTGTATGTCTTCCATTTTCTAATTATTGCTACCACAGTTGATTTCTTCACACCAAGCTGCTTGCCTATTGCAGATTCAGTCTTCCCAGCCAGGTGCAGGTGTCAGAAAGGTTACCTGATTGGGCGCCGGGGCGCGCTGGGACGCGTTGGCGCTCGTGTCCCTGTTCGTGCTGGGGCGCGTGTCCCTGGGGGCGCCGGTGTGTCTGGGCCAGCCGGCCGTGGCGTTCGGGGTGGCGTCCGGGCGTTCGCGCGTACGCGCGTTCGCGCTAGCGCGCGTCCGCGTTAGCGCGCGTCCGCTTGCGGGCATTGCCTTTGACATGCCCGGTAGTGTGGGCGGGCACGCCGGTGTCGGGGGCGCGCTCGGGCGCGTGCGGGGGCGCGCCGCGCTTCGGCGAATCGGCGCGCGCACGTGCGCGGCGTTTTGGCGCCAATCGGTCTATTTATAGCCTGTCTCTGCATTGTCCCGGTGCTGCCTGATCAAACAGCTTTACCTTGTTCCGTGATCATCCTTGTGTTCCTGAACCCTCGTTGTGTTTACCCGTTGTGACCCGGCTTGCCTTTTGGACTCCCCTTGACTGCTGCCTGAACCTGACCCCGGCTTGTTTGACCTCGTCTCCTGCCTTATCCTTTGTACCGTTGCCGCCAGCCCGTTGCCGACCTCTGCCTGTGTGTGACCTGCCTGATCAGCTCCTGCTCAGCACCTGCCTTATCCAGCCCGAAGATCTACCGGTTGCTTGCCAGACCACCGCATTCCAGGACTCTCACTTCAGGCCCTCATACCACTCCGCATTCGCGGGCCTCCTGTCTACTCTACCAGGGGCCCCGAATCGGATACGTAAGGGAGCCTACCCTCTGCCCAAGCGGACTCACCTGTCTGGTAAGTGTGGGACCTGACAGTATCAGGCAGCCATGACTGAGTCCGGGCAGGGGGCCTCCCCTATGGATGAACTATGCAGGCACCTAGCGGGCCTCACGCAAGCTGTTAAAAGCCTACAGGAAGGCTACACCAGACTGGAAGGACAGGTCCAGGCCCTCACAGCCTCTCCTCCTGGAGCAGTATCCAACCCTGCCTCAGTACCTTCCGTAGTGATGCTCCCACCAGAACCCAGAGTACCTCCACCCGAAAAGTTTTCTGGAGATCGCAGTAAGTTCCGGGCGTTCCGTAACGCGTGCGAACTCTACTTTGCCCTACAACCCCGTACGTTCTCCCTGGAAAGTACTAAAGTGGGGTTCGTCATATCCTTGCTGACAGGCGAGCCACAAACTTGGGCTCACCACCTCCTGGAGCAAAAGGCCCGATCTCTTGACTCCCTGAGTGACTTCTTCCTAGCCATGTCCCAGCTATATGAGGATCCTCAGCTAACAGCCACTGCAGAAGCCGCCCTGCACTCCCTTCAACAAGGTCGCAGAGCGGCCGAAGATTATGCTGTGGAGTTTAGGCGTTGGAGTGCAGACACGGAGTGGAATGACGCAGCCTTGCGTCACCAATATCGGCTGGGATTGTCAGACTCCCTAAAGGATGAATTAGCACGAGTAGGGGTGCCTCAGACACTAGAGGAGCTTATCAATTTGTCAATTCAAATTGACCGCCGTCTCAGGGAAAGACGCTCTGAGAGATCTGTGAACCACCCACGCCTCACCTGGATGCTGCCCAGAGCCCCTAGTGCCCCAAACCAAGCTCCGCCTGTCTTGTCTGCTCCAGCCCAGGAGGGTTCGGAACCCATGCAGTTGGGGTTGCTCCGTCCTTCTCTGACCCCAGAAGAAAAGACACGAAGACGCACACTCAACCTGTGCTTGTATTGTGGAGAGCCTGGTCACTTTGCTAAAGCATGTCCCAATAAAAGACGTAAGTGCCTGCCGTCCTCCTCATTGTGTGCGCCTGTCCTACCTAGTACCGGTAACCATTTAACCTTTTCCATTGTCTTACAGTTACCTGGAAGGAGCATCCCAGTACCGGTCATCGTTGACTCGGGAGCTTGCAGTGGATTCATTGATCGGACTTTTGTTGAAACTCACCATATCCCCACTCAAACCAAAACTCAAGGACTGGCAGTCTTTCTAGCGGACGGTTCCACCCTCCGCTCCGGACCCGTTACCCAGGAAACGGTTCCCTTATTGGCCACTATTGGCCCAGAACATCAGGAACTGTTACGTCTAGATGTCATCTCCTCTCCTCTTTTCCCAGTTATCCTAGGAATACCTTGGTTACAGGCTCACAACCCTAGTATCAACTGGGCTACAGGCAAAATTCAGTTCTCTTCTGAGTATTGTAAACAAAACTGCTTACGGGGGACCTCCACAACCTCTTCCCAATGCCTGTGTTTGGACTCGGAAACTAAGCTCTACCCAGATCTCCCTGAACCATACCGGGATTTCCTGGACGTATTTAGTAAAAAGGGAGCAGAAACCTTACCGGTACATAGATCCTATGACTGCCCAATAGAACTTTTACCGGGTACCGAAGTCCCTTTTGGGAGGATCTTCCCTCTAACTGTGCAGGAGCTGGGCACCTTGAAAACCTATATAGACGAGAACCTAAAGAAAGGGTTCATTCGTCCTTCCACGTCTCCAGCTGGGGCAGGCATCTTTTTCGTGGAAAAGAAGGATCACTCCTTACGTCCCTGCATTGATTATCGGGAACTTAACAAGATCACTATCAAGAACAGATACCCGCTACCTTTGGTTCCTGAATTATTTCAGAGACTAGGATCTGCTACCGTTTTCACTAAGTTAGACCTCCGTGGGGCCTATAATTTAATTCGCATAAGAGAAGGAGACGAGTGGAAGACAGCCTTTCGCACTCGATTCGGACATTACGAGTATCTTGTCATGCCTTTTGGTCTGTGCAATGCGCCGGCAACCTTTCAACACTTTGTCAACGATGTCTTTCACGACTTACTGGACTTATATGTCATTGTCTACCTGGATGACATCCTGGTTTTTTCTGCCTCCCTGACGGAGCACCGTGAACACGTACGAAATGTACTCTCCCGGCTGAGACAACATGGCCTTTACGCCAAACTCGAAAAATGTGAATTCGAGCGTCAATCCATCCAGTTCTTAGGTCTGATCATTTCTCCTGATGGCATTAAAATGGATCCACAGAAAGTATCCGCTATCCTGGATTGGCCTGCACCAACTGATAAAAAAGGAGTTCAGCGTTTTATTGGCTTCGCCAACTTCTATAGGAAGTTCATTAAGGGATTTTCCTCTATCATTACTCCAATTACAGAACTTATCAAACAAGGGTGTCGGTTCCGCTGGACCCCTAGGGCCCAAGAGGCCTTTGAAAGACTCAAAACGTTGTTTACGTCAGCCACGATTCTTAAGCACCCCAACCCTGCCTTGCCGTTCGTCCTGGAAGTGGATGCGTCCGAGGTCGCTGTTGGAGCTGTACTGTCACAGAGACAGGGTGCCAAAGCACTCCTGTACCCCGTGGGATTCTTTTCTCGTAAACTCTCTCCATCCGAGAGAAATTATGATGTTGGTGACCGAGAACTTCTTGCCATTAAGGCAGCTCTGGAAGAATGGCGCTATCTCCTGGAGGGTGCAGCACACCCCATTTTGGTCTACACAGACCATAAAAACTTAGAATATTTAAGAACAGCCAAGAGACTGAAACCCCGGCAGGCAAGATGGGCACTTTTCTTTTCACGATTTGTTTTCCACATCACTTACAGACCCGGATCCAAGAATGTCAAATCCGACGCCCTTTCCCGAATGTTTCTTGAATCGGAAAAAGCCCTGCCCCCAGACACCATTCTCCCCTCTGGAAATTTCCTAATTCTACAGGAGGACTTGATTTCACAGATCAGACGAGCTTCCTTGGGAATGCCTCCACCTGCTGAAGCCTGTACCAAGGATGGGCTGTTTTGGGTCAAGAATAAAATTGTGGTTCCTGAGGAGTTAAAGGTACGAGTGCTAAGCCTGTGCCATGATCACAAGCTTGCGGGTCACTTCGGCACACGGAAAACAATTGACCTTGTTCAACGCACCTTTTGGTGGCCTCACCTTGCCAAGGATTGCAAAAAATATGTGGAGTCCTGTAACACGTGTGCCAGGAACAAGACTAGCCGGACTAGAGCATGGGGCCTGTTGAAACCATTACCAGTTCCAGACAGACCTTGGGCCATGATTTCCATGGACTTTATCGTGGAACTCCCACTGTCAGAGGGTTTTTCGTCCATTTTTGTCGTAGTAGACAGGCTGTCTAAAATGGCTCATTTTCTCCCCATGAAGGGCACCCCTTCAGCCATGGAAACCGCCTCTATCTTTATTAAAGAAATCGTCAGGCTACATGGAGTCCCGACCAGTATAGTCTCGGACAGAGGTGTCCAGTTTACCTCCAGATTTTGGAGGGCCCTCTGTGGCGCCCTTGAGATCGAGTTGTCCTTTTCTTCGGCTTACCACCCTCAGTCTAACGGACAAACCGAGAGGACAAACCAGACCGTGGAGCAATACATCCGCTGTTTCTCCGCATTCTCCCAGGATGACTGGGCTTCCTTGCTGCCCATCGCAGAATTCTCATATAATAACTCAATACATTCAGCAACTAACCAGTCTCCGTTTTATGCCAATTATGGTTTCCACCCATCCTTCTTGCCTGGAGCACTCCCTGAATGCCCTGTTCCTGCAGTATCCGAAACCTTGGACTTTTTCTCCAACAACAATAAATTGCTGCAGGAAACCATGACCAAGGCTCAGGAGGACTACAAGAAGATCTTTGACAGAAAGAGACGGGGGGAACTTGTCCTTGAACCTGGCAATTCTGTCTGGCTGTCCACCGCTAATCTCAGGTTAGCATGCCCATCCAAGAAACTGGGCCCCAAATACCTGGGTCCTTTCTTGATCAAAAGGAAGATCAATAATGTGGCATATGAACTCGAGCTTCCCGACTCTTTGAGGGTACACCCAGTGTTCCACGTGTCCCTCCTGAAACCGGTCACCCCCAATTTCTTTCCTGGTCGCAGTGTGGGCCCACCCAAACCTATTATGGTTGATGGCGAAGAGGAGTTTGAAGTGGAGGCAATTCTAGATTGCAGAAGAAGGCACAACCAAGTACAATATCTGGTAAAATGGAAGGGCTATGGACCCGAAGAAAATTCGTGGGAACCGGAAAACAATTTACATGCTGAAGAACTTTTGAAATCCTTCAAAACCTCTCATTCTTCGAAGATGGCCCAGCTGGGCATCCGGAGTCTGCCCTTGAGGAGGGGGCACTGTCAGAAAGGTTACCTGATTGGGCGCCGGGGCGCGCTGGGACGCGTTGGCGCTCGTGTCCCTGTTCGTGCTGGGGCGCGTGTCCCTGGGGGCGCCGGTGTGTCTGGGCCAGCCGGCCGTGGCGTTCGGGGTGGCGTCCGGGCGTTCGCGCGTACGCGCGTTCGCGCTAGCGCGCGTCCGCGTTAGCGCGCGTCCGCTTGCGGGCATTGCCTTTGACATGCCCGGTAGTGTGGGCGGGCACGCCGGTGTCGGGGGCGCGCTCGGGCGCGTGCGGGGGCGCGCCGCGCTTCGGCGAATCGGCGCGCGCACGTGCGCGGCGTTTTGGCGCCAATCGGTCTATTTATAGCCTGTCTCTGCATTGTCCCGGTGCTGCCTGATCAAACAGCTTTACCTTGTTCCGTGATCATCCTTGTGTTCCTGAACCCTCGTTGTGTTTACCCGTTGTGACCCGGCTTGCCTTTTGGACTCCCCTTGACTGCTGCCTGAACCTGACCCCGGCTTGTTTGACCTCGTCTCCTGCCTTATCCTTTGTACCGTTGCCGCCAGCCCGTTGCCGACCTCTGCCTGTGTGTGACCTGCCTGATCAGCTCCTGCTCAGCACCTGCCTTATCCAGCCCGAAGATCTACCGGTTGCTTGCCAGACCACCGCATTCCAGGACTCTCACTTCAGGCCCTCATACCACTCCGCATTCGCGGGCCTCCTGTCTACTCTACCAGGGGCCCCGAATCGGATACGTAAGGGAGCCTACCCTCTGCCCAAGCGGACTCACCTGTCTGGTAAGTGTGGGACCTGACAGCAGGTCTACAATTTTGTTTCTGGTGTCCTTCGACGGCTCTTTGGTCTTCACCATAGTGGAGTTTGGAATGTGACTGAGGTTGTGGACAGGTGTCTTTTATACTGATAACAAGTTCAAACAGGTGCCATTAATACAGGTAATTAGTGGAGGACAGAGGAGCCTCTTAAAGAAGAAGATACAGGTCTGTGAGAGCCAGAAATCTTGCTTGTTTGTAGATGACCAAATACTTATTTTCCACCATAATTTGCAAATAAATTCTTTCAAAAATCAGACAATGTGATTGTCTGAATTTGTTTCCACATTTTGTCTCTCATAGTTGAGGTATACCTATGATGACAATTACAGTCCTCTTTTTTTTTTTTTTAAGTGGGGGAACTTGCACAATTGGTGGCTGACTAAATACTTTTTTGCCCCACTGTGTATGTATGTATGTATATATATATATATATATATATATATATATATATATATATATATATATATACATACATACATACATACATACAGCCATACATACATACATACAGCCATACATACATACATACACACACACTTTTTTAAATTAATTTATTCATTTTTTATACCATAATATTAAAAAAATTCTCAGGAATTTTTACAATATTTCCAGGTGCATATGTTAATATACAATTATGCAGAGTAATAGCGTATACACTAATACGTTTTTATAGGTTGTCAATATGTTCACGTATTTGTTATATGAAGATACCGCTATTGAAATATAGACATACATATACATCGATCGATTTCCACAATCATTACAATTGATCTACAATGGCGCTCTAAATATGAACAAAATATATGCTATATACCACCAGATTTATAAAGAGGTGCATGATGTTTAGACCACAAGAAAAAGGCGCCAGGGTAAACTATCAGATAAACAATAAGTACCTACAAAAAATGGTGGAGACTTTAATAAAATGGCAATGGATCTATGGACATATAAGAGTCTGCAGAACATCATCCAATCAGATCCCCTTAAGAAGTCACGTGATCCTGTGATAAAATGCTAGGGGCAGGACTGGATGATGTCACAACACTATACAGCGTTAACCATACACTGAGAGCGCCAAACACCACTTTTCATTCAAGTGCATCCAATCACACAATTCCCAGTTTCTATTACATTTGGGTAATAAGCTCCCTCCCCATCATGTCTGGGAGGCCAAAAAAGGAGAGGCAAACTTTCCCATGCCACTATGAGGGGGCCAGCAGTGTATGGGTCCACAGGCAAAGGTGGACGTGGTCCATCCTCAAATAGAGAACCTTTGTCTCTGTTAGGGATGAGCCGAACACCCCCCTGTTCGGTTCACACCAGAACATGCGAACAGGCAAAAAGTTTGTTCGAACACGCAAACACCGTTAAAGTCTATGGGACACGAACATGAATAATCATAAGTGCTAATTTTAAAGGCTTATATGCAAGTTATTGTCATAAAAAATGTTTGGGGACCTGGGTCCTGCCCCAGGGGACATGGATCAATGCAAAAAAAGTTTTAAAAACGGCTGTTTTTTCAGGAGCAGTGATTTTAATAATGCTTAAAGTCAAACAATAAAAGTGTAATATCCCTTTAAATTTCATAGCTGGGGGGTGTCTATAGTATGCCTGTAAAGGGGTGCATGTTTCCAATGTTTAGAACAGTCTGACAGCAAAATGACATTTCAAAGAAAAAAAGTCATTTAAAACTACTCGCGGCTATTGCATTGCCAGTCCGACAATACACATAAAAGTTAATTGATAAAAACGGTATGGGAATTCCCCACAGGGGAACCCCAAACCAAAATTAAAAAAAAAAAAAAAATGACATGGGATCCCCCTAAATTCCATACCAGGCCCTTCAGGTCTGGTATGGATATTAAGGGGAACCCTGGCCAAAATTTTTTTAAAAAATGACGTGGGGTCCCCCTAAATTCCATACCAGACCTGAAGGGTATGGATTTTAAGGGGAACCCTGCGCCAAAATTAAAAAAAAAAACGGCGTGGGGTCCCCCCAAAAATCCATACCATATAGAAAATAAGACCCTTCAATTAGGGGACTTATATACCCCCCAGTATAGTGGGACTTTGTAGGCGAACCATGCGATTAGAATAGTTAAAAATTATTTTATTTATTTGAAAAAGCATAAAAACAAGAAAAATACATTGGACATAAATCTCAAAGATAGTACTTATACAGTATAATTCACTTTCGCATAACAATTTTGTATACTTCCATTTATAATAGAATATTTTCTCTAAAGGCCTGACATGTTTCAGGACGATGTCCCTTCTTCAGAGGCGTATTGCAGAGAGAAAGCTGAGCCGTATTACTAAACAAATTGAAAGAGAAATGGATAAAAGGAACCCATAAGGAAGTTTACTTATTTTTGTCTCTCATAGAGAGACAAGGTGGTTTGCTTGTTTCTGTCTTTCATAAAGTGTATCTTACAGGGAGGTGTATCATCCATAGTAAGGGGGAAAGAGGTTTAGGAGTACTCACTTTTTGGAAGCAGATATGGTGCATGGGCAGCTGAAGCAAAAGGCGCCTTGTAGCCTGAACGATGGGATAGCACACTGAGCAGGACGTCCAGAGTGGCTTAAATAGCCGCCGGCGCCTGCGCAGTGAGATCCATAACAGAAGTGTCAGCAGAGGAGGAAAACCGCTCTACAGAGTGCGCATGCGTCGGACGGAACGACGCATCTCGGCAGGGCGGGCGCCGGGGACCCTAAAAGGAAGGGAATCCCGGAGTCACGCCATCGCCGAGAATGACGTCACTGCGCACGACGCGGAGCGCAGCTGCATACTGATAGGCTAGGGTTGTGTGATTGCATGGAATCAAGCCCATGCAAGGAGAGGAGACAGACAATGTTATGACAGAGAGGAACACGGTCATGTGAAAAAAAAGAAAAAACAGGAAGAGAGAGGGAGAATAAAGGAATGGAGGGAAAATGAAGAAAAAAAAAAAAGGGGGGGGAGAAAAAGGCAAATGAGGAAAATATTCTGGCGACCGTGTAAAGAGGGAGTTATATAGGAGAAATTTAATGAGAATGAAGTGGGAATCACCCAACTTATTTCCCTTCATTTCCTGTTTGAGAAGCAGAACGCGGGGGAGACCCGGGGTGTCCAACAGACCAGACCCTTATCCGAGCACGGAACCTGGCAGGCAAGAAAAGAGGGGGGGCGAGAGAGCGCCCCCCTGAACCGTACCAGGCCACATGCTCTAAACATTGGGAGGGTGCTTTGGGGTAGCCCCCCAAAACACCTTGTCCCCATGTTGATGAGGACAAGGGCCTCATCCCCACAACCCTGGGCGGTGGTTGTGGGGGTCTGCGGGCGAGGGGCTTATTGGAATCTGGAAGCCCCCTTTAACAAGGGGACCCCCAGATCCCAGCCCCCCCTGTGTGAAATGGTAAGGGGGTACAAATGTACCCCTACCATTTCACTAAAAAACTGTCAAAAATGTAAAAAAGGCAAAGAGACAGTTTTTGACAATTCCTTTATTTAAATGCTTCTTCTTTCTTCTTCAGACTGTTCTAAACACGGGAAACATGCGCCCCTTTACAGGCATACTATAGACACCCCCAGCTACGAAATTTAAAGGGATATTACACTTTTATTGTTTGACTTTAAGCATTATTAAAATCACTGCTCCTGAAAAAACAGCCGTTTTTAAAACTTTTTTTTGCATTGATTCATGTCCCCTGGAGCAGGACCCGGGTCCCCAAACACTTTTTATGACAATAACTTGCATATAAGCCTTTAAAATTAGCACTTTTGATTTCTCCCATAGACTTTTAAAGGGTGTTCCGTGGCATTCAAATTTGCTGCGAACACCCCAAATTGTTCGCTGTTCGGCGTACTTGCGAACAGCCGATGTTCAACTCGAACTTGAAGCTCATCCCTAGTCTCTGTTTAGTGATGTTGCCCCTGCTATCCAGCCACAGCATGCAGAGGAG
The DNA here is from genome assembly GCF_042186555.1 of Aquarana catesbeiana. Classification (NCBI taxonomy): domain Eukaryota; kingdom Metazoa; phylum Chordata; class Amphibia; order Anura; family Ranidae; genus Aquarana; species Aquarana catesbeiana. Next base: position 147,558,773 of record NC_133330.1, read on the forward strand.
GTGGTGGACTGGCTTACTAAACCATCCTCATCCTCTCTGATCCAAGCTGACACTAGTGCGCTGTCCACTGCAGCTGCCAGAGTGGCTTATTCTGTCTCCTTGTCAGCTGAATTATTTGAACACAGTGTCAGCCACTTGGTTCTTGATGAGGCACAGGCATTACTTAATTCTGATGTTGGTTCCGAGGTAGAGGATGGGAGTAATGCCGCGTACACACGAGCGGACTTTCCGGCATACTTGAAAATCCGACCGTGTGTAGGCTCCGGCGGTCTTTTCCGGCGGACTTTTTCCCAAAAGCCCGCTGGACCTAGATTTGAAACATGTTTTAAATCTTTCCGTCTGACTCAGTTTCCGGCGGAAAGCCCGCTCGTCTGTGTGCTAATCTGACGGAAAGCCCACTCCTCTGTATGCTGGTCCAACGGACCAGATACGACACAAGGACAGGGTATTGCATTTTGCGCTCACGGCAATAGGAAAAACAAATTTTCCTATTGCGGCGAGCGCGGGGCATACCAGGCCCTTAGGTCTGGTATGGATTATAAAGGGACCCCTACGCCAAAAAAACGGCGTGGGGTCCCCCCTAAAATCCATACCAGACCCCGATCCGAGCATGCAGCCCGGCTGGTCAGGAAAGGGGGTGGGGACGAGCGAGCGCCCCCCCTCCTGAACCATACCAGGCCGCATGCCCTCAACATGGGGCTGTTTAATAAATTATTTTAAAAACTTGTGTAGTGTGTTTTATTATTGACACTTTTTCCCTAGGTGAATGGATAGGGGTACCATGTACCCCATACTCATTCACATAGGGTGGGGGTCGGGACCTGGGGGCCCTCTTATTATAGGGGGCTCCCGGATTCCGATAAGCCCCCCACCCGCAGACCCCGACAACCAATGGCCAGGGTTGTCGGGAAGAGGCCCTTGTCCTCAACATGGGGACAAGATGCTTTGGGGTGGGGGGGCCCCGCAGGGCCCCCCTCCCCCAAGGCACTCCCCATGTTGAGGGCATGTGGCCTGGTACGGTTCAGGAGGGGGGGCGCTCGCTCGTCCCCACCCCCTTTCCTGACCGGCCGGGCTGCGTGCTCGGATCGGGGTCTGGTATGTATTTTAGGGGGGACCCCACGCCGTTTTTTTGGCGTAGGGGGTTCCCTTTATAATCCATACCAGACCTAAGGGCCTGATATGCCCCGCGACGGGGCTCGCAAGGTGTCAATCTCGCCGATAAAAGCGACAAGATTGACTTCCTTTTCTAGTCCCGTCGTACCTGAGTCACGTTCAAAATGAACGGACTTGTCCATGTGTGGGCAAGTCCGTTCATTCTGAAAGTCCGCCGTAACTCCGGCGAAAGTCCGTCGGAAAGACGGGCGGATTTAGCCCGCCGGAAAGTCCGGTCGTGTGTGGGCAAGTCCGTCCATTTTAAAGTCTGGCGCACCTGGCGGACAAAGTCCGTTGGAAAGTGTGCCAGACCAAGCATGTCAGAAAGTCCGATCGTGTGTACACGGAATAACATGAGCCTACAGAGAGGGGAGAGCACTGATAAACAATAAATTGGCAGCCATGTTCCCCCAGCCGCAGCATATTGCCAAGTTGGCTCCAGTGATGATGAGGGAAAATAGGCATGCGCAGCCTATTGCCATTAGGGTGTGCACCCCAGAGCTCGGACACATACATATACATATTTATATAGATGTGTACACTGTATTAGCAGAAGTATTGGGACACCTGCCTTTACACGCACATGAACTTTAATGGAATCCCAGTCCATAGGGTTCAATGTTGAGTTGACCCACCCTTTGCAGCTATACCAGCTTCAACTCTTCTGGGAAGACTGTCCACAAGTTTTAGGAGTGTGTCTATGGGAAGAATGTACTTCAGAGGCAGCCATCATGGAAAAGTAGAGAGAAGCCACCCTAATCCATCAGATTGTGAAACTGTTATTTCCCGGCCCACGTCCCACAGCTCAGCTGTGTGGGCCTTTTTTATCACATGTGCAGCTGATCACACTGTTGTAATTTGCAATCTCTGCCACAAGCAGATCAAGCGTGGCGAAAACACCAGCCATTTGGATATCACATACTTGTAGCCCTTGCAAGAGCACCTAAAAGCCACACAAAAGGGACACAATTCTTCTCTTCACTCTTTCACTTTCATGTCTACCCCCACTATGTCTCATGACCTCTTAGCAGCCTCCACTGGCAGGGATGATGGTAAAGCAAAGGGTGTCACAGGTCCTTGCAACATGTCTGGCAGCAGCACACCACCAGCTTTAGCATAAAGAAGGCAAATTTCTCTGCCCCAGCTGCTGCCACCTACAAGCCCAGTGGCTAAACTCCAGCTTGTCCAAATTGCTGGCTTTACAACTCCTCCCTTTCCATCTGGTGGATTCTGCCCCCACCGTGAATTGGCAGAGCGTGCTGTACCACAATGGCAGGTTTCCAGTTGCTATTTCTTTTCATGTAAGGCCATTCCAGCCCTGTACCATCACATGGAAGACAAGATTTTGGCATGGTTGGGCAAGGCAGTCAGCAGCAAGTTCCACTGCTGACACGTGGTCCAGCAAGCATGGTCAGGGATAATATATTTAGTTCACAGCACACTAGGTAACTCTGCTAGCAACTAGGAAGGATGCAGGACAGGGCTCAGTGCTGGAGCTTGTTTTGCCACCACGTCTCCATATAGCTGGTGGTGATGATGCAAGATCTGTCAGCTACACCCCTCCCCCCTCCTCCTCTATGCCCTCCTCTGCTGAATTGTCCTATGAACCATCACTACCCCCTGAGTTTTCAAGGGGCTATTCAACAAGTCAGGCTAAAAGATGCCATGCAGTGCTTTAGCTGGTCTGTCTAGGGGATAGGAGCCACACAGGAGCAGAGATTCTTTCAACTCATCAGGGGCAGGTGCACAGGTGGTTTACACCACAACAGCTTGAGCCAGGAATGGTGGTGTGTGATAATGACACTAACCTTCTGTCTGTTGACACCATGCCTGACACTTGTCCTCAATTTGGTGGTGCAGTGTTTCTTAAACAGGTGTCAAGGGTTGCAAGACCTTCTGTGGCAAGCCAGAAGAGTCTGTAGTCATACACAGCCAGTGTTCGGTTGGAGTACAGTTGTGCTCATAAGTTTACATACCCTGACAGAATTTATGACTTCTTGCCATTTTTCACGGGATATAATAATAATAACACAAAAACTTTTCTTTCACTAATGCCCCGTACACACGATCGGACATTGATCGGACATTCCAACAACAAAATCCATGGATTTTTTCCAACGGATGTTGACTCAAACTTGTTTTGCATACACACAGTCGCACAAAGTTGTCGGAATTTCCGATCGCAAAGAACGCGGTCACGTACACCATGTACGACGAGAGTAGAAAAGGGCAGGTCCTAACCAAGCGCGGCACCCTTTGGGCTCCTTTTGCTAATCTCGTGTTAGTAAAAGTTTGGTGAGAGACGATTCACGCTTTTTCAGACTCGTGGCTTTCAGATCATTTTCTGCTGTTCAGTTTGTGCTTGTGGGTTTGTATCTGGTCTTCAGTGCGTGTAGTGAGTTAGCATTGATTTATCATTGTGTTCTTGTTCGTTCGTTACTGATTTTCAGGTCACTCTTCACAGGCCTTGCTGTTCTTCAGTGCGTTCTGTTACTTCATTCTGAGCAGCCGTCCCTTTTGTAGCCATGTTGCGTATATGTACTCCTCGTAGAGTTTGTGCTGTGCGAGGGCTTGGTGTTGGGGTCCTTACCTTGACACAAGCCCAGTCCATGAACAGGGTGGGGAGGAGTTCATGGACCAAGAATTGGTTGCTCCAGTGTGACCAGTTCTGTCATATGCCTTTGCTCTGTGAGATCAGTGAGAATAATCCTGACGATTTCAGGAACTTTCTCTGGATGGCGGACCCCGTATTTCACCATTTGTTGGCTTTGCTGACCCCTTATATCACCAAGCAGGATACCTGCATGAGTCAAGCCATCACTCCAGAGCAGAGGCTAGTTGCCACCCAGCGGTACTTGGCGACAGGGAGAAGCCTGCAGGACTTGAAGTTCTCGACAGGCATCTCCCCCCAGGCTCTGGGGATCATTATCCTGGAGACCTGTTCTGCCATCATCCAGGTCCTGCAGAAGGAGTATATTAAGGTAAGATTTTATCCTTTAACATCACATTTTATTGTATTTAATGTTTGATAATATATTGTATTTCTTTCCTCGTTCCCTAATTACCATGATTGGAGTATACTGTGAATGTCCCCTTTGTCCTCATGCATGCTTGATTTTTCTGTAATTTTTTTTTTTTTTGTCCTTCATACATATTTGCCTTCACAGACCTCCCCAGCATGATCTCCTGGGCCTATATTCATCTCATGTAGTCACTTAATGTATTTTATCAGCTCCATAGTAGTGCTTTACCCCAAACACCCCCTAAAATGTTTTAAAATGTGATTTGTGCTTTAAATTCAGGCAGAGTACCAGAGGCTTTTTTTGGGGGTCCCCAAATCATTTGGAACCCTCCCTCCCCCCAACTGCTAAGTCAGCTGATACCAATTCTCTATCTATCCTCAATCATCTATCTACTGACTTTGCCAAACCCATACACACTATACCCATCTCTTTTGTGGTCAGATTTATGGATGAATTCCCCAAAGCATAGAGTGTAAGGGCCTGCCTGAATACTTTCAAATGGTACTGTTTAACCACTTCAATACCCGCGTATAGTCAAATTACGGCTGTAGGTGGGATGTCATATGACGTCCTGGGCTTCCCGGCCGTCTAAGGGCCGCATTGCTCGGGACCCGATGCGTGTGCCCGGCACCCGCGATTGCCCGTTAACCGAGCAGGACCGTGGATCTGTGTGTGTAAACACACAGATCCACGTCCTGTCAGGTGAGAGGAGACCGATCTGTGTTCCCAGTACAGAGGAACACTGATTGGTCTCCTCCCCTTGTGAGTCCCCACCCTCTACAGTTAGAATCACTCCCCTAGGAAACACATTTAACCCCTCGTGTCCCCCTAGTGGTTAACCCCTTCCCTGCCTGTCACATTTATACAGTAATCAATGCAATTTTATAGCATTGATCGCTGTATAAATGTGAATGGTGCCAAAAATGTGTCAAAAGTGTCCGATGGGATGGCCGCTCAGTGAAGCAGAGTGGCTGACATTTCCGACATGCTGTAGAAGCGTGAGACGCTGAAATGCGGGAAGCTCTGGGCCGCTGGCTCAATCACACAGACAGATATGCTTAACTGCACAACACTTGCATGGACAATGAAATGCTAGGGAGATCGTAAGCTCCGGGGAGAAGCCTACCAGTGGAGTGCCGAGGGAGAGAGCGTAGACGAAACCACGTGAGAGCGCATAGCCGGACGGGAGCCTGGCGGGTCTGCACACACAGACGGCAGAGACGACAGACAGCTCGCTGGCGGGACGCGCATGGCGCGGGATGGTCTAGATGCTCAAACCGGCAGGGATCAGGAGGACCGGGAGATTTCCCCTTCTCATAGCATAACAGAGGAAACCCTTACTAGGCAAGACAGTCGTTAGCTGGAACTGGTAAGGTAAATAAATTTGCCTGAAACAAGGTATGTTTATGGACATTTAAGATATATGCAAGGTGGCGCAAGGAAGAAGATTTATAAACTTCTATAATCTGTGTCTGACGTAAAGCAATATAATAGTTCGCCTGCAAAGACATACTATCTGGTTTATGGACTTGAGCGTCTGACTTGCTGGATGGAAACGTAGTGGTCAAAGGACACGCACAATTATAAGGGACAGCATATATATATATATATATATATATATATATATATATATATATATATATATATATATAGAGCGGAGAATCTCTCTGGTCTTTACCTAAGGGACCAATAGGAAAAACTAAAGATAGTAAAGACTACACGTAGTATAATCTAGGCATATAAGAATATACACTAAAGGCCATACGAGGGATTTCAACCTTCTAATTATATAAAGTATTCCACAGGGATGGAGGAAAGAGGGGACAGGGAAAAGAGTGGAGGATAAAAATAATAAAAAGGGCTTTTTCTAAGTATGGCGCCCAAAAAGGGAAATAAAACACCACAACCTCAGAAAAGTAAGAAGGATAAAGAAGAAAGCAAAAGTAAAAACCCCACTGGAACACAAACCACACAGACATCAGATATTAAGGAGATCTTTCAACAATTACAGCTACAATCTCCCCGAGCAACACAAGCCGTACATACACCACAAGATATTTCAAATATAGCGGAAACATCGCTTACATCCAGATCATCAGGGGAAATACAATTGCAACACCCTAGAAGTAGCTCATTAATAGATACAACAGGCTCAGTGAGTGATCCAAAAGAAATGGAAAAAGAAAATTGGGATATGAGAAAATATATTCAATCCCTTCCAACCAGGGAAGATATGGACCAATATGTGCATAGATTGAAAAATTCATACAAAGTGGAGATACAGGAGCTTAAAGAGTCCATTAAAACCACACAAGAAAAAACAGCTAGATTAGACACTAAAGTCTTGAAAGTAGAACAAGAATCAAAGAAGTTAAAGGAAAGTGTACAAAAACAAGGAAAACAAATAAACCAACTAATAAACAGCCTTGATGAACAAGAAAATAGAAGTAGGAGATCTAATATTAGAATCAGAGGATTAAAGGAAGATGTGGGGGCTAAAGAGTTAATAACTACACTACAAAGGATTTTCCAAGAGCTAATTCAGGGGATAGAAGCAAATGACTTGTTAATTGATCGTGCCCATAGGACTGCGGGAATAAGAAGATTGGATCCTAGTAAGCCACGGAACGTTATTTGCAAGATGCATTATGCCCATATAAAAGACAGGATTATGCACGCTGCACGTCAAAAAAATGCTATCCAGTATGAGGGTGCCCCACTACAACTTTTTCAAGATCTATCCAAATTTACATTGGACCGAAGAAGAGCGTTAAAACCCCTAGTGGAGCAGTTAAGGAAGAGCAATCTACAGTATAGATGGAAGTTCCCATTCCAACTACAGGCACAAAGAGAGGGACTTATTGTAGTATTTAGGGATCTCGATGACCTACCACAGTTTGTGTCAGCTCTTAAATTACCAGAAATAGAACTACCGGACTGGCCTATTTCATATATAAAAATGTTCAGATAATTCTGTTGTGTTACTGGCGATAGACGGGAGTAGGGGATAGAGGGTTTTAAACATAATATTTTTTGGGATGGCTAGGTAAAATGTTTGCAATTAATAGGGTTTCCCTTTTTTTTTTTCCTTCTCACATGGGGTAGTATTGGTTATGATATATCATTTATTATAAGGGTAAAGCTGGAGTAATATGTAGCACCATATTATAATATTTAGATATTAGATAGGGGGATGGGTTTCTCCCCCCCCCTTTTTTTTTCTCTCTTTTAAACAGGCTGATATAAATATGTCATGGATATTGGTATACAAGCACGTGTACAGGATACTAATATGTGGTCCTGTATAGATTATTACACATTTTTCATTACTATGGTAGTTTTTGATTATATATCTTATAGATAAGTTATGCATATTGATAGGCACCGCACTAAACGTTGTATGTATGATATGGGGAGAGGGGGGTATTTTATTTTCCCCCTCCCAACCCCCCCCTTTTTTTTTTTTCCCCCCCACACGGGGTGGTATTGGTTATGATGTAATATTTATTACAAGGGTAAATTTGGAGTAATATGTAGCACTATATTATAATATATAGATATTAGATAGGGGGATGGTGTTCTCTCCCCCCCCTCTTTTTTTTTCCCCCTAAACAGGCTGATATAAATGTCACGGATATTGATACACAAGCACATGTACAGGATACTAATATGTGGTCCTGTATAGATTATTACATATTTTTCATTACTATGGTAGTTTTTTTGATTATACATCATATAGATAAATTATGCATATTGATAGACACTGCACTAATGTTGTATGTATGATACGGGGGGGGGGTATTTTATTTTCCCCCTCCCAACCCCCCCCCTTTTTTTTTTGTGTTATAAGGTTATGTACAATAACTGTCACAATAGAGTCATTTATTATGGATAAACAATAGAATATGGTAAATTTTGTTAGATATATACGGAGGCTAGGGTTTTTATGGGGGATTTGGGGGGGATGTCCCCCCCTTTTTTTTTCTTTTTCCCTTTTTTCCTTCTCTCCTCCCCTCTCTCTTCCCCCCCCCGCTCTATATCCTGGGACAGGATTTGCAGATGGGGGGAAGACGAGGGGAAATGGAGGATAGATGGTATAAGACATTTATTCCCTTTATGATAGGATGTCTCCCCGAGCTCCCTAATATTCAATGGGCTGTTGTGTAATGTAAAGAAACAAAGTAATATATAGAAATAAGAGTATAATATATAAAAAGCAGCGTGTAGCCACCAATTGGGTGGCAGTAATTGGACGTCAGGCTTTGATCTCCCTGTTGAGGGAACTTACGTAAAAGTAAGACAGACTGTTTATAGTCAATAGGGTACGAATCGGGTTGGGTGTGTGAGTGGGTTGTATAGATTTCCCCCTTTTCTGTTTTTTTTTCTCCATCTGTTGGTTATTAAGCCCTGAATAAGAATGAATACATGCTCATACAATATTAGAGGTCTTAACTCGGCATCAAAGAGGTCTCAGGTTTTACATTCTCTTCATAAACAAAAGGTGGGGATTGTCCTTTTCCAGGAGACGCATTTCCGGACGGACCACATTCCCAACCTATGAAATAAATACTATACTACATGGTTCCATGATTCCTATGGGTACTCTAAATCAAGGGGGGTGTCTATTGCAATTCATAGAACAATTCCCTGTCAAGTATTGGAAGAATGGCGTAATAGAGATGGAAGAGCAATATTACTTAAACTTAATATATATGGTAGAAAATATACTTTTATAAACCTATACTTACCCAATCAAAACCAGATTAAAGTGGGATTGCAAGTGATTAGTGAACTTATGGAAAAGGCGGAAGGTATAATAATTGGGGGTGATTTTAATTTCGTCATGGATAAAAATATTGACACTACAGTACAGTCGATAGTACAGACTAGTAAGGATAAGAAGAAATTTAAAGAAATGATGACAAAATGCCAGTTGGTGGACATTTGGCGTCTATTGCATCCACTAGAGAAAAACTTTACGTTCTATTCAAAAGTTCACGGATCATACCATCGATTAGACTTTTTTTTAATAAACCAGAGAGGGGTAAATGCTATTATAGCCGCCGAGATTGGTAGTACAATATGGTCCGATCATGCGCCTGTTTTTGTGGAAATAGACATATATATGAGCGATAATAATAGGGGAAATTGGAGACTTAATGATAATTTGTTGTATGATGAGACATGTGTAAAAGAAATCAGAAAAGCGATAATGGATTTTCCAAATGATCATATTGGAGATAATACATCCTTGCCAATCCAATGGGAAGCATTAAAGTGTGTGATTCGAGGTCTATTTATAAAACATGGGGCTAGACTGAAAAAAATGAAAAATAGTAGAACAACTCAATTATTTAAAGAGATATCGTTTGCAGAAGCTCAACACAAACAAAATTTAACACGGGATACTTTAGTAGAATTAACGAAGCTAAAGGCAGAATTACAAACACTGCTTAATGAAAAGACGCTATATATTAGGGATAATAATTGTTCCCTATACTATCAACAGGGTAATAAACCAGGTAAATTGCTGGCTAGGGCTTTAAAAAAATAGAGGTAAAACATCACCTATTGTCAAGATCAAGACAGAGTCTGGAGAAGTGAGATATGACCCAAAAGGGATGCTGAAAGAGTTCCAGGCATTCTATACGAAATTATATAACATTCCTAATTATAAGGCTAATAATAATCCAGAAATGTTTCAGCAAAATATACATCAGTATATAAAGGAAACTGCAATTCCGGCCTTAAAATCAATAGAAACAGGACAGCTAGAGCGAGAATTTTCTATAGAAGAAATACAAAGGGTAATTGACTCACTAATACCTGGGAAAAGTCCAGGCCCAGATGGTTTTACCCCACGGTTTTATAAAACATTTAAAGCGGAGCTCATGTCTATAATTAAACGGACTTTTAATGCGGTATCCACAACAGTGCCATTTGGATCACAAAGTATGCAGGCTTACATCACTCTTGTACCAAAAGCTGATAAGGATCAATCTTTATGCAGGAATTATAGACCAATATCCTTAACGAATCTTGATCTTAGATTATATTCTAAAATTATCGCTAATAGACTCACTCCTATAATACCTAGTTATATACACCTGGACAAGGTGGGATTTGTAAAAGGAAGAGAGGCTAGAGACAATACCTTGAAAACACTCACATTAATGGAATATGCAGAGAGGGGCTCCATCCCATCCTGTTTGCTTGCAATAGATGCCGAAAAAGTGTTTGACAGGGTGGGATGGAGCTTCCTTAATGAGACACTTATACAATGGGGACTGGGGTCTGTAATGATAGATAAAATAATGGCCTTATACCAACACCCAACTGCTAAAATCCAGGCGAATAGTGGTTTGTCAGGGGAAATACATATAGCAAATGGAACTAGACAAGGCTGTCCATTATCCCCAATATTATATATACTCGTCATGGAGCATTTATTAAGAGCGATCCGGGGGAATAAAGATATACAAGGCGTAAAAGTGGGGGGATATAGAGTATAAGATGTCTGTATATGCAGATGACATTTTGCTATATGTTACAAACCCTCTGATAACATTACCTAACTTGATAGCGGAATTTAATCGATTCAGTACCTTAAGTAATTTTTAAGTGAATTTTAGTAAATCTGAAGCACTGAACATTAATATGTCAAGAACCATGGTAGAACTGCGTAAAAAGGATTTTTCCTTTAGATGGCAGGAAAACGCTATTAAATACCTCGGCACTTATATCCCCACAGATCTGAAGAAATTGGAGGAATATAATTATGTCCCGACGATGCAAAAAAATAACGAAAACACTCCAGCAATACGAAAAAGGTACACTCTCATGGATGGGTAGGATAAATATTATAAAAATGGACATACTCCCTAAAATATTATATATTTTACAAACGATCCCCATATTCCCTGCAACGGGCACTTTGAAAAAGCTGTGCAGAGTGATTGGGCAGTTTGTCTGGGCGGGCAAGACGCTTAGAATTAGTAGAAAGGTGCTAAATAAGACCAAAAAAAATGGGGGCCTTGCCCTCCCAGACATAGTAATATACCTTAGGGCAATAATGGTTACTAGAATTGTGGACTGGTTTCAAAATAGGAATAATAAACAGTGGGTGAGATTAGAGGAAGAGATCACAGGTTTAAAATTGAAATCTTTGCCCTGGATTAAAAGAGAACAGAGATCGCCAGATGGCTATATGCCTTTTTTGGTGGTTTCAACAATGAAAGCATGGGACACTATGATCAAAATGGGGCTGGGTTCTACCTTTAGAGGGCCTATGACCCCATTGTTTGATAACCCAGAATTCCCACTGGCACTAGGAGCAAAGACATTTCTTAAATGGAAAAAGACACGAAGATACCAGGATAATAGAAACGATGTTGGGGAACAAGGTTCTCCCGCTGGAGGCTCTGGGGGAGGATTATAAAAAAAGAATGGATGCAACACGGTCTACTCCAAAGATATATTACATCTCTGATAAAAGAAGCAGAAATAGATAGGCCTTTAACGGCCTTAGAAAAAATTTTTACACAAGAGGATAGACCTTCACAGGTGCTATCAAAGGTATATAAAATCTTGATTGAGGAAGGCCAAAATCAGGAGATACCACATATTAAGAAATGGGAGGAGGGGTTGGGGCTGGAGATTCCTAGGAAAAAGTGGGAAAAAGCGATTACAGTGACCCATAAACTTTCAGTGTCTATTAAACATCAGGAAAGAAATTATAAAAATTTAGATGATATAAGTGCCCAGTGGATCTACATAAGATAAACTCAATAAATAAAGAAGAATGCTGGAGATGTCAAGTAGCACCGGGTACAATGTCTCATATATGGTACTATTGCTCCAAAATCCTACCATTCTGGCAAAAAAATTTTGAGATCTATAGGGCTATGACAGGGAGACAGGGAATGAAATATACCCAGTTATACAATTGACAGTATTATCTATGATACCTGGATCATTGAAAAATATAAAGATCCATTAAAATATTTCTTAACTGCAGCACGTACTTGTATAGCGAGAAAATGGAAAATCGTAAATGCGCCTTCCATGATGGAATGGGAGTGTGAGATGATGGAGATGCGGACCCTGGAGGAGAGAAAGGTACTAGAGGAGAGATCAAGTAAACAGACAAAACAGACATTAGCTACATGGTCTAGATGGACAGAGTATAGTACCTCCTCGCAACTACTCTGTGAGGGATAAGGGCCTATGGAAACTCGATGATACAGGACTTTGAGGGATGGAGAGAGGGAGATTATTTGTATCTCAGACCCCGCTTTTTTTTTTCTCTTTTCTTTTCTCTTCCCTTGGTATGGATGTGTTGTTATGTCAGAAAGGGTGGGTGGGGAGGGTCGAATCGGGTTATACACATGTCTAATTTAAGGTAGATAGAGAGAAGTGCAGTAGATGTGGATTAATGCCATATTGAAGATACATTATTTATGATGTGCATGTGTTAAATTATAAACTGTTTGGATAAATAAAGATATAAAAAAAAAAAAAAAAAAAAACGCAGATAGCCGCCATTTCTAGTAAAAAAAATAAATACTTTTTTTTTTTTTTTTTAAATGCCATAAATCTATCCCGTATTTTGTAGACGCTAAAACATTTGTGCAAACCAATCAATATACCTTTACTGCAACTTTTTTTACCAAACATATGTAGACGAATACATATCGGCCTAAACTGAGGAAAAAAAATTTTTTTTTTTTTTAAATTGGGATATTTATTATAGCAAAAAGTATAAAATATTGTGTTTTTTTCAAAATTGTCGCTCTTCTTTTGTTTATAGCGCAGAAAATAAAAACCGCAGAGGTGATCAAATACCACCAAAAGAAAGCTCTATTTGTGGGGAAAAAAGGATGTCAATTTTGTTTGGGTACAGCATCGCACGACTGCGCAATTGTCGTTTAAAGTGGGACAGCGCTGAAAACTAAAAATTGGTCTGGGAAGGAAGGGGGTGAAAATGCCCTGTATTGAACCGGTTAAAGTTTTGGTATCCTATTATTATCTTGATAGGTAATTGCAGAATTTCCAAATGTGCTCAAATGTGTACAGTGTGTATTTATATCTTTGTATTATGACACTTCTTACCTGTTCAGTGGGCTGTCAATAGTGTAACTAAGGAGGGGCTGGCCAAAGTAATACACATTATTTAGGCATTCACCTTTCAATGAAGTGGAGAGGGTTACCTGTCCAAGAGCTCCCCCCCTAAAATGTTAGAAATGGCCCATTAGGGGGGGTTTCTGATAGGTGTACCCTATACTTTGGTCTTTAAAAACTCCCTCAAATAAATGTTATCTTGATGTTGGCCAAGAATATTTGTGTCTAATCTGCTTTCCCTGTTTATGTGCAAAATGACTAAGTTTTTTTCTGTTGTTTGACTCCACAGTTTTCTTCCATGCCACAGGAATGGCAGACTGTGGCCTCCCACTTTGCTCAGCGGTGGGACTTTCCTAACTGCGGAGGGGCAATTGATGGGAAACACATCTACATCGTCCCACCATCCAACTCGGGGTCATACTATTTCAACTATAAGGGGTTCAATAGTATTGTAATGTTGGTGGTGGTGTCGGCTACTTACGAGTTCCTGTATGTGGATGTGGGGAAGAATGGCCGGATGTCCGATGGTGGAGACATCGCCCAGACGGAGTTCTACAGGCGTCTCCAGAATGGCAGTTCAGACTTGCCACCTCCAGAAGACAATGTGGAAGGACTCCCATTCGTCTTCGTTGCAGATGAAGCGTTTGCACTTGGGGACCATCTTATGCGGCCATCCCCTATGAGGACCCTCACCCCGGACCAGAGGGTTTTTAATTACCGGCTGGCCAGAGCCAGAAGAGTGGTGGAGAACACGTTTGGAATCATGGCCACCTGGTTCCGCCTATTTCTTACACCCATACACATGGCGGAGTACAAACTGAATCATGTCATCCTGGCGTGCTGTGTTCTACACAACTTTTTACGGCAACATTCTGCCAACTATGCTGGCTCAGTTGGGCCTGAGGCCGGAATTCTAAATGAAACAACCCTGATGGTGCTTGAAAGTGGCCATCCTGGCTTGCCCCCCCTGAGTGCCTGTGATGTCCATCTAAGATACCTTGAATCTTTGCGGGTAGGGGGGCCATCAATATGCCAGACAATGTCTGAAACCTTTTTCAAATAATAAAAAAAACAACTACTAAAATCTTTGGTGACATTTACTGCTTGTGTTTCTTTTAGCTGACCCTGACATAAATGTGGTGAGTCCTGAAAATGGCGTGATTGTGTAACATTACAAAGCACTGTTGGGTGTTATTTACTAAAGGCAAAGACACTTTGCACTACAAGTGCACCTGAAACTGCACTTGTAGTGCAAAGTGGATTTTACCTTAGGAAATAACACCCATTGTCACAGAAAACACCAATTACAGCACAACAAAAGTTTTGGAGCGTTGAAACAATAATCCACACATTCTTGATTAACAATCTTTTTAATACCAGCACAATCACATGTGCAAAACAAACCAACATGTTTGTTGTATAACAATTTTTGGGGTCACATTAGAAAAAGTAGAAAGGTCCATTTAAGATAAAACAGGCATGTTTAAAACCAACAAGAAAGACACAAATCTTGAACTTACAAAGTTCACATTTGGTAGAACTTTAAGGCAATATCAGACATGAGTATTTACAAACTGTGTTTGACATTGCATTCAGATGGGGTGAAGTCACCCCAGGAAAAGCCAAATTTTGAAGATGCACACAAATTGTCGAATGTCAACATGTGCTACCTGCCATCACGGGGGATCAAGGGACATGTTTTGTGGGGGCAACCCCTTCCTCACAGCTACTTTATTATTGAGGAAGGGGTTGCACCCCCAAAACGCCTACATTGATCTCCCGTGATGGCAGATAGCACATGTTGACACACTGTGTGCATCTTCAAAATTTGGCTTTTCGCAAATATGTAAAAAAAAAGGTATACATTTTTAGCTCACAAAAAACAAAGGGATTTGGATTTGTTTTAAACTCTCCCTAAAACATCAATGATGTTCTTCATTTTTTTTTGAACATCATTGATGTTTTTCTGGATGTTTTCCAAGTCCCTATTACACCCCATTATCTCCCCAATCAGGATCTGTGCACTTTCAGAGGTGAAATGCCCTGGATCCACAACATCATGATGACCTAAAAACATAGAAACAAAAACACACCATGTATTATAAATATTCCAGCATCCATCTCTTACCTGAGCCTGTGGTCGCAGACACTCACCTGTTGTGGTGACTATTTCCACCACATCTCCTTCCTCCTCCTCCTCCTCCTGTTGTCTTTGTGGGATCTCCCCTTCTTCCAGAGGTGGGGGGTCTGTGGTCTCCTCGGATGAGGGGTGTTCTCCGAGTCTTTTATCCCCTATGTAAAAAAAAATATGTATACTTAGCACACAGATATTTTATGGCAGAAATAGGAATATGAAACATTGCTTGGAAGTGGGGTACAATTGTCTATTTTGGCAGAGTTCCAAGATATTGAAATTTTATTGTCCTTTGTCAAGCTTTAATACTTACCTGTTTAGTACAAGCTTCACAGATGGAGTCACCCCTATAGTATACACTGGAGCACCTGTGTGGGCCCCTAATAAAAAGGGTGTTCTTGTGTCCAACACTAGTGCTCCAGAGTCCAGATGTGAAAACTGCTGCTGAGTGTCCTCTCCTTACACAGAATCTAGTTTGCATTTCATTCTAGTTACAAACCCATCTACACAACCAAATTATTTTCAGACAAGTAGGCCATAAAAAATGTTTTAAAATGCATATGGCCAAAACAATGGTGTGTTCTAGGCTGAACGAACAATGTTTCATACGAATGAATAATGTGCCCATGAACATGAAAGTTGCCATTTTAAACTGGACAACAGTTAAGAAAAGCACATGGAGCTGCACGAACATAATAAACATAAAGAATAGGAACACAGGACAACTACTTACTTTTTTGCAGCACTCTCCTGATCCTTCTGTACTGCTCATGCTCCCTTAATTTGAGGTCCGACCGCCGCTTCCTGAGCTGATCTTTCGATCGTCGTACCCCGAAATTCCGGTGCAGACTCTTGACCACTTTCGCCATGATCTTGGCCTTTCTGACATTGGGGTTGAAGTAAGGTCCATACTTTCTGTCATAGTCGGCCCTCTTCAGGATTTCCACCATCTCCAACATCTCCCCAAAGGACATATTCGATGCCTTAAATCGTCTCTTTCGGGATCAGGATGTTTCAGGCTCTGGGCTTTCCTCCTCCTCGTTGGTGTAATTATCAGACACCTGCTGTGTCTCCACCATGTGCTCTTCCCCCACTGCGCCGAACGAGAAGGGGCGGTGAATAGACTAGAAAGAACGTCAGGGGTGGGTGGAGGTTCACGCATGCGCAGTGTCTATAAAGCATAACACGCATGCGTAGTACGTACGATCTGTGAGCGGAGGAAGGAGTATCGGAGGCGCCGATCATGATAACGAAGGTAAGATCTAAACTTGGGCCTATACTGCTTCTAAATTGAGGCCTATATTGTAACAAGATCACAACTTCCTCCTCCTGTTCATAGACAAATACAGGGAGCTGCCCTGTCTGTGGCAGGTGAAACACCCGCATTATAATCATAAACAAAAGAGGCAGACAGCGTTGGAGAACCTGCTGTAGTTGGTGAAGCCGGTGGTCCCCACGGCAACCATCCCCTATTTAAAAGCCAAAATTGGTGGCCTGAGGAGCACTTATCTTAGGGAGCGCAAGAAGGTCAAGGATTCCCAGAGATCCGGAGCTGGAGCAGATGACGTTTATGTCCCCAGGCTGTGGTACTATGAAAGACTGTGATTTCTGTCAGACCAGACTGAAGTCAGGGAATCCCTCTCAACCCTTCCTTCCACCACTCTATCTTCCACCGCAGCTGAGGCTTCCGATGTCCAACCTGGGACTTCCAGCCAGGAAGAAGTGGAGGAGCCCAGCTTGAGCCAGGTATAGCATTCTTCTACAGATTTCTGGTCAATAAATAAATTATGTTTCCTAGATGTTATTATTGATCACTAATTGCTAATTTAATAAAGTGTTTTACATATCAATAGACAGTAGTGGGCAAAAATAATTGGGACAAGAATGAAAAATGCTGGGAAAAATGCTGGGCTCAGAATGATAGTCTGTTATATTTGTTAACATTCAGACCTCAGCCAGGACGAGGCTGTGGAATGTGGCACACAGGAGGAGGCTGTGGAATGTGGCAGCCAGGAGGAGGCAGGGGTTAGTGGCAGCCAGGAGGAGGTGGGGGTTAGTGGCAGCCAGGAGGAGGCAGGGGTTAGTGGCAGCCAGGAGGAGGCAGGGGTTAGTGGCAGCCAGGAGGAGGCGGGGCTAAGTGGCAGCAGGAGAAGCCTGGGCCCAGTAGGAGCCTGACATAATCGCAGGTCCCTCCCCTCCGCCTTTCAAACAAAAGACCCAGGAAGGGGAGTCACGTGCAGGATTCAGCGCTCAGGCTCATTCAGGGGGCTTCTGCGTCCCTCAGAGCCACCCCCACTCCTGAAGAGGCCTTTCCCTGCATGGCTGCCACCAAACTGCAGGGCATGCAGGAGGGCCAACACCTCCTGTGTGAGGACCTTCTTTATAAAGTCTTACCTAAGGGGGTGAGGGGAGAAATCACACCCAATACCCACCTGAGTGAGTTGGACCATCCTCCCCCTCCTCCTCCTGCCACAACTCCACCACCAGAGCCACAGCATGGAAGGAAGACCAGAGAGTGATGACCTGGGTTCAGTCTGGTCTGTCAAAAGATGCAGACTCTTGTATGACCACAGCCATGTCATCTGCTGCTTTCAGGATCTCTGGGACTTCTGGACCAGACTGCACTCCCTTATATATGGACTCCTCAGGCCACCAATTTTGCAGTAAAATAATTGATGTGTGCCCTGGGGGTCAAAGACTTCACCAATTTCTGCTGTTTCTCCAGCGTTGCCTCCCTCTTTGTTTGGTTCTGATCCCTTAATAAAGGATTTTGTGTTTCAATTATACTCGCCTATGTGTGTTTCCCTTCAAAAAGGACAGTTTGTTTGTGAGGATTCAGGTACATTTCAAAAATACAATGTGAAATTAACAAGAGACACCAACACCAAACAATCTTCTTGAGATTAAATAATACAAGATAATAATGGTGTTGTGGTAACTTGACACATAAAACACACACAAAAATATTCTGGAGTAAAACAAAAAAAAAACCATCAGCCTTGAAACAAATACAAACCCCCAAAAAATTACAAAAAAAAAATTAAAAAAAACAAAAAAAAAAATGTTGTCAGATGTGACAAATCCAAATATATTGAGGGAATCACAATAAATAATAAAGAAATACGTTTGTAAGAACTCTATGTGAATATGAGCAGCAAAACTACTTCATTCTTCTAGCATTATAAAGAAGAAGAGAGTGCGCTGCATTAAACAATTTTTAACATTGCAGCCTGACGAAAGTGCTCTATACATTCTGAACGCTAATTTTACCAGACCGAGCTGTTCCGTCTCGGAATTTCTTCTGAGCATGCGTGGCACTTTGTGCGTCGGAATTGTCCACACACGGTTGTAATTGACGCAATTGGATTTTGTTGTCGGAAAATTTTATAGCCTGCTCTCAAACTTTGTGTGTCAGAAAATCCGATGGAAAAAGTCCGATGGAGCCCACACACGGTCAGATTTTCCGACAACACGCTCCGATCGCACATTTTCCGTTAGAAAATCCGACTGTGTGTACGGGGAATAATGGTTAGTGTTTGGCTAAAGCCATTTATTTTCAATCAACTGTGTTAACTCTTTTTAAATCATAATGGCAACAGAAACTACCCAAATGACCCTGATCAAAAGTTTACATACCCTGGTCATTTTGGCTTGATAACATGCATACAAGTTGACACAAAGGGGTTTGAATGGCTATTAAAAGGTAACCATCCCCACCTGTCATCTGTTTGCTAGTAATTAGTGTGTATGTATAAAAGGTCAATGAGTTTCTGGACTCCTGACAGACCCTTGCATCTTTCATCCAGTGTGGGAGAAGGTGGATGGAGGGTGCATGATCAAACGCATACATCAAAAACACACAGTTTATTCATGTACAATGGAATACAAACATGTAGGTAATACATATAAATACTATGTTTCGTAAGAGTAGGTTACAAAATATGCACTAAAAGGTTAAAGCTGAGATATGCCCATGTGAAGGCAAGTGTTTAAAATAGGCTGACGCGTTTCGAGGATAACCTCTTCATCAGAGCCTTGAGAACAGGAGCACAGTCTGTGTAAACCGGTAGACCAACATGTGTACATAAGGAGGAGTGGCTAGTTGGGAGGTATAACCTGTGATGGATAGGTAATTTTCCTTAGCTCCATACCAGTCCACATCCAAGCGTTCTAGGTGGAATAAAGATCATAAATGTATAGTATGGAGCACATGGAAAGTGTATGCTACACAGTACAGACTAGAGACGTATGGTTAGAGTATATATTCAAAATTATATGATAGATAAAATCACACATATGTAGATTTTGAAATGATAGAGGATATAATAGCAATGTATAAAAAAATTAAAAATGGGCAGCGCATGCGCGGCAGCTTCTAAGATGGCCGCGAGTCACTGAAGCTCCACTCCACCACGGCCCTACGGAGTTCACCGGAGCTAACAGAGCGGGCTCAGACACTGTAAACCGGGCTCACATTGTGGGGGAGACCTCCCGGAATCAGCGGGGCAAAACGGTGCAAGCCAGAAGAAGCTTAAACGGTCAGATGACCGCGGCGCCCGGCCCGGTCAGCTATGCCAAGATGGCGGCGGCAGCACGAGGCACACACAGCACAGGGGAAGAAGAAGTTTCAATTGCAGATCAGGATGTTTGGTCCCCACTGTTACCAGGTACCGATTTCCCTCCTCTGCCTATGGGAACCTCTCCTGCTTCCACAGAATCCCTGCTAGGCAGGCTACAGGATGATCCCCCCTCCACTCCTATGCTGGACCCGCACACAGGCATGTTATTGTCTCACACAGAGGATTCTCATGACTCCCCTGTCCCCACAGACTTTCCCTCCATGATGGAGGCTTTCTCCCACTTGCTCTCTCAGAGCCTGGCCAGAAATGCTGATCGCATCACCTCCTCCATACATGCTGATCTGCAGCAATTAGGGCAGCGTATGGATTTCATTGAAAAGAGAGCTGATCAAGCTGCAGCCCATATAAATCAAAACTCAGACAGAATTCAAGATATACAAGAACAACTGGACACTGCTCTTGCTAAAATCGATGACTTTGAAAATCGCTCAAGACGCTACAACTTTAGAATTCGTGGCCTGCCTGAAACTGAGAAGGATGTTAGTTCAGCAGTAAAAATGATGAAGGATCTCATCCCAGATATAGCTGAACATCGCACAGAACTGGATAGGGCGCACAGAGCACTACAACCTCCCCGCTCAGACGGTCTTCCAAGAGACATTGTGAAACCCCACTATTTTGCCATCAAGGAAGAAATTATGAGGAGAGCTAGGGGAACAGAAAATCTAAAATTACTGGGCCACAAAATTCAAATATTCGCAGATTTGTCACCCTATACAGTGCAGAAGAGACGTTCTCTGAAACCATTATTACATCTGCTTACAGAGAGCCATAACATACAGATGGGCATTCCCCCTGAGACTGAACTTTTCTTATAGAAACAAAAATTATGGCTTCTCATCGCTCGCTGAAGGTGAACGGTTATTTCATCATCTGGGACTACTTCCGCAAGGCCTGAATCATACACCAGAAGGAAGAAGCACTCCGTCATCAACCAAGCGTCCACCGCCGGCAAGCCCTCTGCAACCCGCATGGTTAAAGCAAAACTCCAAATGCTCCAAAGAAAGCATCCCACCCTGAAGTTCTTGGATCTTTAGGGACTCTTCTGAAGTTCCGGGTTCTCACTTCTTCCTTTGACCCATAGGCCTATAAGAACAGTTCCTTCAGCTCTGCCATTTACTAAGAATTGACTACAGCACGGTCTACCTTGACTTTGGACAGACAAGATGCTCAAGCATAGCAGAGCTTGAGACCCACATTTCAATAGGGGCAGAATCGGTTGAAAGGGGGGGGGGAGCAGAACATGCCTCGACCTCTACGGGGTTTGGGCTGAGGGGGAGGGTGATGGGTTATTATCCGGATATACTATGCTATTAATGATTATGGGTGATGACTTTTCTGCTAGCATACATATGCAGAGGAGGTCCAATGGTTAATATCAATAGGGTAATACCCACTGTTGGGAATGAAACCCCGCATATAGGCTTTGGCCTGTGTGGGGATTTTAGATGAGGGGCTGACCTCACCCCCTGGCCTCTCCTGCTGTGGGGCGGGGCCGGGGGGGGGTCTCTCCCTCGCAGGGAACGGGTGATTTGGTGCGGTGAGGGTTCAGATTTCATGTTTGAGGTTTTGATAACCATTAGACCGGTTTTGTTCTCAGTTCGCAAGTTCATTTTAAAAGGTTATGTAACTCAGGTGATGGGGCCGTGGTGGTCTCAATGCGCTCCTTGTAGGTCCCGGGAGGGCATTTTTGCCCCTGGATCCAGGGCCAACTTCCCCACTAGTAAGGGGACGGCACTAATGCCCTACATTCTGCCTTGGGAATGGGGGGGGGTCTGGGGACTCCCGAGTTAACTGCTTAGATATTTATCACAAGTTACTGGATAAGAGCGATACAATATTGCTTATTATAATGATTACAATTTTTCTCCTTCTCTTTTTCACCTCTTTCTTCTACTTCCTGATCTCTCTACTTCCGATTGAATACAGGTCTTGGATCCGCAGATGGTCTCTCCTCCCAGGTCTCGCATTGGTTCGAGTCACTGGGTCACCACCATGTGAAACAGATCCTCCCGATCAACTAGGTAAGACTCTCTATATATTCATAGCACCACAAGGTACACCTCATGATTGATCAGTCTAAGGCTACCCCATCTCTTCAGATTATTTCCAATAACACCTAGGGGTTAAACTCGCCCATTAAGCGTAGGAAGACATTTCATCTTTATAAATCCATGCATGCTGACATTCTCTTCTTACAAGAGACACATTTCCCCATATCATACCAACCTAAATTTTTGCATCACCATTATCCCCAATTTTTCTTATCCTCCGCGCCTACCAAAACGAAGGGAGTAGCGATATGCTTCGCTAAACACATTAATATTTCCCAGTCGGAAGTGATTACTGATCCACAGGGTCGTTATATCCTGGTATCGGGGCATATTGACGGGGAATTCTATACTTTTGTATCATACTATGCCCCGAACAAGGGACAGAAAAAATTTTTTGAATCACTGGTGATCAAGCTACGACCTAATTTAAAAAAGGTACAATCTTCTTCGGAGGGGGATACGAATGTCGCTTTTGATTTTTCAATGGGACTATCCGGTTCTGGTAAACCTAAACCCAAGCGTCCCTCTAGGCAAAGTGTTCAAATAGCTGAAATATTACAAGAGGCGGGTTTCATTGATATCTGGAGGGAAACTAATCCTCACGTAAAAGATTACACACATTATTCTGCACCCCACAGATCACACGCCAGGATTGACCATATTTTCACTCGCTCATATTCGGTCCCCTTGATACTGAAATCCAAGATTATAGACTCACCCATATCGGACCACTCGATGGTCACTGTAAGTTTCAAAAAGCCATCAGGGCGTAATAACCCCCCAAGATGGAGACTACAGGAATCCATACTAAGTGCCCCTATTCAGTGCACAATATTAGAACACTCCATTAAGGAATATTTTCAAATTAACACGACTTCAAATGTTTCACCTGAAGTGATCTGGGCAGCTCACAAACCAGTGATCAGGGGGAAAATAATGCAAATGGCGGTGAAACTAAAGGCGGAACTTAGGGCAGACACAGTAAAACAATCTGAAGAATTTAAGGTTCTAGCTAGGGCACATAAAAGGGCACCCACTGTTGAATCTCTAGCAAAGCTGGATAGGGCCAGGGCTCTCCTCAATCTTACTCTGACCACTGCGGCAGAAAAACATCTCAGGTGGATGGGAGCAAAATTCTACAGCCAAAAAGATAAGATAGGCGCAAGATTAACGGTTAAGATAAGTCCGAAACATCGGGCATTATCATTCCCTAAGATTAAGCTCCAATCAGGGGATATAACACAAAATCCAAGTAAGATTATAGAGGAATTTTTTACCTTCTTCCATGATCTGTATAAGTCTAAATCATCTGCGGGAGGTAAGCTTAGGCAGGAGTTCCTTTACTCCCTGACCCTGCCAGCACTAACACAGTCACATAGGGACCTAATGGAAGAGCCCTTCACCCAGGAAGAAGTACTTGACACCATGAAATCATTGAAGCTTGGATCCTCTCCTGGCCCAGATGGGTTCTCCAATGGCTATTACAAAAAATTTGGACCTACGCTAGTTCCACACTTAACGAAATTCCTGAACTCCCTTAGAGAAGGGGGGCCACTGGGTTCTGAATTGAATGCTGCGTATAGAACAGTAATCCCCAAGCCAGGGAAGGATCCAAGTGAAATTGGGAACTATCGACCTATCTCCCTAATTAATAACGACGTTAAAATTCTAACGAAGATCTTAGCAAATAGAATGTCCAGCTTTATTGCGTCCTATATACACAAAGACCAGGTAGGTTTCATACCTGGCAGACAGTGGACGGATCAAATTAGACGGACCATTGATATCGTATCTCTTCTGAATTCGAGCTGGGATGGGAGACCGCCACAAAAAGGGTTTATTCTATCAATCGACCTACATAAAGCGTTCGACTCTATTGACTGGGCATACCTGTCTGATATTCTGCAAAGGTGGGGTTTTGGTAGCATTTTCCTAAATATAATCAAGTCTCTGTACTCAAACCCTTCAGCGCAAGTTCGTCTCATGGGCAGATACTTGGCCTCGTTACCTATCAATAGGGGTACCAGACAGGGATGCCCACTCTCTCCCCTCCTATTCGCCATTGCGATAGAGACACTAGCTATAGCCATCACTTTGTAACAAACTTTTCACTCAAACGTCCCTAATTTCTTCACTTAGACCTCTGTCACACATATTTAATAACACAACATTTCCACCAGGGCTAAACATTCAGGCATTTAAGTGGTGGACAGACAAAGGACTCTACAGAATAGGACACTATCTAACAGCGACGGGCCCCATTAATCTGAATTATTGTGAACAAACATTGGAAATGCCTGATTCTGAGAGGTTTAGATTTAACCAAATATCTCACTTCATACAATCAATTTGTACAACAAACAGGTAGCTCCCTCGATTACACCATACGAACAGTGGTGCTCTAACCTAGATGGACCAAAAGGGGGGATCTCGATAATATACACAGCACTCATGTCTTAAACTTGGGAGGAGGACTTGAGTGGATCTTGGACCTCAGTTGACTGGTTCAGAGGATGGAACCGCTCCTATAAAAGGTATTTACAATATCTCTCTGATAGAAGCTAGCTTAAAGGTGATGGCAAGATGGTACTATGTACCTGCTAAGTTGGCTATGTTTTATCCTGGGACTTCTCCAACTTGCTTTAGAGATTGCAAACTGGAAGGCACTATGCTACACGTTTGGTGGACTTGCCCGCGCATTAGAACCTTCTGGAAGAAAATATTCAGTATGATGGGCAGCATACTGAATGTACGTATATCACCTGACCCAACTATAGCATTACTCAATCATACCATACCGGACTTACCTAAAAGCTCCCAGAAGTTAGCCTTCTTTATTTTATTGGGAGCAAAACTTACAATAGCAAAGGCCTGGAAAAAGCGTACAGTGTCCTTTCAATGTTGTAAAAGAAAGGTAACATGGATAATGTCCCAGGAGAAGATAGTAGCAAAACTGTTGGATACGGTTGAGAAATTCAATATCACTTGGGAACCATGGGCGTGATACTGTAATATTCCACTCTTTCCGGGAATGGAGATGGGACCAGGAAACTTACATAATCTACAGTAACAATAACTCTTCTCTCGCCTTACTATTCTTCGTCTAACACGTTTTCCTCCCTCTAAGAAAGGGGCTATCGAGCCTCTTCGGTATGTACTGGCCTCTCTTGGCCCTTTCTTTACGTTATATGCATCAAGACACATTCCTGATGTGGTACTCTATAGGATATGCTTACTGGAAATTTGGTAACATACTGTTTTATTTTCGGAAGGGATGAACGAATCATTCCAGACCGTAGACAATATCTAGACACGCGAAGTAGACACATACACAAAACGGAGCACGCAGGAGAGACATACAACAAGATATGATGCTTTTTTGTTTATACAATGTTTAGGTTACATAAAGTTAATGCCCCGTACACACGGTTGGATTTTCCGATGGACAATGTCCGATCGGAGCGTGTTGTCGGAAATTCCGACCGTGTGTGGGCGCCATCGGACATTTTCCATCGGATTTTCCGACACACAAAGTTGGACAGCAGGAGATAAAATTTTCCGACAACAAAATCCGATCGCGTCAATTCCGACCGTGTGTGGCCTGTTCCGACGCACAAAGTGCCACGCATGCTCAGAAGAAATTCCAAAACGGGACAGCTCGTTCTGGTAAACTTAGCGTTCGCAATGGATACAGCACTTTTGTCATGCTGCAATGTAAAAAATGGTTTAATACAGCGCACTCTCTTCTTCTTTATAATGTGACAAGAATTAAGTAGTTTTGCTGCTCATATTCACACACACTTCTCACAAACTTTTATTTGTGTTTTTTTATTGGGATTCCCTCAATATATTGTTATTAGTTGTCACATCTGACAGTTTTATATTTTTTATGTTTTTTTTATTTTGTTTTTAAGCCTTTTTTTTTCTTTATTGTTTGGATTTTTTCCAAGGCTGATCTTTGTTCAATGTTATTTTTATTTTTACTCCAGAATATTTTTGTGTGTGTTTTGTGTGGCAAGTTACCCCAACACCATTGATATCTTTTATTATTTAATCTCCAGGAGATTGTTTGTTGTTGGTGTCCCTTGTTCATTTCACATTGTATATTAGAAATGTACCTGAATCCTCACAAACAAACTGTCATTTTTGAAGTAAAACACATAGGAGAGTATAATTCAAAACAAAAATCCTTTATTAAGGGATCAGAACCAAACAAAGAGGGAGGCAACACTGGATCAACAGAAAAAATTAGCGAAGCCTGGGACCCCCACGGCAGACATCAATTCTTCAACATCAAAATTGGTGGCCTGAGGAGTCCATATGTAAGGGAGGGCAGTCTGGTCCGGGATTTGCAGAGATCCGGATAGCAGCAGATGACATCTGTGTCCCCAGGCTGTGGTACCACAAGAGGCTGCATTTTTTGGCCGACCAGACTGGACCCAGGGCAATCACTGTCTGGTCTTCCTTTCACACTTCCTTCCGGGCTGTGGCTGTGCAGTTGGAGATGTGGCAGGAGGAGGAGTAGGACCTGGAGGAGGAGGAGGACTGGGGGGACCTGGAGGAGGACTGGGAGGACCTGGAGGAGGACTGGGAGGACCTGGAGGAGAGGGAGGAGGAGGAGGACCATCCCAAAGCTGTGTGTGAGGTGTAATTTGGCCCCTCATACCTTTCTCCAGAGCCTCTGATATGAGGGCCTCACACATGGCTTTTTGGCCCTCCTCCATCCTCTGCATTTTATATGCTATGAAGGCAGCAATGTTCTCCTGCCTGGTCTGTGGTGCTCCCAGGACCTCTGTAGCCCTCCAAAAGAATCTGATAGCCGCCTCCTCTAGGGCACTCGTCCTACTGCCACTTTCTCTTTTCAGGGGGGGTGGAGGGACCTTGATATCAGCCAGCCGGCTCGGCCCGGCCACCTCCTGGCTGAGACTTCCCTGTGTATGAAAAAGGGACATAGTTGTAATGTTTTGCATCATCAATCACAATCCTAAATTAGTACTCCAAACTAACATCTAGTTAACATCATTGATTGGACAAGCAGAAATATTTAGAGGAATGCTATACCTGGCTCAATCTGGGCTCCTCCACATGCGGCCTGGAAGGCCCAGGTTGGGCGTCAGAAGCCTCAGCCAGGGGGGAAGGAAGCGTGGAAGGAAGACTGGAGAGGGATGGCCTGGGTTCAGTCTGGCCTGTCAGAAAGTGCAGCCTGTCGTAGTACAACATCCTGGGGACATAGATGTCACCTGCTGCTCTGGATCTCTGTGAATCCAGGACTTTCTTGCGCTCCCTCAGATATGTGCTCCTCAGGCCACCAATGAAAATCTTTAAATAAGTGATGTCTGCCGTGGGGATCACCTGCTTCACAATTTCACACAATTGCTCCAGTGCTGCCTTCCTCTTTGCTTGGTTCTTGAAATGGGGGTGGGTAATCTCCCACAGACAGGGCAGCTCACTTAGCATATCAATGAATAGTGACATGAAGTCAGTATCTCTCATTAAGATATCCATGTTCACTGCAAGACACAACACAAGACAAAGCCTAATGTCAGACAAAACTCTCCTAATCTTGTTACAATATAGGCACCAATCTAGAAGCAGTATAGGCACAAGTTTGTCTCTTACCTTCGTTCTTACGATCGGCGCGTCCAATGCTCCTTCCTCCGCTCACAGATCGTACGTAATACGCACGCGTGTTACGCTTTATACACACTGCGCATGCGTGTAACTCCGCCCGCCCCTGACATTCTTTCTAGTGTATTCCCCGCCCCTTTTCGTTCGGCGCAGTGGGTGAAGAGCATGATGGCAGAGTTACAGCAGGTGCATGCTAATTATAGCAACGAGGAGGAGGAGGAGGAAAGGCCGGATCCAGGCACGTCCCGATCCAGAAGGAGACGTTTTAAGGCCACAAATATGTCGTTTGGGGAGATGTTGGAGATGGTACACATCATGAGGAAGTCCGACTATGACGGAAAATATGGGCCTTACCCCAACCCCAACATCTGAAAGGCAAAAATCATTGGTAAAGTGGTCAGGAGTCTAGAGCGGAATTTCGGGGTACGAAGGTCTAAAGATCAGCTCAGGAAGCGGTGGTCGGACCTGAAGTTGAGAGAGCCAGAGCAGTACCGAAAGATCCGGAGAGTGCTGCAAAAAAGTAAGTAGTTGTGCTGTGTTCCTATTCTTTCTGTCTTTATTACGTTCGTTCTGCTCCATATGCTTTTATTAATTGTAACGATAAAAGGGCAACTTTAATGTTCATGGGCCCATTATTCGTTCGTATCAAACATTTTTATTTCGGCCTCTAGAACACCATTGTTTAGGCCATATGCATTTTCACACATTTTTTGGGGCCTACTTGGATGCCAAAGATTTGTTTGTATAGATGGGTTTGTTACTAGAATGAAATGACAACTAGATTGTGTGTAAAGAGAGGACACTGAGCAGCTGTTTTCACATCTGGACACTGGAGCACTAGTGTGGGACCCCAGAACACCATTTTTATTAGGGGGGCACACAGGTGCTCCAGTGTATACTATGGGGGGGCTACATCTGTGAAGCTTGTACCAAACATGTAAAGTATTGCAGCTTGACAAAGGGCAATAAAAAAAATATACATCTTGGAACTCGGCTAAAATAGACAATTGTACCCCACTTCCAAGCAATGTTTCCTATTTCTAGTTCTGCCATCAAATATCTGTGTGCTAATTATACCATTTTTGTTTTACATAGGGGAGAAAAGACTCGGAGGACAGCCCTCATCCGAGGAGACCACAGACCCCCCACCTATGGAAGAAGGTGAAATACCCCCAAACGAAGAAGAAGAGCAGGAGGAAGAAGAAGACGTGGTGGAGATTGGCACCACAACAGGTGAGTGTCTGCGACCACAGGCTCAGGTAAAAGAGATGGATGGTGGCAGATTTTTGAGACCTTTTTTTTGTTCTTTATCTCTTTTTAGGTGATCGTGATGTGAGGGATCCTGAACGCTTTACTTCAGAAAGTGCCCAGATACTTATCGGGGAGATCATGGGGTGTAATCTCCAATTGCAAAACATCCAGAACCAAATCAGTGATGTTATACAACAAACATGTTGGTTTGTTTTAAAAACCTTTGGTAAATGCGCATGTGATTGTGCAGGTATAAAAAAGTGCCTTACTAAAGAATGTGTGGATTATTGTCTCAACACTACAACACTTTTGGGGTGATGTAATTGTTGTTTTATGCACAAATGGGGGTTATTTCCTAAGGGCAAATCCTCTTTGCACTACAAGTGCAGGTTCAGTGCAGTTGCAAGTGCACTTGTAGTGAAATGTGTTTTTGCATTTAGGAAGTACCAGCCAACACTGTTTTTTATAAGGTTACCCAATCACGACATTTTCTGCACTCAACACATTTCTGGCAGGGTCAGCTAAAAGAAACACAAGCAGTAAGTGTCCACCAAGAATTTCTTTTGGTTGTTTTTTATTTGAAAAAGGTGTCACAGATTGTCTGGCATATTGATAGCCCCCCTACCCGCAAAGAACTCCAGGTATCGTAACTGGACATCACGGGCATTCAGGGAGGGCAAGCCAGGACGGCCGATTTCAAGTGCCGTCATTGTTGATGTATTTGGGATTCCGGCCTCAGGCCCAACTGAGCCAGCATAGTTGGCTGAATGTTTTTGTAGAAAATTATGGAGAACACAGCAGGCAAGTATTATATGGTTCAGTTTATACTCCGCCATATGGATGGGTGTCATAAATAATCAGAACCGGCTGGCCAGGATTCCAAATGTGTTCTCCACCACTCTTCGGGCTCTGGCCAGCCAGTAATTAAAAACCCTCTGTTCCGGGGTGAGGGTCCTCATCGGGAATGGCCGCATCAGGTGGTCCCCCAGCGCAAATGCTTCATCAGCAACGAACACAAATGGGAGACCTTCAACATTGTCCTCTGGAGGTGGCAATTCCAAGCTGCCATTCTGGAGACGCCTGTAGAACTCCGTCTGGGCGATGACTCCACCATCGGACATCCGGCCATTCTTCCCCACGTCCACATACAAGAAGTCGTAATTAGCCGACACCACCGCCAACATCACTATACTATTAAACCCCTTGTAATTATAATAGTACGACCCCGAGTTGGGTGGTGGGACGATGTGGACGTGTTTCCCATCAATTGCCCCTCCGCAGTTAGGAAAGTCCCACCGCTGGGCAAAGTGGGAGGCCACAGTCTGCCATTCCTGTGGCGTGGAAGGAAACTGTTGAGGAAAAAACAATAAACATTACTATTTTTTCACAGAAACCTGGCAAGCAGATTAGATACAAACATTATAGGTCAACCTCCAGATAGCATTTATTAAGGGGAATTTAACAACAACAAAGTATAAGGTACACCTATCATATTCCCCCTCCCCCCCTCATGGGCCATTTCTAACATTATAGGGGGGGGGAACTCTTGGACAGGTAACCCTCTTCACTTCATTGAGAGATGAATGCCTAAATACAGGGTATTACTTGGAACAGCCCCTCCTTAGTTACACTATTGGCAGCCCACTGGACAGGTAAGAAGTGTCATAATACAAAGATATAAATACACACTGTACACATTTGAGCACATTTGGACATTCTGCTATTACCTATCAAGATAATAATAGGATACAAGAACTTTAAACAGTACCATTGGAAAGTATACAGGCAGGCCCTTGCACTACATGCTTTGGGGAATTAATCCATAAATCTGAGCACTAAAGAGATGGGTATAGTGTGTATGGGTTTGGCAAAGTCAGCAGATAGATGATTGAAGATAGAGAATTGGGATCAGCTGACTTAGCAGTTGGGGGAGGGAGGGTTACAAAAAATTTGGGGACACCACAAAAAAAAGCCTCTGCCACTCTGCCTGAATTTAAATCAAAAATAACATTTCAAAACATTTTAGGGGGTGTTTGGGGTAAAGCACTACTATGGAGCTGATAAAATACATTGTTAAGTGACTACATGAGGTGAATATAGGGCAGGAGACACCATGCTGGGGAGGTTATTGAAGGGCAAATCTGTATGAAGGACCTAAAATAATAATTACATAAAAATCCAGCATGCATGAGGACAAAGGGGACATTCACAGCATATTACAATCATGGTAATTATGGAATGAGGGAAGAAATACAATATATTATCAAACATTCAATACAATAAAATGTGATATAAAAGGATAAAAATCTTACCTTAACCACTTAACAACCGGCCCATAGCCGAATGACGGCTGCAGGGCGGTTGCTTAACTCTGGGAGGACGTCATATGACGTCCTCTCAGAATTCCCCTCTCGCGCGCCCCCTGGGGCGCGCACCCGAACACATCCGTGACCGCCGGGTCCTCAGGACCCGGCGCATCACGGATCCCGGTAAATGGCCGCTGATCGCGGCCATTTACCATGTGATCGCGCCGTCAAATGACGGCGCGATCACATGTAAACAGACCGGCGGCGTCTTATGACGCCGGTTCCTCTCCTCCCCTCCTGTGTACCGATCGGTACACTGTGGAGGAGAGGGAGATGGATGGATGGCTGCAGCGCTGTGGGCTGGTTGTGTAGTGCCCACAGCGCTGCACAGAGACATCCAGCCATCCATCCATCCATGCTCAGCCATCCCCACTACTCTGCAATACTCTGCTATGCCCCACCTTACTCTGCAATACCCCAATATTACTCTGCAATACCCCCACATTACTCTGCAATACCCCCACATTGCTCTGCAATACCCCCACATTACTCTGCAATACCCCACAATACTCTGCAATACCCCACAATACTCTGCAATACCCCACAGTACTCTGCAATACCCCACAATACTCTGCAATACTCTGCAATACCCCGCAATACTCTGCAATACCCTGCAATACTCTGCAATACCCCGCAGTACTCTGCAATACCCCGCAGTACTCTGCAATACTCTGCAATACCCCACAATAGTCTGCAATACCCCGCAGTACTCTGCAATACCCTGCAGTACTCTGCAATACTCTGCAATACCCCGCAGTACTCTGCAATACCCCGCAGTACTCTGCAATACCCCGCAATACTCTGCAATACCCCGCAGTACACTGCAATACCCCGCAGTACACTGCAATACCCCGCAATACTCCGCAATACTCCGCAATACCCCGCAATACTCTGCAATACCCCGCAATACTCCGCAATACCCCGCAATACTCAGCAATACCCTGCAGTACTCTGCAATACCCCGTCGTACTCTGCAATACCCCGCAATACTCTGCAATACCCCGCAATACTCTGCAATACCCCCCATACTCTGCAATACCCCGCCATACTCTGCAATACCCCGCCATACCCAGCCATACCCTGCCATGCTGAGCCATGCTCGGCTGTACTCGGCCTCTGTATGTGGCCAGGCTGTGGAAGTCTCACACATGTGGTATCGCCGTACTCAGGAGGAGCAGGAGAATCTATTTTGGGGTGTCATTTTTGGTATGTACATGCTATGTGTTAGAAATATTGTATAAATGGACAACTTTGTGTTAAAAAAAAAAAAATACGTTTTAACCACTTCCCGCCCGCCGACTGTCATACAACGTCCTTGACTTTGTGCGGGGATATCTGAATAAAGCCTGCAGCTACAGGCATCATTCAGATATCAGCTTTTTCAGCCGGCGATTCCCTACACCATAAGAATGATCATAGCGGCTGTTCCACTGCTTGATCGTTCTTACGGGAGGCGAGAGGGGATGTCCCCCCTCCCGCCGCACTCCGCTGCTTCTACCGACTCACCGCTACGATCGAAGCCAGGATCGGGTTTTTTTTTTTTTTTATTTCAGGCTTCCCAGCCTAGAGGTGAGATGTGGGGTCTTATTGACCCCATATCTCATTGTAAAGAGGACCTGTCATGCCATATTCCAATTACAAGGGATGTTTACATTCCTTGTAATAGGAATAAAAGTGGTCAAAATTTTTTTTTTTGTAAAAAAGCATCAAACAAAAATAAATAAAGTAAAATGAACAATAAAAAAAAAAAAAAAAATTTTTAAAGCACCCCTGTCCCTGTGTGCTTGCATGCAGAAGCGAACGCATATGTAAGTCCCGCCCACATATGAAAACGGTGTTCAAACCACACATGTGAGGTATCACTGCGATCGGTAGAGCGAGCGCAAAAATTTTGGCCCTAGACCTCCTCTGTAACTCAAAACATGTAACCAGTAAAAAATTTTAAAGCGTCGCCTATGGGGATTTTTGAGTAGCAAAGTTTGGCGCCATTCCACAAGCGCGTGCAATTTTGAAAGGTGACATGTTGGGTATCTATTTACTCGGCGTAACTTCATCTTTCACATTATGCAAAAACATTGGGCTAAATTTACTGTTTTGGTTTTTGTAAAGCACAAAACAGTTTTTTTTTCCAAAAAAAAGCGTTAAAAAAATTGCTGCGCAAATACTGTGTGAGATAAAAAGTTGCAACGACCACCATTGTATTCTCTAGGGTCTTTGCTAAAAAAAACATATATAATGTTTTGGGGTTCTATGTAATTTTCTAGCTAATAAATGATGATTTTTACATGTAGGAGAGAAATGTCAGAATTGGCCTGGGCACTCCAGAATGCCTGAAGGTGCTCCCCTGCATATTGGGCCTCTGTATGTGGCCACGCTGTGTAAAAGTCTCACACATGTGGTATCGTCGTACTCGGGAGTAATAGCAGAATGTGTTTTGGGGTGTAATTTGTGGTATGCATATGTGGAGTGTAAGAAATAACCTGCTAATATGACAATTTTGTGAAAAAAAAAAAGTAAAAAAAAAAAAACTTGATTTGCAAAGAATTGTGGGAAAAAATGACAACTTCAAAAAACTCACCATGCATCTTCCTAAATACCTTGGAATGTCTTCTTTCCAAAAAGGGGTCATTTGGGGGGTATTTGTACTTTTCTGGCATGTTAGGGTCTCAAGAAATTAGATAGGCCGTCAGTACTTCAGGTGTGATCAATTTTCAGATATTTGCACCATAGCTTGTGGACGCTATAACTTTCACAAAGACCAAATAATATCCACCGATTTGGGTTATTTTTACCAAAGATATGTAGCGGTATAAATTTTTATCCAAAATATATGAAGAAAAATTACTAATTTGCAAAATTTTATAACAGAAATGAAGAAAAATTTATTTTTTTACAGAATTTTCGGTCTTTTTTCTTTTATAGCGCAAAAAATAAAGAACCCAGTGGTGATTAAATACCACCAAAATAAAGCTCTATTTGTGTGAAAAAAAGGACAAAAATTTCATATGGGTACAGTGTTGCATGACTGAGTAATTGTCATTCAAAATGTGAGAGCACCAAAAGCTGAAAATTGGTCTGGTTAGGAAGGGGGTTTAAGTGCCCAGTGGTCAAGTGGTTAATATACTCCTTCTGCAGGACCTGGATGATGGCAGAACAGGTCTCTGGGATGATGATACCCAGAGCCTGGGGGGAGATGCCTGTCGAGAACTTCAAGTCCTGCAGACTTCTCCCTGTTGCCAAATACCGCAAGGTAGCGACCAACCTCTGCTCCGGAGTGATGGCTTGCCTCATGCAGGTATCCTGCCTGCTAATATAGGGGGTCAGCGAAGCCAACAAACGGTGAAATACGGGGTCCGTCATCCTGAGAAAGTTCCTGAAATCATCAGGATTATTCTCACGGATCTCACGGAGCAAAGGCATATGACAGAACTGGTCACGCTGAAGCAACCAATTCTTGGTCCATGAACTCCTCCCCACCCTGTTCATGGACTGGACTTGTGTCAAGGTCAGGACCCCAACACCAAGCCCCCGCACAGCATGAACTCTACGAGGAGTACGCATACGAAACATGGCTAGAAAACGGTCGGCTGCTCAGAACGAAGTAACAGAACGCACTGAAGAACAGCAAGGCCTGTGAAGAGCGACCTGAAAAACAGCAACGAGCGGACAAGATCGCACAGAAAACTCCAATACAAACTGACTGCACGCACTGAAGAGCAGATACAAACCCACAAGCACAAACTGAACGGCAGAAAACGATCTGAAAGCCACGAGTCTGAAAAAGCGTGAATCGTCTCTCACCAAACTTTTACTAACACGAGATTAGCAAAAGGAGCCCAAAGGGTGCTGCGCTTGGTTCTGAACTGGCCTTTTCTAGTCTCGTCGTACGTGCTTGACGTCACCGCGTTCTTGGCGATCGGAAATTCCGACAACTTTGTGCGACCGTGTGTAGGCAAAACAAGTTTGAGCCAACATCCGTCGGAAAAAATCCGAGGATTTTGTTGTCGGAATGTCCGAACAAAGTCCGACCGTGTGTACGGGGCATAAGACAGGAATCTCTTGTTCCGATTTTGCATACTTTATCAGTATAACATAGTTCTAGGTCTTAATTAGTACTAAGATTGGTGTGGTGACTATAAGGACAATACAGGGAACAGGATCCGGTTGGGGGGAGCCTTTGATCATCCCAGGAGGGCACAGCAAGAACTCTGACGGGGTGCCCGACGGGGAAAGAGGTCTTCCTCCCACAGGATACAAGCGTAGGCACCTGTAGTCACTCACCGCGGAGATATCTAACTTTGTCTGCTGGAAACAAAATTTATTGAAATTTCTATGACTACAAGACAGCTAGATTTATGTTTATTAGGTTTTTATTACCCCTGTATTTCACATATACTATGTAATGGGTACATTTACATTACTGTTCGTGTATAAAACTCTATAAAACATTTTAAAATTAAAAAAAAAAAAAAAAAAATTAAAAATGAATTAATAAAAAAAAAAAAAATTGAAGCACCAATGTAAAAACATAAAATTGTATAGATATATATATATATATATATAAGGATTATATCTAAAAAATGTGTGTGATATTAAAACCATAGAAGGGTCTTGTTCGCTTAGTGGTTTGCTCCTAAGCGTGTTGTCTAGGGTGTTTTGTGAGAGAAACTTGTGAAAGAAATTGATCGTACTTGTACACTTAACACCTATACAGATAGACGTCTAGATTTATGTGAAGGAGGCACGTGAGACACATAGAAATTGTGTATATCATAAAAGATGCGAAATGCATATAAAATCCAATACACAGAGAAACTATCTCTCACCGCATGAAAAGTCATGTTACACTTATGCACAATGGACATGCGCATGCGTGTGCATACATCCCTGCCAGCACATGGATAGCTGTGCAAGAACAAAAAATGGGTGCAGGCAAATGAGCACACAACACACACATGAGTGCACAAATGTAACCACATACATACATATATATATATATATATATATATATATATATATATATATAGTATTTATCGGCGTATAACACGCACTTTTTTCCCCTTAAAATCAGGGGAAAATCGTGGGTGCGTGTTATACGCCGATCCCCTGCAATCCTGAGCTGTCAGATGTAAAAAAAAATCGCCGACCGCGATTTGAAAATGGCGCCACCGGCACCGAAATACACAGTGCCGGTCCTCGGCTCTTCTCGGCCACTTTCGGCTTCACTCGAGCGCCGCCCGAACCTAGCCGAGTGTACTCGGCTAGGTTCGGATAGCTCCGCTCACCGTCACGCCGAAAGTGAACGAGAGCCGCCGAGAAGAGCCGAGGACCGGCTCTGTGTATTTCGGCGCCGGCGGCGCCATTTTCAAATCGCGGTCTGCGATTTTGAAGCTCAGCGAGCTGCAAGGCTGCACTGGAGCAAGGCTGGAATGGGGCAAGGCTGGACTGGGGCAAGGCTGCACTGGACACTGGGGAAGGCTGCACTGACAAGGCTGCACTGACATGGCTGCACTGAGAAGGCTGCAATGATGGGCATTTAAATGTAAGTTTTTTTCCCTTCAACTTCCCTCCTAAAAGTTTTTTTTCCTTAAAATTCCCTCCTAAATTGGGGTGCGTGTTATACGCCGATAAATACGATATATATATATATATATTCACACATATACATATAGACCCACTCATGTGCACGTGACATGTGCCTATGCCAGGTGTGT
Organism: Aquarana catesbeiana; assembly: GCF_042186555.1. NCBI lineage: Eukaryota > Metazoa > Chordata > Amphibia > Anura > Ranidae > Aquarana > Aquarana catesbeiana. Next base: position 147,595,855 of record NC_133330.1, read on the forward strand.
ATCATGTCTGTGGGGTGGGAATCAACAGTGTGTGTAGCATGGTAGCAGGGAAAGAGTGTGTTGGATGTGGGCAGGTCAGAGTGTAACAATGCATGTGGGCCATGCATGCAGAGGAATGTACATATAGTGAGCTCTTAGAGGTGCTAGTTTCCATAAGTGAGGGTGACAAACTGGTAAGTATGTGTGGGATCACACCTACCTATGGGGTATAGCAGAAATATGTTTTCTTTTATAGGTGGTGTGGATCTGTCAGGTGTACCTGCAGAGGGAATGGACACAAAGGAGAAAGGTTGAACAGGGGGGAGGAGTCGACCTGAGAGGGATCCCTCAGGACACTAGTAAGATGACAAGTGTAACCACATAGGATAGTGTAGAATTTGTGTGGTAACCTGATAGCTGACCTGTCTCCAAAGCTGTGTAGGGGGAGCTGCAGCCTGTGTTCGTCCTTGGGGGTTGGAGAGTCGTAAAATCTGTGAGGGTGGAAGGAGGAGGATGTCTCCTCCCATGATACTGTAGCTGCAGATGTCTAAAGCCGTCTCCGTCCACCTGTGACATAGGTATGTATTAGGATGGAGAGGACGTGCTGGTTCGTTTAAGAGCCGACAGGGGGCGGGTCTGGGGGTGGGCTTGTAAGTACTCGTGGCCGTCCAGGAAGGTGGGTGTATCTTAGAATGTGCTGAAAGGAGCTGTCTAGTAATGAGCCAGTCCACTGTGTGCTGTGAAAAACGGCAAACATAGTCGGCTCAAGTTAGCGGGCACATAATGGGTGTGGAGGCAACTATCATCTCAAGTATGGGTGGAACTGTAGGTTCCATGCCTATCCGAGTTGCACACTAAAAAAAAAAATAATATATATATATAAAGGATATATATATAAAATATGAATAGTATAGTAGTGATGGTGATAATACTGGGCTGCGAAGTGCAATTTGCGATGTGTAAAAAAATATTATATATTTATGGAATGAATGTAGATGGAAACAATAGCAGAAAAGGCAGATAATGATCGCTATGATATCTAGTGCTGAAGGATGTAATTGTTTAGTGATTATATATACAGATGGGGCTGGGTGGATGGGAAACAGAGGGGGAGGGGGGGGAGAGCATAGAATAGACTGCTGGTGCAGATGGCTTGGAAGCTCACGGTGGATAAATGGGAAGATGGATGGCACTGGGGTGGTAGTGGATATGGAAATACTTGTAGTTCAAAAAATGAGAATAGAATGGGAAAAAAAAATGGTGTAATGGAAAAAGTTGACAGGAGCAGGGCAGGAATACTCAGAGCGGGAATTATCTCAATACATGCTGGTACTGGTCCTGCATAGGGATGAGCCGAACACCCCCCTGTTCGGTTCGCACCAGAACATGTGAACAGGAAAAAAGTTTGTTCGAACACGCGAACACCGTTAAAATCTATGGGACACGAACATGAATAATCAAAAGTGCTAATTTTAAAGGCTTATATGCAAGTTATTGTCATAAAAAGTGTTTGGGGACCTGGGTCCTGCTCCAGGGGACATGGATCAATGCAAAAAAAAGTTTTAAAAACGGCCGTTTTATCAGGAGCAGTGATTTTAATAATGCTTAAAGTCAAACAATAAAAGTGTGATATCCCTTTAAATTTCGTAGCTGGGGGGTGTCTATAGTATGCCTGTAAAGGGGCGCATGTTTCCTGTGTTTAGAACAGTCTGACGGCAAAATGACATTTCGAAGGAAAAAACCCATTTAAAACTACTCGCAGCTATTGCATTGCCGACAATACACATAGAAGTTCATTGATAAAAACGGCATGGGAATTACCCACAGGGGAACCCCGAACCAAAATTTAAAAAAAAAATGACGTGGGAGTCCCCCTAAATTCCATACCAGGCCCTTCAGGTCTGGTATGGATTTTAAGGGGAACCCCGGCCAAAAAAAAAAAAAAAAAGGGAGTGGGGTTCCCCCTAAATTCCATACCAGACCCTTATCCGAGCACGCAACATGGCAGGCCACAGGAAAAGAGGGGGGGACGAGAGTGCGCCCCCCCTGAACCGTACCAGGCCACATGCCCTCAACATTGGGAGGGTGCTTTGGGGTAGCCCCTCAAAACACCTTGTCCCCATGTTGATGAGGACAAGGGCCTCATCCCCACAACCCTGGCCGGTGGTTGTGGGGGTCTGCGGGCGGGGGGCTTATCGGAATCTGGAAGCCCCCTTTAACAAGGGGACCCCCCCTGTGTGAAATGGTAAGGGGGTACTTACCCCTACCATTTCACTAAAAAACTGTCAAAAATGTTAAAAATGACAAGAGACAGTTTTTGACAATTCCTTTATTTAAGTGCTTCTTCTTTCTTCTATGTTCCTTCATCTTCTTCTTCTGGTTCTTCTGGCTCTTCTGGTTCTTCCTCCGGTGTTCTCGTCCAGCATCTCCTCTGCGGCGTCTTCTATCTTCTTCTCCTCGGGCCGCTCCGCACCCATGGCATGGGGGGAGGCTCCCGCTCTTCTCTTCATCTTCTTCATCTTCTTCTCTTCTTCTTTTCTTCTCTTCTTCTCTTCTTCTCTTCTTCATTTTCTTCTCCGGACTGCTCCGCACCCATGCTGGCATGGAGGGAGGCTCCCGCTGTGTGACGACGTCTCCTCGTCTGACGGTTCTTAAATAACGGGGCGGGGCCACCCGGTGACCCCGCCCCCCTCTGACGCACGGTGACTTGACGGGACTTCCCTGTGACGTCACAGGGAATGCCACAGGGAAGTCCCGTCATGTCCCGTGCGTCAGAGGGGGGTGGGGTCACCGGGTGGCCCCGCCCCCCGTTATTTAAGAACTGTCAGACGAGGAGACGCCGTCACACAGCGGGAGCCTCCCTCCATGCCAGCATGGGTGCGGAGCGGCCCGGAGAAGAAAATGAAGAAGAGAAGAAGAGAAGAAGGAAGAAGAGAAGAAGATGAAGAAGAAGATGAAGAGAAGAGCGGGAGCCTCCCCCCATGCCATGGGTGCGGAGCGGCCCGAGGAGAAGAAGATAGAAGATGCCGCGGAGGAGATGCTGGACGAGAACGCCGGAGGAAGAGCCAGAAGAACCAGAAGAAGAAGAAGATGAAGGAAGATAGAAGAAAGAAGAAGCATTTAAATAAAGGAATTGTCAAAAACTGTCTCTTGTCATTTTTAACATTTTTGACAGTTTTTTAGTGAAATGGTAGGGGTAATTACCCCCTTACCATTTCACACAGGGGGGGGCCGGGATCTGGGGGTCCACTTGTTAAAGGGGGCTTCCAGATTCCGATAAGCCCCCCGCCCGCAGACTCCCACAACCACCGGCCAGGGTTGTGGGGATGAGGTCCTTGTCCTCATCAACATGGTGACAAGGTGTTTTGGGGGGCTACCCCAAAGCACCCTCCCAATGTTGAGGGCATGTGGCCTGGTATGGTTCAGGAGGGGGGGTGCTCTCTCGCCCCCCTCTTTTCCTGCGGCCTGCCAGGTTGCGTGCTTGGATAAGGGTCTGGTATGGATTTTTGGGGGGACCCCACGCCGTTTTTTTTTTTTTTTTTGGCGTGGGGTTCCCCTTAAAATCTATACCAGACCCTTCAGGTCTGGTATGGAATTTAGGGGGAACCCCACGTCATTTTTTTTAAATTTTGGCCGGGGTTCCCCTTAATATCCATACCAGACCTGAAGGGCCTGGTATGGAATTTAGGGGGACTCCCACATCATTTTTTTTTAAATTTTGGTTCGGGGTTCCCCTGTGGGGAATTCCCATGCTGTTTTTATCAATGAACTTCTATGTGTATTGTCGGCAATGCAATAGCCGCGAGTAGTTTTTAAATGGGTTTTTTCCTTCGAAATGTCATTTTGCTGTCAGACTGTTCTAAACACGGGAAACATGCGCCCCTTTACAGGCATACTATAGACACCCCCAGCTACGAAATTTAAAGGGATATTACACTTTTATTGTTTGACTTTAACCCCTACCCGCCGACCGTACGCAGATATGCGTACTTGGCTTTCCGGGGTTATACCAGGATGATGCCCGCAGCTGCAGGCATCATCCCGGTACCATTGTTTACAGCGGGCGATCGGCTACCCGAGTATAACAACTGATGCAGCTAAAAGCCACTCGGTTGTAATACCGGAGGTGCGGGAGGGGACATCCCCCCCTCCCGCCGCCTCCCGCCGCCTCCCGCCGCTGTTACCGGGCCTCCCGTGCGATCGGGAGGCCCGGTGTCCGATCGGGTACCTTCGGCAGCTGGGGGCGGGCTGGAACGAAGCTGTGGGTGGCTTCGTTCCAGCCTTCTCGTTGTAAACGCGGAAGCGACGTCATGACGTCACTTCCCGTTTACTCGGCTGCCAATGGCGCCGAATTTTAAAAAGTACACAGTATTCAGAATCGCCGTTTTCGGCGATCTGAATACTTTGAAGTGTAAAGGAGGGATGGGGGTCTTTTAGACCCCCCATCCCTCCATAAAGAGTACCTGTCACCACCTATTACTGTCACAAGGGATGTTTACATTCCTTGTGACAGCAATAAAAGTAAAAAAAAAAAATTTTTTTTAAAACACAATTTATAAAGTAAAAAAAAAAATAAAATAAAAAAAAAAAAAAAATTTTTTTTAAAGTGCCCCTGTCCCCGCGAGCTCGCGCAGCGAAGAAAACGCATACGGAAGTCGCGCACGCATATGTAAACGGTGTTCAAATCACACATGTGAGGTATCGCCGCGATCATCAGAGCAAGAGCAATAATTCTAGCCCTAGACCTCCTCTGTAACTCAAACCTGGTAACTGTAAAAAAATTTTAAAGCGTTGCCTATGGAAATTCATAGGTACCGTAGTTTGTCGCCATTCCACGAGTGGGTGACATGTTTGGTATCTATTTACTCAGCGTAACATCATCTTTCACATTATACAAAAAAATTGGGGTAACTTTACTGTTTGGATTTTTTAAAATTCATGAAAGTGTCCCTTTTCCAAAAATTTGCGTTTAAAACACCGCTGCACAAATACCGTGTGATAAAAAATATTGCAACAATCGCATTTTATTCTCTAGATTCTCTGCTAAAAAAATATATATAATGTTTGGGTACTCTAATTAATTTTCTAGCAAAAAATACGGATTTTAACTTGTAAACACCAAATTTCAAAAATAGGCTTAGTCATGAAAGGGTTAAGCATTATTAAAATCACTGCTCCTGAAAAAACGGCCATTTTTAAAACTTTTTTTTGCATTGATCCATGTCCCCTGGGGCAGGACCCGGGTCCCCAAATACTTTTTATGACAATAACTTGCATATAAGCCTTTAAAATTAGCACTTTTGATTTCCCCCATAGACTTTTAAAGGGTGTTCCGCGGCATTCGAATTTGCCGCGAACACCCCAAATGGTTCGCTGTTCGGCGAACTTGCGAACAGCCAATGTTCGAGTCGAACATGAGTTCAACTTGAACTCGAAGCTCATCCCTAGTCCTGCATCTAAATCACCCCGTGGATTTCCAAATCCTCATTCATTCCATCAGGAGCCATTGACCCAAGAGTGAAAATCCAGAATCATTCCTGTCTACAGAGTTTCTGAAATCTCCTCCCCTTTTCATCATCTTTTTTAATGGCTTCAATGCCGAACACTTTAAGGCCTATTGGGTTTCCATTATGGCGTTCTCTGAAATGCCTAGGCACTGAGTAGTTATGACTTTTCTTATTTTTCATGGACTGATGGTACGTGTTGCTATTGATGATGCTGCATTTGTGCTCACTGAATCTTGTCCTCAGTGGCCGTATTGTACGCCCGACATAAAGTTAGCCGCATGGACAAATTAAACCATAGACCAAGTAGGAGGTGCCACAATTGATGAACTGACCAATTTTGTGGTTCCGGTCGTCGGACCCCATTACTTCCTTTTTGAGGTGTGCCATAAAAGCATAAGCTCCACAGTTACTAATTCCCCATTTAAAGTTTCCTTTCTGGTCAAAGATGGATGTCCAACGGCCAGTGGAGGTCTTTATTTGGTTCGGGGGTTTTCGTACTCTGCTTGGTGCTATCAGACTTCTAAGGTCTTTTGATTTTCGAAACACAACTTCGGGTTTAGATGGTAGGACTGGACTGAGAATGGGATCTTGCTTGAGAATGTTCCAATTCCTCTGAATACCTCTCTGGATGTCAAATGCTTTGGTATTGTATTGTTTACTAAATCTAATAGAATTAGAGCGATCTCTGTCAATGATCCGTTTGTTTCTCCTGGTTTCATTGACCTCCATTGCCATAGTGACTGAGGGGTGTTCATCATACTGTGTCCAGTATTTTGAGAAAGCTTGTTCAATGAGATGTTCTTCATTTCCCTTCTCGAGAAATTTCTTTTTGAGAATGGTCCCTTGCTTTTCATAGTCGCTTCTTTTGGTACAGGTTCTCTACAGCCTGCAAAATTGCCCACAGGGGATTTTACAGATCCATTTAGGACGTTGGTGGCTTTTAGCCTGAAGGTAAGAGTTCCCTGCACTGGGTTTGAAATGAGTTTTAGACAGGATCATACCTTCTTCGTTGATTTGTAGATCGAGGTCCAAAAAGATGAGTGATGTATCGTCAACCACATGGGTAAAGGAGATGCCAAATAGATTGGAATTACACTGTTCGAGAAATTTGTTTAAATCCATATTCGATCCGTTCCAAATGATCAGAATATCATCAATGTATCTGGTGTAGAGGGCAAGCTGATCCTTGAAAGGATTATTGGCCAAAATGGACCTGTCTTTCCAGAAGCCCATGAAAAGGTTTGAGTAGCTTGGAGCAAATTTAGCTCCCATGGCTGTCCCCCTAGTTTGTCGAAAATACTCACCCACAAAAGAAAAATAGTTATGGGTGAGACAAAACTCAATGGAGTCGAGGAGAAATTTGATCTGTAGGGGGTGTATATCACTCTTGGATAGAAAGTACTCTACTGCTTCTATGCCATATTTGTGTTCAATAGAAGTATAGAGAGATGAGACATCCAGGGAGAGCCACTTGAATTGCGGTTGCCATGAAAATGATGAGAGAATGTTGAGCATATGTCCAGAATCTTTCACGAAGGATGGAAGTTGTATTACTAGATCTTGTAGAAAGTGATGGATGTAACAGCCTAGATTACTTGTTAGGCTGTCAATCCCAGCAATAATGGGTCTACCCTGTAGATTCGTCTGATCCTTGTGGATCTTGGGGATGTGGTAGAAGTGAGGGGTTAGTGGATGCTGTTTGTTCAGGAAGAGGAATTCACTTTTTGTAATGACTCCATTCTCTCTAGCCTGATTTAGTAGAACTTCAAGAGAAATTGAAAAAGATGGTAGTGGATCAGCAGGGAGTTTGCAGGGTTTACATACCCTGGCAGAATTTATGATTCCTTGGCCATTTTTCAGAGAATATGAATGATAACACAAAAACATTTCTTTCACTCATGGTTAGTATTTGGCTGAAGCCATTTATTATCAATCAACTGTGTTTACTCTTTTAAAATCCTAATGGCAACAGGAACTACCCAAATGACCCTGATCAAAAGTTTACATACCCTGGTGATTTTGGCCTGATAACATGCACACAAGTTTTCACAAAGTGGTTTGAATGGCTTTTAAAGGTAACCATCCTCACCTATCATCGGTTTGCTTGTAATTAGTGTGTGTGTATAAAAGGTCAATGAGTTTCAGGACTCCTGACCAGGGGCGTTGCCAGGTGGCAAAAAGACCAGGGGCTTCACCCCGAAGTCCAAGCCAAGCCTGGGGGTGTTTAGGTGTGGTGTATGTGACGCAGGCTTTTTTTTGGCTGGGCCTTAACCTACCTGACCTACCTACACTGACAGTAGTGACCTACCTACACTGACAGTGGTGACCTACCTACACAGACCTACCTACACTGACAGTGGTGACCTACCTACACTGACCTACCTACACTGACAGTAGTGACCTACCTACACTGACCTACCTACACTGACAATAGTGACCTACCTACACTGACCTACCTACACTGACAGTAGTGATCTACCTACACTGACAGCAGTGACCTACCTACACTGACCTACCTACACTGTCATTTACATATGCTGTCTGAACTACCTCAGCCCAGTCGTGGTGTGCGGTGTCACAGTGAGCAGGCAGTCAGTCAGTAAGTCGTTAGAGGAGGAGCCGATGAGGAGAGGAGAGCCGAGCAGGGATGTGGCGCGGCGGCGGCATTGTAATTTTCACCTTCTGGAGCCTGCAGCGCCTATGATGAACGTCACATGTCCCGCGGTCCCACCATTGGACCAGTGGGACATCCATCATAGGCGTTGCAGGCTCCAGAAGGCGGGACCTGCTGTGGCACTTGGCCACACTCGGCAGGACTCGGCCGCACTCAGCCACGCTGATCTGTCCATCATGACAGCGCAATGCCTATGATGGACCATCAATCCTAGGATCACGGGCAGCAGGCGGGACCATGTGTGACGTGACGATGGACGCACACTCCGTCCACGTGACCGGGCGCCGGGCCGGGCACTCTCTCATCCTCGCTCATGCGCAGTGTGGAGCCGCACTTTCAAGGGGGACTCGGGGCTAATAATGTTAAAATAAATGGCCGAGACTCTGGGCAAACACCGTTAAAGTTTATGGGACATGAACATGAATAATCAAAAGTGCTAATTTTAAAGGCTTGTATGCAAGTTATTGTCATAAAAAGTGTTTGGGGACCTGGGTCCCGCCCCAGGGGACATGGATCAATGCAAAAAAAAGTTTTAAAAATGGACGTTTTTTCGGGAGCAGTGATTTTAATAACGCTTAAAGTGAAACAATAAAAGTGTAATATCCCTTTAAATTTCGTACCTGGGGGCTGTCTATAGTATGCCTGTAAAGGGGCGCATGTTTCCCGTTTTTAGAACAGTCTGACAGCAAAATGACATTTCAAAGGAAAAAAAGTCATTTAAAACTACTCGCGGCTATTAATGAATTGCCGGTCCGACAATACACATAAAAGTTCATTGATAAAAACGGCATGGGAATTCCCCACAGGGGAACCCTGAACCAAATAAAAAAAAAAAAAAGACGTGGGGGGGTCCCCCTGAATTCCATACCAGGCCGTTCAGGTCTGGTATGGATTTTAAGGGGAACCCTGTGCCAAAATTTAAAAAAAATGGCGTGGGGTCCCCCTAAAAATCCATACCAGACCCTTATCCAAGCACGCAACGTGGCAGGCCGCAGGAAAAGAGGGGGGATGAGAGAGCGCCCCCCCTCCTGAACCTTACCAGGCCACAAGCCCTCAACATTGGGAGGGTGCTTTGGGGTAGCCCCCAAAACACCTTGTCCCCATGTTGATGAGGACAAGGGCCTCATCCCCACAACCCTTGGCTGGTGGTTGTGGGGGTCTGCGGGCGGGGGGCTTATCGGAATCTGGAAGCCCCCTTTAAAAAGGGGACCCCCAGATCCCGGCCCTCCCCCATGTGTGAAATGGTAAGGGGGTACAAAAGTACCCCTACCATTTCACAAAAAACTGTCAAAAATGTTAAAAATGACAAGAGACAGTTTTTGACAATTTCTTTATTTAAATGCTTCTTCTTTCTTCTATCTTCTTTCTTCTATCTTCTATCTTCCTTCGGTTTCTTCCTCCATCTTCTTCTTCTTCTGGTTCTTCTGGTTCTTCCTCCAGTGTTCTCGTCCAGCATCTTCCTCCGCGGCATCAGCGTCTTCTTTCCTTCTTCTCCTCGGGCCGCTCCGATCCATGATGGAATGGAGGGAGGCTCCCGCTGTGTGACGCTTCTCTCTTCATCTTTTTCTCTTCATCTTCTTCTTCTTCTATTCATCTTCTTGTCTTCATCTTCTTTTCGGGCTGCTCTTTATCCATGATGGCATGGGGGGAGGCTCCCGCTTTGTGACGCTTCTTCTCTTCTGACGGTTCTTAAATAACGGGGGGTGGAGCCACCCGGAGACCCCGCCCCCTCTGACGCACGGGGACTTGACGGGGACTTCCCTGTGGCATTCCCTGTGACGTCAGAAGGGGGCTGGGTTAGGTAACAGCTCCACCCCCCCCGTTATTTAAGAACCGTCAGAAGAGGAGAAGCGTCACACAGCGAGTGCCTCCCTCCATGCCATCATGGATGCAGAGCTGCCCGAAAAGAAGATGAAGACAAGAAGATGAAGAGAGAAGCGTCACACAGCGGGAGCCTCCCTTCATGCCATCATGGATGCGGAGAGGCCCGAGGAGGAGAAGGGAAGAAGACGCCGACGCTGCGGAGGAAGATGCCGGACGAGAACACTGGAGGAAGAACCAGAAGAAGAAGAAGATGGAGGAAGAAACCAAAGGTAGATAGAAGAAAGAAGATAGAAGAATTAAGAAGCATTTAAATAAAGGAATTGTCAAAAACTGTCTCTTGTCATTTTTAACATTTTTGACAGTTTTTTAGTGAAATGGTAGGGGTACTTTTGTACCCCCTTACCATTTCACACAGGGGGGAGGGCCGGGATCTGGGGGTCCCCTTGTTAAAGGGGGCTTCCAGATTCCGATAAGCCCCCTGCCCGCAGACCCCCACAACCACTGGTCAAGGCTTGTGGGGATGAGGCCCTTGTCCCCATCAACATGGGGACAAGGTGTTTTGGGGGCTACCCCAAAGCACCCTCCCAATGTTGAGGGCATGTGACCTGGTATGGTTCAGGAGGGGGGGTGCTCTCTCGCCCCCCCTCTTTTCCTGCGGCCTGCCAGGTTACGTGCTTGGATAAGGGTCTGGAATGGATTTTTGGGGGACCCCACGCTGTTTTTTTTAAATCTTGGAGTGGGGTTCCCCTTAAAATCCATACCAGACCTGAAGGGTCTGGTATAGATTTTGAGGGGGACCCCACGCCATTTTTTTTTTAAGTTTTGGCCGGGGTTCCCCTTAATATTCATACCAGACCTGAAGGGCCTGGTATGGAATTTAGGGGGACCCCCCACGTCATTTTTTTTTTTTACATTTTGGTTCGGGGTTCCCCTGTGGGGAATTCCCATGCTGTTTTTATCAATTTACTTTTATGTGTATTGTCGGACCGGCAATTCATTAATAGCCACGAGTAGTTTTAAATGACTTTTTTTCCTTTGAAATGTCATTTTGCTGTCAGACTGTTCTAAACACGGGAAACATGCTCCCCTTTACAGGCATACTACAGACACCCCCTAGGTATGAAATTTAAAGGAATATTACACTTTTATTGTTTGACTTTAAGCATTATTAAAATCACTGCTCCCGAAAAAACAGCCGTTTTTAAAACTTTTTTTGCATTGATCCATGTCCCCTGGGGCAGGACCCAGGTCCCCCAACACTTTTTATGACAATACCATGAATATAAGCCTTTAAAATTATCACTTTTGATTTCTCCCATAGACTTTTAAAGGGTGTTCCGCGGCATTCGAATTTGCCGCGAACACCCCAAATTGTTCACTGTTCGACGAACTGGCGAACAGCCAATGTTCGACTCGAACATGAGTTCAACTAGAACTCGAAGCTCATCCCTACTTGTAAACAGTTTAGATACCTGTCTCATAAATTTTATGAGCAGGGAAACAAATGCGGTCGTATGCTTGCAAGGGCACTCCGAAAGAAGCATGCCCAGGCATACATACAAAAACTCTGTTCCCCCTCTGGGGAGACAATGGTGCAATGTTCTAAAATCGCCTCAGGGTTCCGAGATTACTGCGCCAAACTATATAATTTAGACTCTGGGCTACCCCCAGACAAGAGACTAGACAGCAGGCAGTCCATGGCTACCTGGCCTCGGCCAGCGTAACCCCCCTAACTGAAGACCAGTGCTCTGCTTTAGAGCTACCGATCACACTTACTGAGCTCGGTGAAAGAGTGGAGTCCTTGCCCGATGGGAAAAGCCCTGGCTCAGACAGGTTTACCAAGGCTTATTATAAGACCTTCTTACCCCTCCTAGTGCCACATATGTGCAAATACTTCAACTCCATAGCAGGGGCAATGCTATCCCACCATAGGCACTTCTGGCTCACATTACGGTGATCCTGAGGGAGGGCAAGGACCCCACTGTCCCCCAGAGCTACCGCCCCATTTCCCTTTTAAATGTAGATATAAAAATCATAGCAAAAATTCTAGCCAATAGGCTTAAACATCTTATGCCAGGATTCATTCACCCAGACCAGATCACAGGTAGGGAAGCCAGGAATAACTCCCTTAGGGCAATCCAACTCATCCATTGGGCTCGTACCCGACAAGATCCCAGACCATACATAATACTATCCACGGATGTGGAAAATCTTTCAACCGTGTCAACTGGTTCTACTTGATAGCTGTATTAGAATCCCTGGGAATAGGACCACAAATGCTGACATCAATCATGTCACTTTACTCAATGCCTTGCGCGCAGGTTAACGTAAATGGGACCTTCTCACAAAGTTTCCCGATTAAAAACGGCACGAGACAGGGGTACCCCCTATCACCCCTCTTGTTTGCCCTAGTGCTGGAACCACTACTTTGCAATGGAAGGGCTAACGGGGACATAAAGAGTCTACAGGTTGGCTCCAGGTAACATAAGTTATCGGCCTACGCCGATGATATCTTATTCCACCTCTCGGACCCCCTGATATCTTTGCCCAACTTGATGAAGGAACTCAAACATTTTGGTACCCTTTCCAATTTTAAGTTAAGTTATGCAAAATCAGAAATCCTACCCATCCAACTGACCTCCCCCTTAGCAAACAGTTTCCAGACTGCCTGCCTTCTTACATGGGCTAAATCATCTCTAAGATACTTAGTCATACAACTAACGGACCACTTTGATACCTAATACACTGCCAATAACCCTAGCTGCTTACTGCAGTTAAAATAAACCTTATGCAATGGACGCAGACTGCTTTCACGTGGTTGGGACAGGTGAACATCATAAAAATGAATATCCTGCCACGTATGCTCTTTTTCTTCCAAATGATACTGATACCCTTACCTAGACTCTTTTTCGATCGCCTGTCCAGCATCCTGTCTGAATTTGTTTGGAATGCATGAAAACCTAGAATAGCCCTAATGCCCTGTACACACAGTCGGACTTTCCGATGGAAAATGTGCGATCGGAGCTTGTTGTCGGAAATTCCGACCGTGTGTGGGCTCCATCGGACTTTTTCCATCGGAATTTCCGACACACAAAGTTTGAGAGCTGGCTATAAAATTTTCCGACATCAAAATCCGTTTGTGTAAATTCCGACCGTGTGTAGATAATTCCAACACACAAAGTGCCACGCATGCTCAGAATAAATTACGAGACGGAACTGCTCAGTCTGGTAAAATTAGCGTTCGTAATGGATATAGCACTTTCGTCACGCTGCAATGTTTTAAATAGTTTAATGCAGCTCACTCTCTTCTTCTTTATAATGCTAGAAGAATGAAGTTGTTTTGCTGCTCATGTTCACACAGACTTCTCACAAACGATCATTTCTCGTGATTTCATGAATATAATATTTTTATTTGTCAGATCTACCTAAAACATTTTTTGGTATTATGTTTTTATATTTTGTAATATTTGTTGCTTGTTTTATTTAATCCAGATCTCCTGTTTTTTTATTTATTTATTTATTTTGGTGATCTCCATAATTGTTTTGGGTGTGTTTTGTGTGTCAAGTTACCACAACACCATTATTATCTTGTCTTTTTTAAACTCAAGGAGGTTGCTTGGTGTTGGTGTCCCTTGTAAATTTCACATTGTATTTTGGAAATGTACCTGCCTACTCACAAAAAAAACTGTCCTTTTTGAAGGAAAACACACATAGGCGAGCATTAGTTAAAAAAAAAAAACCTTTATTAAGGGGTCATAACCAAATAGGAGAGGCAACGCTGGAGAAACAGCAGAAATTGGCAAAGCCTTTGGCCCCCAGGGCACACATTAACTATTTTCTGGCAAAATTGGTGGCCTGAGGAGTCCTTATATAAGTGAGTACAATCTGGTCCAGAAGACCAAGAGATCAGGAACAGCAGCAGATGACATACATGTCCCCAGGCTGTGGTCATACAAGAGCCTGCATCTTTTGTCAGACCAGACTGAACCCAGGCCATCACTTTCTTGTCTTCCTTCCACTATTCCTTCCAGGCTGTGGCTGTGGTGTTGGAGGTGTGGCAGGAGGGGGAGGATGCAACTCACACAGGTGGGTATTGGGTGTGATTTGGCCCCTCAACCCCTTATTTAATGTTTTAAAAATGATTTCCTCACACATGAGGCGTTGCCCCTCCTGCATGTCCTGCAGTTTTGTGGCAGCCATGGAGGCAAAGGCCTCTTCATGAGTGAGGGTGGCTCCGAGGGCCACAGAAGCCTCCCCAATCAGCCTGAGCGCTGACTCCTCCACGTTCCTCCCCTTCCTGGGTCTTTTGGTTGGAAGGCGGAGGGGAGGGACCTGCGATTCTGTGAGGCTCCTACTGGGCCCGGCCACCTCCTGGCTGCAACTAACCCCTGCCTCATCCTGGCTGCCACTAACCCCTGCCTCCTCTTGGCTGCCACATTCCACAGCCTCCTCTTGTGTGCCACATTTCACAGCCTCCTCCTGGCTGAGATCTTCCTGTGTATGAAAAAGGGATATAGTTTTAGTTTTTGGTTCATCAATCACACACAATTTTCAGCTCATGACTGTTGCAAATTGAATGTTAATAGATAGAAAAGACTATCATTCTGAGCTCAGCATTTTTCATTCTTGTCCCAATCATTTTTGGCCACTACTGTCTATTGATAATAAGTGGTAGGTGGTATGTCCTAATAGATACGGCACCTCATCCCTAAATAGTAGTATATAAAAGGGGCAAGGGGAATGGGATTATTACGGTGCCAAGAACGGATTAGAACATGTTTTTATTAAATTCTATTTTTATTAATATATAAATCTAAAAAGTATACATAATTAATACATATACAGTGTAAACAGGTAGATTCAACCAAGTACCAAGCACAATTAACTATTATAATGTTGACCGACACCAAGGATGATAAAAGGTAGTCGATAGTCAATTCATCCCAACTAGTTTCGCCAATACATTGGCTTCATCAGGGAAATAAACAGTTAATACATAAGAATAAAAAGACACTAGGAAAAAAAGAAAAAATACATTAATAATAAGGTCCAAATATAATGACAAAGTTCAAGTGAGACCCAGAGTAAGCACCATCAAGCAATCGGGGACAATAGTCAAACCAAACTCTGTAATTGGCTACAGGGGGCCCAAAAGGAGCCTAAAAGAACTAAAGATTGACAACTTGGTGATTATTGTAAAATGTGTGGACAATTTAAACCGCCTCTGCCTCACATTAATCCGCGCCTTGAAATTACTCTGTAATCTGATGCAGCAGACTAAAGCAGCTACTTTAAATAATGAACATGTAATCAACCAATAAGTCCGAAATCATAAGCAACGCGCCAAGTCTCTGATTTGTTATGCTTATTGAAGCAGCGCTGAGTGTCCGATGTTGTAAAACACTTTATATAGAACAGATGTTGAAGAGACAGGAAAGTTCAAAATAAAGCTGTGGTCTGTGGATATGAAGATATATGTAGAAATCCTTCCACCAATGATGATCACCGCGTGAGGGGGTCACCCCCCGTGAGATTGCACTCACCACAATTTCTATAACCACCAGCCTTTGAGTAATAATCTTTGAAAACTCTCCGTCTCCTCAGTTCAACCACCAGGTGGTGCAAAACCCTCTCGGTAAATGCAACATGGGGAGAAAATGAAATGCCATATAGCGTAATATTGCTTGAGAACGTTTATTCAATAATTCAAAACAACACACTCCCCCCGTTTAAAATATGCGTACCAGATAAAAAAGTATAATAGAGCATTGAAAAGTGCACTGTGCCTGTATTATTCGTCCTCCGGGAGGAATTCCGGGATGCGCGCTGTATGCAGCTAGTCTTTTCGCTTCCTGGTTACTTCCGGTAGATTACGACACTGACGCGTTTCGTACGCCCTCAGACGACGTCCGGAAGTGACGAAACGCGTCATAGTCGTAATCTACCGGAAGTGACGTGTGCGCTCCACGGAAGGTAACCAGGAAGCGAAAAGACTAGCTGCATACAGCGCGCATCCCGGAATTCCTCCCGGAGGACGAATAATACAGGCACAGTGCACTTTTCAATGCTCTATTATACTTTTTTATCTGGTACGCATATTTTAAACGGGGGGAGTGTGTTGTTTTGAATTATTGAATAAACGTTCTCAAGCAATATTACGCTATATGGCATTTCATTTTCTCCCCATGTTACATTTACCGAGAAGGTTTTGCACCACCTGGTGGTTGAACTGAGGAGACGGAGAGTTTTCAAAGATTATTACTCAAAGGCTGGTGGTTATAGAAATTGTGGTGAGTGCAATCTCACGGGGGGTGACCCCCTCACGCGGTGATCATCATTGGTGGAAGGATTTCTACATATATCTTCATATCCACAGACCACAGCTTTATTTTGAACTTTCCTGTCTCTTCAACATCTGTTCTATATAAAGTGTTTTACAACATCGGACACTCAGCGCTGCTTCAATAAGCATAACAAATCAGAGACTTGGCGCGTTGCTTATGATTTCAGACTTATTGGTTGATTACAACTTGGTGATTATACTTAGCTGAGGTTAGTTATTAATTCATTATGTAGGCTAATAATCCTCAATTACATACCCAAATTGCACACATGAAAGGCACAGGGAAATGCGCTGGATGGATAACGATACGGTGCTTGAATGTATAAGTCAAGAAGTATCTGTAGTGGCCAAGGAAACTAAAACAGCAATATAATGCATATGAGTAGTAATAGTGGGGTATTTCATGATGCTATAAATAAAGAGCATATTATTAAATGGTAAGTTGTAAAATATACTTTAACTATATATATATAAAGGCGCTTACCAAACAAGAGCAAAGGCCAATATTAGCAGTAAGGTACACAATGCACTTAGGGTCCGGCCGTCAGAGAAATTAGACAAGGGAACCCCTCAAAAAAAGCCAAGCCTCCAGATGGATCCAAGGACATTGTTATCTAGATACAAATTCAATGTATATCTAATCAATACACAGGTTACCAAGTACCATGAGGCTGGAAGAAAGCTCATTTCTATATTTATGGCAGAGTTAGTTTTACCTCGATAGAGCAAAACCGGACCGCAGCGCATACCCAACATCAAATGAATGAGAAGATGAGAGAATTTGGCAGCCTTATAAGCCCCCCACCCGACCGGCATAGGTAATTAACCAATCGGGAGCAAACAAAGAGCAGCCCGGGCGCATGCGCAGTGATCAGAACCGAAGGCCTACAATGCCCAGGGTGCCATGCGCCGATCACATCACATGGTTTATTACCACGAATAATGATCAGGGAGGCGCAGTACAGGCATCGGGCCTGACGGTGAATGGGAGGAGGGAAACACTCCGCCCATTCAGGGAGGATAGAAAAAGAGGTGGATGTAATAACAAATCAGATGCACTGCCAGGGTCCCGGCCGAAGGGGCGGGCTGATGAATTGGTCAGCCCTTGGATGTCCATGCAACCAAAGGCTGTGGTTGGACAGGGTCCCCAGTCAGCAAGACAACGCAACCCCGAATGAACCGGGGTCAGAAGGGTGGACCAGAGGTGGGAACAGCAAATGGGAGGGGAAATCAGAAGGTACAGGGAGGACAGACAATCCAGCGGTTGAATGTTGGTTCAACCGCCAGAGGGCAATTGCAGGAACATAACGCTCACAAAAAGACAAAAAGGTGTAAAATAGAAGGAAACAAACAGTGTTACAATAAGTAGTATGACATCTTACTTTGAAATTCTTTAAGTTCTATATATGGATAACACATATTTTAGTGAGAATATTGCATTCAATGATAATATATACAGAATATCAATAACAGCATTGAAAAACTTGAAAAAATAATAATGAAAAGACAATCCATAATATATTCATATGGAATACATCCCTTAATTAAAGAGACAGGACAGCAGTGGTAACTGAATGGAGGCAAGAGATGAGAACAAGATGATAACAGAATTGAGAGCCTGAATAACAGAAGACAGTCAGACAATTACAGAGGCAAAAGATAGGCACATCAGACAGACGCAGAAAAGTCAAAACAATATATATATTTCATTTTTTTTTTTTTCCTTGTCAAAAGAAGTTTATTGAGTATACAGTGTTATAAAGATACATAAAGTAAGTTTACAAGGATCTATAAAGTAAGCTCATTGTTTTACAGTAGGGTTTATATAGGTAAATATCATGAAATTTCAAATATTAAACATTGGGTTCACGTAAATCTAAATTAAAGATATATATCATTTCCTTAGTTACTTTTGTAGGTATTTAAATGATTTATACCTACTATACATATTGTTTACAAGTAGAGTGTATATAGGTCAAATAAATTCTGATAATGAGCTTTAATCATAAGGTGGAGAAAAGGAAAGAGAAAGAAGAAAAAGGGTTGAAAGGTAGAGGTATGGTCCACAAGGTTGTCCCGCTCGTCAGTTTATTATTCTTTTTAGTGGTGTCTCTGTAAGTCATTTAATCTGTTACCATGGCAACAGGACAGAGTCATTGAAGTTTGACAGGAACTGTTGTTTTATCCAAGGATGCCAAAGTTTTTCAAATTTTGGAATTTGATTTTGATCGATGGCTACCATCTTAGCATGGGACATTGTATTATTCATTCTGTGAATTGTTTCTGCTAGTACCAATGTAGGAGATTTCCATGCCTTGGCCACTGTTTGTTTTGCAGCCGTTATTAGTTGGATCATAAGTTTGAATTGAGAGAGTGTTAACCATTCCGGTTTTAGATTAAGTAAAGTTAAATATGGATCTGGTTGTATTATTTTTTAAAATATTTTAGATGCAATCACGAAGACTTCCTTCCAGAAGGTTTGGATTACTGGGCATGTCCACCATATGTGAAAATATGTGCCTATTTCTGGGCATCCTCGAAAACAAAGAGTTGAGGTATTAGGTGAATATTTTGCCACTCTAGCGGGTACAAGGTACCAGCGAGTTAGGACTTTATAATTTGTCTCCAGTGCTAAGATGTTGGGGGAAGATGACTTAGATGTGAGCCATATGTTAGACCAGTCCGTGTCTTCTAAAGTTCGTCCCAGGTCCTCCTCCCACCTCTGAACGTAAGAGGGTCTATTAAGATTTGCTACTCCATATAATTGATTATAAAGTGATGAAATTGTATCTTTAGCAAATGGATCTTTTGTACAGATTGATTCAAAAATGGATAATTGGGATAATGGTGTATCCCCCTTTAGGAATGGTGTATAGAAATTTTTGATTTGGAGATATCTAAATATCTCAGAGTTTGGTAGATCATATTTTTCTCTAAGCGATGGGAATGAAAGGAATGATTTAGATGCTATGAAGTCATTTAGTGTCTGAATGCCTGATGTTGTCCAAGCTTTAAAAGAATTTGGGTAGATCCATGCCGGATAAAAGGCCGGATTTCTGATAAAAGAAAGGAGAGGATTGTGTGGAGATTGTAACTGATATTTGGTTTTTAGTTTATCCCAGAGAGATAAGAAGTGTTTAGTTATGGGATTATGAATTTTAAAGCGGTCTTTAGGATCAAGCCATAATAAATTTGATATTAATAGAGGGTCATTTTCTGAAGCCTCTATAAATACCCATAATGGGATTTCCTGTTTTGCATGGTATTTGGACAGACTGGCCAAATGTGCTGCTCTGTAGTAGTTAGTAAAATTAGGGTATCCCAGGCCTCCTTTATTTTTGGGAAGATGTAGTGTGTGTATAGGTATACGTGGTTTAGAAGAGCCCCATATAAACGAAGTTGCTCTTTTTTGTACTATTCTCAAAAAATAGGAAGGAATTGGAATAGGGAGGACCCTGAATAGATAAAGCAATTTGGGTAGAATAGTCATTTTGATTGCATTAATCTTCCCCATCCAGGATAAAGGAAGTTGCGACCATTGTTTTATTAGATTTGTGATCTGTCTTAATACAGGAGGATAATTGGTTGAGAATAAGTCAGAATGAGATGCTGTTAAATGAATTCCAAGATATGGGATTGATTTTTCTGCCCATGTGAATGGGAGGGCAGACCTAGCCGGGATCAATTCCATGTTTGTGAGTGAAATATTAAGCACTAGGCATTTCTTGGGATTAATCATAAGGCCGGATAGGGCTGCAAATCCATCAAGAGCTGGTATTAAGTTAGGACCAGAGACCTGTGGTGATGATAGAAAAAGTAATATATCGTCTGCAAATATACATAATTTGTGTGTAATACCTCCTACTTCAATGCCAGTTATAGTTTGGTTTGTTCTGATGTATTGGGCCATGGGTTCGAGTATAAGGGCAAATAATAAGGGAGATAATGGGCAACCTTGTCGGGTACCTCTTTCGATATTAAAGGCTTCAGATTTGTATCCAGCATATTTTATATAGGCTTTGGGTTTATTATATAATGCTTTGATCCATGTTAAAAAGTGGGGTCCAAAACCCCATTTTTGTAATGAATATTGCATATATTGCCAGGATACTGTGTCAAATGCCCTCTTAATATCGAGAGATAGAAAACATAAAGGGATTTTCCATTTTTTAGCAATATGTGCCAATAACACTGCCCTGCGTATATTATCGCCTGCCTGTCTATTTGGCATGAAGCCTACTTGATCTCTATGTATTAATTTTCCTATAATGCTATTGAGGCGTTTTGCTATTATTTTTGCTAATAATTTAATATCGAGGTTTAACAGAGAGATAGGCCGATAATTCACACAGGAAGTATCATCAGAAAGGGGTTTTGGGATCATACAAACAATTGCCATTAGTGTTTCTTGCCGAAAAGAATGTTGTCGAAAGGCTGTGTTCTGTCCAATAAAGCAGTCAAGATTCTACAAGCTATTATCGACTAGACTTGTATTTACTGCAGCTATAATATTATATCTGTCTGATGGTCATACTGGAGTAAGCGGTGTTATTGACGGAGGCACTCAGTGGAGTGTGGGATAGGATCCGTCACAATTGGTGGCAGCGGTGGGATGCTCCTCTTGCCTAGGCACACCCAAATCACCACCGGGACCCCCTGCTCCTAACAGCAGATGGAACATCACTACGCCAGACTCAAGCGCAGCACCTTGAAGGATCTCTTGGAAGCCCGTGGAAAAGTCTCCAGCAACAAATCCAAAACTCTCATCACCGAACTAATGGAGATTGACCAGGTCAGTAACCCACCAGCAGATACCTCAGAGGCGGCAAAGTTCCAGCGTGACGTCCAGTGGCGACTGGCCTTGTATGGTACTCACCCCCCGCAGGAGGTTATCGGTCAAGTGTTAACAGAGGTGTCCCAGCTGCGAATGGCTGAACTCCAGCGGGACCAAGGAGCGTCAGTTATGTTCAACCGGGAAGCTCCAGCGGCCCGCAAAAAGCTACCCTATGCCGCCTTCCGCATGTTTCAAGATGGTGAAGATGAGATGGATGTTTACCTGCAAATGTTTGAGCGTCAATGCGGTCTCCAAGGTGTCAATAAAGCAGATTGGGTCACGCTCCTGGTCAGCCGTCTCACAGGAAGGGCTGCAGAGGCGTACAATAATGTCCCTGATGAGATCAGCCAGGACTATGACCGGGTAAAAGAAAGACTATTGGCTCGCTTCGGCATTACTCCAGAGGCACACCGTTTGAGGTTTCGCAACCTCCGTCGAAAGGAGAGAGAGCATTACACAGAATGGGCTCATCAAATGACCCGAGCAGCGGAGAGTTGGATGACCGGGCGCCAAGCTGTTACCATGGCAGATGCGCTCCAGCTAATCCTCCTGGAACAATTCTATTATCATACCCCACATGAAGTTAGAGACTGGGTAAAGGATCGGCGGCCAGTCACAGTAGATGAAGCTGCCACCCTAGCTGACCAATACGTGGATTCAAGGCGGACTGTACAACCAGAGCCTAAGACCCCAGCTCGGCCTGTCCCCAACATTCCACGGAGCTTTGCCCCTCCACACCAGCCGTCAATCCCCGGCCCCACTCAGCTACCATCTTCACGAGGAAAAGGGGACCTCTGCTACAGATGCAACCAATCAGGGCATGTTAGGAGGTATTGTCCGCAGAATGTTTCCCAGGACGCGCGGAACAACAGGCCCCTTGGACCTGCCCGGGCTGCTGCACACTGTCTGGAGAGAGATGATGTGACTTACCCAAGCGAGGAGAATATTGGAATTCTACATGAGGCAGACCCTGTGCAAGCTGCCACTACAGATAATCGTTTGCACCATCGACAAGCCGTGTGGATTAATGGTCGGGCTGCCCAGGGACTGCGGGACACGGGAGCTACTATTACCCTGATACAGTCCCGAATGATAAACCCGGCAGAGCAGACGGGACGGTCTGTGGCTGTGCGGGTGGCCGGGGGAAATGTTATGCGGGTCCCCACTGCCAGGGTTCACCTTGATTGGGGTTCGGGGGCCAAAGAAGTGGAAGTGGGAATAATGCAGAACTTACCTGCAGAGGTTTTGTTGGGCAACGATTTGGGACGTTTAAATTCAGCCTTCTCCCTGGATGTATCCCCGGTAGCCTATCCTGTTACCACCCGCCAGCAAGCCCGGATGGAGGTGCGCTCCCTCGAGGACGGGACCCAGGTAAGACCTGTCACCCCTGACCTAGACTGTACTACCCCAACTAACACTATCCCGACTTGGGCTTCTCCTCAAGAATTTGCTCAGGCAACTCTTAGCGACCCTTCCTTAGCTAGCTATAGGGAAAGAGCAGGATTGGACCCTGGGGGGTTGGAGAGGGAGCGAATAGAGTGGGTCCAGGGATTACTCTATCGGGTTACTGAGGGAAAGACAGCCTCCCATCCACCCAAGCGGCAGCTGGTTGTGCCGCAGAAATATCATCATGACCTGCTGCGCATTGGGCATGACATACCCTTAGCCGGACACCTGGGGATGTCCCGGACCCTCCACCGTCTGACTCAGTCTTTTTTTGGCCGGGGATTACAGGGGATGTCCGACAGTATTGCCGGACCTGTGACACATGCCAGCGGGTGGGTAAGCATGGGGGCCCGCTGAAAGCTCCCCTACACCCTTTACCAATCATTGATGAACCCTTTAGCCGTGTTGCCGTAGACCTGGTTGGACCATTGCCCAGACCTAGTCCTTCTGGGATGAGATATATCCTTACTGTGGTGGATTATGCCACCCGGTACCCGGAGGCCATTCCCCTGGCAAATATCCATGCAGAAACTGTGGCTGATGCTTTGCTCCGGATCTTTGCCAGGGTGGGTTTCCCTCGGGAAATCATCTCTGACCAGGGGACCCAGTTCACTGCTGAGCTCACTCAGCAGTTATGGAGGCTGTGTGGGATAAAGCCCCTACAGAGCTCTCCCTATCACCCCCAGACCAACGGACTGTGTGAGAGGTTCAATGGAACACTGAAACAGCTGCTTAGGACATTTGCAACCTCTCACAGGGATTGGGAGAGATATCTGCCACACCTTCTCTTCGCTTATCGGGAGGTGCCGCAGGAATCTACCGGGTTCTCCCCATTTGAGTTACTGTATGGGAGGCGGGTGAGGGGGCCCCTAGATCTAGTCAGAGCCCACTGGGAAGGGGGAATTGATCCCCAAGGGTCCTCTATCGTAGCATACGTTCTTGAGTTTAGGGACAGACTGAAGGAGCTCACGGACACTGTCCAGGAGAACCTTCGGGCTGCCCAAAGGCGGCAGAAACGATGGTACGATCGTACTGCTCGGAACCGCACTCTGGAGGTTGGGCAAAAGGTTCTTGCCCTCAGACCAACCAAGCAGGACAAGTTACAGGCCACTTGGCAGGGACCTTACCGGGTTGTGGCAAAGCTCTGTGACACAACCTACCTAGTGGCTAAATGTTCGGATGAAAGAGTCCGACGGACCTTTTTTAATGTGAACATGTTGAAAGCATACTGGGAAAGATCAGGAGAGGTAGCCGCTATATGTGCTCCAGCTGTGGAAGATTCTGAGAATCTTCCCCTGCTGGTGCTCCCGGAGCTAAATAGAATTACTGCAGGGATAGAGATGATAAAGCTTGACGACCAGCTAGGGCCGACGCAGAGAGAACAAGCTAGACAGGTCCTTAGTCAGAGAAGGGAAATGTTCTCCACAGTCCCTGGGTACACTACTATGGCAGTGCACCGTGTGGAGACCCCGGGACAACTGCCACTAAGACAGGCAGCTTACCGGATACCTGACGCAGTGAGAGAGGGGATGCGTCATGAGATTAAGGAGATGCTTGAATTGGGAGTCATTGAGCCATCCAGCAGCCCCTGGGCTTCCCCGGTGGTCCTTGTACCGAAGCGGGATGGCACAACTCGCTTCTGTGTAGACTACCGCAGATTAAATGAGTGCACCACCACTGATGCTTACCCTATGCCCCGGGTCGATGATCTGTTAGATCGCATTGCTCGGGGAAAATTCCTGACAACCCTTGACCTATGCAAAGGATACTGGCAAATTCCTCTGGATGCGGAATCTATTCCGAAATCGGCGTTCATTACCCCATTTGGCTTATACCAGTCTAAAGTAATGCCATTTGGGATGAAGAATGCACCGGCGACTTTCCAGAGGATGGTAGACCAACTCCTGGATGGCCTCCAGGACTATGCTTGTGCATATCTGGACGACATTGCGATCTACAGTGATACCTGGGAGGACCATCTGGTTCATCTGGGTGTCGTGCTAGACCGCATCAAGGCTGCAGGACTAACCCTTAAGCCAGAGAAATGCAGCATAGGGATGTCCGAGGTACAGTACCTTGGACATCGAGTAGGCAGTGGACAACAACGACCTGAGCCTGCTAAGATTGAGGCCGTTGCCAAGTGGCCAACCCCCCGTACTAAAACCCAGGTCCTGGCGTTCCTCGGCACAGCTGGGTACTATAGGAAATTTGTCCCGCAATATAGTTCCATCGCTAAGCCCCTGACAGACCTGACTAAGAAGCACCTTCCACATTCGGTCTGGGGGCAGTACTGAGCCAAGTAGGACCTGATGGCGGTGAGCACCCAGTGGCCTACATCAGTCGGAAGCTGCTACCCAGGGAAGTCGGTTATGCAGCCGTGGAGAAGGAGTGTTTGGCGCTGGTGTGGGCTCTCAAGAAATTCCAACCTTATCTCTACGGACGATCTTTTACGGTGCTCACCGACCACAATCCATTAATCTGGCTTAATCGGGTCTCCGGGGATAATGGACGTTTGTTACGATGGAGCTTGGCACTGCAGCCCTACAATTTTACCATACAGTATCGGCCAGGAAAGCAGAATGGGAATGCTGATGGACTTTCCCGGCAAACGGAACTATAAAACTCTCCCGGACAGCCCCAAGCTGACCCGTGGTGGATCTAGTTGGGTCTGCCGGACTATGGGACAGGGGGGGGCACTGTCGCGGACACTGGCTGCAAGGACCTTTTTCTGTCCACATTCACCCTGTTATTTGGTATTTCTATATTAATCTTTTATTTTTTTTTAACTTGCCCAATACATGATTCTTGAAAGAGCTGAGCACATTAACCTGCAGAGACGAACTGTCTGGTCACCAGGTCTGCCTTAAGTGTTGTGTTAATTAACATGTTAATTATATTATTGTCTTTTAAGTTTTTGCTAGAGGGGAGGGGGGAGTGTCCATGAGTCAGCCCTACCTCGTTATCTAACCCCTTGTGTTAAATGTGTATAAAAAGGCTGTGTTCTGTCCAATAAAGCAGTCAAGATTCTACAAGCTATTATCGACTAGACTTGTATTTACTGCAGCTATAATATTATATCTGTCTGATGGTCATACTGGAGTAAGCGGTGTTATTGACGGAGGCACTCAGTGGAGTGTGGGATAGGATCCGTCACAAATGTCCATCTAGAAGTTTGTTAAAAGTTTCAGTGAGAATGGGAGAGAGTATTTCTGAGAATGTTTTATAGTATAAAGCCGAGTAGCCATCTGGGCCTGGTCTTTTGTTAAGTTTTAGGTCTTTTATGGCGTTAGCAACTTCATCTATAGTTATAGACTCATCCAAACTGCTTTTTTGATTCTGAGATAACTCAGGTAAGGTTATTTTTGAGAAGAAGGATTCAGCTTCTGTAGGATTAAATTCATTGTTTGTCTTGTATAAAGTTGCGAGATGTGAGTGAAATTTATGGACTATTTTAACTGGATTACAAGTGTAAACCTTTTTTGATAATTTCAAACGTATTGGTTTGAAAGATTTGTTAGTTGAATTTAATGCCCGAGCCAAATATGTACCTGGTTTGTTTGTATTCATGTAGAAATTGTGTTTGGAGCGTTTGAGGGATTTATCAACTGACTCAGTGAGAAATAGATCGTATTCCAATCTAGATTTTTCCAGATGAGATTTTGTACTCTGAGATGGATTATCTTGAAATGATATGTAGGCTGCATTAAAATTGAGTTCTAGTTTTTTTGCTAGATTTTTGCGTTCCCGTTTAAATAGTGCCATTTGTCTTTGTATTGTACCACGCAAGACAGGCTTATGAACTTCCCACAGTGTTATTGGGGAGATGTCTGTTGTATTATTAATTGATATGTATTCCTTTAAAGCTTGTTCAATGGCCATCTGATGTAGTGGGTGTTTGAGCATTATGTCCGGTAAGTACCACGTTGGGTCATGCGCTTTTGGTATGGCTGAGGCTATAGTAGTGTATACTGCATTATGGTCAGACCACGGAATCGGAATTATATCTGATGCAATAATTTCTGGTATCATTCCTATTGTTAGAAAAATATGATCTATTCTGGTGAAGGTTTGATGAGGGTGCGAGAAATAAGTGAATTTCTTTTTCATTGGGTTACTTTCTCTCCATGAATCTACCAGATTGTATTTGGAAAGAAGTTGAAAAAAAGGTAATCTAGAGGTTATTTTGGATGGTGTAAAAGGTGATTTATCTAGAAATGGGAGGAGGACCTGGTTCGAATCCCCACACATTATCACTGTTCCTATTTTGTGTGTATTAATCACTTGTAATATATGTGAGAGGAATGGTGTAGGTTGTTTGTTAGGAGCGTAGTAGGAAATCACCGTGATTGCTGTATCCATTATATAACCCATGAGTATCAGGTATCTACCTTCTGGGTCTTTAATTTCTGATGATAAGGTGAATGGTGTGGATCGGTGAAATGCAATTAGAGTTCCCCTTTGCTTGGTACAGGCAGAAGCCGTGTAAATTTGTTGATAAAAAGGAGAAATATATTTTGGAGTAGAATCTTTGGTGAAGTGTGTTTCTTGGAGGCATACTATGTGAGCCTTCTTGTTATGGAAAGTACGGAAGGCTTTGGTCCTTTTTTGAGGGATATTTATTCCCTGAACATTCAGGGAAAGTATATTCAGTGGTGCCATGGCAATAGATCAAATAGTTTTGACTTACTTTTTGTTATGCAGAGCTGACTGCGCAGATCAACCTGTGTGGACTGAAGAGATGAATAGATAGAAAAGAAACCAGTGAATTCTGGAGTAAAGAGTAAACAAAAAACATATGAGATTAGATGATACATTGTATAAATTATTTTTTGCAAGTAATTACAATTTACCCGTGAAAGAGAATAAATATCTCTCTCAGGGGAATAAGTGCCTTCGTCACACTCCCACATAATATGGTTGGGAAAATGAGGAGGGCTAATGGGGGTACACGGATCTTCCGCTTACAGGAGAGAAGTGCTATGTCAAAAGACATCAAAATGATGTTTCATTAATTGGAGTGCAGAATATAGTTTTTGTTGAAATTATTTATTCCAGGGTGGTTGTATATGGTTAGTCTTGCCCTAGGCTAAATAATTCAGTTAGAAAGGTACTGTTAATAACTTTGGTATTGATGAAGATAGTTTGAATTATTTTGGGATTTTAACCCTTTTAGAGTAAACAATTACATATTTTATTCATATGTAACTGTTTAGATATGTTAACTCATAAAATTGAGGTTGTATTGCTTCAGATTAGAATAAACAAAAGCATAATTCTAGGAACTAGTTAGGTAATAATATATTTGTTTTAAGAAAAGAAAGAAAAAGCTTCCATTACTTCTGGATTATTGAACATATTTGTCCTAAAAAGTAATAAATCTATTGTTATTACCTGATAATATATAACTGAACAAGAATTTCCTTATTTCACTTATATATTCTAAGGCTATATGAATCAGAAGTAATAAGAAATATAACTGGAATGTAACATGATCCCACACAGTGTGTGACTATCAGAATGCAGTTACATTCAGTTATAAATACAGGTTTTTTATAGAGAACCATCTCTTAGTATAATAAATGAAGAGATATCAGGAATTAGGATGTCAGTCCATTGAATCTTCTTGGTCCATGGATGATGTGGCATAACGGCCTCTTTTGTGAGAATGATGATTCCCATTTTGTTCTGAAATTTTCTGGGTGCTGCCTGAAGGTGAAGATGACGCCATTCTTCTGCGTGTGGGAGTGTTGCTGCTTGTGGGTTCTGTCAGATTTAATTTTAAAAGGGTTTGTTGTAGTTCATCTGCTGATCTGCTTCTGTAAATTGTACCTTGGTAGTTAAATCTGACTGAAAAGGGGAAGCCCCATTGATACATAATGTTGTGGCGTTGCAGTTCCATTAGTTGGGGTTTCATGGATCGTCTTTTAGTAATAGTAATTTGGGATAGGTCAGCAAAAATTTGAAAATTGTGTCCTTGAAAATTAAGTTCCTTTTTTTCTCTTGCAGCAATTAGTATTTGTTCTTTCGTTCTGTAATAATGAAATTTTGTGATTATATCACGTGGGGGTCCATCTTTCTTTTTGGCTGTGAGGGCTCTGTGTACTCTGTCCAGTTCTAAACGTTCAATAGGGATATCTGGCTTTAGTTCTTGTAATAGAGCAGTAATAGTAGATTGCAGGTCTGTCACAGTTTCAGGTATTCCCCTTATGCGCAAGTTTGAACGTCTGGCTCTATTTTCGTAATCTTCGAGCTTAGTTTGAAGTATTAAATTCTCTTTTTTTAATTGTTCCAATTCTGTTATATTTTCTTGGGTTGTAATTTCAATTTCATCCATTTTTATTTCTAAGGCTGCGGTGCGGTTTCCCAGCTCTCTTATTTCTTTGGTTAGGCTTTTTGTTATTTGGTCTGAGGTTTGTTTTAAAGCCTTATGAAGCATCTTTTCAAATTGTAATAATATTACTGGGGATACTGAGGAGGCTTGTGGAGAAGTTTGTGAGATGATTTGTTCTGTATCTGACTCAAATGGAGAGTCTTGCTGTGACATTTTCTGTCTGTGAGAGCGCCCTGATGCTGTATCTTGTGAGGTGACTGGAGCTGCTTCAGCTGCAGTGAGTGCCTGTGAGCTCTTTGTGAGGTGATTTTTATTTCTGCCACGGTTTCCTCCCAGTACCATATTTCCTGCCCAAACTTTCACAGTTTGTTCCCTGGGGCAAAAAGGTTCAAATGGATACCTTTTGAGCCTGCAGGCTCCGCTTTGTCCTTCTTTTCTCTCCACAGCGGTGTGGAGCTCTAACAATGCATGTCTGCTCCGCTAGGCTCCCAATATATATATTTCAATCTCCAATTCATAGAAAGGATTTGAAACTAATATATTCATTTAATCCAGGAAATTTTACAGCGTCCAACAAATGCATCCATCTTGTCTCCATTTGAAGCAAGGTGGTATCAATATTGCCCCCTCGAGCATGTAAAGGTACATGATCAAGAGCTGCAAAGTGAACGACATCAGGATCGTAATTATGTTCTCTAGCAATATGTCTATTCAAAGCTGTAGTGGTTAGATGTTTGTATAGGGGTGCAATATGGTCCTTAATGCATTTAAAAAACAGACGCTTGGTTTTTCCCACATAAAATCAACCACATGAACATAGGGCCAAGTATACTACTCCAATTGTCTTACAGGTAATTCTATGTCTGGCAAGGTGAACATTACCATTGGGAAGGACAATATCTCTAGAGTTGATGATAAAGGGACAAATGTCACATGTCCCACATGGAAAGGTGCCAACAATGATAAAATCCACCGGGCATGGAACCATGTGGTGGCTGTGAACCAAACGATCCCTCATAGATGGAGCACGTCTGTAAGTGATTTCTGGATATGGTTTAAAAAATTTTTTAATGGTATTGTCGGCCGTCAGGAGTGGCCAATATTTTTGAAAGATACCTCTCATTTGACTATGTTGTTTTGAAAACTGGGTGATAATTCTAACCGAGGAATTCGACTTCACAGGTTTAGTAGAATGGATGAGATCATATCTATTTCATTTAATGACCCTATTGAAGGCCCTCTTCAGCAAAGAACGGCTGTATCCCCACTGGAGAAGTCTTCCAGATAAATCATTAGCTGCCAGGTTAAAATCCGAATCAGGGTACAGTTTCTCCTAAGTCTTAAAAATTGACTATAGGGTATGCTGTCCAATAGGGGCTGGGGATGTGCACTAGTGGCATGTAGAATTGTGTTGCCTGCAGAGGACTTGCAATACAGGGATGAGTGCAAAAAGCCATCCTCGCCCACATGTATTTGCAAATCCAGAAAGCTTATTTTAGATTGGCTATATTCCATTGTAAAGCTTAAGTTGTAGATATTTGGAGCCAGTGAGTCCATCAGCCGAGAGAGCTCATCTCGACTACCCGACCATAAAATGAAAACATCATCAATGTACCTATACCAGGCTACTATATGTTGAAGCAGTTCCGATAGGGATTCTTGAGAAAATAGGTCCCTCTCCCACCCCCCCAGGTACAGGTTGGCATAAGAGGGGGCGCACTTGGTCCCCATAGCCACACCCTGCACCTGGAGGAAGTGAGAGGAGCCAAACATAAACACATTTCTAGTCAAGATGAACTCCAGTAGCCGAAGGACAAACTGGCTATAACTATCAAAAGAAAGTCCCCGTTCTTGAAGATGAGTACGGATAACTTCAATACCCTTAGTGTGTGGAATAGAATTATATAGACTTTCAACGTCTAAGGCGACCAACCATGTATTGGGAGGCACCTGTTTCCCATCTATATGACAATGTAAATCAATTGTATCCTGAACATAGGAAAAGAGGGCAGTTACGTGAGGTGTTAAATACTTGTCTACAAGAGCGCTCGTATTTTCTGTTAAGCTTTGGCAGCCGGAGACGATTGGTCGTCCAGGTGGCTTTTGCAATGACTTGTACACTTTTGGTAAGGAATAAAACGTTGGAATTTTTGGATTCTTTACATTTAAGTAGCTCCATGTACAAGAGTCAATGGTACCAGATTGGTAAGCTTCAAAGATTAAGCTGTAGTATTCATTATTGAAATTTGTTATCAATGTTTTCGAGATAGGGTGGTACCAACGATCGTTGCCAAGGACGTCCAAGCACATGCGTTCATATGCGAGGACATCCATGACAACGACATTGCAGCCCTTATCTGCAGGTTTGACGACCAGGCCTGGATGGCATTGTAATTCTCGAAGCGCTCTTCGGTGTCGAGGAGATAAATTATGTGTGTGGACTTTTCAAAAGTTGTTTGCTGGACAAATGCCCAAATATTGGGATTCATTTGAAGTGATGGAAAAGTGTGAGATTTGGGTTTGAAGGACATAGGTGGAGGGAAGGAAACACCAAGGACGACTAAACCACTAAACGAAAGAGGTGGTTCATCGTCATCAGTGTGTCCCTCCTCCCAGAGTTGCATAAGATCCTCCAGGGCCTGGAGTTCAGGCCCTGAGGGTTCAGAGAGGATAGGTTCTGTAGATCTGGAAGGAGATGTTTTATCATAGATCACCTTAAATAAAAGACGTCTAGCAAATAAGCGTACGTCTTTTATGAGTTGAAAACGATCCAGATCGGTAGAGGGACAGAAAGTGAGACCCAATTTTAAGACATGAATCTGATCGTCTGTAAGATTTACAGATGAAAGATTAACAATTTCCAGTCCTGAAGAGCCCCGATTTAAAGGGGATGAGACGAGTTTGTTAAGTCTGGTGTCTTTCCTAAAAAAATAGGTGCCATTTTGGGGTCAGAGGAGTGAGTACTAATGGGGAAAAGTGAAGACAAAGTGGGTTCACTGGCTCGGCGGCCACTGACCGACAGGACCGAGGTGGAAGATGTAGGGGTAATGGTGCGTAGTGGAAGATGTGATGGCATATTGGAAGATACAGGTGTAGAAGAAGGTCTACCAATGGACGGAAACGGAGAAGATGGTAGTGCTTGAGAAGAAAGTGTACGAACCGTGGAGGGTTGAAGTGTAGGAGTAGGACCAGATCTGCGGTGAGGAGGGGCAGTGGAGGTGGTAATGGTTCTATCCCCTTTTCTTTTTTTGGGTAATCTTTCTTGAGAAAGTTTGTGGTAGGTAGTGGAAGAGCTAGGAGAGAAAGTCACAGAATTCACATTAGATACTACATTATCTGGTTTGGGAGCTTCAGTGGTATGGGGTTTAGCGAAAGGCTTGTTATAGTTGGTTTGACTCCATTTATAGGCAAAGCCATTTTCGTGTGCTGATTTATCACGGAGAAATGTACCCTCTTTGATGTTTATAATCCCTAAGGTATATTATTCCAGATGTATCCGTAAATCTTTGTCACGTTTTATAAATCTGGGAGAGGGTGTCACCAGGCAATGTTCGTCATACCAATTACCAATCTGTATATCCAATTGACTGAGTTCCGATTCATATTGTTTACATAGTATTGAGATCAATTTGAAGGAGCACATTTGGAGATTGTGCTCCCACGATTCCAACGTTTTATTCCTTAGCAAAAGTGCACAAGTCATTGCAAAAGCCACCTGGACGACCAATCGTCTCCGGCTGCCAAAGCTTAACAGAAAATACGAGCGCTCTTGTAGACAAGTATTTAACACCTGACGTAACTGCCCTCTTTTGCTATGTTCAGGATACAATTGATTTACTTCATCATATAGACGGGAAACAGGTGCCTCCCAATACATGGTTGGTCGCCTTAGACGTTGAAAGTCTATATAATTCTATTCCACACACTAAGGGTATTGACGTTATCCGTACTCATCTTCAAGAACGGGGATGTTCTTTTGATAGTTATAGCCAGATTGTACTTCGGCTACTGGAGTTTATCTTGACTAGAAATGTGTGTATGTTTGGCTCCTCCCACTTCCTCCAGGCACAGGGTGTGGCTATGGGGACCAAGTGCGCCCCCTCTTATGCCAACCTGTACCTGGGGGGGTGGGAGAGGGACCTATTTTCTCAAGAATCCCTATCGGAACTGCTTCAACATATAGTAGCCTGGTATAGGTACATTGATGATGTTTTCATTTTATGGTCGGGTAGTTGAGATGAGCTCTCTCGGCTTATGGACTCACTGGCCCCAAATATCTACAACTTAAGCTTTACAATGGAATGTAGCCAATATAAAATAAGCTTTCTGGATTTGCAAATACATGTGGGCGAGGATGGCTTTTTGCACTCATCCCTGTATCGCAAGTCCTCTGCAGGCAACACAATTCTACATGCCACTAGTGCACATCCCCAGCCCCTATTGGACAGCATACCCTATAGTCAATTTTTAAGACTTAGGAGAAAATGTACCCTGGATTCGGATTTTCACCTAGCAGCTAATGATTTATTTGGAAGACTTCTCCAGCGGGGATACAGCCGTTCCTTGCTGAAGAGGGCCTTCAATAGGGTCATTAAATGAAATAGATATTCTACTAAACCTGTGAAGTCGAATTCCTTGGTTAGAATTATCACCCAGTTTTCAAAACAACATAGTCAAATGAGAGGTATCTTTCAAAAATATTGGCCACTCCTGACGGCCGACAATACCATTAAAAAATGTTTTAAACCATATCCAGAAATCACTTACAGACGTGCTCAGTCTATGAGGGATCGTTTGGTTCACAGCCACCACATGGTTCGATGCCCGCTGGATTTTTCCAGTGTTGGCACCTTTCCATGTGGAACATGTGACATTTGTCCCTTTATCCTCAACTCTAGAGATATTGTCCTTCCTAATGGTAATGTTCACCTTGCCAGACATAGAGTTACCTGCAAGACAATTGGAGTAGTATACTTGGCCCTATGTTCATGTGGTTGTTTTTATGTGGGAAAAACCAAGCATCTGTTTTTTAAACACATTAAGGACCATATTGCACCCCTATACAAACATCTAACCACTAGGGCTTTGAATAGACATATTGCTAGAGAACATAATTACGATCCTGATGTTGTTCGCTTTGCAGCTCTTGAGCATGTACCTTTACATGCTCGAGGGGGCAATATTGATACCACCTTGCTCCAAATGGAGACAAGATGGATACATTTGTTGGACGCTGTAAAATTTCCTGGATTGAATGAATATATTAGTTTCAAATCCTTTCTATGAATTGGAGATTGAAATATATATATTGTTTTGACTTTTCTGTGTCTGACTGGTGTGCCTATCTTTTGCCTCTGTAATTGTCTGACTGTCTTCTGTTATTCAGGCTCTCAATTCTGTTATCATCTTGTTCTCATCTCTTGCCTCCATTCAGTTACCACTGCTGTCCTGTCTCTTTAATTAAGGGATGTATTCCATATGAATCTATGATTTATTGTCTTTTCATTATTATTTTTTCAAGTTTTTCAATGCTGTTATTGATATTCTGTATATATTATCATTGAATGCAATATTCTCACTAAAATATGTGTTATCCATATATAGAACTTAAAGAATTTCAAAGTAAGATGTCATAGGAGAAGAACAACAAGGGCGCCACTCTAAGTGCAATATTAAAAAAGATTTTAATGAATCTTAAAAACAGGTACTCACAAGGGTACATGTAAACAGGCATGTAAGTGATATGCAGGTAGGCCTGAGGAAGGAGCGTAGCTCCGCAAACGCGTCGCCTATTCGCTTTCCCTGCATGAATCCGGAAGTGCTCTCGCTCCCCCAGATCACATACAGTGCGTTCCAGCGGCCGGATCTGCTGACAACACATCAGCGCAGCCTGTCTCCACAAGCGGAACGACACCACAAGATGTGACCGGACTACACCCCTGGGACACCTGGCACTACCTGCATATCACTTACATGCCTGTTTACATGTACCCTTGTGAGTACCTGTTTTTAAGATTCATTAAAATCTTTTTTAATATTGCACTTAGAGTGGCGCCCTTGTTGTTGTTCTTCTCCTACAGTATCCAGAGGATTGCTTCTTCTTCATCAACAGGGCTGCCTTCTATAACTGCTTTCATTGGACTATTATCCAGTTCCCTTTTTTGGACTTTAACAGCTTAGAGTCTGTTGTTAATTATGCTTTTAGTTGTATATCAACCAACCGCCCCATTCATTCTTCACTATCAACAACCAGTTTTTTGGGGGCCATAACTGTTCTCTGATTATATTGAATATAGCGCTCACATCTACATGTTGTATAAAGTAAGATGTCATACTACTTATTGTAACACTGTTTCCTTCTATTTTACACCTTTTTGTCTTTTTGTGAGCGTTATGTTCCTGCAATCACCCTCTGGCGGTTGAACCAACATTCAACCGCTGGATTGTCTGTCCTCCCTGTACCTTCTGGTTTCCCCCCCTTTTGCTGTTCCCATCTCTGGTCCGCCCTGCCGACCCCGGTTCATTTGGGGTTGCGCTGTCTTGCTGACTGGGGACCCTTTCCAACCACAGCCTTTGGTCGCATGGACACCCAAGGGCTGACCAATTCATCAGCCCGCCCCTTCGGCCGGGGCCCTCACAGTGCATCCAATTTGTTATTACATCCGCCTCTTTTTCTATCCTCCCTGAAAGGGCGGAGTGTTTCCCTCCTCCTATTCACCGTCAGGCCCGATGCCTGTACTGCGCCTCCCTGATCATTATTTGTGGTAATAAACCATGTGATGTGATCGGTGCACGGCACCCTGGGCATTGTAGGCCTTCGGTTCTGATCACTGCGCATGCTCCCGGGCCACTCTTTGTCCGCTCCCGATTGGCTAATTACCTATGCCGGTCGGGTGGGGGGCTTATAAGGCTGCCAAATTCTCTCATCTTCTCATTCATTTGCTGTTGGGTATGCGCTGCGGTTCGGTTGCGCTCTATCAAGGTAAAACTAACTCTGCCATAAATATAGAAGTGAGCTTTCTTCCAGCCTCATGGTACTTGGAAACCTGTGTATTGATTAGATATACATTGAATTTGTATCTAGATAACAATGTCCCTTGGATCCATCTGGAGGCTTGGCTTTTTTTCAGGGGTTCCCTTGTCTAATTTCTCTGACGGCCGGATCCTAAGTGCATTCTGCACCTTACTGCTAATATTGGCCTTTGCTTTTGTTTGGTAAGCGCCTTTATATATATAGTTAAAGTATATTTTA
Source organism: Aquarana catesbeiana (assembly GCF_042186555.1). Lineage (NCBI taxonomy): Eukaryota > Metazoa > Chordata > Amphibia > Anura > Ranidae > Aquarana > Aquarana catesbeiana. The sequence continues at coordinate 147,632,045 of NC_133330.1, forward strand.
CAACTTACCATTTAACAATATGCTCTTTATTTATAGCATCATGAAATACCCCACTAATACTACTCCTATGTATTATATTGCTGTTTTAGTTTCCTTGGCCACTACAGATACTTCTTGACTTATACATTCAAGCACCGTATCGTTATCCATCCAGCGCATTTCCCTGTGCCTTTCATGTGTGCAATTAGGGTATGTAATTGATGCTTATTAGCCTACAAAATGAATTAATAATTAATCTCAGCTAAGTATAATCACCAAGTTGTCAATCTTTAGTTCTTTTAGGCATCTTTTGGGCCCCCCTGTAGCCATTTACAGGGTTGGGTTCGACTATTGTTCCCGATTGCTTGATGGTGCTTACTCCTGGGAGCCAGGCACGGTATGTCTTTGATTTGGGACTGGGGGACTGGGGGTCTAGGGTGGACAAAAGTGTGATTTTTCCGTAACATGACGCTTACTTGAACTTTGTCATTATATTTGGACCTTATTATTAATGTATTTTTTCTTTTTTTCCTAGTGTCTTTTTTATTCGTATGTATTAACTGTTTATTCCCCTGATGAAGCCAATGTATTGGTGAAACTAGTTGGGATGAATTGACTATCGACTACCTTTTATCATCCTTGGTGTAGCGTCAACGTTATAATTGTTAATTGTACTTGGTTGAATCTACCTGTTTATAATGTATATGTATTAATTATGTATACTTTTTAGATTTATATATTAATAAAATAGAATTTTATAAAAACATGTTCTAATCCGTTCTTGGCACCGTAATAATCCCATTCCCCTTGCCCCTTTTATATACTGTCTATTGATATGTAAACGCCTTTATTAAAGCAATTAGTGATCAATAATAACATCTAGTAAACATCATTTATTTTTTGACCAAAAATCTGTAGAACAATGCTATACCTGGCTCAAGATGGGCTCCTCCACTTCTTCCTGGCTGGAAGGCCCAGGTTGGACATCGGAAGCCTCAGCTGTGGTGGAAAATAGGGTGGAAGGAAGAGTGGAAGGAAGGGTTGAGAGGGATTCCCTGACTTCAGTCTGGTCTGACAGAAAACAAAGTCTCTCAAAGTACCACAGCCTGGGGACATAATAGTCATATGCTGCAGCTCCTGATCTCTGGGAATCCTGGACTTTCTTGCGCTCCCTAAGATAAGTGCTCCTCAGGCCACCAATTTTGGCTTTTAAATAGGGGATGGTTGCCGTGGGGACCACCGGCTTCACCAACTCCAACAGTTTCTCCAGAGCTGCCTGCCTCTTTTGTTTATGATTATAATGCAGGTGTTTGACCTGCCGCAGACAGGGCAGCTCCCTGTATTTGTCTATGAACAGGGGGAGGAAGTTGTGATCATTGAAGCCATCCATTTTCTCTGCAAGACACAACACAAGACAAACCCTAATATCAGGCTAAACTCTCCTAATCTTTTCCCAATATAGGCCTCAATCTATAAGCAGTATAGGCCCAAGTTAAAAATGTACCTTCGTTATCACGATCGGCGCTTCCGATACTCCTTCCTCCGCTCACAGATCGTACATACGACGTACGTGTGTTGCGCATTCGTGAAACTCCGCCCGCCCCTGACATTCTTTCTAGTCTATTCTCCGCCCCTTCTCTTTCGGCGCAGTGGGGGAGAGCACATGGAGGAGACACAGCAGGTGCATGATAATTCCAGCAATGAGTAGGAGGAAAGCCCGGAGCCAGAAACGTCACGATCCCGCAGGCGATTTAAGGCCTCAAATATGGCCTTTGTAGAGATGGTGGAGATAGTGGACATCTTGAAAAGGGCGGACTATGATGGGAAGTATGGACCTTACCCAAACCCAAATGTGAGAAAGGCCAAGATCATGGCTAAAGTTGGGAAGAGTCTGAACAGGAATTTTGGGGTACGACGATCCAAGGATCAACTGAGTAAACGGTGGTCGGACCTCAAATTAAGGGAGCACAATCAGTATAGAAGGATCAGGAGAGTGCTGCAAAAAAGTAAGTATTTGTCCTGTGTTCCTATTCTTTATTGTTATTAATTTCGTGCTGCTCCATGTGCTTTTCTTTACTGTTGTACAGTTTAAAATGGCAACTTTCATGTTCATGGGCACATTAGTCGTTCGTAGGAAATATTGTTCGTTCGGCCACTAAAATACGATGTTTTGGCCAGATGCAGTTCAATACATTTTTTCTGGCCTACTTCTATTAAAAAAGTTTGTTGTCTAGATGGGTTTGTAACTAGAATGAAATTCAAACTAGATTCTGTGCTGACGTCTCGTGTGTTCGGTCTGTAGGACGGGTGTTTGCTGTAGCCGGCCGGCTCAATACATTTTTATGCTGTTTTTCTTCATTACAATGTAAGTGTGTTTCCTACCTTTTTAATAAAAAACCCAATATCAGGATTACGCTATGTCGATTCCCTCTTTTCTTTTGGGGAACCCCTGAATGTGCCTTGGAGGTACGCATGAAGGGTTCCTTGCTGTGGCTGATCCCTCTAGGTTGTTTGGTGGATTATCGCCTTCTAATCATCCCCTCTGGTTAAAGGCCCCGACCGGGTTGAGGTCACAGGCTTGTTTAAGCTTGCCTTGTGGTAAGCACATTATTATACTGGTATTACCACAGTGGTGTGGTGGAGGAACCAATTAGCTACGTATCAACATCACTAAGAAGATTATGTTTTAAATCTTTGGACTTTTTTTCAACTGCATTTAGATGGTCTTGATTAATGCTCACGTTTAGGGGTTTATGGGTTAGCTTATCACATTCAGGTATTAATAATGTTTATGTCACATACAATGTTATTATTTTATACCATGTAGTAATATTGGTATTCTCTTTAGTATTTTTAGCGCTGTTATTTAATTTTATTTATCTATGAAGCTTGCACAAAACAGGTAAGTATTCCAGCTTTACAAAGGTAAAACAAAAAATTCTTCAGCTTGGAACTCTGCCAAAACAGACAATTGTACCCCACTTCCAAGCAATGTTTAATATTCCTATTTCTGGCCTCAAATATCTGTGTGCTAAGTATACCTATTTTTTTCACACTGAGGAGAAAAGACTTGGAGGACACCACTTATCAGAGGACACCAGGGACTCCACACCTCAGGAAGAAGGGGAAATCCCCCAAACCCAACCAGAGGAGGAGGAGGGAGACGTTGTTGAAATTGGTGAAATTGTCACCACAACAGGTAAGTGTCTGCGACCACAGCTTTAGGTAATAGATGTATGCCTGCATCTTTATAATACATAATATATATAATATAATGTGTGTTTTTTTTTTAGGTGATGGGGGTGTTTTGGAAGAAGGTAATTTCACCAGTGAAAGTGCCCAGATCCTCATCGGGGAGATAATGGGGTGCAATAGGGATTTAGAAAGCCTAAAGGAAAACATCAATGATGTGCAAAACAAAATGAACATCATTGATGTTTTAGGGAGAATCTAAAACACCCAGAAATCCCTAACTTTTTTCTTGGTTATTTTTTTCTGACTAATTTTTTACATATTTGAAAAGCCAAATTTTGAAGATGCACACAGTGTGTCAACATGTGCTATCTGCCATCACGGAAGATCAATATATGCGTTTTGTGGGTGAAACCCCTTCCTCGATAATAAAGTAGGTGAGAGGAAGGGCTTGCACCCCCAAAACATGTCCATTGATCCCCCATGATGGGAGCTAGCACATGTTGACATTAGGCATGGGATCAGGAGGGAAATCTCCATTTTGAATCCCAATTTGTGTGCATCTTCAAAATTTGGCTTTTACAGGGGTGACATCACCCCATCTGATGAAGGCAATATCAAACACAGTTTGTACATACTCATGTCTGATATTGCCTTCACTTTATAAAAGTTGAACTTTGTAAGTTCCAGAGTTGTGTATTGTTTTATGGTTTTAAACATGCCTGTTTTACCTATAAAAGGTGATTTCTACTTAATGTGACCTAAAAAAATGTTATACAACAAACATGTTGGTTTGTTCAAAAACCCTTTTATAAACACACATGTGATTGTCAAAAGCAGTTTTTGGAGTAAAGTTGTTTTTTTCCGTGGCAATGGGTATTATTTACTAAAGGCAACTCCACTTTGCACTACAAGTGCAGTTTCAGTGCAGTCGATTTTCCTTTAGTAAATAACACCCAACAGTGCTTTATAATTTTACACAATCATGCCATTTTCATGACTCCCCAAATTTCGGTCATGGTGCTGAAAATGATGAATATTTTTGTCAGTAATGCATTACATACTTTAACAACAAAAACAAGGTGTGTGTGTAGCAGACCCACAACATAATAATAATAGTTAGCCGAAGAAGAGATTGTCACCTCATGTCTCAAAGAAATTTTGTTTGCATTGTTGAAGAAAAAGGCCCAAAAAAATACCATTAAAAGATAACCGAGGAGACAGATAAAAGAAAGCCAAGCAGTAAATCAAAGCAAATATTTGTTCAGTTTCAATATATTTTTATTTAACCACTTCAGCCCCGGAAGGTTTTACCCCCTTCCTGACCAGAGCACTTTTTACAATTTGGCACTGCATCGCTTTAACTGCCAATTGCGTGGTCAAGCAATGTTGTACCCAAACAAAATTTGCGTCCTTTTCTTGCCACAAATAGAGCTTTATTTTGATGGTATGTGATCACCTCTACGGTTTTTATTTTTTGCTCTATAAAGGGAAAAAGACCAAAAATTTTGAAAAATATTAATTTTCAAATTTTTGTTATAAAAAAAATCCAATAAACGCAATTTTGGTCATACATTTAGGCCAAAATGTATTCAGCCACATGTCTTTGGTAAAAAAAAGTCAATAAGCGTATATTTATTGTTTTGTGCAAAAGTTATAGCGTCTACATACTAGGGTACATTTTCTAGAATTTACACAGCTTTTAGTTTATGACTGCCTATCTGATTTCTTGAGGTGCTAAAATGGCAGGGCAGTACAACCCCCCCCCCAAATGACCCCATTTTGGAAAGTAGACACCCCAAGCAAATTGCTGAGAGGCATGTTGAGCCCATTGAAATTTTAATTTTTTTGTCCCAAGTGATTGAATAATGACAAAAAAAAAAAATGTTTACAAAAAGTTGCCACTAAATGATATATTTCTCACACATGCCATGGTTATATGTGGAATTGCACCCCAAAATAAAATTTTCTGCTTCTTCTGAGTACGGGGATACCACATGTGTGGGACTTCTTGGGAGCCTAGCCGCGTACGGGGCCCCGAAAACCAAGCACCCCCTTCAGGATTTCTAAGGGCGTAAATTTTAGATTTCACTCCTCACTATTTATCACAGTTCTGAAGGCCATAAAATGCTAAGATGGCACAAACCCCCCCCCAAATGACCCCATTTTGGAAAGTAGACACCCCAAGCTATTTGCTGAGAGGCATGGTGAGTACTTTGCAGCTCTCATTTGTTTTTGAAAATGAAGAAAGAAAAATGTATTTTTTTTTTTCTTTTTTCAATTTTCAAAACTTTGTGACAAAAAGTGAGGTCTGCAAAATACTCACCATACCTCTCAGCAAATAGCTTGAGGTGTCTACTTTCCAAAATTGGGTCATTTGGGGGGGTTGTGCCATCTGGGCATTCCATGGCCTCCGAAACTGATAGGCAGTGAGGAGTGAAATCAAAAATTTACACCCTTAGAAACCCTGAAGGTGGTGCTTGGTTTTCGGGGTCCCGTACGCAGCTAGGCTCCCAAAAAGTCTCACACATGTGGTATCCCTGTACTTAGGAGAAGCAACAAAATGTATTTTGGGGTGTAATTTCACATATGCCCATGGCATGTTTAAGCAATATATCATTTAGTGACAACTTTGTGCAAAAAAAAAAAAATTGTCTTTTTCCCGCAACTTGTGTCACAATATAAAATATTCCATGGACTCGACATGCCTCTCAGCAAATATCTTGGGGTGTCTACTTTCCAAAATGGGGTCATTTGGGGGGGGTTGAACTGTCCTGGCATTTTATGCACAACATTTAGAAACTTATGTCACACATCACGCACTCATCTAACCACTTGAAGACAAAGCCCTTTCTGACACTTTTTGTTTACATGAAAAAATATTTATTTTTTTTGCAAGAAAATTACTTTGAACCCCCAAACATTATATATTTTTTTAAAGCAAAGGCCCTACAGATTAAAATGGTGGGTGTTTCATTTATTTTTTTTCACAAAGTATTTGCGCAGCAATTTTTCGAATGTTTTTTTTAAAAAAAACACACTTTTTTTTATTTTAATACAAACTTTTAAAGCACAGTTTAAAAAACACTATATTGCCCAAATGTTTGATGAAATAAAAAAGATGATCTTAGACCGAGTACATGGATACCAAACACGACATGCTTTAAAATTGCGCACAAACGTGCAGTGGCGACAAACTACATACATTTTTAAAAGCCTTTAAAAGCCTTTACAGGTTACCACTTTAGATTTACAGAGGAGGTCTACTGCTAAAATTACTTCTCTGGTGGGGCCAATAACATTTGAGGAGGTACTGAGGGCAATCGAATCATTTCTGCGGGGGAAGTCTCCGGGTCCGGATGGCCTCCCCATGGAGTTTTATAAGACACATGGGAATATATTAGCTCTCACGCTAGCACAACTTTATTCTCAATGCCTGACAGATGGAGCCCTTCCAACTTCTATGAGCCATGCCCATGTTATACTAATTCATAAAGATCTAAAAGATCCTTAATTGTGTGCCTCCTATAGGCCAATTGCCCTACTTAATACAGATTTTAAAATTTTGCCTAAATTACTTACCATCAGACTACAGCCACTATTACCATCTGTTGTAGATATTGATCAAACTGGCTTCATGGCCAACAGGTCAACCAATGTAAATTTGAGACATTTGTTAACTAATATACATGCAAAGCATTTGAATGAAGGTACTAGGGTGATGGCCTCCTTAGATATTGAAAAGGCCTTCAATACTATCGAATGGCCTTTTCTTTGGGAGGTCCTTAGAAGGATGGAGTTCCCCCTGATCTTTATTAAATGGATACAGATAATTTATCAAAACCCCACCTCAGCTATCAAGTTGGGAGGTAGCTTATCGCAGTCTTTTTCTCTGTCAAGGGGTACTCGACAGGGCTGCCCCCTCTCTCCAGCCCTGTTCGCCATAGCGATGGAACCACTGGCGGAGGCTCTCCGTACTTCCCTTCATGTCAAGGGATTGCATGTTGGCTGGCTGGAGGAAAGGGTCGCCCTGTATGCGGACGACCTACTACTCTTTCTTAATGACGCAGGACCATCACTTAAGGGGGCCCTACAGGTCCTCAATTCTTTCTCCGCAGTCACAGGCCTTAAAGTAAACTGGGAAAAGTCACTTCTATTTCCTATTGACTCTACGGCTCGTGCCACTGCCGATATGGATACCCACCTAAGATGGGTGGAGCATTTTAAATATCTAGGGGTGGTGGTTTCCAGACAGGTTTCAGAATATATATCCTTAAATTTAACACCTGTGATCCAGGAGACTCAAAAATGGCTGAAGGCATGGGAGTCATTACCCTTTTCATTGTTAGGACACATACATTTAATAAAAATGAATGTATTACCTAAATTCACATATTTATTTCGACACTCTCCCCAGTGGATCCCTAAATCTTTCTTTGCAAGGCTACACCGTATTCTCTCAGCATTCATATGGAGATCAAAGCCCCCTAGGTATAGCTGGGCGACATTGGTATGCCCGACCTCCGAAGGTGGCCTGGCATGTCCAGATTTCCACAAATATTACTTGGCTTCTCAGCTAGTAGCTACGGCCTGGTGACTTAACCCAGATACCTCAAATTCCGCTGCTCAGGTAGAAGCAGCAGTGCTGGGATCCCTAGAGGCGCTGAAATTTTTGATCTTTCGGGGCCCTCGTGCTCCATATTCATTGACACCATCTATGCTTACCACGCTACGTGCCTCAAAATTAAATGGTATCCCCTACAGGCAATATCACCTAATGCTCCCCTCTGGTTAAATCCCACTCTGGAGCATTTCTATTCACTACTCAACCCCTATGCTTGGACTAATTTTAAGATAAAAACAGTGCCAGAGATCGTTTTGGATAAATCTTTGATTTGTTTTTCCCAACTAATCTCCGACTTCAGTATTCCTCAGTCGTATTCTTTTCGTTTCCTTCAACTCTCCCGTGCCTTCAGCTGTCAATTCTCTGGCTCTCCACTACAACTAGTTCAATCCACCTTAGAGAAGCTTCTTAGGTCGGATTGTACAAAGAATGCTGCATCTAAATTGTATTTTCACTTCACAACTGCCTCTCTCCCTGATTTAGAGAAATTAAGATCAAAATGGTCTAAGGATATCCCTGAACTTAATGAGGATGATTGGGATAATATATGGGACTCTCCCTTCAACTCTCTCGTCTGCTTGAGAGACCGACTTATTCAGTTTAAGATAGTCCACAGGGCATATTACACCCCCCATATATTAAATAAAATTAATTCAGACTCTGCTCTTGGTTGTTGGCGATGTGGGGAGATTCCTGGAGACTTTACCCATATATTCTGGACTTGTCTAGCTATCGTAAGGTATTGGGAAGAAATACTAGCTTTTATATTCAAAATAACATATGTCCCACTGCAACAATTATTGCCAATATGTATTTTAGGTCTGATAGAGCAATTTATTCCTACGACAGCAGGGCGTACTTTGGTGGGGCTGCTTTTGTTCTATGCTCGTAAATCTATAGCTCTCAGCTGGAAGAAAACCACCCCCCCATCACTGACTTTGTGGAAATAACTCATTAATAATAGCTTACCATTATACAAAGAAACATATATAAATAGGGGTTGTCTCCTCAAACATGAAAAGGTTTGGTCCAAATGGCTCACGGACCACTCTACAGCCTCAATAGTCTCCTAGAGGAATATGACTCTTGGCAATCTCTAGTTATTGGGCAAGGACTCATGATTATGTGAAAACTCTAGGAGTACATATGTAACGTGGGATAACACCTTTCTTTAAAATTAAACTGGCACAGGAACCAGGTATGACCAATATATGTATGTATGTATGCAGGTTTTTTTTTTTTTCTGTTGTGTGTTTTGTTTTCTATGTACACAGTCACTTTAATTGCTGAAAGTATTCATTTTTGTTTGTTGTCTGTTTTTTGAAAATCAATAAAAACGTATATTTAAAAAAAAAATTACTTCCCTCGATCTGACCTTCGGGGTGATACCTCACATGCATGGTGCAATTGCTGTTTACATTTGACGCCAGACCGACGCTTACGTTCGCCTTTGCACGAGAGCAGAGGGGAACAGGGGTGCTTTTTTTTTTTTTTTTTTTATTATTTTTTTGCTTTTTTATCTTATTTTTAAACTGTTCCTTTCATTTTTTTTTTTATCATTTTTATTGTTATCTCAGGGAATGTAGATATCCCCTATGATAGCAATAGGTAAAGACAGGTACTCTTTTTTGAAAAAAATGGGGTCTATTAGATCCTAGATCTCTCCTATGCCCTCAAAGCATCTGACCACATCAAGATCGGTGTGATAAAATGCTTTCCCAATTTCCCAATGGCGCTGTTTACATCCAGCAAAATCTAAGTCATGAAATGCTCATAGCTTCTGGTTTCTGAGGCCATAGAGATGATTGGAGCTATTCTGGTCTCTGATCAGCTCTATGGTCAGCTGGCCAAATCACCGGCTGCATTCTCGGGTTCCCTGTTGGGACAAAAGAGCCAGAGAAAACCATGGAAGACGGTGGTAGGGGGGACATTCCCTCCCACTGCTTGTAAAAGCAGTCTAGAGGCTAATTAGAAACTAGGATTGCTTTTACATGAAAGTCAACCGCTGGCTGAAAAGAATAATACCAAGATTATACCTAAACCTGCAGGCATCATTCTGGTATAACCACTCAAAGTTCAGCAACATACCAGTACATTGCTGGTCCTTGTTGGGCATATATTGTAATCTTTTTTTCATGCAGCCTGTGGGATGAATGAAAAAAAGTTTGATCGGTGGGTATGCCCACCATTAAAATACCTCCCTTCATCCACCCACTTTTAATGATGGGCATACATGCACCATTTATATATGCCGAAGCATGGGGGCATCCACCCCAAAAGTTAGGAGCAAATCGCTCCTCCGCCCCTGCTGCCCCCATGCTTCGGCATATATGCTCTTTTTTTTTAACTGTGGTGGTGAAATCACCTCCAACAGCGCTGGATTCACGGCTTTATGTATCGTGGGAGCAAACGCTGTTGCTGTCAAGATAAATAAATCTGTGCTGCAGCTGAATGATGTACCTGAAAACAAAAAAATGGTTAACAATAAAACACAGTAAACAGTAAAGTATAAAACAATTACATACCTGAAAAGCAAACATGATAAAACATAACAACAAGAAAACTTTGCAGAATAGAATACAGTAAAAAAGAGGAGAACAATAGAGAGAGAATAGAGAGAGAGAGAGAACAATAAAACGACAACTATTTTTGTTTTTTTTATTTTATATTTTTTTTGTGTATTTTTTTTTTCCATTTTTTTTATAACTGTAACTTTTGTAACTGTAACTGGTTCCAGGTTTGGGTCTCTCAAAATGCGATGGCATCTTGGGAGACCCTGTGAAAGTGTGCCTAGTCTGTGCAATGCTGTACCCTACGCTAAAACTCAACTAGTGTATGGTAGCACTCAAAACATTCACCAATTCAAAAAACCAGGATTGTCAGGACAGGAGGGACAATAATAGCAGGTGTTACGTCTATATCCGCGCTTTCTACAGACACAACATTTTCTTTGGGGGGCTCGTTGGCCAGCCGGCTTACTGCATTTGGATTGGGAAGGTGAGGTGGAGCACCATCTGGAAACAGAAGGGCTCTGACGATCTCTTCGTGGAATTTAAGGAAGGATCCAGTCCGTCTTGAAGCTCTGTATAGCACGAGTGTTCAGCAAAGCCAATTGAAATAAGTATACAGACACTTTTCTACACCAGCATCTGGCCTTACGGGCAACTAGGTACGGCGCCAACAACTGGTCGTTGAGGTTGTGGACACAGAGGGGTTTCTCCACAACACCAGTCGCTGTAGTAATTTGGAATTTCGTGTCTGCACGAAGGGAGGTAAGAACGAAAACATTCTTATTATCCCATTCCACTTCATAGTGAGCAACTTATTACACTGCAAGCAGGCTCTCTCCCCCAGCCTAAGACGGGAATCTATCGCTGGGGAAAGCCCCAGCGATTAGGTCGCATGGTGCCACATGCTCCTATCTGATGATCAAATAGGTGACTAAAAAGTGGCACGCTCGTGTAATAATTGTCCACATATAAGTGGTACCCCTTTCCGAATAAGGGTGACACCAAGTCCCACACAATCTTGCCAGTGCTTCCTATGTAGTCAGGGCAGTTTGTCGGCTCTACGCGGCTATCTTTTCCCTCGTAAACCATAAAACTACATGTATAGCCTGCGGCCTTGTCACAGAGCTTATACGTCTTGACCCCGTATCTGGCACGCTTGCTGGGAAGGTACTGTTTGAATGACAAGCGGACAGAAAACTTAATCAGAGACTCATCAATGCAGACAACTTGATGGGGAGTAAACAAGTCTGCAAAACATAGGTTGAACGAGGGGGCGAATTTTGTAGAGTCGATTGTATCCGGGGTCTCCACGAGGATGACGGAGTTCATTGTCATTGAACTGCATGAACCGCAAGATCTGCTCGTATCATGCCCTGGTCATGGAGGCAGAGAACAAGGGCATATGGTGAATTGTGTCAGTGGACCAATATGACCGCAACTCACTCTTTTTAGTTATGCCCATGTTGAGGGAAGGGCCCAGAAAGAGTTTAAATTCAGAAACCGTAATTGGTCTCCAATCTCTGGCAAGGGAGGACTGGGGAATAGTGGCAATGTGTTGACCTGCATACAAATTGCTTTGGCCCACAATAGATCTATAGAAATCTTCGGTGAAAAACAGCGAATAAAAATCAAGTAACGTAAAGTCAACTGTTTCCACCTGAATGCTGGGTTGGCCAGTGAATGGGGGAAATACAGGTGCTGCAGAAGTGGTGGGTTCCCAATTAGGATTGGCGAATGCAGTAGGAAGGGCACTATGGGCACGACGGGCCTGTGTTCATCTTCTTGGTGTCAGCGGGACAGTTCTTGTGCTTGCCACCTCACCAGCTTGAACTGCACTTATGGGACTCTCCACGTCACCAACTGTTACTGCAGTGCTGGATGTACGACCAGGGTGTACTAGGCTTGCCAGTTCACCAGAAGGAATAGCGGTGCTAGTACTTCTCTGCTCCATACGAGAGCCCTGCGGTTCTTGCACTTCAACAGCAGAAGAAGAAGATTGGGGTCTGGTTCGCCTGACCTTGGCAGGGACCACTACTCCGTCGTCAGAGCTATCTGTCATGGATCCACTGCTGTCTACAGGTTTGTATTCTGAGCCTGAATCTGACAGATGAGTGACTTCCTCTTCACTATCTGTCATGGTCAGAAACGTGTAGGCCTCTTCACTAGTGTACCTTCAATTTGCCATTTTGGGCTCTAAATTTAGTGGTACTCTAGTGAGACTCACAGGCAAAAAAGCTCCTGACTGTTAGCGACTGTATGAAAATGCTACCAAAAAACTGTTAGCGATCGCAGGGATCAGGCCTGACTCTGCAAACACTGCAGTTATGTGTTTAGTTTTTTTGTAAGTGACAGTGATCGATCAATACTGCACTTGGGTGGGCTGGGCTGGGCTGGGCGGAGGGGAAAAATTAAGGTGCTAGCAGGTATCTGGGCTGATTCTGCTAACACTGTGTTTTTGGGAACCCTAAACTGCTGGGGACGCTAGTATAGATCTGATTGGATCAGATATTGATTCATCAGATACTATACGACTAAGGGAGGTGTATGCTGTGTGCTTGGGTGTTAGCGCTACTGGCACTAACCTGACGCTGCCTGGGGTGACGCAGACCCTATCTGACCCTAAAACTTAACTTATATCACCGCCGGGCGATCAGGGGGTTAAACTTTTATTAGGTAATAAACGGTGGGTGCCCTGAAACTATAACAAACTAACTAACTAGAGTCACCCGTAACAGTTATACGGTGATCACTGGTGAAAGGGTTAACTAGGGGCAATCAGGGGGTTAAAACCTTTACTAGGTAGTATATGGGAGTCCCTGACGCTATAAAAAGCTGACGGCGAACCTAAATACTTACCTCCCTAACTAGCGTCACCTGTGACACTAATATAGCGATCAGATAAATGATCACTTAGTGACACTGGTGATGGGGGGGTGATCACAGGGTTAAAACTTTATTAGGGGGGTTAGGGGGGTACCCTGGACCTAAAGGGGCCTAACACTAACTCCCCTACCACTTATAACTGTCACAAAATGACACCAATGCAATAATCAGAAAAAAAAACTGCTATTGGTGTCACTGTGACAGGGGGTACAGGGGGGTGATCGGGGGTGATGGGGGGTGAAAAGTGTGCCTGCGTGTTCTACTGTAAGTGTAGTGTTTTGGTGCACTTACTTAGATGTGTTCTCTCCTCGGCGCTGGAATGAAAAGACCGACACGAGGAGAGATGAAATCACTTCCTCCGCTTCTGTTTACAGTTCAGAAGCCAAGGAAGCTCCTCATTCACCAGGAGCGATCGTGAGGGGGTGGCCATGAATCAGTGGCCTCCCCCTCACCTCGGATTGCTCCTAAAAAAAATCCGACCACCACAGGCACCGGGTAGGGGTCCGATCGGACCCCCGCCTGTGGGCAGGCAGGGATGTACAGGTAAGCCCTTATGCCTGCCTGTGCCATTTTGCCAACGTACATCGGCGTGCGGCGGTCGGCAACTGGTTAAAAAATGTCTCAGACATTGTCTGGCATATCGATGGCCCCCCTAACCGCAAAGTATTCAAGGTATCTTAAATGGACCTCGCGGGCACTCTGGGGGGGCAAGCAAGGATGGCCAGTTTCCAGCGCCATCAGGGTTGGTTCATTCAGAATTCTGGCCTCAGGCCCAACTGAGGCAGCATAGTTCACAGAATTTCTCCTTAAAAAATTGTGGAGAACACAGCAAGACAGGATGATGTGATTGAGTTTATATTCCGCCATGTGTATGGGTGTAAGAAAGAGGCGGACCCGGCTGACCATTATTCCAAACGTATTCTCCACCACTCTTCTGGCTCTGGCCAGCCGGTAATTAAAAACCCTCTGGTCCGGGGTGAGGGTCCTCATAGGGAATGGCCGCATAATATGGTCCCCCAGCACAAATGCTTCATCCGCAACAAAGATGAATAGGAGTCCTTCCGCATTGTCTTCAGGAGGTGGCAAACCCAAACTGCAATTCTGGAGACTCCTGTAGCACTCGGTCTGGGTGATGACTCCACCGCCAACATCACAATACTGTTGAACCCCTTGTAGTTATAATAGTATGACCCCGAGTTGGGCTGTGGGACGATGTGGACGTGTTTCCCATCAATTGCCCCTCCGCAGTTGGGAAAGTCCCAACAGGTGGCAAATTGGGAGGCCACAGTCTGCCATTCCTGTGGCGTGGAAGGAAACTGTTGAGTCAAACAAGAAAAAAAAAATTGTAATTTTGCACATAAACATTGAAAGCAGATTAGACACAAATATTCTTTGCCAAAATCACTATAACATTTATTTTAGGGAGTATTTAAAGACAAAAGTATAAGGTCCACCTATCAGATTCCTCACCCCCTCTGATGGCCCATTGTAAACATTTTAGGGGGGATGTTTTGGACAGGTAACCCTCTCCACTTCATTGAGAGATGAATGCATAAATAATGTTTATTATTTTGGCCAGCCCCTCCTTACGTACACTATTGGCAGCCCACTGGACAGGTTAGAAGTGTCATAATACAAATATATAAATACACACTGTCCAAATTATAGCATTTTTTTACATTCTGCAATTACCTATCAAGATAATAATAGGATACAAAAACTTTAAACAGTACCATTTGAAAGTATTTAGGCAGGCCCTTACACTACATGCTTTGGGGAATTCATCCATAAATATGACCACAAAAGAGGTAGGTATAGTGTGTATGGGTTTGGCAAAGTCAGCAGATAGAGGATTGGTATCAGCTGAGTAAGTGGTTTGGGGGGTTCCACATGTTTTTGGGACCCCCAAAAAAAGCCTCTGACACAAATAACATTTGTACACTTTTTAGGGGGTGTTTAGGGTAAAGCACTACTATGGAGCTGACAAAATACATTGTTACGTGACTAGGTGAGATGGATATGGGCCCAACATTAGCAAACATTAAATACATATAATGAGATTTTAAAGGATATATCTTACCTTAATATAGTCCTTCTGCAGGACCTGAATGATGGCAGAACAGGTCTCTGGGATTATGATCCCCAGAGCCTGGGGGAGATGTCTGTCGAGAACTTGAGGTCCTGCAGGCTTCTCCCTGTCACCAAGTACCGCAACTTGGTGACTAACCTCTGCTCCGGAGTGATGGTTTGCCACATGCAGGTATTCTGCCTGCTGAAATAGGGCGTCAGCAAAGCCAACAAATGGCTTCAAAATTGTCGGATAGTCAGAACGAAGTAACAGAACGCACTGAAGAACAGCAAGGCCTGTAAAGAGTGACCTGAAAATCAGCAACAAGCAGACAAGAACGCACTGAATAATCAAATACGAACTCACTGCACACACTGAAGACCAGATACAAACCCACAAGCACAAACTAAACAGCAGAAAAATGATCTGAATACCTGAAAGGCGCGAATCGTCTCTCACCAAACTTTTTCTAACACGAGATTAGCAAAAGGAGCCCAAAGGGTGGCATGCTTGGTATTGAACTGCCCTTTTATAGACCTGTCATACGTGTTATACGTCACCTCGTTCTTGACGTTCGGAAATTCCAACAACTTTGTATGACCGTGTGTATGCAAGACAAGTTTGAGCCAACATCCATCGGAAAAAATCCGATGGATTTTGTCTGATCGTGTGTACAGGGCATTAGGGTGTTGAAACACCCGAAGTGCAAGGGGGGCTTAGGTATCCCAGACATATGACGCTACTACCTAGCCATGATCCTCCAGAGGATACTCAACTGGCGCTTTTACACCCATTCCAAATTATGAGTCTCATTAGAAAAGAGTTTGGCGGGCAGAAATCTAAGCTACGCTCCATGGTTAACCTGGGAACACAGGGGGCTATGTGATACCACCTCCCCACTGACTACGCATGTGCTCTCAGTCTGGGACATGATTAACCCACTTCTAAAAATAGCCTCCCCTGTGTCCCCGCTGGCCCTGTTGGGCGGGTTTTTATTGATATCCTCCCGGCAAACAAATGGCCTTTTTTGGGCCATGGGTGGATGACTGCAACGCCAGTTGTGGTAAACTCATGAAAGATTGTAAGCTTTTAAGTTTTTGACACCCTCCAAGCCAGACATCAGGACCGTATGAACTTCTGGCGGTATAGAGAATTACACCATTTCTTTGAGACACACGGCCACTCCATTATAGACCCCTCCTCCATCACCTCGTTTGAACAACTCTTTGCAGACAACGAACCGCAACCCCATATGGTGTCAGAACTATACCGGCTGCTAGGCTCTGCCATAAATAAACCTAAACATGCATACATCCGGAGATGGGAAAAAGATTTGGGACATGAACTCACAGAAACACAACTAATTCACCTACTGTATAATGTAAGGGGGTTGAGTTCACCCCAAAAAAGGGGCCGCCTATGGCAGGAGGTGCGTCACCAGGCGGTGGATATAATCTACATGCAGGAGACGCACTTCATGCCGGGATCGGTTCCTAAGCTACCGTTATCCCACTATAACCAATGGTTCCATACACTATCTCCTATTGCAAGGGCAAGGGACGTATCTATAGCTTTTGGGAAAACATGTCCATTGATTTCCATAGCAGTACAAACAGACCCAGAGGGGAGGTTTTTATTTATTAAAGGAACTTTGTATGGGTTTTGCTATAAGTTTGCTTCCTTATATGCCCCAAACAATGGCACGGTAGACTTCCTATTGAAAACGTTAAGAAAGTTGGAGAAGTTCAGGTAGGGAATGCGTAATTTTGGGGGGGATTTTAATACTATTCTGGACCCTGAAAAACAGTTTTCTCATATAAAGCACTTAAACAATTAAAAAAATATTTACGAAGTTTCCACCTGGTAGATGGTTGGAGGGTCTTTAATGAGAGGTTGAAAGACTATAGCTACTACTCAAAGACCCATAAAGTATATTCTAGATTGGATCTATTCATGGTGGACCAGCATTATCTGGAATATGTTAGAGCCGTGACAATGGAACCAATAACAATCTTCAATCATGCACCAGTGGTGATGAAGTTTCTCCCGGTATCTGTGAGTCAACGGGAGCGAATATGGCGATTAAATGAGTCATTGTTAGATGACGAGCAGATAGCGGAGGATATATGGAAGAAAATGATAAGTTATTTTGAAGAAAATATAGCAGGAGAGCTATCAGAACAAATGATATGGGAAGCCCACAAGGCCGTCATTAATGGGGAGCTGATAGCTCATGGGTCGTGACTCGCGAGTTAAGAAAAAGAAAAGGAAGGAGAAGGAGTATTTATTCAGAAATATACATGAGTTAGAGATCAAACATAAAAACAGTCTTGACCCAGAGGAAGCTAAACAGCTGGAAACGCTTAGAATAAAACTCTCCACATATCTTGATAGAAGGGATAAGGACAAATATAGATTCTTTGGACATAGATTTTATGAACATGGGAACAAATGTGGTAAACTATTAGCCAGACAATTAAAAAAACAACAAGAAATTTCCCACGTTCATAATATACGAATAGGTAATAAACAGATAATAGACACAAAGTCCATAGCTATGGAATTTGAGCAGTTCTACTAGGGCCTACATAATATCCAACCAAATTCGTCAGGATTAGAAGAAGGGATTCAAGTGGAGGAAATTAGAAATTATATTAAAGAATCTGCATTATCACCCCTCACTTTGGAAGTGGTGGAAAGGTTAGAGGAGCAGATTACGGTAGAGGAAATAAAAAATGCAATAAAAAATTTACCAATGGGGAAGAGTCCAGGGCCGGATGGTCTAATATTATAAAAAATGTATTAATATCTTGACTATACCAATTTGCAATTATTTTAACCAACTTAGAGCTACCAACCCGTTACCCCCAGAAGCTTTGCTGGCTTTTGTGACAGTAATACCAAAACCTGGGAAAGACCCACAATACTGCACAAACTACAGACCTATCTCCCTTTTGAATTCAGATACCAAATTACTAGCAAAAATTCTAGCAACTAGATTACAGGATAAAGTAATACAGTTGGTACACTCTGATCAAACGGGGTTTATGATGGGATGAGAAACTAAGGATAACACCATCTGGGCCCTTCATGTTCTCCATTAGATACAGAATGGACCTAATAAAACACCAAGCTTAGTGCTATCAATGGATTCCGAAAAGGCTTTTGATAGAGTGAACTGGATAGTTATGATAAAAGGAATAGGGCTGGGGGAAGGGATGATGGGGTGGGTATCAGCATTATATGCTGGAACAAGGGCAAGGGAAAAAGTTAATGGGACCCTATCAGGAGGTCTGGATATACAAAACGGTACAAGGCAAGGGTGTCCACTATCCCCAATATTATTTGCCCTCATGTTAGAACCTTTCCTATGCAAAATAAGGGAATAAGGGGAGTAGAAATAGGATCTAGAGAGTACAAAGTATCAGCTTACGCTGACTATTTGTTATTTTTCCTTTCAAAACCCCAAGAATCCATTAAAGAAGTGATGCAGGAGGTGACAAAATATAGGAAATGATCAAACTTTAAAATAAATTTGGAGAAATCGGTATTACTACCCTGTCATATGCCATCACCATTAACTACATCTCTGCAAAACAAATACCCATTTATCTGGAACAGGAAATCTTTGTTTTATTTGGGAGTACATATATCTGCGGATGTAAAATTACTATATGAACAAAATTATAGTCCCTTACTTGCCAAAATAACAGAGGATTTGCATAGCTGGAAAGGACATATGTTAACAATGTTTGGGAGGATCAACACCCTTAAAATGAACATAATACCTAGATTATTTTATATTCTGTACACAGTACCCATACCTTTCCCCCAAGTATTTTTTAAAAAGGTACGTAAAGAATTCCTATCGTTCATAAGGAAGAATGGAAGAGCTAGAATAGCATATAACATCTTACGCAGAAGGAAAGAGGAGGGAGGAGTAGGGTTGCCAGACATTGCAATGTATTACAGAGCAATGACTCTGGTACGCATACTAAACTGGTGTCATGACTCTGAAAACAAAGCATGGGTGTTGATTGAAAAAAACATGGCAGAAAGGGATTTAGCGGGGGCACCATGGATACCAGCCAGGGACAGGGGACTATCTAAATGGACATCTCCATTAACTCAAAACTCACTGGCAGTATGGGATAGAATAAACAAAACAGGTAAATATGCTCCTAAAAAATTTCCTTTAGCCCCATGTTCCCCCCTGGAGAAGAAAAGGGAGTGCTAGGTCCATGGGAATCAGGAGGGAACACAATGTGTTTAAGATATGCCCCCTAGGCACTCCTATGTCCCAAGTAGAACTGATATCATTACAAGGAGACATGAAGATGGCAGGATGGAGATATAACCAAATGCAAAACTTTAAAAAAAAATAGAACACCAAATGAGGCCCCAAAATACGTTAACCACATTTGAGAAGATGTGTATGAAGATATCAGAACCCAATCATTTATTGTCACAGATGTATAAACTAATGCTTAGCGAACAAGAAACCACAACACCATATTTTATTAAGAGCCCTTGCACACTGGGGCGGTTTGCAGGCGCTGTTGCGCTAATAATAGCGCCTGCAAACCGCCCCGAAAGTGCCGCTGCTTTCATTCCAGTGTGCAAGCCCCCCGAGGGAGGGGGGAGCGATGCGCTGGCAGGACGGTAAAAAAAGTCCTGCTAGCAGCATCTTCGGAGCGGTGAAGGAGCGGTGTGTATACCGCTCCTTTACCGCTCCTGCCCATTGAAATCAATGGGACGGCGCGGCTATACCGCCGGCAAAGCGCCTCTGCAGAGGCGCTTTGCGGTGGTATTTAACCCTTTCTCGGCCGCTAGCGGGGGGTAAAACCGCCCCGCTAGCGGCCGCATACCGACGGTAAAACGCTGCTTTACCGCCGACGCCGCCCCCCGCCCCAGTGTGCAAGGGCTCTAAAGGGTGGGAAAGTGAACTAAACTGTACATTTACCCCATCACAAAGAAAAAAATGAATAGAAGTAACGCACTCATCATCTGTAAGCTCATCTATTCAGGAAATGTCATACACATTTTTGACTAGATGGTACAGAACCCCGGTTCGATTAGCACAGATATATCCAAATGCAGATATTCGTTGCTGGAGGGAATGTAAAGATAGGGGTACATATCTTCATATTTGGTGGACATGTCCTAAGATCAAGGTATTTTGGGAAGAAATAGCCCCATGGATCAAAAGAATGTCAAATAAATGTATAGAATTAACACCAATACATTTCCTGTTCCATGGGACTATTGGATCCACAAGATCTTACAAAAATAGTCTCACACCGCATTTACTAAATGCAGCAAAGAGGTTAATACCCAGGTACTGGAAACAGACTACATGCCCCACATTAGGAGAATGGAAAAGGGAGGTGGAGGATATGATGGGAGCAGAAAGGTGGGTTTATAAGACCAGAAATAAACAGGACAGATTTAAAAAAATATGGGCAAAGTGGGAAAACTGATAAGGTGTTAGATAAAATGAATTAGAAGCCATTCCCGGAAGTCAAGACAAACTCTAAAGGGGAATTTGATAATGGGGAAAAAAGAGTAGGGAATGATCCACAACATTTCTTTTTTTTTTTTTTTCTGTATTTGTTTGCTGATAAGACTATACAATTAAATTAGTGATTGTGTGGCGAATGCTGATTATACATGATGGCTCCCTCTGAGGCATTTGCTTACCTCTTCCACTCTCCCCCTTCTCCCCCTTCCCTTACCCCTCCCTTTTTTGGGTTTTTGTTTTTTTTCTTTTTTTTTCTCACGTAATAAGTTAATAATATACACAAAGCACAAGCACTTGAAAATGTTTTGAATTATTATAATATACTCATAAATGAGGGGAGGGTTTATCCCCCCTATCCCCCTCCCCCTTTTTTTTCTCATATTTAATCGGTAATAACAGAGGTAGAGCACAAGCACTTGATATTTTTGAATTTTTATATAATCAACTAATAAATAGGGTAAGTTTTCCCCTCACCCTCTTCCCCCCCCTTTTTTTTTTCTCTCCTTTTCACGTAATAAGTTGATACCATACACAAAGCACAAGCACTGGAAAATTTTTTGAATAATTTTATAATGCATTTATAAACGAGGGGAGGGTTTACTCCCCCATCACTCCCCCCCACACAACAGGTCAATAATATATAGAGCACTAATATTTGAATAATTTAAATACGTTTTATAACACTTTCATAAAATTGGAGTTTTTGGTTTTTACTTTCTTTCACGTGTAATAAGTTAATGACACATATAGAGCACAGCACTTGAAAGAAGGCCTTTTCCCTTTCTTTCAAATTTTTTTTTCCCCTCTCCTTTAACACGTATTAAGTCAACAATGTATATAGAGTACAATATTGGAAAATCTTAAATTATTTTTATAGCACTCTTATAAAACTGGGCCTTTTTTTTCTCTTTTCTCGGTATGGGGGAGGGGGTGTAGAGGGAGCCATCCCTGTTGTTGGTGTGTATATATAAACCAGGATATTGAATATTGCCCTCTGTCTTGGGGAGATGAGTCATGGAAATGTTTATTGTAATAAGAGAAAAATGTTTACTAAAGAATGAATTATAAAAAAAAAAAAATCACCTACTGTATACCAGAAGACTCACTTATCCTCTATTGATTCTAAAACTCAGGAAACAAATTACAAGATATTGTCCCATTGGTACCGACCAGCAGATTTGGTATGTATCTACCCCTCTGGATCTGAGCTTTGCTGGAGAGGCTTTGGACACAGAGGCACGCTTATTCACATATGGTGGGAATGCCCGATTGTTAAGTCCTTTTGGAAGGACATTAACCTCCCTGGCGTTATGATTATTTCTGATTTTTGATGCTGAAAGCAGTACAATTATTTTGCATGGAAATTGGGCATTTTATATTGTAGGCCTGTAATTCTTAGGAATAACTCACTTAAATCTGTCCAAACCAGAGTCTAGTAGACATCTCGGGTATGATAAAGCTTGAAATCATAAATTATAATATAATAAATAACTATAAATAATTATACCAAATAATAATATAATAATAATAAAAATTATTCAATAATGTAATCAAATCAAAAACACTAAAATTTGCTCAGTTGCAGAATTGACGCTGTCATTACTTTTCAGTTTTTGATGACGGGTCTCCCCACAATTGCTCCATTCTGCGAGTGATTCTAATTTATTATCACTGTTTTCTAGCTGGTCTAAAACCCCTTTTGATGTAAAGGGATGGTTTTGGTTGCTATGGACAATCTCCAGTTTCCAGGCAGAAAGAACAGTTTTTATAATATAAAACTGCATGCAGGGCACTGGAGAAACCACTAGGGACAAAAGGGATGTGAAATAATTTCATACAGTAATGTAATCTGTAAGATTACAGTATACTGTATGTATTGTGTGTGTTTCACTTTTTGAACTTGGCACCGTTCTCCGTCCCCGTGCGTCACAACATTCGCAGGGAACGGAGCTCGGCTCCATGATGAATCGAGCAGAGAACGAGCCGCTCACACTGTAGGGAGACATTGCAGGATCCAGGGGACAAGGTAAGTAAGCTCTTCCTGGATCCTTCAATGTGATCCCGAGTCTGGCTCGTAGTTACCGCTTTTGGTTCTGAAATTCCACCCCGAGCCAGACTCGGGAATACCGCCAGGGAGGTTAAGGACCAAATAAAAGTGATACTGGAGCTGGACATTCCTCTGTCTCCGACACACTTCCTTTTACATGTTCCCCCAATCCCAGTTAGCCAATATAAGAAAAGCACACTGCTTTTACTACTAAATGCGGTGAGGTGCCTGCTTCCAATTTACTGGAAGCAACCAAGAATCCCTACTCAGGAAGAATGGGTTAGCAAAGTGAACGATATTTGCGAGATAGAGGAATGGATAGCGACCTGCCGGGGCACCAGAGACCGTTTTACTGGCGTCTGGGCACCCTGGTTCGAATACGTTTCAGACCCAAACCATATGCCCTCCAGCTTGGACATGGCTTTATTAGAACTGGCAGACCCATCCCTTAAGACCCGTAGACCTAAGAAATCCTAGAGAATAGGGAGACAATTTTTTTCTCTGTGCCACACAGAAGTTGTAGGCCTCCAGATGGACTGTCTGTCTTCACCAGGTGCGGTGTGCTTGGTATGGATGAGACCACAGTTCCTTACGAGGCTCCAGGTATGACCTGTTCACTCCTCTTCCCCCCCTTTCCCCCTTGTTATTTTTTCTCTTTTCCTTTCTCCTTTCCCAATCTCCCCCTTTTTTTTAAATTCCTTTACTTTTCACATATTATATATTACACTCCACATAGAGCATTTATCATATTCTTCATAACATCTCTTACACCTTATCACATCCCCATATCTTCAAATTATAATATCATTATACATTACATATTCGGTGCTACTCAATCTCGTCTACTTGATAAACATATATAATTTCCTTTTCTCTTTATCTAGCCCTACCCCCCCACCCTCTAAACCCCCAAAAAAAGGGGGGTGCCCCCTCCCTTTCCCTTTCGATCAAGCATGACCTACCTCTCTTCTTCTCCCCTTCTATAAGTTAAGTAGGGGGCCCATAGCTTCCAATATTTCTCATCCTGTTCTTTCAACATCAAAGTCAAATTCTCCATTTGTTGGATTTCTATAATTCTGACCCACCACTGTGCTGTAGTCGGCGGGACTGTACTTTTCCACAGGGCTGGAATACAGGCCCTCGCTGCCGTCAGAAGATGTTTAAGCAGGGAGTTTTTATATTTTCCCACAAACATGGGGACATCATTTAATAAAAATGCTGCCGGATTTTCTCCAAGAGACACACCTTTAATGTCCTTAACCGTTTCCCCAACCATTTTCCAAAATCCCCTAATCTTTTCACATTCCCAAAATATATGCAGCATCGTGTCCTCTGACTCCCTACAACGCCAACATACACTTGGAACCTGTGGGAATATTTTATGTAGTACAGATGGTGTTCTGTACCATCTAGTGAGGATTTTTTTTTTTTACATTTTGTTTTATTGAAAAATAAAAGTATAAGCATACAAAGCAACAGAGATCAATTACTTGACAGATACGTTACAATATTAGGTAGATATTTAAGGCACCAGATGGAATTACAGTGATTTTTGTGCAATTATCATCAGTATACCGTTACTTATGTAATATAGTCTAAGGAACCAAATTGAAAGTTAACTGAGTTTCATCAATCTGTATGTTAGTTATGGGGTAAACTTATAAACCCCTTCTATATCCTAAGAGGGGGTAGTTACCTCCTTTTTGTGATTAAACAACATACATTGCAGTAATCCACAGTGTACAATTGGTTTATCATCTTATGTAAACATTGTCTTCTTCTTAATATTAACTATTATAAAAATAGAGAGGTGAGGAGAAGGGGAAGAAAGGAGAAGAAAAAAAAAAAAAAGGTGGGAATGGGAGGTGAAAGAGAAGTCATACCAGGCTTTGTGCCAAGACTGCAGTGAAATCTTGTGAGTACTTAAAGGTGAACCAAGGTTGCCAAGTTCTATGAAATCGTTCAATGTGGCCCCTGTCCTGCGCTAGCATGTCCTCCATCTCGCAAATCTCCTCCACTTTATTCAGTCATTCTTTTGTAGAGGGAACTCTCACTGAGTTCCAATATAGCGGGATCAGAGATTTAGCCGCGTTTAGAAGGTGCTTAGTCAGAGAGTGCTTGTACCGTTTGAATGAAAAGTTCGTTATGTGTAAAAGGCAGCAAGCTGCCGTGAGATTTATTCTTGTTTCAGTAATTTTTTTAATCAGATTTCTTATTGTAGACCAGAAACTTGCGATAGGAGGACAGTGCCACCATATGTGGGCCAATGTTCCCAACTCACCCTGACACCTCCAGCATAATTCTGATTTCTGAGAATTCCATTTATGCAATTTGTCTGGTGTGTTGTACCAATGCATTAGTAGTTTATAGCTCGTCTCTTGTGATTTAGTGTTTATAGAACCTTTATGGGCAAAAATACATGCATACCTCCATTGTTCACCCGAGATGTCCTCTCCCAACTCCTCTGACCACCTCCTCCTATGACCGTCATCATCAACGCTCTTGGGGTGTTGCAGCAACACATATGCAAATGAAATGGCTCTGTTTAAAGGGGTCCTACTATGGCAAACTGACTCCAGATCCGTGAGAGGCCTAAGGAAATCCCCTTTATGGTTATGGCTGGTTAGGTAGCTTCTTAATTGAAAATAAGACCATTGCCTTAGATGTGGCAGATTATTTTCAGCCTTCAGTACTGTCCAATCTTTAAATTTGTCATCCGTAAAACAGTCCCCCGTAAGTAACGGAAATGCGTCCTGGGTTATGGGCTTGAACAGTTTGTTCCCAGGCCAGGGGCAAAGTCTGGGTTATCTGTTAGTGGGGTTAGTGGGCTTACGTCAGAAGTAATCAAATGACGATTGGCAAGTAGGTGTATAATCTCTAGTGTGACGCCAGTTATAGGGTGTTTGCGAACATTCAGCGGGTATCTAGCCCAGGGGATCCATGGGTAGTATTGCAACGTTAGGGCGTTCAACTCTCCCTCCAGGGGGACCCAGTCTTTCATGTAGCCATGGCAGTGCCAATCTATCACTCTGGTTAAGTGTGAAGCGTAATAGTAATGCTTAAAGTTAGGTAGGTTAATCCCCCCTGAATCTTTGGGTCTTGTCAGCCAGGGTAGCCTAATCCTAGGTTTTTTTTGGTTCCAAAGGAATCTCAAAATTATAGAGTTCAGTGCACGAAAAAAGGCATGAGGTATTCTGACTGGTAGGGTGCGCATTAGATATAGAAACCTAGGTAAAATAATCATTTTTATAATGGCGGCCCGTCCGAACCAAGATAGAGAGTCCAGGTGCCAGTCTTTAAGATTCTTTTCACAGCTCTTCAGGAGTGGAGGAAAATTCTTTTCAAACGTGTTCTGGAGTCGGGGGGTAAGCCAGACTCCCAGATATTTAAGTGCATTGGGGACCCATCTAAACTGTGAATTGGAAGTAGTCAGTCGGAGCAGATTATCTGGTAGAGTAATGTTAAGGGCTTCCGATTTTGAATAATTTATCTTTAAATTTGAAATGTAGTTGTATGTATTAAATTTTTTCAGTAGGTTAGGTATGGAGACAGTAGGGTTCGTGAGAAAAAATAAAAGGTCATCTGCATAGGCTGCCACCTTGAACTCCCCGTCCCCAATCCGGAATCCGGCTATTGCGGTATTTTGCTTAATCGTTCTTATGAAGGGTTCTAAGGTTAGTATAAACAGCAGGGGTGATAACGGGCACCCCTGCCTAGTCCCATTCGCTATATGTACAGGTTTAGAGAGGGTACCATTAATTTTTAATTGCGCCTTGGGGTTTTGGTATAAAGCTGATATCCAGGAGAGCATGTGCGTGCCCAGTCCTACATGTTGGCAAACTGCCCTCATGAAATCCCATGCCACTCTATCGAAGGCCTTCTCCGCATCCGTGGACAGGAGAAGACCCTCGATATCTCTCGTTCTTGCTGCATGTATAAGAAGGAGCGCTTTAGTGACGTTATCCTTAGCGTCTCTTCCAGGGACAAAGCCCACCTGTTCCAGGTCAATCAGCTCTGGGAGTAGTGGGCTCAATCTTGTAGCGAGTATCTTAGCGAACAGCTTAACATCCAGATTTAGCAGGGAAATGGGTCTATAACTCCTGAAGAGCTGGGAGACCGCTCCTGAGTATGTAGTCTCTTATGATTTGGGTTCTGTCGTCAGTCACATTATGTTCTCTGTGTTGTGGTGGAAGATTATAGAGTTTTGTGTAATATTTCTGGAAATGATCAGCTATCGCTTCTGTTGCTACGTCAATTTTACCTTGTGCCCCTCTGATGCCGGGGATGTTATTAGAGGTTGTGTGTTCCCTTATCGCTCTTGCTAACAGTTTTCCCGTTTTATTTCCCGCCTCGTAGTATAATTTCTTTCTGAAGAATAGCGTTCTTTTAGCTCTAGAATCCAATATTTGTTGTAGAGTCTTCCTAGCTTCTAGTAGTTGTGTGGCTGTGGTTGTAGATAAAGACTGTTTGTGCAAGGTCTCTAGGGTGTTAATTTGTGTGATCAGTTTTTTAATATTAAGTTCCTTTTCTCTTTTACGTTTGGATCCCATTCTTATCAACTCACCCCTAATCGTGCATTTGTGGGCCTCCCATATCATAAGAGGATCTACATCTGGGGTGTTGTTTAATTTAAAAAACTCGGTCAGTGTGGAAGTCAGGGTAGGAAGAAGCGACGGGTCTGTCAAGAGCGATGTATTTAATCTCCATGTCGGTTGTTTCTGTGGAGGGTTTAATAAGTCCAGTGACAGGGAAATAGGTGCATGGTCAGAAATCGTTTGGTGTCCTATGTGTGCCCCCTCTACTAACTGGAGATCTCTCTGTGAAATAAACAGGTAGTCTAGTCTCGCATATCTAGCATGTGGGATAGAAAAAAAGGTAAAATCTCTATCCTCAGGATGGAGAAAGCACATGCATCAACCAACTGGAGGGATTGTAGCAGTGCCTTTAGTTTTTTGAGTATTCTGTAGGTGATGCATGTTTTCCCATTGGACGTGTCTGCTAGAGGGTTGAGCGGGACATTAAAATCCCCTCCCAGAATCAGACAGCCGGAGGCAAATCCCTGCAACTCCTTTACCATTCGTTGGCAGAACGTGACATGTGCCTTATTCGGGAAGTACACGTTTGCCAGAGTTACTGGGGTGCCTCCTAGAGATCCCTTTAAAAAAATAAACCTACCTTCAGGGTCAGAGAGTTGTTCAGTTAGTTCAAAAGGTGTGTTTTTGCTTAGTAAAATTGACACTCCCTTGGATCTGGAATCGTTATTTGCAGCATGGAATGCCCTTGTAAAGTGGGAATTCGTAAGTTTAGGGACATGATGTGTCCTAAAATGAGTTTCCTGCAGGTAAACAATTTGCGGCTTACCTTTTTGGAGTTCCCTTAGAAGGGAAGTGCGTTTCTCAGGGACATTCAGTCCTCTTACGTTGTGTGAGATGATCAGAGGGTTTTTCCCCAGCGATGAGTAGGCCATGGTGGGAGGTCAGGAGGAGGCGGCTTCGAGGACAATCTGCAAGGAGACAACTACAGAAACCTGGTTATACACTTTGTTGTTATTACAGACTCTCGATCTTAATCCCAATTGGGGTAGGTCTGAGTAGGTTAGAACAAAAAAATTGAGCGCCAAAACTAAAAAGATATATAAAAAAAAAAAAAAAAAGGGGGGTGGGGGGTAGAAAAAGGGAAAAGGTAGACGAAGTAGATAAAAAAAAAAAGGGGGAGAGTAGATTGAGGGAGCAAATAAGATACTGGGGGGTCCCTCACTAGGGCGTGCTCTTACCGCCCCAGAGGGGGAGCCCACTGGGTATAATAGTGAACCCTGAAACCTGCAGTCAGGTCACTGGGTCACTTTGTGGGGGAAGAGGGAGTCGTCAACGACCAAGCGGGGGCACACCAACTAAGTAAGTAAATGTGTAAAATTAAGTTTGAGTGAGAACTCTATCGAGTCACACACAGCCTTAAGAAGATTAGCTAAATTACAAAAAAGAAAAAAAAACTGAACCATTGTATACCCAACCCAGGTATTAATCAAAAATTCGGGTTAAAGTGGTGGGATGTCTTATAGGGTCAGGGCTGAGACCCAACATCAAATTCAAAACTAAGGCTAAAGTTCTCTATGGACGAATAAAGAGAGATCAAATGGGGTATTAAGGGTATTATCGTCCTCTTTGGAAGATCCATGTTTCCGTCCTGTGAGAACAGCTCGTCTTCAATTGTAACTTAAGATGAACCTGTGGAATAAGAACAGCTGCAAAACTGTGAAGTCGCACATCTGTGCAGGGAATCTTGAGATTTAAGAATGTGGGAGGAAATTGGGTGTGTTCAATGCAGATGTAAACGAGAGTTATCATGCTTGAAGTTTCTGCAAAGCACCCGTGAGCAACAAAACTGTGCAAACGTTAGTGTACACTAACAGCAAATTGGGATACGAGCGTCATATCATTCATCCTCCTGGAATCTGGCTTCTTCTGCGGATCTTCTCGGGGTTCCCATTTTGGCGTTTCCAGATCTGCTGTATTTGGATTTCTTGGGCAGTCTCTTGTCAGGTGAGGAGAGGGGTGAGCTCGGTGGACTTCTTTCAATAGGTGTCCGGAGGAAATCAGCGTACCACTCTGGTAGGTCGATCTGATCCATATCTAGAGCGCGGCAAAATTCAGGGAGGTCAGCGGGGGTGCGCAGGGTGTGTTGGTGACCATTGTATGAGACCATCAGAGCAAAAGGGAATTGCCAGGAGTATCTGAGATCTTTTTCCCTTATTTTCTCCAGCAGAGGGCGCAAAGCGCGTCTATTTTGCAAAGTGATCTGAGACAGGTCTTGAAATAGCATGATCGTTGCACCATTGAAGACAATTCTCTCATTTCTCCTTGCTTTCCGCATTATTTCATCTTTTAGCACAAAGCTTTGCAGGCAGCATATAATATCCCTTGGAGGAGCTGTGTCCGGGCCTTTCGGTCTAAGGGCTCTGTGAGCTCTGACAAAGTCAATCTCCATGTCCTCAGGTCTCTCTAATAAACTGTTGAACACCCTCTGAAGTGCTGGGGCTATTTGGGCCTGTTCCACTGATTCAGGAATCCCTCTCACCCTGACATTGCACCTTCTGCCCCTGTTATCGAGGTCTTCTATATGTCTGTTCATGTTTATTAGGTGCTGGGATTGTGTCAGTGAGGCCTTTTCAAGCCTGCCTATGGCCTTATCTCTGTGTCTTCCCGCGGCCTCTGCCGCCGCCATTTTCTCATTGATAACCAGCATGCTGGTCTTTAGGTCTGTGATGGCAGCGGAGAAAGTGGCTTTGATGTCTGCGGCTATCAGGGACATGTCGGCGAACGTCAGGGGGTGATCCGGTTTATGCTTACCCCTGCCTGAATCCTCCGGAGCCGACTGGGAGTCTTCGCTGTACTCCTCCTCGTTGTGAGCCGGCGCCATCTTGGATCTCGTATCGCCGCCAGAGAGCTGCTTAGCTTTAAAGATGTCCGGAATCGTAGAAGCCGAGTGAGGCACCGATCCACGTCTCGGGCGGGATTTAGGTGTGTAGTATAGCTTCTTACCCGGCATCTGGTGGCTCTGGGTCGGGTATTAGGTTGCGGACGGCTGTGTGTGCTGCGGAGCTCAGTTAGTGTGCGACCATCCTCGCCGCGCGCCAAGCCACGCCCCCTCTAGTGAGGATTTTATATCCTCCCTCCTGATATCTGCTTGCCACTGATGTTTTATGAATAGATTTTAAAATCTTATCCTTCTGCCTTTGGGAGAACATAGTCCCCAAGTCTCTTTCCCAGGCTTGAATAAAATTAATATCTTGAGGTGCCTCCAGTCTCATTATTAGTACCTCATAGAAATATGATAGGGAGTGTCTAATACTTTCTCCATCTAGACATATCTGTTCAAAGCCCGATAGTCTCCGTATCTCTGGGTATATTTTAATTTTTGAGCGGATATATGCTCCTAACTGCATCACCCTAAAATAATCTAGGTCTGGTGTTACTTCTCCTTCTATCTCACCTCGTGTCATCAAACAATTACCCCTTGAGAAATGTATGATCCTGTTTTTCCCCCTTCGTCTTATAACCTCAAATCTCCGGTCTGTTATGCCAGGTTGGAAGTCTGGCGTACCCAGCACCGGGTTCATAGGACTCGAGGATGTTGATAAACTTGTCTTTTTAAAAATCGTATTATTAGTACATAATGTTGCACCTGTCAGTGGATGTTTTCTCACTATTGTTGGAATATCCGATCCCGCTATCCACGCCAACCCCTCCAAGGGAATATCAGTCGTCACTTGTTCCAATTGTACCCATGGTTTCTTCTCAGTGGCACACCATTCCATTACTCTGGCTAGCTGTGAGGCCTCTTGGTATCTAACTGGGTCTGGAAAGCCAATTCTTCCTTTTACTTTAGGGAGCACTAAGATGGTTCTCCATACTCTTGCTGGCTTCCTAGCCCAGATAAACCTCAAAAACCTTGATCGGAGGTCTTTCAGGAAACTTGGAGGAATCTTTATTGGCATGGTTTGCAGCAAATAAAGGAGCCTAGGCATCATGTTCATCTTTATGATATTTGTCCTTCCAAACCATGTAAAGATCTCCCTGTCCCATCTCTGTAAACCTAATTTAATTTGTTTTAACATCGGGGCATAATTTAATTCAAATATCCTACTCAGCTTCTTTGGTATTTTAGTCCCCAAATAACTTATATGGGATTCTGTCCATCTAAAATTAAATTGAGTCGTGCATGTGTGGCGCGAAGCTGGACAGAAGCAACTGAGCGGAGCTCCGTGCACAGCGGGATCTTCATCACCTTCCTCGGGGCTATAATCCACCGATTCAGTACCATAAACCTCCTGCACCCCCGGGGGAAAGATCGGTGCATGCCGTCCACTAAGTCTCGCCGCGGGAAACCAGCGCAAAAGTCCCTAACCAACTACTTCCTCAGAGTCTGGGAGATGGAGGGGAATGGCCAAGATGGCGCCATGTCACAGCATGCTCCGGCCTCATCACACAACACAGCGGCCTCTCCGGCTCACTCATCTGGTGACGGTGAGTACTCTGCACAGCTAACAAAAGCAGACCTTGATGACAGCTTGGCAGCTATGTACACTAAAATAGCTGAAAATTTTCAGACTGAGCTTTTCAAGTCCACTAACACGCTGCAACAGGAGATTGCAGTGCTGGGGGGCAGGACAGATCTCCTGGAGACCAAACATGACAAACTGCAACTCGCATATACTGATCTCCGCAGGGATCATGAGGCTCTCACTGAATTGGTTTCACAGCTACAATCCCATTTAGAGGACTTAGATAACAGAAACTGTAGGAACAATTTGAGGATCAGAGGGGTCCCTGAGTTGGTCACAGAGTTAACCCCTGCAATTCAAAAGTTGTTCCAGTCCTTACTGCCTGCCTCCCCGGTAACATATTTCACGTGCGACCAAATTCACAGGGCCTTGCGCCCTAAACCACCAGAAGATAAGCCTCCCAGAGACATAATACTGTGCCTTAAGGATTTTTTGATTAAGGAGGAGATTCTTAGGGCTTCCCACAACACCCCCAATATAATGCTGGATGGCACGAGGATTCAAATATTTCTGGATATATCCCCTGCCACACTTGAAAAACGCAGAAAGTTTAAAGAGATCACCGTCCCCCTCCAAGAGGCCAGTATCAGGTACAGATGGGGTTTCCCTTTCAAACTTCAAGTTTCATATCGCGGGACAACATATACAGTTGCTACCATACAGGAGGGGAAGGAACTCCTAGTCAAACTAGGTCTTATGGCAAAAGAAGATCTACCCAGGATGCCCTCCACCCCGCGCCCTTCAGCCATCTGGTCGACCCCTTCACCACAGAGAGACCGTAGGAGACAAAGGCAAGACCCTAGGGAATGGTTGAACTAGCCGTCAGTTGCTCCCCGCTCATCTCAGACACCGCCTTCTCTAAGTATTTGGTTCATCTGTGATTAATGCAGTTTAAAGGACTTTCGGTGACGGTTCAGGAGCGAGCTGGACATTTGCGGAGGCAGAGCTGCAGTTTATATCTCCTCTGTTCCAGTCCCTTTATCCCCCTGCAGCTGTCCTTTGTCCTAGTATTTTTTTTTCGTTTTTATTTTTGTCCAAGGTTCTCCTGATTGCACCCTTCAGCTACATGATATCTTCCCGCTGTGCCGCCGTACAGCGGTGCCCGTTTGGTTGTCCCCCCACTCTTATAGTAACCACCAGGAAGAAGAAAGAGGAACCGAGGACAGACTCTTTTGGATTCTCTCCATACAGTAACTAGACGGTTATTTTTATTTTTACTTCTTTCCTCAGGTCACCAAGAGTGTTGGGCACTTGTGCCCCTTTGCCCAGGAAGGTTCATTCCTGGTGAAATACTACTTTATCCTTCGGTCGGGCTGGTTTTTCCCACCCCGACCCCAATGTTTATTTTTGCTCTACTCAGGTTTTTTGTTATTGTTCTGTTTGGTTACGGGACACTTTTATTTACTGTAATTGCTGAATCTGGCTTTAGTAATATGGCCTTAATTGTAGGTTACGATTGCTATCCTTGTCTGGGCTCCTTTGCATTTATATGGTCTTATTGGTTCTTTATTGTAGCTAGCTGGGAAAACGTGATGGCATGTGCCTCGGGACCCTCCCCCAAAGGCACACACATATTTGACCAATTTTATGTAGAATGGGTGTCAGAATAATATCCCATAATGTCAGAGGGTTTAACTCCCCTCACAAAAGGAAAAAGGCCTTTACTTTGTATAAACGCCTAAAGGCTGACATTATCCTCCTGTAGGAGACCTATTTTGCTGAGGCAAATCACCCTACCTATTTTGACAAATCATATGGTCTTGGTCATTACACCGCCTTTGGGTCCAGGTCCCGAGGGGTGGCGATCTTTGTTAGAAAAAATATTATGTTTGATATTGAATGCATCTATAAGGATCCTGCTAGCAGATTTATTATTCTTAAGGGCTCCATACATGGGAAGAACATTACGGTAGCTAATGTTTATGCCCCTAATGAATCCCAAGCTTCCTTTTTTAGGGTCTTTTTTCAGATACTGGATGGATTCTCCTCCCCGCACATGGTGCTCGGAGGAGATTTTAACTTGGTGGCCCATTCCACCCTGGACAGAAGCAGGGGGGGGGAGTTACCAATGCTTTTCCCAAAACGGTTAAAACTTTACTCCACACCCACAACTTAGGAGATGCATGGAGGGCTCACAACGTGGGCGCTAGGGAGTATACCTTCTACTCTCACCCCCACGATAGCTACTCTAGGCTGGATTACCTATTTTGCACACGCATACTTTTAGCAAATTCAACTGACGCAGCCATACATCCCTGCCCCTGGTCTGACCATCAGGTGGTTTCTCTCAGTATTTCCCATATAGGCCTTAAACCCTCCACTGCAGGCTGAAGACTTAATGAGTCCCTCCTCACTGACCCAATCCTAACCTCCCAAATCTCTAAATTTATGGAGAATATTTTATCAATAACAACATAGATGAAACCTCCCCATCCATCTCATGGGCGGCCCATAAAGTGGTGATTCGCGGCCACCTAATTCAATTAGCAGCCAATAGAAGAAAGGAGAAAGCAGTGGATATAACTAGACTTACAGCTGAACTAGATAAACTGTACCACTTGCACTCCCAAAGTCTTCCCCGGGGTTACTCCACCAAATTAATTCTAAGAGATTAGAATTGGATAAAATTCTTACCGACCATACCGAGAAGTCTCTTAGATGGTCGAAAGCCAAATTCCTACTGCACAGCAATTCAGCCTCGGCTATGTTCGCCAGGAAGCTCAATCAGTCGTTTCAACCCCCCCACACATACAAACTTAGAACACCTAATGGTAACCTGGTTTCCCATCTGGCTGAAGTCCTACAGGCTTTTTCTAAATTTTATTCTGACCTACTCTCACCACCCACTTCCCCATAGATCCTGCCCTCAAGTCTTGGCTGGATGACTTGCCCCTCCCTGCTCTCTCGAGAGAACAACTAGAAGACATGAATGCCCCATGCTCTGATTCCGAACTCATTGGTATCATTAAATCATTAAAACCCTCAAAAATCCCTGGCCCAGACGGTTACTCAGCCCCATATTATAAAAAATTTCAAGGCATCTTAATCCCACATCTTAAATCTCTTTTCAATTATATCCTAAAGGGCAATCTCTTCCCAGACGATATGCTTCTGGCCAATATGTCCCTGATCCCTAAACCTAACAAAGATCACTCCCTACCTCAAAATTACAGACCAATCTCAGTCATTAATACAGACCTAAAGATCTTTGGCCGTTTACTTGCTGACAGACTTTCTAAAATTATCACAGCTCTAATTTCTCCGGACCAAGCGGGCTTTATCCCGACTAGACAAATTACAGATAATATTAGATTGGCTTCCAATATTATACAAGACGCAGATTTACACTCCACAAAGTATTACTACTAAGCCTCGATATCCATAAGGCATTCGATAGTGTGCTTTGGCCTTATATGTAATGGACGCTGGGAAAATTTGGCTTTGCAGGGGCCTTTGTTCATGGGTTTAGAGCATTGTATCACCACCCACGCACACAAATTAGATTACCTTGTTGCAACTCTGACTACTTCATGTTAGGAAGAGGAACCAGACAAGGCTGCCCCCTTTCACCGCTCTTATTTGCCCTCGCCATTGAGCCCCTAGTACGCTGCATTAGCATTGACCCCAACATCAGAGGGTATAGAAAGGGGGAACAGGAATTCAAACTCAGTCTGTATGTGGACGCCGTTCTCATGTTCTTGTCTGACCCGATAGTATCCCTGCCAAACCTCACCAATACCTTACACATATTTCACGAAATCTCAGGTCTAGTGGTTAACCTCTCAAAATGTGCCGTCTTACCAATAAATTTTCATCCGGACGTCATCTCATCGATCCACTCTCATTTTGGGTTCTCAATAGAGTACCAATCCTTACCCTATCTAGGCATAAAATTAGCCCCCACGTTCCTTAAAATGTATAACGCCAATTACTCCCCTGCATTCGCCCGCATTAAACAACTTCTACATACATGGAATTCATACCATATAACATTTCTAGGAAGGATTCAAGCGTTGAAAATGTCCATTCTCCCTAAACTTTTATTTTTTTTCAGGGCCCTCCCGCATTATGTTTCCCGGCTGACGATAGAAAGCGCTCAGAGAGAGATGAATAATTTTGTCTGGCAAAACAAAAAACCCCAATTAGGCAGATAAATGATATATAGACCCAGAGATAGAGGTGGCTTGGGCGTACCAAACCTCTGGCTATATTTTCTAGAGGCTAGAACTCTGCACAATGGCACACTCCCTCACATAGTATCCCCTGAATCAGATTTGAGAGGGCCTCGATAACACCTTTTCTTCTGCAGGGCCTACTCTGGACCTCTTCGTTTCGCTCCAAAGAGATTTCTAGATGAAATGCTGTCGTTGGGCAATCACTTCACCTTTGGGTCTTGTATAAGAAAAGATTTGCATTGCTCCCCTCCAATCCCAGATTAGCTACCTATCTTGGGGACCCTTTATTTAAACCAGCTTTCCCATCTCCTGGAGCATTTGCTTTGTGGATTTCCAAAGACTTGGTCACACTAGATTCCCTTAAAAAAGGTGGGGTGTTTCGCTCCTTTTTGGAATTACAAAATTCTCACTCCCTACCCAAAACTGAATTCCACAAATGCCTACAAATAAGACATTTCTTTAACTCCCATTACCCCCCTAGGGAGCCTGATGAGAATTTTGTGTTTGAAAACTTATGTGGTCCCCCGTCCAGAGATAAGGGAACAATACCTCTACTATATAACTACTTGGGAGGTCTCGGCCTCGCAGAAAAATCCACAGCAATGCTCGGCTGGGAGGCGGAGACCGTACAGGTGACCTCAGCAGAGGAATGGGGCATTAGGATCACAAATATGCATAAATGCACTAGATCGGTAGTGGTTAAGGAAACAGTGGTGAAACTCTATACCAGATGGTACTACACTCCTTCCAAACTCCACAGATTTTTCCTTACCGTGCCTAAGAACTGCTTTAGAGGGTGCCCTGATAAGGGGACTCATTTACATATATTCTGGAGCTGTAAGGTACTTTCTAATATCTGGCAGAAGGTATCCTCCAAAGTGACTGAGATCACAGGGGTATCTACGATGTTGATGTACCAAATGGGCCTGCTCTTTGCAGATATTCCGGGTTCTCCCCCCCCCAAACTAAAGCTGGCTCATTCGCTATGCTCAGCAGTCCACTGGGCTATCGTTCTATTTTGGCGAGCCCCTGGGGTACCATGGGAGCAGGTTCTCAGATGTATGGCAGCCATACAACTGATGGAAAAGATATACCATACTATTATGGACACGATGCCAGCTTATGATTCGAAGTGGAAGTCGTGGTCCCCGTAGCTCCCCCAGTTTCCTGGGTATGGCGACAATTATGTTTTAAAATATGAATATACTGCTAGATAAGGCTTAGCTTTCAAATGAATCTCCCGTAACCAGATCTTTGTTGTTCCTTTTATTTTATTTGAGTTTGACTTATGGCCTATTTTACTGTTTAGTCCAAAGTTTTTAGCAGTATAATTAGTTTGAGATTACGAAGACCTCATGCTGTCTTAATGCAGAATGAGTTTCTTTCCACCAAGAGATCTTCTATAATGATTCAACATAGTGGTTTGTTCTAACAGGAAGGAAACTTGATAGTTTTTCTTTTCTTTATGTTCTTATTTTCTTTTCCTTTTGAGCGTGTATCTCAAAGGCATATATGCTTAACATCTTATTACTGTATTCGCACTTTACATAAAGACCTCCCAGAATACTATGGTTGTTTTCTTGATTGTAACTATGGCTTATTATTACTGCTATGTCTTTTTTTTCCCAATTAAATCGTTTGTATTAAAAATAAAATTAAATTGTGTCTTTATCTGATGCAGTAAGGATGCCTTCATTTCCATCCCCATAGCCTCTGATTTGTTATAGTTCACCTTAAAATGTGCTAGCCCCCCATATTGACGTATCTCCATTAAGAGAGATGGGAGGGATATAATTGGAGAGGTTAAGAAAAAAATCAGATCATAGGCATAGGCTGCTAACTTATGCTCCTCTCTTTCTGTCTTTATGCCTCTAATATTGGGGTTGGCACGTATCTTCCTTAAAAAGGACTCCATTGTAAGAATGAAAATAATGGGCGACAGTGGGCATCCCTGGCACGTTCCATTTCGGATACAAAATGGGTCCGAGAGTCTATCGTTTACCTTAACCCTCGCACTCGGTACTGAGTATAGATTTGAAAACCATCTCAGCATTCCATCCCCCAAGCCAATGTGTTGCAAAGTCGCCCTAAGAAATACCCAGTGAACGCTATCAAATGCTTTTTCCGCATCAGCTGATATCAGTATTAGGGGTTTCTGTTGTCTCTGTGTGAGGTAGATAGCATTCATTACTCTCTGCGTATTTTCCCTCCCCTCCCTACCAGCAGTGAACCCCACTTGATCTGGGTGTATCAATGAGGGGATGTGTTCGTCTAGTCTGATAGCTAAGATCTTTGAAAAAATTTTGAGGTCCGCATTTAACAATGCTATTGGCCGATAGCTGGAACACTGAAATGGATCCTTACCCTCCTTCGGGATTACTGCTATATGTGCCAGCAATGTCTCGGCTGGTATCTTCTGTCCTTCGCGTAATGAGTTAAAGGCCATTGTGAATCTCGGAGCCAATTATTCAGCAAAAAATGTATAATACGCCAGGGTATACCTATCTGGGCCCAGTGCTTTCCCCAATTTTCAAAGATTTAGTGCTCTCTTAAACTCTTCTACTGTAATTGATACATCTAGATCTCGTGCTGTCTCCCCTGTCAGCTTTGGCATTTCTGATGTTTGTAAGTATTCCCTTGCCGTCTCCCATTTACTTTTACTCCTCTCTGGGGAGAGTGGTCTCTCCAATTGATAAAGACCCTCATAATACTCCTTAAAAATCTGTGCCATTTCCTGTGAGTAACTAACCATCTCATCTCTCTGTGTTTTGATAACTGTCATGTACTTCTGTGTATTAGTGTCTTTAAGGGCCTTTGCTAACATCCTGCTCGGCTTATTCCCAAATTCATAGAATGACCGTCTACCCCGTTTCAACTTTGCTTTTGCCTGTTCAATGAGCAGTGAGTTTAGGTCCTCCCGTAAACCACTTAATTTCTCCTCTATTTGTTGTGTCTGGGATTTTTATGTATCAGCTCCACTTCCCTTTTTTAAATAGTACATCAATCTGTTCATTAAGCTTCTTTTTCCTATGCGCCCCTAAAGATATAAAGACCCCTCTCATCATGCATTTATGTGTTTCCCATAAACAAAATGGGGTAACTTCCTCCGTCTCGTTTGTTAGAAAAAAGGAGTACAGTTCCTGATTTTTTCTCTCCTGTTCTCTCTCCTAAACCCCTATTGAATGACATATATTCTCTGTTGCTAGGACGCTGGTCCAAGACTTACTCACCATGATTTATAGACGACATGCTTGATGCCTCTACGCTGGTGGGGAAGGCCTCCTTTTTTTATTTCTTGGGGGGCACTGTATTTCCCCGCGCAGCATTCAATATACTCCCCCTGGGACCCTGGGCATGCGCGTGGGCAGAGGAAGGTTAGTAGGAGGCTGAATTGGCCCCCCTTCCCCCACTGCAGCTGCAAGCCCGTGTCCTATACTTTCATTGAAGAATAAATGATAGCCTCCATTGGCACCTTACCCACGTTGTGGCTACCAAACCTAGGCATACACACATCAGTTGTCTTACACACTTACCTCAGATACACATGGGGTCTCCCCCCACAGTGACCACCTAGCACCTTCTCAGAGGATAGCCTTTGGCTACCTTGCATGACATTCCCAGGGTACCTCTTTCTTATACTATGTACTTACTTTTATGTTCAATTTGTTTGTATGCAAGGTTAAATGCACAACAAGCCCACATGGGCCTAAGTTTTTTATTTTTACAAATGTTGAACATGACCTGTTATATGTCTTTGCAAAAATAAAGATTATCCAAAAAAACCTCTAATCAAGAAGTGGAAAATAAGGGGTTCTGTTGAAACCAAACCACGGTCAGGTATCCCAACTAAAATTTCAGCCACAACTGCCAGGAAAATTGTTTGGGATGCAAAGAAAATCCCACAAATAACTTCAGGTGAAAAACAGGACTCTCTGAAAACATGTGGTGTGGCTGTTTCAAGATGCACAATAAGTCCAATAGCTGTACCTCAGGGATATTTCAGGAAATTAAGATCAATGACACTAAAATACATTTGGGCACATAAACGCCCTAGGATTGCATATGCAACATTGGTGAAGGAAAACAGGGAAGGGGGGCTGGCAGCACCGGATTTTGAGAAATATTATCAGGCAATCTTTGTCTCCCAGATCGCAGAGTAGACCCATAATAAGGAGGGGAAAAGTTGGGTAAATATTGAGATAACACAAAGTAAGGTGGATTTGCGAAAGATGGTTTGGATACCACGGCAATACCGGGATCTACCCATTAGCACAAATCCACTAACTAGAAATACTTTTAAGATTTGGGATAGGTTGGGGAGAGTGCACCATTGTGATTATATTTCGCCACTAATGTCTATTTTGGGCACAAATTACTTTAAGCCAGGGAAAGAGTAACACATATATTTTACTAGATGGGCAAAAGAAGAGGAAATATTATTGCAGGATGTAATGAAGGGAAATAGGATATATATGTATGCTGAAATCACACTTAAATGGGGTAATAAGCCACTAGATAAATGGAGGTATGCACAATTAAAGCATTTATACAATCATTACCACAACCATTGTGGGGAAAAGTGCACATGAGGTTAATAAACAAATTATTTTGTTCCCCTTTTTGCTTAAATCAAAGTATATCTAAAATTTATAACATTTTGGTCAAGGAAGTAGGACCTGAACTCCCTCTCTATCAAGGGAAATGGGAAGTGGAGATAGGCTTTCTTAGGGATGAAAAACATAAAAGGAAAATCCTTAGAATAGCTTTTTTTTTTTATCAAGTGATAAGGACATGTGCTATAAACTTTTGGCGAGATGGTACATGACCCCTCAGGGGGCGCACAGGCTCAGAGAAGAAGACCCCCAACTTGCTGGAGGGCATGTGATGCTCCGGGAACCTTTGCGCACCTGTGGTGGGAATGTACAAAGATACAGCCTTACTCAGGTAAAATTATAGCAGCGATCTATCAAATAACAGGAGAACATATTCAGAATGATCCCTGGGAATGTCTATTCCATGACACGAGAAAAACGGTGCCCCAATATAGGAATACCTTAGTCCCATACTTCTTAAATTCAGCTAAAGGTTTGATTCCGACCCTATGGAGAACCCAAGAAGCGCCGAATATGAAGGAGTGGAAAGAGTGGAAATGGTGAGAGCCATAGAGGAAACAATTCATATAGTAGAGGATTCATTAGAGACATATTGGAACATATGGGGAAAATGGATGGAGTTTAAAAAATCCGAGGGTTGGAAGAATGTGAGGGAG
Organism: Aquarana catesbeiana; assembly: GCF_042186555.1. Taxonomy (NCBI): domain Eukaryota; kingdom Metazoa; phylum Chordata; class Amphibia; order Anura; family Ranidae; genus Aquarana; species Aquarana catesbeiana. The sequence continues at coordinate 147,673,374 of NC_133330.1, forward strand.
GTTTAAGGGTTAAGGGGGAGGAGGGGGGTTGCCTTTTTTCCTTGGTTTTTTTTTTTTTTGGGAGGGGGAGATGGGGAGAATAATTGTACATTGTAAAAATATAATGTGGATATTGCAATGTGAGTTTTATTCCTTGTATCTTGTTTACATAATAAAAGAGAGTATAAATAAAGAAAAAAGATGCACAATAAGGAGGCACTTGAAGAAAGATGGGCTGCATGGTCGAGTCGCCAGAAGAAACCCATTACTATGCAAATGCCACAAAGTATCCCGCTTACAATACGCCAAACAGCACAGAGACAAGCCTCAAACCTTCTTGCACAAAGTCATTTGGAGTGATGAGACCAAAATTGAGCTTTTTGACCACAACCATGAAAGCTACATTTGGAGAGGAGTTAACAAGGCCTATGATGAAAGGTACGGAGGTGGATCGCTAATGTTTTGGGGATGTGTGAGCTACAAAGGCACAGGAAATTTGGTCAAAATTGCTGGCAAGATGAATGCAGTATGTTATCAAAAAATATTAGAGGAACATTTGCATTCATTAGACAGGAAGCTGCGCATGGAACGTACTTGGATATTCCAACATGACAATGATCCAAAACACAAGGTCAAGTCAACCTGTCATTTTTTGTGTATATGAGCTGTCATATAGCAGGAGTGAAGCAATGAGACCAGGCGCACGTTAGCAGGCTGCCTTTTTTCTTTTAGCAGGTGTGGGGCATCTGAAATTACATGGATGTACATTTCTGAATGATGTGATTGGTGGTGGATGTACATCGTAGGACATTTTTTCTTAATATAATGGGTAGAGGCACTATGTACCCCTTACTGATTAACATGGGGGGCGATATTTGGGAACCCCCTTATTCTTAAAGGGGTTTCCAGATTCTGGTAATTCCTGCACCCACTGAACACCACAACTCCAGGCCAGGGTAGTAGGAAAGAGATCCTTGTCCTCATAAATATGGGGTAAAGGTGCTTTGCCAGGGAAGTCACCACCTGCAAGGAAACTCCCCCATGTTGAGGGCATGGGGCCTGGTATGGGTCAGTAGGGGGGCACATGCTTCTTCCCCCCTCTCCTTTTCTTTCCAGTCGCACATATACAAGGTTTGTACTTTATATATGCAAGGCTGTAGAACTGGGAATTCCTCAGCTGCCTATGATTGGTGGTCCACAGTGACAGCTTTCTGGCAGGAAAATTCAGGTGGGTTTGAACTAGTCTAAACAGGCCTGAGCCCATCCCTGGTCAAGACAGAGTGAGAACACACTTTCTCTGTTAGTTGATCTGCAACGATGCATGTATCACGGTGACCTGAAAACTGCTAATCATCTGTTTGAGATGGATGAAAGATACATGATAATGGAATAGCTGTTCATCCATGCCAGATGGAAATAGCTTGCCAGTACACACCAGGGGCAAGTTATTTCCTTTGGGAAAAACATATATCAGAAACCACAGGGTTAGCCTAAATAGATCCCCAGCATCTTCAGAGAGGGAACTAGGATCTATGCCCAAGGGGGTGGGCACCATTTAATGCTGGAGGTAAACCATTTTTTTGCACAAGAACCTTGTGCTATTCACCTTATTTCAGGTGGAGGGATCTTTTTTTTTTTTTTTTGTCGCCTTCTCGTATTCACATCATAGTGGATTATACTTTTTCTCATTGCTTTTTATATCGCCCTAATGACCAACGGATTCCATTACGCCTCTTTACCAGCAAGTCCTCTGTCCCTTCCATCTCGTAAGCCCCACTAACTAGGACTCGATAACCAAAGGGACCCGTAAGAAGGAAGAAAAAGGACAAAAACACCAACAAAAAAATACAAGAAGAGAGGTTTGTAAAAATGAACTTGTGGGCTCCCCGTGCCCATCTTCTACTGACCCAGCCTGTATTGTGTACCAAATTACCTATGCCCTAATACCCCGATTCCCCCCCCCCCCCCCCCACCTACTCCCTATATGTTTATCCTATACCCTACTAAGCTATATATTTAACTAAAAATGTGCATATCCAGAAACACTTTATTATAGGATCCTTTGCCTGCAAGGATACCAGTTGCCTATATACCTATATTAAGCCCATCCCTCAGTCTATTCCGTGTCTATGCAGATCCCACTATTAATGACTCTTCACTTTCTCTATCCACATCTTCCACATGCTTTCAAATTCCTGAAGATTGCCCCTTTTTATGTACTCCATTCTTTCCCTACCCAAGGTTTCATTCATTGTAGAGATCCAGTCTTTCACGGTGGGGGGCTCCTTTACCTGCCATCTAAGTGCTATCAACTTTCTAGCCTGAAACAGGGCCCGCGTGACAGCTAAGGTAGTACTCAACCTTTCTCCCATCACTCTTCTATGCCCCAGAATACAAACCAAGGCCTCGTTTGCCACTGTCGTACCGAAAATATTTCCCAAATTCCCAGTCACCTCCTCCCAGTATCTAAACAGCTTGGGACACCTCCACACCATGTGAATGAGATCTCCCGTCCTTCGACACCTGGGGCAGTTGTCATTGGGCCTTTTCCCAAATTTAAAAAGTCTTTTAGGAGTATAATAGGCTCTGTTTAACAGCATTAAGTGTGAGAGTCTCTGTGAAGGGGTCACAGAAACCTGCGCTCCCAACTCCAAAATTCTCGCCCATTGTTCCTGGGTCATTCCTCCCACCTCCTCTTCCCATTTAGCCTTTACCCGAAGGAGTATTTCCCTGCTATTAACCGATTTGCTTAATTGGTCATAAATTCTTGAAATTACCCCTCTAGTGGGGGTTATTTGAATTATGCACTGAAATAGAGGCATCTCTTCCCATCTCGGGGTCTGGGCTTTAAATTGTGCTTTAAGGGCATGTTCCAACCGGACATATAGGAAGAAAGACCCCCGGGGAAGCTTAAACTCCCCAACCAGTTCTGAAAATTTCTTTAACCCAAAGTCGTTATATAATTGACTTAGCTTACTGAGGCCAAGCTTCTCCCACTCTCTAAATATGCCTATCTTAAGAACTTCCTGCAAATTATGGTTGTTCCAAATAGGAGAGTAGGCTGTTAAGGCTCCATACCCCATCTTTTTCTTAACTGTTTTCCAAAGTTTGGTTATCAATTTAATTGTTGGAAATTTATCATGGAACGCGTCCGCCTCTAGGGCTTCAGTAATTGTATTATGTGTGGAGCTCAACAATAGTAACTTGCCATTAGGGGTGCCTCCTTTCGGTATCCCACAGCCCAATAATTGCTGCAACTGAGTTGAGTAAAAATAACTCTCGGGATGTGGGAGGGCAAAGCCCCCCTCCTGGGTAGGGAGCTGGAGCACTCCAAGACGGATCCTGGCTTGTTTCCCCTTCCAAATCAATTCCCTAAAGAGACTGTCAATTTTTTTAAACCACTTCTTACTTATCCAGACAGGGGAATTATGTAAGACGTATAGCAGTTGTGGCATCCATATCATTTTTATTAAGCTACATCTTCCTGCAACTGATAGAGGCAGGCGTCTCCAAATTCCTATTTTTTGTTTAAATTTTGTTAATAGAGGGACAAGGTTTTTACTGATATATAGAACAGGGTCCTTCGTCAGGACAATCCCTAGGTACTTCAGAGCTTCCACTGTTGCCACCTGAGGCATACCAGGTGCTATTGTCTCATTTAAGGGGTCTATCGGTAGAAACTCTGATTTCTCCCAGTTTATCTCTAAGCCAGAAAAACTGCCGAAGTCCTCCACTATCCTCATTGCTCCCGGTAGCGATTTCCTCGAGTCTCCCAAAAATAACAGAATGTCATCCGCATACAATGCGATTCTTTCCTCGCCTGTTTTTCTCTGGAAGCCGGTTATCGCTCGACTTCCCCTTATGGAAATGGCCAGGGGTTCCATCGCTAGTGCAAACAACAGAGGGGAGAGTGGGCACCCCTGCCTCGTCCCCCTCTCCAGCTCAAACCAGTCTGACAATTCGTTGTTAATTTTTAATCTTGCCTTGGGTCGAGTATATAGCATTCTAATCCACCCTATAAAGGCAGGGCCAAATCCAAAGATCTCCAGCACACGCCACATATAGCCCCACTCCACGCTATCAAAAGCCTTGGATACATCAAGGGTCATCAACGCTCTCGAACCCTCGTTCACCATTGGGGTCTGTACATTCAAAAACGCCCTTCTAATATTCAGGCTCGTGGATCTATTGGCTATGAAGCCCGCCTGGTCCTCGTGGATCAGCTTATGGATAACTCCATTCAATCTTGCTGCCAGCACTTTGGCCAGAATTTTTACGTCCGTGCATAAAAGAGAAATTGGTCTATAGGCGGCCATATCCAAGGGATCTTTCCCTTCTTTCTGTAATACAATAATAGTTGCTTCTAGCATTGAGGCAGGTAATTGGCCCCCCTCAAGCGCCCCCCCCAAAACTTTCAGCAGTTCGGGGATCAACACTTCACCATAGTGTTTGTAGGTCTCAATTGGAAGACCATCTGGTCCGGGCGACTTATGGGTTGCCATGCCTGCTACTGCTTGGTATAATTCTGCTATAGATATTGGGGCATCTAATATATCTCTTTCTTCTTGTGATATGGTGGGGATGTCTAACCCCCTTAGGAAGTCCTCCATCTTGGCCTCCTTACCCCTCTTCTGGGAGGAATACAGTTTTTTATAGTAATCCCTGAAGGCTTGTACTATTTTTAAGGTGCTTGATACTACCTCACCGCTCTGGGATCTAATCGCGAGGACCGTGGATGGAGCTGCATTGGATTTTGCTAGCATAGCCAGTGTCCTTCCCATTCTCTCGCCCTCCACCATAGATTCCTGTCTTTGGAGTAACCGCCTGGTTTCTGCTTTCTGTAAAACCACTGATTTATATGCTTGTTGTTTCTCTTGCCAGATACTTTCCGTCTCCGGGTTTGGGTTGCAAGTATAGTTGTTTTCTGCTTCAAGAGCGTCTCTCAACAGGCTCTCCTCCTCCCTTCTAGCCTCTTTGTTGAATGTAGCTATCTGCTGTATCAGGACCCCCCTAAGAAAAGCCTTAAGGGCGTCCCATAGCATAGAAGGGGACACCGTTCCCTGATTGATCTCAACAAACTCCCTTAAGGAGGAAAGTATCCCAACCGTCTTTTTAATAATTTCAAACCAGTACGGGCTTATACTCCAGTACTTCCGGGGCCTAGGCTCCCCAAGATTTAAAATGACTACCATAGGTGAGTGGTCTGAGATGCCTCTTGGCCAGTATGTTATTTTTTCTACCAACTGGAGAGCCCTATCATTTCCTAGGGCTAGGTCTATCCTTGAAAGCACGGAGTAAGATGCAGAACAGCAAGTATATTGCAGCACGCCTGGGTTCCGTGCCCTCCACAAATCCATTAATCCCACTTCTTCCAGAAAAAAGCTTAACCGACTCTTTACTGAGTCCTCTGAGCTTTTTCGTAGTGGGAATCTATCCAGCCTTTTATCTAGAACCTCGTTGAAGTCCCCCATTGCTACAATCGGCACCTCTTTTTTATCTAGCAAAAATTCATACAGTTTAAGCAAGACATCCAGATTAAAGGGCGGAGGGATATATATATTTGCCACCACATACCTGGCGTTTTCAATAAAACATAATAAAAAGATGTATCTACCCAACTCGTCTATCCTGACCTGGCTGCAGGAAAACTTCACCCCAGACTTTACCAAAACACTCACTCCCCTACTGTAGGAGGAGTGAACCGCATGAAATTGGGTTTGAAATTTTTTCATCTGTAGGTGATGGATAGTTTCCTTGGTTAGGTGGGTTTCCTGCAGACAGACCAGATCAGCCCCGCACCTCTCCATCATAGAGAACACTGCTAATCTTTTAAGTGGTGTACCTAGGCCCCTGACATTCCAGGATCCTATTTTCAGAGTCTTAGCTAACATCTAAAGACTGAGGAATATTCTTTACCCCAACATATACAAACGTATATAACAGAAAGATATAAGAGAAATTTAATATATATAACCCTAACCCAAAACTAATTTTTCTCCTCCTAGTGACTGTTATAACAATTCCGTGTGTGTGCATACTTGGCCACTAGACCACGTATTCATTTTGGCTATATTAGCCTTACTTTGGGCATAAATTTGCCATAGACAGTGCTTGCATGTGCGTGTAGAACAACCAAAAACCTATTTACTATAAAAAGTGCCTGTATGTGCAAAAATAATCTTAAGGAAGGTCTGGATACCTCCGTTATAATTTCTAGTGGTATAAGTGTTCGTAAGGAATGGTTTACCCATCCTATTTCCCCTCCCTCCCATCTTCCCACCCCTTCCCTTCCCTCCCCACCTAATCTCCCCTACCCTCCCACCCCATCCCCCTCCCCCCCCCCCACCCGTACCCACCTATCTAGGTGTACCCCCTGGGGGTTTACCATGACCGTTGCCTCTTACACTAACACCAACCTTTTACACCAATCTTACACTCACAGCCCCACACCACCCTACCCACAAATAACTGTGTGCACCCATCCCCTCCCGTCCCCTTATAACAAAAAGCATTAACAGATGGCAGAAAGGGGTGGAAAAAAAAAAAGCAAGAACAAGAAAAAGAACAAAAACAAAAATACAGCCCCTGTACCTCCCAATGCCTTATCGTGCCATCCTATTGATATCCCGGCCTATTATATCTTCCCCCATTCTCTACGTAAAATTCGTGATTTTTTCCCTATTATCTTCCAGCCACTTCTCAACTTCAGAAGGGGAGTTAAAAAACAGAGTCTCCCCCAGAGCCGCAACCCGCAACCTTGCCGGATATAAACGAGCATAGGGCAACTTAAATTTTTGTAGATTGCGTTTTGCCTGGGTAAACTCTGCCCTACGCCTCTGCAAATCCGGAGAGAAGTCGGAATAAAACGATATTTTTGCTCCTTTAAAAAAAACCTCCCCTGCTTCCCTGATCTTCCGTAGTAAGATTACTTTATCCTGGTAGTTAAGAAATCTCAGGAGGAGGGGTCTCGGGTGGCCCCCCTCCGATGGTGCCCTGAAAGGGATCCTATGAGCTCTTATGATGGAAAACGAAGCCGAGAATGATTCTTTCCCGATTAGCTCCCCCAGCCATTTTTCTAGGAATGCAATTGGGTTGGCGCCCTCACTCCTTTCGGGTAAACCTATCAGCCTCACATTATCTCTTCTACTCCTGTTCTCCATCTCATCTAACTTAGAGGCTTGTTTAGATAGCTGTTCCTTCAGCCATTTTATTTCTCTGGTTATTGGGAGCACATTATCTTCTAGCCCACTGACTCTTTCTTCCAGGGCCGTTGTTCTCTCCGCCGTTTTCTGCAGATCTTGTCTAACCAATAACAGATCTGCTTTAACACCTTTCATTTGTTCACAAAGATCTTTAAGCGAGCCGCTACATACCCCTACAGCCATGAATACATCCGTTATAGTTGGTTCTCTGTTCAAGGGTAAATTCGGGTCATTTATTAGCTCCGAGTTTACGTTTGTGTTTTGATCACTTAGCCCTGGGCCTTTATTACATAAAGATTTGGAAGGCTGGGTAGCCGGCACAGCCCCTAAGGGCTGTAATTGAGGCTGGCCCTGGCTTTTCCTATCCGATGCCCCCCCTTGTTGACCCTTCTGCTGCGACCCCTTTTTTGGAGGGGTCAGAGCAGAGGCATGGGCATATTGCTCCAGTTTTGCTGCTGCTGATACTGCTGCCGCATGCTGCGGGTTTTTCTCTTTAGAGGAACGTAGATTCTGCATCATTTACGCTTATAGATATAAATATACTCTAACAGCAACAAATTAGAGACTGACAGTTACCAACGTCCTCCACAAATCCAAAAAGGAACTAAGGAGAGAGGGGGAGGAAAGGGAAGCCGCTGCTCCCATCAGCGCTCAACTACCCGCTGTACAGAGCATATACCATAAAGTGTATAAAGCGGGGTAAGTCTCTCCACTCTACACTCTTATACACCCCCGTAAAAAAAAAAAAAAGAGAGCTCACACAGAAGGAAGCTACAATACCTTAAATGGCAGGTGTGGGGCAGCTCCCTACACACATAAACTCCACAGCTACAACTTAAATTGGTGCAGCCCCCCACCTACACCGTAGTTTTATACAGTTGGTTAAATGCCGCTAAGGCAGTCGCCATTAAAAATACGGTTAGTGGGGTATATATACCGAGTATCCCAACCCCTACCTAAACCTCTCTCTTTGCATCTGTTGAAAATCCCAGGGGTCCCAGGGCTTTAGCTAGTCAGCAGCACACAAACAAAAAAAAAAAAAAAAAGGTTGGAGAATATACTTTGCTTCCTATATTAGCACACTCTGTCTGCTCCCAGACTTAATATTACCCAAGCAGCAGGCAGGTCAACGCACTGACTCACATAAATAACTCTGTTACTACACAGATGTCATATTACCAGGATTTACTTCTAGTCTGTGGATTGTCTAACAAAAAAACAGCATCTGGATACTATATTAGTGACTCCATACTGTACCAGCTCTGGCCGACTTCTATTCCATGACTAGTGTAGAGATGGGAAAGTGAAAGTAAAAAGCTGCTTGTCTCACAGCAGCGTGCAGGGGATGACATCTCACCCAGAGGATTCCTCAGCACACCTTTAGCAGAGAGAGAGGAGGGGCAGCGAGGCACCGAGTGACAAGGGAGCCAGAGCCATCCAGTATGCCGTTCATACGGCCAGGGGAGAGAGAGATGAGAACGGAGGGGGGACGGAGCACACAGCGTCCATGCTCTCACTCACTCCATGCTGCCTCTCAGCACACACCCGCCCATCCGGTCACGCCCCCAACCCCATTTTTCAGGTGGAGGGATCTTTGACTGCACTGTAATAATCAACCAGGTGACGCTCACATCTCTCACGGACTCTAGAAGTATGAAGACCCTGGTACAAGACATCCTGGTTGGTGAGGTTGGACTCAAACATTAGCAACTCCTTGCATTGTGTTGGAGTAGCTCATTCTTTTGAATGAGCTGCATAATAAACCAGAGAAATCAAAAAAGGTTATTTTTCAAAAAGATCATTTTTAGCAATTAGTGGAATATATTCCTTTCACACAACTTACTGATCAACCATTTGGTTAAAAGGATGCTGCAATGACTCCTGGATGATCACCAGGTAAACATGGATAAAATATGTAACCAGCACACAAACTTGCTTGTTTCAAAGTGCAAAGTTACAAAGTTACATAGTTAAATAGTAGGTGAGGTTGAAAAAGACACAAGTCCATCAAGTCCAACCTATGTGTGTTATTATATGTCAGTATTACATTGTATATCCCTGTATGTTGCGGTTGTTCAGGTGCTTATCTAATAGTTTTTTTAAACTATCGATGCCCCCTCGCTGAGACCACCGCCTGTGGAAGGGACATCCTTGCCGCTCTTACAGTAAAGAACCCTCTATGTAGTTTAAGGTTAAACCTCCTCTAATTTTAATGAGTGGCCACGTGTCTTGTTAAACTCCCTTCCGAGAAAAAGTTTTATCCCTATTGTGGGGTCACCAGTATGGTATTTGTAAATTGAAATCATATCCCCTCTCAAGCGTCTCTTCTCCAGTTCTTAAAACGATGCTGTCATGGCTTGAATGGCATAGACTAAACCTGTAGTACTACAATTGTGGTAATTTCTGAAATGCATGGGAAAACTATGGAAATACCTCTTCAATTAACCTTTTGTTCCCCACAAAAGTATTTTATATAGATACTGTACTGCACTGTAATGCCCCATACACGCGGTCGGATTTTCTGACGGAAAATGTGCGATCGGAGCGTGTTGTCGAAAATTCCGATCGTGTGTACACAAATCTGACACACAAAGTGCCATGCATGCCCAGAATAAATTAGGAAATTAAAGCTATTGGCTCCTGCCCCGTTTATAGTCCCGATGTACGTGCTTTACGTCACCACGTTCAGAACGATCGGATTTTCCGACAACTTTGTGTGACTGTGTGTATGCAAGACAAGTTCAAACCAACAACTGTCAGAAAAAATCCATGGATTTTGTTGTCAGAATGTCCGATCAATGTCCGACTGTGTGTACAGGGCATTGTTATTTGCGCAATCCAGATCCAGTTTATAGATACTAGTAAAATAAATTCTCTTAGGTATTTGACTTTTGCTATAAGACAATGCATTTTATCAAACAGCCATGTGAATTTAAAAAAAAAACAGAAATGGAAGGTGCGCACACCTAGTGCATTACCAGAGATAATTTAATAATAAGAATTTTTTGTATAAAAGTGGGTACTCACAAAATGCAACTGACAAAAGGCCATAAACACAGTGCATGGACATGCACAGAACACGGGGTACAGCTAATGCGTTTCGGGGGCGCACCCCCTCCTCATAGCTAGGCTAGTCTCGTACACCATGGGCAAGCGCTTTTATAGGGAATGGTGGAGTTGAAAATTGTGTGTCAAAAAGAACCACACTCTCAAAGGGGCGGAAATAAAAGAAATTATAAAAAAAAAGAATTATATATATATATATATATATATATATATATATATATATATAAATAGTTGCACTAAGGTAAAAAATTCAAAACAAAAAGCTCCATCATTAATACACAAATAAATAAATAATAATAATTAATTCAAATTCATGATGTATTGCACATTCATTTATATTTAGTCAGATGAATACAGGTGTAGGAACACATAAGCAAAAAAGGGATGCAGGATTGATAAATGGGTCAATCCACGTCTCACCTCTACATGCCTGAGATAGCTGCGGGAGGAGGGGGGTTTGGGCACTCAGAGGTGTCCAAAAACCACACACTAGGATCACCCGACCGGAAGCTTCAGAATTGCCAGGGGACATCTACTTCTTGGAAACTCAGGAAGACGCCTGATGACAACAAGTGACATCACTTCCTGGGCGGGAGCAGTACAACGGTGTCCCCATGGCATAACTGGATGGAATTTCTGCTGCCGACAAGTCAGTATACCTTTTGGTCAAAAAAATGCTCCATGGTTGGCCACAGTTTTGGGTTTACGGACTCTGCTTGGAGCAATATGTCCCCTTAAGTTCTTGGGTCTGCAGAAAAATTACATTCAGGCGTTCTGGAATAACATTGGTTAAACAAAGATCTCGGTGGAGAATACCCCAATATTTTTCTATGATCCGCTTAATAGGGAAGGCCTATTTAACACAGAGTGTTAAAAGTCACATCAGAATGGCTGCAAGTACCAGTATTTTCCTTGACTGAGCCATTCCCATCATATTTGGAACGCCCCACTTCATGCTGGGAATTCAGGCTATATTTGGTGTGTGCATCTTCAATGGTGGCGGATCATAGCCTTTTTCCAAAAATGTTTTAATTCATATAGAATGAAAGTGAATTTAAATAGAATAGAAAATAATAGAAAAGAATAGCATAGAAAAACAATAGAACAGAATAGAAAAAAAATATAATATATTCTATTCTAATCTTTTCTATTCAAATTCATTCTATACCAAATTCCATTTTCGGAAGATGTATATATATTTCTATTCTGTTCTATTGTTTTTTCTATTCTAGTCTTTTCTATTAGAACTCGATTTCATTCTATTTCTATATAACTATTTTCCGAAATTCAAATTTCGTATAGAATGAATTCACATTCAAATAGAAAAGATTAGATTCACATTCAAATAGAAAAGATTAGAATATAATAGAAAATAATGGAAAAGAATAGCATAGAAAAACAATAGACCAGCATAGAAAAAATATAATATATAAATCTTCCCAAATTCGAATTTCATGTAGACTGAAATCAAATTTGAATAGAAAAGATTGGAATAGAATAGAATATAATAGGGCAGAATAGCATAGAAAAACAATTGAACAGAAGAGAATAAAATATAATATATATATTATATTTTATTCTCTTCTGTTCTATTGTTTTTCTAGTCTATTCTTTTCTATTATTTTCTATTCTAATCTTTTCTATTCAAATTCATTATATATGAAATTTGAATTTCACAAGCCATCTTCTGAAATTCGAATTTATATTATAATAATATTATATATGTTTCTCGTTTACTTGTCTATGTTTACTATGTTTAACTTTGTGTAGTTATTGTAAAGTATGGAATGAAGAATGTATAATTGTGAATTGTGGAATTTATAATAGGAAATAAAGAAAAATTTTGGTTATAAAACAAAGGAATTAATAAAGGTCAACTTCAGCCCAGAAAAAAAATATTATGTATATATATATCATATTTTTTTCTATTCTGTTTTGAATAGAAAAGATTAGAATAGAAAATAATAGAAAAAAATAGAACAGAATAGAATAAAATATAATATATGCATATTATATTTTATTCTATTCTGTTCTATTCTTTTTCCATGCTATTCTGTTCTATTATTTTGTATTCTATTCTAATCCTTTCTATTCAAATCTGATTTTAGTCTACATGAAATTCGAATTTCGGAAAATGGTTATATAGAAATAGAATGAAATAGAACGAAATAGAATTCTAACAGAAAAGACTAGAATAAAAAAAACAATAGAACAAAATAGAAAAAAATATTATATTTATATATATATATATATATATATATATATATATATATATATATATATATATATATATATATATATATATATATATAAAACCATCTTCCGAAACTGGAATTTGGTACAGAATGAATTCAAATTCGAATAGAAAATATTAGAATAGAATATATTATATTTTTTCTATTCTTTTCTATTGTTTTTCTATGCTATTCTTGTCTATTATTTTCTATTCTATTCTAATTTTTTCTATTTGAATTCAAATTCATTCTGTACCAAATTTCAATTTCGGAAGATGGTTATATTATATATTTTTTTCTATTCTGTTCTATTGTTTTTTTCTATTCTAGTCTTTTCTATTAGAATTCAATTTCATTCTATTTTCCGAAATTCGAATTTCGTATAGAATGAATTCAAATAGAAAAAAATAGAATAAAATATAAAATAATAAATGAATTTGAATTCAAATAGAAAAGATTAGAATAGAATAGAAAAACAATAGAATAATAGAACAGAAAAAAATAATATATATATAAAACCATCTTCTGAAACTCAAATTTCGTATAAAATTAATTTGAATTTGAAAATTTGAATAGAAAACATTATAATAGAGTAGAAAATAATAGACTAGAAAAACAATAGAACAGAATTGAATAAAATATATATATATTATATTATATTCTGTTCTGTTCTATTGTTTTTCTAGTCAATTATTTTCTATTCTAATCTTTTTTATTCAAATTCAAATTTATTCTATACGAAATTTGAATTTCAGAAGCCATCTTCTGAAATTTGAATTTCACATAGAATGAATTCAAAGGGTCCCGAAATGACATTGCTGCAGATGGACACAGTTGACCGACTTTGGGGCCCCGTATCTCGGGGCCACTTGGTGCTAGGAACCCCAAATTTGGTGTGCAAACCCAGTGGAACTAGCACTACAACATATCCAAAGCTGGGGGTCCAAGTGGCCCCAAGATACGGGGGCCCAAAGTCGGTTCGGAAAATGTCACGCACTTTTCTGCAGCAGAGAATGACATTTTCCGAACTGATTTTGGGGCCCCGTATCTCGGGACCACTTGGTGATAGGATGTTGTAGTGCTAGTCCCACTGGGTTTGCACACCAAATTTGGGGTTCCTAGCACCAAGTGGCCCCGAGATACGGGGCCCCAAATTTGGTTCGGAAAATGTCATTCTCTGCTGCAAAAAAGTGCTTGACTCGATTATAAACAGAGGGGGACATTTTCAGCACAAAAAATGTGCTGAAAAACTCAGCTTATACTCGAGTATATACGATATTTTCTATTCTAATCTTTTCTGTTCAAATTCAAATTCATTCTAAACGAAATTCGAATTTCAGAAGCCATCTTCCGAAATTTGAATTTTGTATAGAATGAATTTAAATTCGAATAGAAAAGTTTAGAATAGAATAGAAAAGAATAGCATAGAAAAACAATGGAATAGAATAGAAAAAAAAAAAAAAAAAAAAAAAAATATATATATATATATATATATATATATATATATATATATATATATATATACATGTTTTTCTATGCTACTCTGTTATATTATTTTCTATTCTATTCTAATCTTTCCTATTCGAATTTGATTCCAGTCTATATGAAATTCGAATTCCAGAAAATGTTTTATATATATATATATATATATATATATATATATATATATATATATATATATATATATATATATATATATGTACATATGTATATATATATGTATATACGTATATATATATATATGTATATATATATATATGTATATATATATATATATATATATATATATATATATATATATATATAAAAGATTAGAATAGAATAGAAAATAATATAACAGAGTAGCATAGAAAAACAATAGAACAGAATCTGTTTTATTGTTTTTCTAGTCTATTCTTTTCTATTATTTTCTATTCTAATCTTTTCTATTCAAATTCATTCTATACAAAATTCGAATTTCAGAAGCCATCTTCCGAAATTCAAATTTCATATAGAATGAATTCAAATTAGCATAGAAAAGTTTAGAATAGAATAGAAAAGAATAGCATAGAAAAACAGTGGAACAGAATAGAAAAAAAAAAAAAAAAAAAAAAATATATAGAAACCATCTTCCGAAATTGGAATTTGGTACAGAATGAATTTTAATAGAAAAGATTAGAATAGAATATATTATATTTTTTTCTATTCTGTTCTATTGTTTTCTATGCTATTCTTGTCTATTATTTTCTATTCTATTCTAATCTTTTCTATTCGAATTCTAAATTCATTCTGTACCAAATTTCAATTTCGGAAGATGGGTTTATATATATATATATATTCCAATATATATATATTATATTTTTTTCTGTTCTATTGTTTTTTCTATTCTAGTCTTTTCTATTAGAATTCAATTTCATTCTATTTCTATATGACCATTTTCCGAAATTCGAATTTGAATTCAAATATATATAGAATATATATATATATATATATATATAGAATATATATATATTCTATTGCTTTATTGTTTTATATTCTATTGTATTGTTTCGAATTCGAATCTAATTTGTTTTCGATTTCGATTCAAATTTGTTTTCGAATTCGATCGTTTTTTTCGGATTCGTTTAAATTCATTACTTTTGTAATTTGGACATTCGGATGCATACAAATTTACGAATAATGAAAAATGTGTCCAAATTTTGATTCGGAATGAAACGAAATGCACATGTCTAATACCATGTACGGCGTGACATGGTTTCTCCTATATAGGGATTGGATATAAACTTCCCAACCCCTCTATGGAGATAAAACCTAGATTAAACCTAGACTAAGCTAACATTGATACAAACCCGGCAGTGCGCGGAGGGGGACTCCTTTCATTAAGATTCTCCCACTCTCAAAATGTCCTAAAAAACTACCCTTACCTCTTCTGTATGCTAATTATGTATAATTACAATTTTCAGGTGCTCCTGCCCATTTGATTCCCCGTTGGGGGGCCGTTAAACATGTGACCACTTGTAAGCCTCACAGATCAGTATCGTCCCCCCTTGAGATGAGGGCATGGACAGGCTCTCAGTGGGTCCGGAATCGTACTTGAGAGGATTATTTGGTTTTTAAAGAAGTCTCTGGTTAAGCGAACCTTCCTGGCGGAAAGGGTGATTACATAAATCAAACACAAAACAATGTAGACGTAATAAATGATACTGTATTGGATATTAAATTAAATGACAATTACAATATTGAAATCTGTCCTCTTGATGTATTTATAGAAATGTAAGGACGCCCTGAAGAAGACCATAACCTTTGAGGTTGAAATGCATTGGGGCATTTCCATACATCGGATAGTGCAATTTCAAGTGTAACAATGTATCACTCTTGATGTTTTCCTAGCCTAATTTGTCTCGCCTTGCATATACCAGAGCTCATATTTTTATTCATTTTTTATATATGTTTTGTGTCTAACCATCCTTTGAAATAAAAAAAAATCTGTGATATTTTTAAAAAATATTTGACTCTTATTTGCTGCTAAAAAGCCTTGTGGGGAACTTTCCACTTTTTTCTTTTCAAAGATTGTAATTGGAGTGTGCAGCCCTCTCAGACTCTCATATGTGTCGCTCTATGATATAGAGGTACATTTTTGATCCATCGGGGTGGTGATTGCTGCGAACATGAAGGTATGAAATACCTGCTGATGGTTTGAAATGGGTACAAGAAAAAATACATCATTGGTCATCCACCAACAGTTCAAGGCCAAAAATTACCAACTTCTGGCTATCCAGCACATTATTCTGACAATGGGCCAAAAATGCTTCCAACTGGCTATCATCACCATCCCAGATGATCAGGATATCATCAATATAGCGCGCATAAAGGACCAGGTTTGCCCCAAAGGGATTATTGGACCAGATGTGAAACTGCTCCCAATAACCCATAAAGAGATTGGCATAACTTGGGGCAAACCTGCCCCCCATGGCTGTGCCCTTGGTTTGTCTGTAATACACATCCTGAAACATGAAGTAATTGTGTGTAAGGGTCTATTAGATGGAACGCACGATAAAGGAAGCTTGCCTGGCATGTAAATGATAAAAAAATATTGTACAGCCTGCAGTCCGAATTGGTGCTGTATAGACATGTACAAGGAGGCCACGTCCAGTGACAGCCAACGATAACCTGTTTGCCAAGGATAGTGGGCCAAAATATCCAACATGTGCCCTGAATCATGAACATACAATGGAAGCTGAACCACCAAATCTTGGAGAAAATGATCAATATAGCTTCCCATAGGGCTAGTGTCTATGCCCAAAATGATGGGCCGACCAGGGGGGTTGGTATTGTCCTTATGGATTTTCAGGATGTGATACAGAAATGGTGTAAGTGGGTATGGATGAAATAAGAAATGCCATTCAGACTTTGAAATGACCCCATCATTGTATGCTTCATCCACTAATAATTTCAGGGCTTCTTTATATGGACCAACCGGATCACCATCCAACTTCTCGTAGGTACTGGTGTCCCCAAGGAGTCTGGATGCTTCAGCTAAGTAGTCAAATCTATCTTGTATGACAAGACTACCCCCCTTATCTGTCTAATGATCACTTCATCATTGTTCTTTAAATAGTCCAAAACTCTTTTATCAGACAAGGACATGGAGAAAGAATAATCCTTTTTGGCCCCATGACAAAGTTGTACCAGTTCAGAGTAAACCACGTCATAAAAGGTAGGAATGTACTTACCTTTGGCCCATTGGGGATGCAAAACAGATCTTGGCCTGAAATGAGTATGAGTCATGGGAGCCAATCTGGCATAACTGGATGGAATTTCAGCTGCAGGGTGATCCTAGTGTGTGGTTTTTGGACACCTCTGAATGCCCAAATCCCCCTCCCCGCAGCTACTTCAGGCATGTAGAGGTGAGACATGGATTGACCCATTTATCAATCCTGCATCCCTTTTTTTGCTTATGTGTTCCTACACCTGTATTCATCTGACTAAATATAAATGAATGTGCAATATATCATGGATTTAAACGAATTATCATTATTTATTTATTTGTGTATTTATGATGGAGTTTTTTGTTTTGGATATAGGTTTTTGATATGGATTCTGGAGAAGACTGCTTTCACAGCTTTCTCCAGGTTTTGGTATTCTTTCATGGGGCTCTGTAGTTTGGAGATTCCACAGTGTCTTGGTGGGACGGGATCTCCAACCCTGTGTCCAGATTTTGTAGATTACCAGCAGGGTGTGTGCTCAGGGGAGCCCTTATAATGAGAGTATGGGAAGACCTCATGGCTCTCAGTTGGAGACTGCTCCACACCTAGAGGCAGGAGGTCTCCAGGAGTCAGAGGGGCTGCAGGAGGCAGCCTGAACATGTGTAACTGCAAGAGGCAGTGAAACAGCCTGAAGACTAAGGCCAGAGCGCATCTGTGGGCGCTAAAGTAAAGCCATCCACACTGAAGGATCCAGTGGTCGGTGTGACCAGGATAAAGCACAGAAGTACTGCTACAGAGAGCCAAGTGGGCTAGCATTTTCTGTTGGGTGTATTTGCTGGAGAAGAACCCCTGTGTGGGAAACCATTATGTTATGGACTTTTATTTGCCTTTTTAATAAAAATGGGCTACCATTCCCTAAAATATAGTTCCTGACTGGTTTGAATCACTGGCAAAATCATCTACTATGAGAGCTAAACAACCCCCAACATTACATTATGGTGGAGAAGTGCTTTGGGCACAATCCGAGATCCCTGCAAGCAAGTAAGTTCATCTGTGATCTGAACTGTGTGTGTTTAGTGCATGAGACTGCACAATTTGTGAGTACATGTGAGAACCTGCAAGAGAAAAGCAACGTGCTTTAAAGAGATAGTGCTCTAAAAAAAAAAAAAGTTTTTTTTTTTGCTGGACTACAAAGTCGTTCTGGAGTGACTGTGAGTATGCGGTGGTCAAAACACAAAAAGGAAGCAATGTTTGCTGAGATGAGAGACAGAACCCTGTGGCTGGAGGGGTTGTTACCGACAGAACAAGCCCCAGACTGGTGCAAGATGCATTTGGCAACACTGGAATAAAGACAAAAGGGAAGCAAGCCATCACTTAGTGCAAAGTGTGAGCAGATGGATACGGTTGCCCGTGGCAACAAAGGAGAGATCTGTACGGATGACTTCATACGGCCTATGTCTGCCAAAGTAGTAAAAATGGACTTGCTGCAGTGTGCTACCCAGAGCAGTGGGGAGACACAGGTTAAAACCCTGCTAGCAGCAAGGCCAAGAACTGAAAAGGACATATGGACTCTGTGTGCACCTAAGGTAATCCAGCAGAGTGCTGGGAGAGATGTGCTAGGGGTGACCAAAGCAGTTGGTGTGCCATGTTCCCATGCGGCAGGTGCTGCAGAGTTGCCCAGGGAAACCTTAAAGGAGCCCGTAGTGGTGAGGCACGTGGTTTCCCAGGACAACTGTGGAACTGCCCTAGTGGGAAAAAGAATGCCTTTGGAGAGGAAGGGTGGTGTGCTGAGCGGCACACAGGGTGCCATGTGTTATGACCAAAGACAGCCTGATAAAGCTTATAACATTGCTATGTTTGTGAATGCTGATGATAGAGATTTTGCTGGTACGTGCACTTATGTTGGTGATTAGGGATGAGCCGAACACCCCCCCCCCGGTTCGGTTCGCACCAGAACCTGTGAACGGACCGAAAGATCACACGAACTTTAAAACCCCATAAAAGTCTATGGGACTCGAACGTTCGAAATCAAAAGTGCCAATATTAAAGGCTAATATGCAAGTTATTGTCCTAAAAAGGATTTGGGGATCCGGGTCCTGCCCCAGGGGACATGTATCAATGCAAAAAAAAGTTTTAAAAATGGTTGTTTTTACAGGAGCAGTGATTTTAATGATGCTTAAAGTGAAAAAAAGTGAAATATTCCTTTAAATATCGTACCTGTGGGGTGTCTATAGTATTCCTGTAAAGTGGCACATTTTTTCCGTGCTTAAAACAGTCCCTGCACAAAATGCCATTTTTAAAGGAATAAAAGTCATTTAAAACTGCTTGCGGCTTTAACCACCTCAATACAGGGCACTTAAACCCCCTTCCTGCCCAGACCAATGTTCAGCTTTCAGTGCTCTCACAATTTGAATGACAATTACTCAGTCATGCAACACTGTACCCAAATGAAATTTGTGTCCTTTTTTTCACACAAATAGAGCTTCCTTTTAGTGGTATTTAATCACTAATTTTTTTTTTTTTTTTGTGTTATAAATAAAAAAAGTCCGTAAATTTTGTGAAAAATTGCCTTTTTCTTTGTTTTTGTCATACAATTTAGCAAATTAGTAATTTTTCTTCATAAATTTTGGCCAAAATTTATACTGCTATATATCTTTGGTAAAAATAACCAAAATTAGTGTATATTATTTGGTCTTTGTGAAAGTTATAGAGTCTACAAACTATGGTGCTAAAAATTGAAGACATCTGATCAGGCCTTCAGTACATCAGGTGAATCTCATTTCTTGAGGTACTAACAAGTCAGAAAAGTAGAAATACCCCCCAAATGACCCCTTTTTAGAAAGTAGACATTCCAAGGTATTAAGTAAGTAGCATGGTGAGTTTTTTAAGTTGTAATTTTTTCCCACAATTCTTTGCAAAAGGAAGATTTTTTTTTTTTAAATTGTCATATTAACTGGTTATTTCTCTCACAGAGCATATGCATACAACAAATTACACCCCAAAATACATTCTGCTACTCCTCCTGAGGGATACCACATGTGTGGGACTTTTACACAGCCTGGCCACATACAAGGGCCCAACATTAAAGTAGCTCCATCAGGCGATCTACGAGCATAAATTGCACATCTCATTTCTCAACCACCTATTACACTTTTGAAGGCCCTGGAGCACCAGGACAAAGGAATTGCCCACAAAATGACCCCATTTTGGAAAGCAGTACAAAATATTTTACAGCGCACACATACAAGAATTACATTTCCTGCAGGGCTAGTTAAAAACACCTGAACATATTCAAAAAATACAGGGGTTTGGTCACACTATATGGTCATATAGTGCTAAGCCCACTTACTACGACAAAGTACCCCGAATTAGTGGGTTCTACTCTAGTAATAGAATGGAAGATCCTTTGTCTCAACCATGGGAGCTGAACTCCTCTATGTGGGAGAACTGAAGGGGATACATCCTATACACTGGTGGCCACTAAATAAGAGGTAATGAGGAGGGGGAGGGGTGCTCCAGCCCAAAAGACCTGGTCAGGGCCTATTACAATATACAAGAACATATTTGGGGGGCACACCATACAATGCATTTAAATTCAAGATGGTGCTGCTATAAGACCTACAAACAGTACTAAATATTTTACAGCGCACACATACAAGAATGACATTTCCTGTAGGGCTAGTTAAAGACACCTGAACATATTAAAAAAATACGGGGGTTTGGTCACACTATATGGTCATATAGTGCTAAGCCCACTTACTGCGACAAAGTACCCCGAATTAGTGGTACTATCAGTGTATAGGATGTATCCCCTTCAGTTCTCCCACATAGAGGAGTTCAGCTCCCATGGTTGAGACAAAGGATCTTCCATTCTATTACTAGAGTAGGACCCACTAATTTGAGGTACTTTGTCGCAGTAAGTGGGCTTACCACTATATGACCATATAGTGTGACCAAACCCCCGTATTTTTTGAATATGTTCAGGTGTTTTTAACTAGCCCTGCAGGAAATGTCATTCTTGTATGTGTGCGCTGTAAAATGTTTCGTACTGTTTGTAGGTCTTATAGCAGCACCATCTTGAATTTAAACGCGTTGTATGGTGTGCCCCCAAATATTTTCTTCCATTGTGGAAAGTAAACACCCCAATGTATAATCTATGAGGCATAATGAGTCTTTTGAACGGTTATTTTTTTTCCAGAAGTTTTTGAAAAATGTGGAAAAAAAATGAAAATGCATTTTTTTTACACAAAGTTGTTCATTTATAAGATATTTCCAACACATAGCAAATGGATAGCAAAAATGACACCCCAAAATACATTCTGCTACTCCTCCTGAGTATGGCGATTCCACATGTGTGAGACTTTTACACAGCTTGGCCACATACAGAGGCCCAACATCCAAGTAGCACCATCAGGTGTTCTAGGAGCATACATTGCACATCTCATTTCTCAACCAACTATTACACTTTTGAAGGCCCTGGAGCACCAGGACAAAGGAATTGCCCACAAATTGACCCCATTTTGGAAAGCAAACACCCCAATGTATAATCTATGAGACATAATGAGTCTTTTGAACGGTTATTTTTTTTCCAGAAGTTTTTGGAACATGTGGAAAAAAAATAAAACCGCATTTTTTTTTTACACAAAGTTGTCCATTTATAAGATATTTCCAACACATAGCAAATACATAGCAAAAATGACACCCCAAAATACATTCTGCTACTCCTCCTGAGTATGGCGATACCACATGTGTGAGACTTTTACAAAGCTTGGCCACATACAGAGGCCCAACATCCAAGTAGCACCATCAGGCGTTCTAGGAGCATACATTACATAGATAATTTCCTGGCAACCTATCATTTTTGAAGGCCCTTCATATTTCTAACACATAGCATGTACATACCAAGAATTACAATCCAAAATAAATTCTATTGCGGAAAGGGTAAAAAAAAGTATTACCTGTGCTTTTAGTAGTGTCCACAGCACTGGTCCAAGCAGCAGTCAGGGATGTGCTTAGCGACAGCAATAGTAATTATCCAGGCAGCAGGCAGGAATATTGTCTATAGTCAGCACAAGGATATTGTCAGCACAGCCAAAGCATTTGTCCATAGAAATTGTCCAGGCAGAGACAGCCAGCACAGCCATAATATTGGTCCTAGTACGCTGTTACCTGCAGACACTCATTATTGTACCGCTCTCCAGCCCTTCATAAACATACTGCCTCTTGCTACAGCTAATTATTCGCATAGTCCAGGTAACAGGCAGAGGTGTGGTCCGTTCATGCGGCAGGCAAAGGCATGATGGCAGTAAGTCAGCAGCAGGCTGAGGGCTGCAATCGGGTAAGACCTGTGCACAGGGGCACAGGGGTAGAGCCTTTGACCCACCCAAATCTCTATGAAGCCTCCAGACTCCGGACCCTAATCCGGAAATTACAAAACCCAGAGAAAACAAACAAATTGTTTTCTCCATCTGGAAAAATGGGATGTATGATACAGTTCGAAGCATTCACCAATACAAAGGCCAGGTTGGGAGGGACAATGGGGACAATGGAAGCTGGTATCTTTTCGAAAACCTCTTCTACTGCACACACAACATCTTTTTTGCCGTCTTCGGCCTGTTTCCGATGGTGGAATGTTGTACGGGAAGTGGCGTTCATGAAGTCGGCTAACAGCATCAGAGCGAAGGTCTTCTGGGGGGGTCTTTGTTGATAGATGAGGGACGTGACTACTACTTCTATGAATTTTAGGAAGGGGGCGGGGCTTTCTGTGGATTTTGTGTAGACTATGTAGGAATTGTAAATGGCCAAATGAATTGGATAAATTGTTACCTTCTTGTACCAGAATCGGGACCTCCTTATTGACAAATAGGGCTGAATCATTTGGTTATTGAAATCCACCCCCCCCATGTAGAGATTATAGTCTTGGACACATGTCGGTTTTTCAATGGGATCTCGTCTTCGCTGAACTACAACTGTAGTGTCATTGTGAATGGTGGACATCATGTGCACGTTCCTGTTATCCTTCCACCTCAAGGCCAGCACTTCATTGCATCTCAGTGTTTCTCTTTCCCCCTTTGCAACTTTTTGTTCACTATGGATTGTGGGAAGCCCTTCCTATTTTTTCTTGAGGTTCCGCAGGCCAAGGTTTTTTCGATATATAGGTGTCTGAAAAGGGGCAGGCTGGTATAAAAGTTGTCCAGGTTTATATGATATCTAGACTTGTGCACAATGGGAAATTTCGTTTAGTTTCGGTTTGTTGTCATTCGTAAAATACACAATTTTGTTCTGTTATATTCGTTATGTTGTTAATTTGTTTTCGGATAATTCGTTATTGTTCGTAGAGTCTTGATATTCCTTATACTGAATCTCGAATCATGACGAATTAATTTGTTATATTCGCTATAATTTCTTTCATTTTAGTTGAAATTCCATATTTATGTATATATTTGTGATAATGAATTATTCATAGTTTGGAAAGTCGTTTGTTTATTGAATCTATTAACACACACAATGACAATGTCTCTTCTCCTCTACTCAAATACAATACAACACCCTTCTTACTCAGCTCTCAGGAATGCGCTTTGCCAGTAATCCAACCTCCAGCACAAAATTAATCAGCTGATTGCACTGTAAGATTTACTTTGAGTTGACCTTTTGTTTCATTAGATCTTTAACAAATTACCGAATCATGTCAAATTCATTCGTTATATTCGCTATAATTTCTTTTGTATTAGTTGAAATTCGTTATTTTTTTATTCAGACATTCGGATGCATCCAAATGTCCGAAAGATGCAAAATTCGGCCGAATTTCGATTAGTTACGAAACGCATTGCACACGTCTAATGATATCCTTTTTTCAGAAGTGGGTAAGCCAGGTCCCATACGATTTTTCCAGTTGTGCCCATGTAGGCCGGGCACTCAGGGGGCTGGAGCTGGGAATCTCTTCCATCATATATGCGGAACGCATACAGATATCCCGTGGCTCTCTCACAGAGCTTGTAAAATTTTACTCCGTATTTGGCCTTTTTGCTAGGAATATATTGTTTTATTCCTAGCTGGCTTGAAAATGGTACCAGGGACTCATCCACACATATATGCTTCTCAGGGACATAGAGTTCTGCAAATCATTGGGAAAATACATTTATCAGTGGGCGAATCTTGTATAACTTATTGGAATTTGGATGATTGTGGGGAGGGCATTGGGTGTTGTTGTTAAAATGAAAGAATCTCATAATCCTCTCATATCGGGACCTGGGCATTGTGGCAGAATACATGGGCATATGGTGGATGGGGTTGGTGGACCAATAGGTATGTCCTTCATTTTTTTTGTAAGCCCCATGTTTAGGGTGAGGCCCAAAAACAATTTGAAGTCCTCCAAATTCAAATCTCTCCACTCAAACGGACGGGCATAAGATGATTGGGGGTTGCTGGCAATATACTGCTGGGCATACAAATTTGTCTGGTCCACAATGAATTGCAGCAAAGTGTCAGGCAAAAACAGATGAAAAAAATTGATCTCTGTGAAATTTTGGGTGTTGGCCTGCACACCTGGCTGTGCTGTGAAAGGGGGAATAATTGGTGATCCCGAGTTGGAAGGCAGCCATGTTGGGTTGGCAAGACCATCTGGCAGGCATGTATGTAGCGGCCCTGGCTCTTGGGGCACGTGACACTCCAGTAGTTGGGGGAGTTGAATTTCCTGTGCTGGTACTCAGGTGTGATGTGACAGCACTGGTACTGGGCCTGGGCATTTGTGCGCGGTGCCTATTGCTGGCGGCAGCACTGATACCGGGCCTTTGTTCCTGGGGCATATTGCTGGCGGCAGCACTGGTATTGGGCCTTTGTTCCTGGGGCCTATTTCTGGTGGCAGCGCTGGTACTGGGCCTGGGAATATAATCCTGGTTGCTGGTGGCTTCCTGGTTTCCAGAGTGTCGTGCCCTTTTAGGAGGGACCCATTCTTCATCCGAATCATTACTACTCTCAATTGGTTCAAATGCCGAATTTGATTCGGAATCAGAATTGGATTCTGATGAGAACTCCCCGGTGCTCTCATCAGTCATGGAGAGGATCTGGAACGCCTCCTCACTAGTATAAACTCTTTTGGACATGGCTGTGTGGTGGGTAGCTGTGCGACAGGTGACAGATGGGTAGCAGGTGACGTTCACTGAGAGGTGATGATGGTGTGATGGGCGATGGTCACTGATGGGTGACAGGCAATGGTCACTGATGGGTGACAGGCCATGGACGGTGACGGGTAATGGTCACAGATGGTTGACAGGCGAAGGTCACTGATGGGTGACAGGGCACGGTCACTGATGGGTGACAGGTGCACCACTGATGGTCACTGATGGGTGACGGGTGACAGGGCACAGTCACTGATGTGTGTCGGGTGACAGGGCACGGTCACTGATGGGTGACAGGTGATGGTCACTGATGGGTGACAGGCCACGGACGGTGACAAGTGATGGTCACAGATGGTTGACAGGCGACGGTCACTGACAGGCGACGGTCACTGATGGGTGACGGGTGCACCGCTGATGGTCACTGATGGGTGACAGGGCACGGTCATGTAGTGATCGGGTATATTAATATATACTGGGTGATATGATGTGTAGTGGGTATGATAATTAATATTTAGGTATTATTATAATGATGATAATAATGAACGGCACCAGTGTAGTGATCGGGTATATGTATTGGGTGGATAGTATCGTGTAGAGTGGGTATGATAATTAATTAGTAAGTACTCTTCCGCAGCAACCCAATTCTTCCAGAGAGATGCACTTTATTGACTTCCAACACAGAACAAAGTCCAAAGTCCACAGATGACAAAAAAATCCGACAGAGTAGATATAATTCAGAGACCCATATTCCTAGGCCTGTGTGTTCCCAGCCATACACAGACAAGCCTCACTTAAAACTATAGACTGAATGCCGTGTTATATTCACCAGGCATTGAATGGCTGAGCAATTTGATTGGCCGTTTCAATTTAGGACTTTGATTAGCTTTTGTCTTTCAAACAGACAACAACTCCCAGCCGTGAACAGTTGCAGTCATAAAGCGCCCCAATTTGCACTCCCGCATATCAACATCAACAAGTCCCCTTTAGATATGTGTAATTAGATTAGATTAACAGATACCAGCTGAATACCCTTTTGAGCCCTTGGAATACCTACATTATTCTTGTATATTAATATCAACAAGTCCCCTTAGATATATTAGCCCCACAGGAGGGAGCCTCCGCTAGGCCAACCCAAAACACTCCTTGATCCCATTGTTACCCCCTCAAGTCTAATTACCATCAATAAATACTTCTTCTATGGTCCTTTAAACAATGTACCCTTTGAAATGTTCAATTAGGTTAACAGCCCATACCTTACACCCCTAGGTAGACTTGCATAAGACCAACACATCAAAGGGTCTTCAGCTGTTATATTAAAATTGAGTTGGCTTGGACAATTTCTGCTCAACCCATACTCCAAAACAATATTATACATAAATTGGCCAACATATTACAACATATACCCCCACTTGGGTCGGTTCTAACTACTAGAACTGACCCATAAATCAAACAACAAAAATTATCATTACGATTTAAGGTACTGGATGCTTTACAATGGCTCATATAAAATATGAAGTTGAAACTGGTTACATCTCTCTTCACCAGCCTCTAAAATATCCCCATGAAACAGTTATTAGATAATATAACTTTTAGACCATGACTGGAAAAGGATTTGGTAAACGTCAGTGGCCCATATAGCTGTTAGGCCTTATTATATCACATCAAGATCTTGAATATTGCGCAAAGATGAGCTGATGTCACAGTCCATTCTTCGGTCTGACTTCCTCACATCTCTCACCATCTCACTGAAAGTAAACTTGGTATGCTCCGGGAACTCCAATCCACATAAGTCCAGGATTTTTTTCATCTCCAGGCTCAAGCTTTCCATTTTTATAGATACTTTTACGCAAACACTCTACTTTCATCTTTACAGTAAGAAGAACTATCAATGTACCAGCACTCACTTTCAAGGTCAAAAGGTTTGGATATGGCAATAAAAACTGTGCTTCAAACTATTTTCTTGCACTTGACATTCATGAGTCCATCTTGCAAGCATTTTACAATTCACATCTGCTTCTTTCCATTTCCACAATTTGAACAAAGATGACCGGCTTGTGTACCTGTCAAGTACCAGAATTTGTTGATTGCCAGCCACAATTTACTTTTGTAATTTGCTGTAGGCCGACCCCTCATTGCCTTCAATAGAGCAGTTACTTGGATCATTCAGTCCACAATTACACTTGAATGGTATACCAACATATACATATACCCCCACACGATGGTTCAGATAGAATCAGCTTGACATCAGTGTTTATCAGATCTTCTATCCAGACAAAGGGGCAGTGGAAATTCTTGCCAGTATCTTCACCATGAAAGGTAGAAAGGTCTTTTTCATCCATATATGTCATAGCCTTTAGCATATTATAAACAACTGAATCAACAAAGTTTCAAATCATGACTAGAGTGATGAATTTCACTCACCCCTCTTATAAATTTAGGAAAACCACCCAACATACTAAAATTTATGCTATGCCAAGCCATTGTGCAGCATCTCACCTTAGATGTCAAATATATTGATCAATACGCATTATGTAATATGTACAGATGTTATGAAAATTATTTTAGGTTAAAATGCTTCTCTTTGGTTTTAAGATAAAGTTCAAGAAATAAAACATAAAGAAAAAATAAAAAAATGAAAAGCAAAATATATCAGGAAAAGGGAGAAAAATTAAAAATTAGGGCGTTGAAGAAAAAAGAAAAAAAGGTCCACTGCTTGATGAATTTCGAGAAAGTCCATGAATACTTTATAATTCCATGTATAGTGATATATTGTCTATTCAGCATTTCTCCCATAATTCTCCCCCACTAGCCAGCAATTTCAGACTGTGCTTCTGCTATTCACATGCAAGCATCTTCAGACGTTCCTGAAAGACAAAACTCTCCAACAAAACTAATTAGCAAGGTCCTTAAACGTTGTTTGAAGGTAAAACAAAGCATTATTTACACGTTTACAGTTTGAAGCTAATTCACCCCCACTGCTAGAGAAGTGTCATTTGCATTCAAAAACAGATCTGGAGAATGTACATCTTCTGCATTTATGACACCCTGTACCCCCTTCAACTGCTCTAATAATTTATCACGTTCCCCTCTCATCTTGTCATACTCAATCTTCAGGTGGTCATATCTCTGTTTTAACTGAGAAAACGGTATCCAAGTCTTGGACCTTTTCTTATTATTATTTTGGTCAGCTCTGTTTTTCATATTAATATCACCTATGTTTGACTCGGAGTGTCCTCTCTGGGTGTTATCATAGGATATTATCTTCTGATCTTTATGCTCAGTATTTGTCCTAAACAATGTGGCTAAATCAATCTTGACAGCCTGCTCATTTGACTTTCTCCATAAATGGTCTGTTCTCAACAATATGTCTTTTAAATCATGAGGATTTGGGGTAACTAGTAAAATATTTTGTTTGATATCTTCATGCAACGCATCTAGAAACATACTCATATGTATCAAGCCACCGCGCTCAAATGCAAGATTATTACCGACCAATAATTCCATAATAGTTGCTATCCTGTGTGACAATTCATAGGGAGATTCATTTTGCATTTGTTGGATCTTCCCATGAATAGTAACATCAGAACGTACACCATACAAAACACATAATAATTCCAGTAATATGTCCCTTGTCCTCAGAGGCTGAATACAGATCTGTGTAATTCTCATTCAAAGACCACTTCCTAAAGAATGTTGAAAAACTCTTTTTAAGTCAGATGGGTTGAGATTGTACATATCTCTGACCTGCTGCACGTCACAAAACCATTTTAAAAATCTGTTTAAATCATGGTATGGAACCATTCCTATTTCTTTAAGAATTGCGTCTAATTCTTTTGGTTTCAAAGGCTTCATTACAAGCTGAACTTCACCTGTATTATTATTATTGTTATAAACTGTGGTAGTCACAGTGGGGGCAGCTGGTAATGAATTATCAGATTTAATATGAGGTTCTGTTTGCTGCAGATTGCTGAATCCAAGATTTGATGCATATCTGCATTCCTGAGATCTCTTCTCTAATTCCATAATTCTTAATTTTAATCTATCATTTTCCTCTGATAATTCATCACAATGTTTAGATTTCTCAAGTAAAGCTTCTCCAATCGTAACCGCATGCAATTTTAAAATTACTGTCTCGGTGTCTGATTGGTTTTGTAACTTCTCACAAACATTGTTGCTATTATCAACTGCCTTCTGTAACTGCGCTATTTCCTCAATCTTACCATTCAAAGAACTTTCCATTGTTAAACAGCAAGATAACAAGCCCTGTATAATGCAACCTTTTCTTTTACTTTCTGAAATTTTGCTATCAAAAACATTTTTCTCTAAAAATTCCTTCATCATCGTCCACGTCTGCTTACATTTTTCTGGAATTTCATAAGGACCGCCATGGCGCTTAATACATTTTAATACCCATCTGTTAACTTTATCAGAACTGACACTAGCTTCACACTGAGTAAGCATTTTGACTATATTACTAATAATTAAAAAAAAAAAAGAAAATATTTTACTCACCGCATTAGTTACTCTTCATCTTCCAGTTCAGGTCTTCTGGTACACGACACAGTCCTTTTTTTGTTGTTTCCAGTCTCCAGAGAATAATTCTGGGGTTCCCAACTTGTTTAAATTTGTAGATCAGACTCTCTTATGTCACAACCAGACATTAGAGTCACAGCACAGCTCTTGGTTCTTCATCAGACTTCTGTCCACCTCACAGGATTGTTGTCACCACCGACTTCTGTTACTAAGTCCGAAAATGCTCTTCTGGTCGCTTGAACGGCACCAGTGTAGTGATCGGGTATATGTATTGGGTGGATAGTATCGTGTAGAGTGGGTATGATAATTAATTAGTAAGTACTCTTCCGCAGCAACCCAATTCTTCCAGAGAGATGCACTTTATTGACTTCCGACACAGAACAAAGTCCAAAGTCCACAGATGACAGAAGAATCCGACAGAGTAGATATAATTCAGAACCCCATATTCATAGGTCT
Organism: Aquarana catesbeiana; assembly: GCF_042186555.1. Lineage (NCBI taxonomy): Eukaryota > Metazoa > Chordata > Amphibia > Anura > Ranidae > Aquarana > Aquarana catesbeiana. Next base: position 147,703,646 of record NC_133330.1, read on the forward strand.
GTGTGCATACACAGACAAGCCTCCCCTACAACTATAGACTGAATGCCGTGTTATATTCACCAGGCATTGAATGGCTGAGCAATTTAATTGGCCGTTTCAATTTAGGACTTTGATTAGCTTTTGTCTTTCAAACAGACAACAACTCCCAGCAGTGAACAGTTGCAGTCATAAACCGCCCCAATTTGCACTCCCGCATATCAACATCAACAAGTCCCCTTTAGATATGTGTAATTAGATTAGATTAACAGATACCAGCTGAATACCCTTTTGAGCCCTTGGAATACCTACATTATTCTTGCATATTAATATCAACAAGTCCCCTTAGATATATTAGCCCCACAGGAGGGAGCCTCCGCTAGGCCAACCCAAAACACTCCTTGATCCCATTGTTACCCCCTCAAGTCTAATTACCATCAATAAATACTTCTTCTATGGTCCTTTAAACAATGTACCCTTTGAAATGTTCAATTAGGTTAACAGCCCATACCTTACACCCCTAGGTAGACTTGCATAAGACCAACACATCAAAGGGTCTTCAGCTGTTATATTAAAATTGAGTTGGCTTGGACAATTTCTGCTCAACCCATACTCCAATACAATATTATACATAAATTGGCCAACATATTACAACAGGTCACTGATGGGTGATGGGTGACAGGGCACGGTCACTGGTGGGTGACGGGTGACAGGGCACAGTCACTGGTGGGTGACGGGTGACAGGGCACGGTCACTGGTGGGTGATGGTTGCACTGCTGATGGTCACTGATGGCAGTCTCTTATGTGACAGGTGCACTTTTATGGGGTGACTGTTGGGTGACAGATGACAATTTGGGGGGCGATGGGACAGGTGTGGTGTTGGTGCAGACACTACTAAACATAGATCTGTAACTCACTGCTCCTGGCTCTTCTCTCCTTGCACTGGAAACGGTGTGTGAGGAGAGAAGAGCTAGTAACAGCTAGTGACAGCTCTTCGTTTACATTTAGTGATCGGCTGTGAATGGATCACAGCCGATCACGTGGTACAGAGCCCTGGCCAGTGGCTGTGTACTATCGTTCCCGGGAACACACCACCACCGATGTGCATGCGCAGCGCGCTCACGATCGCACGTATGCGCCGTGTAATGCGGGGAGTTACCATTCGTGATTGGCCGTGACTTCATCACGTAGTAAACAGCCATGCCCAATGGCTGTTCACCCCTGTCAGTGACGAGCGGTGTCTCGGTGACACGCTGCCACCGACAGTACAGGGCTGTGCGCACACGATCGCGCACATGCCCTGTTTAAAAGGGCTCACGTCATATGACATCCGCCCAGAACAAGAGGCTTACCGTCCCGCCGTCATATGACGGTGGGCGGTAGGCTAGTGGGTAATGTAATGTCGGGTCCCGGCAATATAGATTAAAATCAGTGAGACAAACGGCATGGGTACCCCCCAGTCCATTACCAGGCCCTTTGGGTCTCGTATAGATATTAAGGGGAACCCCGCACCCAAATTAAAAAAAAGGAATGGCGTGAGGCCCCCAGGCCCTATATACTCTGAACAGCAGTATACAGGTAGTGCAAACAAGACAGGGACTGTAGGTTTGTTGTTAAATAGAATCTGTTTGTAATTTTGAACTGGTACATTTTTAAAGTATAGCTCCAGCCAAAAAATCTATTTTATAAGCTTTTTGGAAAACATAGGGAAGGGTTATCACCCCTGTAACATTTGTTTTGCTGTCTGTGCACCTCTTCAGAAGATTTCACCTCACTTTCTGTCCCAATGACAAATGTTTTTTGAAAATTGGGGTTTTTAGTGAAACAAGGATTGGTGCTAAAGCATCAGTGAAGAGGAGACACGTTTTCCCATACTAACTCTTACAGGAGAGAATTTCCTTTCCTAGGGGTAGATTTCATCTCACTTCCTGTTGTCTCCTTCCATTTGCAAGTAGGAGTCGTTTGTAAGTTGGATGTTTGGAAGTAGGGGCCTGCCCTATATACTCTGCAGAAATTGGGGCCTTAGGTGTTGGTGTTGCCACAACACTGTAAGTCCTCACAGTTACTCTTGGTGGGCGCTGGAACGGGCCCTGCTGTGAAATATTATATCAAAAATTGGAATATCATGCACCTGTTAAACAGGGGCTGAAAAATTGGGCCTTTGGTGGTGGTGTTGCCACAACACTGTAAGCCCTCACAGTTACTCTTGCTGGGAGCAGGCATGGGCCCTGCTGTGAAATATTGGATCAAGAATTGTAATTACATGCAGGGACGTTATTTCGATTGGGCACGCTGGGCAGTTGCTCGGAGGCCCCACTTCCCTGGAGGGCCCCACCCAGGGCCGATCCTCAGCATTGCAATCTGCTTCAGAAGACTAAGTTTTGACTGACTGCACTGGTTGTTCACTTGCTAGAATCACCAGCCACCCGGCGTCTAGCTAGCAACCAGTGACGTCAGTCAGAGGCCGCGGCTTCCCCAGCATTCATAGAGCGCCATGGCTAGTGAACAAGCTTCGCCCACCTCTGCCATGTTCTTCAGACAGCGTGGCTCAGAGGGAGCGGAGTGGACTCAGGAGAGCGAAACTTTCGTGTTCTGAAGAACTCTCAAGTAAGTCTAACTGTCTAAGTCAGATTTAAGTAAGTTCAAATGAAGTTGTGCCCATTAAAAGCAGCCACTGTGCCCAATAAACACAGCCACTGTGCCCATCAAAAGCTGCCACTGTCCCTATCAAACACAGCCACTGCACCCACTGCCCATTTGTAACGAGCCCCTTTGCTCGCTCGGTTCCACTCTCCCGACATTCCTCTGCAGCTATTGAATCAGATTGCAACGTCTGATGGTTCGGTCATCCAATGCTCCGGGATTAGAACTTCAGCTATGTGCCATTCTAACCCAGTTGTGATAGCTCAGAACAAACACCAGGCAGGCTGTATGTAAGTTCAAACAGGAATCTCTTTTATTGCAATATACAGGCTCTTTTATACACTAAAAGTGGAGGTGCATACCTCCGACTCATATTACTCTAACAATACAGCTGTAACCTAATTAACCCAATTAACATGAGCTAATTAACTAATCCCTTTAGACAGCCTAGATGACTCAGACATGACCTTTAGGCCAGACTGGCCGTCTTGTAGTTCAGAAAATCCAATCAACATTATCACAATAGCAGAGTTACTACAATGGGATCTAATGACTCTTAGATCCCATACTAGAGACTTATTTACAATACACATTTTAGCAGACAACAGACAGGTAGCTGGAATTGATGACATTAGCATTTAACAGTAGGAGTCCCAACGGTATGATTCAGTCATTATTCCAATATGGCAAATCCAGGGTCCCCAGAGTCTTTGTGTCCTGGGGGACCAGGACCCGAATCCATAGTAATACCACCTCAAGGGTCCCCAGGCATACAGCTCACAAAGAGCACCGTTCCCCAAAATTCCAGGGCCCAGGATCGATCGGCAAGAGGCTAGCATTCAGTCCCCTCTAAAAGTCTCTCTCCCGGCTAGGTCTGTCACACCATCAAAGCTGGCACCACTGTGCCCAAAAGCTGCCACTGTGCCCATCAAACACAGCCACTGTGCCCATCAAAAGCTGCCACTGTGCCCATAAAAAGCTGCCACTGTGCCCATCAAAAGCTGCCACTGTATCCATCAAACGCTGCCACTGTGCCCATCAAACGCTGCCACTGTGCCATTAAACACAGCCACTGTGCCCATCAAATGCTGCCACTGTGCGCATCAAACGCAGCCATTGTGCCCATCAAACACAGCCACTGTGCCCATTAAATGCAGCCACTGTGCCCATCAAAGCTGCCACTGTACCATTAAACACAGCCACTGTGCCCATCAAACGCTGCCACTGAGCCCATTAAATGACATTCTAAAAACTAAAAAATAATCAGTTACATCAGCTTTAGGTGCTTGGTAGCTGGTGATCCAAGACTGATTCAATTTTATGAAGGTAAGCCGATCGACCGATTCGGTGGACAGGCGCACCCTGTGATCGGTTACAAAGCCTCCTGCAGCAGTGAATGTGCGTTCTGAAAGAATGCTGGATGCAAGACAGGCCAGTAGCTCAATTGCATACTGTGCAAGCTCTGGTCAGTGATCCATCCTCAAGACCCAGTAACCCAGAGGATTTTCGATGGGAAAGGTGTCCAAGTCTGATCTTGCACCTAGGTATTCCTGCACCATGTGAATCAAACGCTGGCGATGGTTGCTGGAACCGATCAGACCTTGGGGCTGAGGACTAAAAAATTGTCTGAATGCATCGGTCAGACGGCCACCTTCTCCACCGCTCCTTCTGTAACTGACCGAAGCCTCAGCAACACGTTGTCAAGGAGGACCAGGAAATTGTAACCTCTCAGGCTCTGGAAACGCATTGCACAAACCTTTCTGCAAGGCCTCCAGAAGATGTTTCATCCTCTGCTCCCTCTGCGACGGCAAGATAAGGTCCGCAACCTTACCCTAACGTGGATCAAGGAGGGTTGCCAGCCAGTAATTATCCCTCCCCTTGATACCACAAATACGAGGATCCTTCTGCAGGCTTTGCAGGATCAGGGAGGCCATGCAGCGTAGGTTTGCTGAGCCATTCGGTCCAGAGTCCTCTGGTTCACTAAGGACGACATGATCCACAGCCACCTCCTCCCAGCCACGTACAAGTCCATGGGGTTTCTTCGGACTGTAAATGATCCCTTGAAGACTGCTGCTGATGCTGAGAGCCAGGCTCCACCTCCATGCTGACACAATCCTCCTACTCCTCCTCCTCCTCCTCTTCCTGTGTGATCAGCAGGCACACAGGAACACTGTCTGGATAAAGGGGGCCTTGAAAGGTAAGGAAGTCCTCCTCTTCCTCCCTCTGTTCTGCCTCATGTGCCCTGTCCATTATTCCACACAGCTTGTGCTCCAACAGGTGGACAAGAGGGACAGTGTCACTGATGCATGCACTGTCACTGCTCACCATCCTCGTGGCCTCCTCAAATGGTGACAGGACAATGCATGCATCCCTGATCATAGCCCACTGGCGTGGGGGAAAAAAAACAAGGTCCCCTGACCCTGTCCTGGTGCCATAGTCGCATAGGTACTCATTGATGGTCCTCTGCTGCATGTGCAGCTGCTGCAGCATGGCCAATATTGAGTTCCACCTGGTGGGCATGTCACAGATTAGGTGGTTCTTGGGCAGGTTAAATTCCTTTTGGAGGTCAGCCAGCCGAGCACTGGCATTATATGACCTGTGGAAATGCACACAGACTTTCCTGGCCTGCCTCAGGATATCCTGTAAGCCCGGGTACCTGCCCAAGAACCGCTGCACCACCAAGTTAAGGACGTGAGACAAACAGAGCACATGGGTCAGTTGTCCCTGTCGGAGAGAGGAGGTTGGTGCCATTGTCGCAAACCACCATACCTGGCTTAAGCTGGCATGGTGTCAATCACCTCTGAACCTGCCCCTGCAGAGCTGACAGAATCTCTTCCCCAGTGTGGCTCCTGTCCCCCAAGCACACCAGCTCAAGCACCGCATTGCATCTTTTTGCTTGCATAGCCCCTTGAACGCCTACGGAGCACCGCTGGTTCTGAGGACAAATCAGCACAGGAAGAGGCCATGGAGGAAGAAGAAGAGGAGGGGGTGGAGGAGAGATGTGTGGCAGAATCACCACTAGTAGAATTTTGGAGGTGTGGTGGCGGAACAACCTCCAACACTACTGCACCCTGTCCTGCATCCTTCCCAGCTGCCAGAAGAGTCACCCAGTGCGCGGTGAAAGATTGGTAACGTCCCTGTCCATGCCTGCTGGACCGTGAGTCAGCAGTAATATGCACCTTACCGCTGACCGCCAGTTCCAGCGAGGCCAAAACATTGCCTTCCACATACCGGTAGAGAACTGGAATCGCCTTCCATGAGAAAAAGTGGCGTTTGGGAACCTGCCACTGAGGAACCACACATTCCATAAACTCACAGAAGGGGGCAGAGTCTAAAAACTGAAAAGGCAGCAGTTGAAGTGCTAGCAATTTAGCCAAGCTAGCATTTAACCGCTGGGCATGTGGATGGCTGGGAGCGAACTTCTTTCGGTGGTGCAGCAGCTGGGGCAGGGAAATTTGCCTGGAACAATAAGACGTCGGTGTAATGATAGTAGATTGCCCCCAAGTACTTGGCTGTGACAGACCTAATTCTACACCTTCATTCCTCTCAGTGCAGGTTTCAGAGAGAACTGAAGGTATAGTGGGGTTGGATATCCCAGCTGATTAGGAGTGAGGAGAGGTTCGCGTTGTTCTTTGGTGTGGGTCCTTTAGGTACGCTTGCCAAGGAACTGCATGGCAGGTCGACATATGTCTGGTCAAGCATGTGGTGCCCAAGTGGGTAATGTTTTGGCCACGCGAGATACGCTTGAGAAATATGTTCCAAATAGCAGCGGTGGGATCTGATGCGCAGAGACAACAGAGCCCTGCACATGTGTGATGCAGTTGGTCTGCTGCCCTTAAGCTGGCCCCTGGAGGGCATCCTGCCTTGTTGGAGATGTGCCACCTCATCCTCATCCTCCTCCTCTCAGGCACCCACGTGGAGTCAGTGACCTCATCATCCCCTCCCTCCTCATCACTGGAGCAAAGCTGGCAATATGCTGCAGCTGGGGGAACATGACTGCCAGATTGCTGTCCTTCTTGGGTACCCCCTCTCTCTTGGCTCACGTGACTGCCTTCCTCTAGCTGGGTACCATCATCTGAGCCTTCAAAAGGCTGGGCATCCTCCTGATGCATGTACCCAACACTGTGGTCAAACAGTTCGCGGGACTCCTCAGGAGGACATGGTGGGGCTAGGGAAGGAGTGACTGATGCCATTGAGCCCAGGGAAGAGGCCGCGTTGACAGCTGCTTTGCCAGACAAAGTACCCTGAGCCTGTGTGAGAGAGGATGAGGAGGATGAGAACGGCTTGGTCATCCACTCTACCAAGTCTTCCGCATGTTGCGGCTCAACACGGCCAGCTGTGGAAAAAAAGGACAAGCGTGTCCCACGGTCACATGCTGATAAGGATGCACCGTCTCCACAACCAGAACTGTTGCCTCTAGACACAGAGCCTGCTTGCCCTCTTTTATTGGCTTGTGACTGTCTGCCTCTCCTTTTTTGGCCTTCCAGACAAAACTAATGGCCTGCAGTGAGATGTAGCTGCACAAAGCTGGGATGTATATATATACTGATACTGCAGCTAGCAGAATCAACTGCCTGCCTGTAGTATTATTAATATGAGAACACCAGCAATTGTCTTCAGGTAGCTTTAGGTGCACACTGTGCAGAGGACACAGTACACTAACTGTAAATACTGTAGCTGCCTGCCTGTGGTACTAATAGGATCAGAAGAACAACACCAATTGTCTTCAGGTAGCTTTAGGTGCACACTGTGCAGAGGACACAGTACACTAACTTGTAAATACTGCAGCTGCCTGTGGTACTGTACTAATAGGATCAGAAGAACACCACTAATTTTCTTCAGGTAGATTTAGGTGCATACTGTGCAGAGGACGCACTGCACTAACTGTAAATATTGCAGCTGCCTGCCTGTGGTATTAATAGGATCAGAACAACAGCAATTGTCTTCAGGTAGCTTTAGGTGCACACTGTGCAGAGGATGCACTGCACTAACTGTAAATATTGCAGCTGCCTGTCTGTGGTATTAATAGGATCAGAACAACAGCAATTGTCTTCAGGTAGCTTTAGGTGCACACTGTGCAGAGGATGCACTACACTAACTGTAAATACTGTAGCTGCCTGTGGTACTAATAGGATCAGAAGAACACCAGCAATTTTCTTCAGGTAGCTGTAAATACTGTAAAACCGCCTGCCTGTCAGTAGGATCTAGCTAAACTAAATACAGCGTGTATATGTACATGTATATGTATGTATGTATACATACATATGTGTGTGTGTGTGTGTATATATATATATATAACTTAAATCAAATGACACTGTCTCTCGGTCTATCTCTCTCCACCACCGCAACACACTACACAAGGCCACCACGCAGGTGGCGTGTACTAAACCCCCTGAGCCATAATTGGCCAAAGCTACCCTGGCTTTGGCCAATTACGGCTCTCTGTGCAGACGGCGCTGTGATTGGTCAAGCATGTGGGTCATAGTGCATGCTTGGCCAATCATCAGCCAGCAATGCACTACGATGCCGCAGTGAATTATGGGCCATGACGCGCCACTCGAATTTGGCACGAACATTCGCAATTCGATGAACAGTCAAACATGTGATGTTCGAGTTGAACATGGGTTCAACTCGAACTCGAAGCTCATCCCTATTGGTGATGTGTTCACTAATAATGAGGGAGGGGGGATGTCTCCCTTGGCAACCAGAAGCAGAGCCACAATATTGTCCATGGAAATCTCGGAGGGTTTCTCCAGATGTTGGAGCCAGAGATTGTCCAGAACAGCCCTGATATTGCTCTGGTTGAACACACTGGGTCTGTACCATCCTGTGAGAGTGTGTGGGAGCAGTCCACTCACCCTGTGTGCAAACCAGTTGGTAAGGGGTTAAGTCAGCCAGCCAAAGCTGAAAGTACACAGCTGAGTGTGTTAGCGCCCCCAGGGCAAGCTGGACAAAAGGGTGTATTGCAGCCTGCCTTGATTGATAATGTATTATCTAAGAGTGGAAACATGTTGGCACAATGTGATGTATATGAAGTGGATAAAGGTACTGTTTGTGCTGCAGAATCCCAGGTACCTCCTAGAGCAGGTGATGAGGTGCTGTGGAGCACTCATAATGGAAGCGCAATGGATTGGGACAGTTGAGCCAAACCGTTACTAGCCATGTTAAACAAGGCTATGTTAAGGCATGGGTGTGGACATAGCAACTGCTATGCCAGACAGGGAGATTGCAGAGCGGCCAATGGTTGAGGGTGCGTTGGTCCCTGCAAAGGTTGTTTCCCTCCAGTCGGAAAAGGGCGCATGCATGGCAGATGTGTTGTCCACAGCCCAGACGCTGAATGTCAAGTGTTAAGGTGACAATGTAAGGAATGTGGACTTGCAGTAGCTCATTGTTGAGTTAGAGGGCATGAATGGGATACATGCGTCTAATAGCGCTCCGGGGGAGCATCAGGCTGTGATGGATACCTCCAGTAAGGTGGAGGCCCCTTTAAATATCTTGGCCCTCAAGCTGCAGTGAATGAACCCCTCCATGTCCCTGATAAGGGAAAAGTCCCCAAAAATGTTTTACATATTGATGAGGAGTGTGTAGAAATTACAGATATGCTAGTGGAACTGCTTGAACTGGTGAAAGCACATTTCTTGTATACCTTGGTGCCTCCATTACAATCGGATGTGGTGGTGCTGCGTGGTACCAATGGATGGAGCCAGGTAGTACAAGCTGTGCCGATTAATATTAATCACCAGTGGAACTGGTTGGTACGGTGCTTTCTAATACTGTGGCAAGTGATCTCCCGATTTCCTGTGAGGGTGCTTCCGGATACGGTTCAGTAGGGAAGGCGTTCTGGGGGGCTCCTGGAGACATCAGAGGTCTATCCACCTGATGCGGTGATGGACATGTCTGCTAGTGTGGTCTGAGGTGCGGCTGAGCAGGGTTTAGTAAATAGCGCGGATACTGCCTCACCCGCTAGACCTCCTAAGAAGGAAGGGCCAGATATGGACGCAGCAAAAGCAGTGATTCTGTCTGTCACCTGCAGAGAGGTACAAGTTGGGGTATCCAGAGATGCTCTCAAATATAGTATAGTAATATAGTATAAGTGTGAGCTGGCAAATTGGTACTGCTAGAAATGGGTCATGTGTTGCTCAATGTCAGTTGTTAGGACAACTGCCCACAGAGATTTGGACAACAGGTGAAGTGAAGCCTTGTGAAGGTCTCATAGGGTATAGCTGCTCACCTGTGTGTTGTCCCTCCTTGGGCCTGGCCCTAACAAACCCTGAACAAGAAAGAACTGACGGTATCGGTAATTGGGGAAATGGTGGTGTAATACTGAATGTAAATAATGACCTTGATATGACCACAAATCATTTCTTGGAAAATGAGCGTGATACATAGATGTTGAGCTTGGGGAGTTAGTGGTCAAGGGTAACGGCAAAGGAGTTGGTAAACCCAAGAGACCTATTGTGATGGGGAAAACAGGTACCAGTGAGGGAAAAGGTGGTTCCTCATCAGGAGCAGGTTCCCTACAGAATCCAGAAATTGAGTTGAATGGAAGTAGCAGAAAAGGCAGGGGACCACCAGAAAAGAAATGTGAGCTCAGGAACCCTAAGGACAGAGGGAATAGGCTGATGATACTGAACTGTAGGACCCTGCTGCGGTCCAGGGTAGGGCCTGCCTGGAAACGCACCTGGAAAAAAGATTGGGCCTACGCAGCGAACAGCTGGCGCAAAGGTGCCCCAATCAAGGATTCGGGATGGTGTGTTCCGCCCCCTTTGGGTTTGAAACAAAGGGGGGATATATGACAGTAAGAGATGCTGTCACAGTAAAATTGGTAGTTTGGGGGACACAGGGTGTGCACATTTGCTTGGTGCAAGACTGCAGAGCATAGGTGTGGACTGGAGAAGACTGCTTTCACAGCTTTCTCCAGGTTTTGGTATTCTGTCATGGGGCTCTGTAGTTTGGAGATTCCACGGTGTCTTGGGTGTGACGAGATCTCCAACCCTGTGTCCAGACTTTGTAGATTACCAACAGGGTGTGTGCTCAGGTGAGCACAGCCCTTATAATGAGAGTATGGGAAAACCTCATGGCCCCCAGTTGGAGACTGCTCCACACCAAGAGACAGGAGGTCTCCAGGAGTCAGAGGGGCTGCAGGAGGCAGCCTGAACATGTGTGACTACAAGAGGCAGTGAAACAGCCTGAGGACTAAAGCCAGAGCGCATCTGTGGGCGCTAAAGTAAAGCTGTCCACACTCCAGGATAAAGAGTAGAAGTACAGAGAGCCAGTCAGCTAGCATTTTTTGTTGGGTGCATTTGCTGGAGAAGAACCCCTGTGTGGGAAACCATTATGTATTATGTTATGGACTTTTATTTGCCTTTTTAATAAAAATGGGCTACCATGCCCTAAAATATAGTTCCTGACAGGTTTGAATCACTGGCAAAAGCATCTACTACGAGAGCTAAACAACCCATATATATATATATATATATATATATATATATATATATATATATATTTTTTTATTTTTTTTAATTCATTTCTATTGAACTTTTTTCCAGCCCCTTTGAGGGCGTGGCTCTTTTTAATACACAATTTTCAATTCCACCATTCCCTTTAAAAGCACTTGCCCATGGTGTACGAGACTAGCCTAGCTCTGAGGAAGGGGGTGCGCCCCGAAACACGTTAGCTGTACCCCGTGTTCTGTGCATGTCAATGCACTGTGTTTATGGCCTTTTGTCAGTTGCATTTTGTGAGTACCCACTTTTATACAAAAATGTCTTATTATTAAATTAGCTCTGGTAATGCACTAGGTGTGCGCGCCTTCCATTTCTGTTTTTCTTGTAGTTCCTTTCGGATTACCCCATCTGAGGAAGGCAGCATCCACCTAGTTTTGGGATACCATATATACCTTTAACACCACCATTTTATCTGACATCTGTTACTCCATACCTTGGAAGACCTATTAGTGGTGGAAGTGACTGTGTTTTTTGTAGCCATGTGAATTTGCTAAAACTGTCTGCTTGAACTGTAATATTTTTCTTTTTAGAATTCATGTAAGTATATGCACAGTTGTGCAGTCAATATCTAAAAGATCCCTGAATGATGACATCCCATTTTCTGGAAGGCCTTAATGTATTGGATAAAACACTAATGCCGCATACACCAGATTGGAAATGCCGCCAGCAAAACTCCGATGAGAGATTTTGGTTGGAAAATGCGACCGTGTGTATGCTCCATCGGACTTTTGCTGGCGGAATTCCAACCAGCAAAAGATTGAGAGCATGTTCTCTATTTTTCGGTCGGGAAAAGTTCCTATCCGAAAATGTGATCGTCTCTATGCAATTTGGACGCGCAAAAAATCAAGCATGCTCAGAATCAAGTACGAGACGGAAGCGCTCGGTCTGGTAAAACTACCTTTCATAATGGAGATAGCACATTCGTCATGCTGTAATTTTTTGGATCTTTTAATGCAGTGCATTCTTTTGTTCTTTATAATGCTAGAAGAATGAATTTGTTTTGCTGCTGATATTCACACAGAGTTCTCACAAATGTATTTATTTATTATTTTGCATGATCTCCTGAATAATCTTTTTTGTTTTTAAAGCCAGATCTCTATAATAATGTTTAGAATTATTTTTTAGAGTCATATTTTTATTTTTTTGTTTTTTAATCAAGATCTCCTGTTTTTTTGATTATTTTTAAATTGTTTTCTAGTGATCTCCATAATTTATTATTGTTTTGTGTGTCAATTTTCCACAACAACATTATTATCTTGTATTTTTAAAGCTCAAGGAGGTTGATTGTTGTCCCTTGTTAATTTGACATTGTATTTTTGAAATGTACCTGCCTACTCACAAACAAACTGTCCTTTTTTAAGAAAAACACATAGGCAAGTATGTTCATATAAAAAAATCTCCATTTATTCTGGCTCATAACAAAATAAAGAGGAAGGCAATGCTGGAGAAACTGCTTGAATTTGCGAAGCCTTTGTACCCCAGGGCACACAAACTCTTTGTAACTAAAAATTGGTAGCCTGAGAAGTCCATATAATAGAGAGCACAATTTGGTCCAGGACTCCCAGAGATCAGGAACAGCAGCAGATGACAGATATGTTCCCAAGCTGTGGTACTACCACAGCCTGCATCTTCTGTCAGACCAGACTGAACCCAGGCCATCACTTTCATGTCTTCCTTGCAGCCTTCCCTCCATGCTTCCCTGCAGCCTTCATTGGATGCTGTGGCTCTGGAGGTGGACTTGTGGCAGGAGGAGGAGGAGGATTAGGAGGAGGATGGGCGAGAGCACATAAGTGCATGTTCTCACTAATTTGGCCCCTCAACCCCCTCTGAAGGGCCTGAAAAATAATATTCTCACACATGAAGCATTGGCCCTCCACCATTTGCTGTAATTTTGCAGCTACATAGCAGCCATAGGCCTCTTCAGCATTGGGGGGTGTTTTCAGGGCCGCATTAGCGTCCCTAATGAGGTCCAGTGCTGCCTCCTCCATGTTACTCCCCTTCCTGGCCCTTTTGTTGTAAGGCTGAGTGGAGGCACCTGGGATTGGGTGAGGCTACTGGGCCTGGCCACCTCCTGGCTGACACTTACGCTTGCCTCCTCCTGGTTGACACTTACCCCCGCCTCCTCCTGGCTGACACTTAGCCCTGCCTCCTCCTGGCTGCCACATTCCAGAGCCTCGTCCTGGCTGAGGTCTTCCTGTGTATGAAAAAGGGACATAGTTTTAGTTTTTGGTTCATCAATCACACACAATTTTCTGTTTATGACTGTTGCAAATTGAATGTTAATAAATAGAAAAGACTATCATTCTGAGCCCAGTATTTTTTATTCTTGTCCCAATCATTTTTTGGCCCCTACTGTCTATTGATATGTCAAACACTTTTTGTTCAATCATTCATTTGTTATCAATAATAACATCTATTTAACAACAATAATTTTCGGACAATAAATATGTTCAAAAATACTAGACCTGGCTTCAGCTGGGCTCCTCCAGGATGGAAGGCCCAGGTTGGTCCTCGGAGGCCTCAGCTGGGGTTGAGGGAAGGGTGGATGGAAGTGTAGAAAGTGATTCCCTGGCTTCAATCTGGTCTTCCAGAAACCACATCCTGTTGTAGTACCACAGACTGGGTACATACACATCCTTTGCTGCTGCTCCTGATTTCGTGGAAGCCTGGACCTTATTAAGCTCCTTCCTATACGTGCTTCTCAAGCTACCAATTGTCTTATCCACAAACTCGATGGCTGTGTCGGGGACCTGCGTCTTCACAAATTGCACCAGTTTCTCCAGCGATGCCTTCCTAGCTGGTTTATTTCAATATAAGGGGTTTTTAACCTCCCACAAATTTCTCATGTCCCTGTAGCTGTCTATGAATTGGCCCATGAATTCAGGGTCTTTGAATTGTTTCATATTTGCTGCAAGACAAAACCACTAATATCAGGCTAAACTCTCCTAATCTCTAACATAGAATGACACCTCAACAGAGTCTGATGCGGCTGCACACCCCAAAGTAAGTATTACAAAAAAAGAAAAAGGAAGTTTCCCGTGGGGCTTTTTAGCAGCAATTATGGATCAAAAAGAAAATTTGTAAAACTATATTAATTTATTAGCAAAAAACTTCGGACATGATTTTACAAGAGTTTAAAACATGAGCTCCGGTTCACATAATACGAGACACAATGGGTAAATTCACAAATCAAGCAATAGATTATATCACAGTGGAAAAGAAAGGGCATACATATAACAATGCCACCTGCAATATAGGTTATAATTGTATTTGTGCTTTCCGATGTTGGAGAAAACCCCAATGCATTTCAACCTTATAGGGTCATGGTCTTCCTCAGGAGGTCCTTGAAACTTCTCAATACCATATGGGCTTGTGTAGCTGGAGACATCTTTAAAAGCGTAGGAAAAAAGCAGAAGAATCCCCCACTTGTGATCCTGGATTCCGCTAGATCATCGTCCCTGTGTCCCAGAAGGGCAAAGCTGACCCGTGGGGCTTATGAATGGTCACACAGATGAAGTGGCTCCCTCACTCAAACAGAGAAAGGGGCAGGGAAAGACCAGAGCATCTAGTGTCTGGAGTGAGAAAGGTTTAAATCGCTGTAACATCCAGCAGGGAATGCACAATATCTAATGACTGAGATGAAGAGACATGTGCATGAAAGCCCCGATAAGTTTGTACCTTTTCATGCTCCTGTCAGGGATCAACTCATCAGTTACTTGAGTTACGAGGAAGGGGTTGCACCCACAAAACACGTACATTGATATCCTCTGATGGCAGATAGCACATGCTGACAAACTGTGTGCATCTTCAAAATTTGGCTTTTAAAATGCGTAAAACATTTGAAAAAATTGGTCCCCAAAAATAGAAAATGGTGTCATTTTGTTGTTATTTAGATTCTTCCTAGTACATCAATCATGTTCTTCAGTTTTTGTTCTATGTCATTTGTTTTTTGCTTCATGATATCTAAATCCTGACTACAAAACATTATATCCTGGATTAGCCTTTGTGTACGGTCACTCGTGCATGTTCTTCCACAACATGCACATCACCTAAAAGAAAAATACACACTATGTATTATAAATATGCAGGCATACATCTATTACCTGAATCTGTGGTCTCAGACACTCACCTGTTGTGGTGACAATTTCAACCACCTCTCCTTCCTCCACATCCTCTGGTTGTAGTGTCCTCTGTTCCCCTTCTTCAGGAGATGGGGAGTTCCTGGTGTCCTCAGACGTCCGGAGTCTTTTCTCCCCTATGAGAATGAAACAAAAGGTATACTTAGCACATCGATATTTGAGGCCAGAAATAGGAATATGAAACATTGCTAGGAAGTGGTACAATTGTCTGTTTTGGCAGAGTTCCAAGCTGAAGACATGATTTTTTCCCTTACCAAAGCTGGAATACTTTTTACTCTGAATGGTCTAAGGTTATCAGTGGTGTACCCCAAGGTTCAGTGCTGGGACCCTTACTTTTTAATATCTTTATAAATGATATTGGGTCTGGGATCAAAAGTAACATTTCTGTCTTTGCAGATGACACCAAGCTATGCAGTGGAATAATGTCCTTACAGGATGTCACTAATTTACAAGCCGACCTCAATGCACTGTCTAATTGGGCGACTATGTGGCAGATGAGGTTTAATGTTGATAAATGTAAAGTTATGCACTTGGGGGCTAAGAATATGCATACATCATACATGCTAGGGGGAGTACAAGAGAGAGGGAGAGAATTTTGCCCCTGTTCAAATCATTAGTAAGACCTCATCTGGAATATGCAGTTCAGTTTTGGGCACCAGTTCTCAAAAAGGATATAGGGGAACTGGAGAAAGTGAAGAGAAGGGCAACCAAACTGATAAACTGATAAGAGGCATGGAGGAGCTCAGCTATGAGGAAAGATTAGAGGAACTGAATTTATTCACTCTTGAGAAGAGGAGAATAAGTGGGGATATGATCAACATGTTCAAATATATAAGGGGTCCATATAGTGAACTTGGCGTTGAGTTATTCTCTTTATGTTCAACACAGAGGACACGGGGGCACTCTTTACGTCTAGAGGAAAAGAGATTTAATCTCCAAATATGGAAAGGTTTCTTCACAGTAAGAGCTGTGAAAATGTGGAACAGACTTCCGCCAGAGGTGGTTCTGGCCAGCTTAGTAGATTGCTTTAAGAAAGGCCTGGATACTTTCCTAAATGTACATAATATAACTGGGTACTAACATTTATAGGTAAAGTTGATCCAGGGAAAATACGATTGCCTCTTGGGGAATCAGGAAGGATTTTTTTCCCCCTGCTGTAGCAAATTGGAGCATGCTCTGCTGGGGTTTTTTGCCTTCCTCTGGATCAAATGTGGGTATAGAATTGGGTATATTGGATTGTATGATTTTTTTTATTTTATTTTATTATTTATGGTTGAACTGGATGGATTTGTGTCTTTTTTCAAGCTGACTATGTAACTATGTCCTAAACTTCTTTTAATACAAATTAGCATGACCAAATGTAGTTAACCCTGTATCTGCCCAAAACATTGTAACAGTAAACAAAAGCACATGGAGCAGCATGCAAGTAATAATAATAATAATAATAATAGGAACACACGACAAGTACTTACTTTTTAGAAGCACTTTCTTGATCCTTCTGTACTGATCCTGCTCCCTCAATTTCAGGTCTGACCAGCGTTTCCTCTATTGCTCCTTGGATCGTCGTACCCCAAAATTCCTATGAAGACTCTTCACAACTTTAGACATGATCTTGGCCTTTCTCACTTTTGGGTTTAGGTAAGGTCCATGCTTCCCGTCATAGTCGGCCCTCTTCAAGATGTCCACTATCTCTACAAAGGCCATATCTGAGGCCTTAAATCTCCTGTGGGATCGGGACATTTCTGGCTCCGGTCTTTCCTCCTCGTTACTGCTTTTACACACCTGCTGTGTCTCTGCCATGTTCCTCTCCCACTACGACAAAAGAGAATGGGCTGGAAATATTCTAGAAAGAACGTCAGGGGCGGGCGACGCGGGTGGAATTTCACGCATGCGCACTGTATATAAAGCTAAAACGCATGTGTCGTAAGTACGATCTGTGATTGGAGGAAGTGCCGATCGTGAGAACGAAGGTAACATTTGAACTTGGGACATCAGTGGCTATACTGATTCGAGATTGAGGCCTATATTGGGATAAGATTAGGAGAGTTACAAAAAAAGAAAAAGGAAGATTAGCAAAAAACTTCGGACATGATTTTACAAGAGTTTAAAACATGAGCTCCGGTTCACATAATACGAGACACAATGGGTAAATTCACAAATCAAGCAATAGATTATATCACAGTGGAAAAGAAAGGGCATACATATAACAATGTTGCCTGCAATATAGGTTATAATTGTATTTGTGCTTTCCGATGTTGGAGAAAACCCCAATGCATTTCAACCTTATAGGGTCATGGTCTTCCTCAGGGGTCCTTGAAACTCCTCTATACCATATGGGCTTGTGTATCCAGAGACATCTTTAACCACTTGAGCCCCGGACCATTATGCTGCCTAAGGACCAGAGGTATTTTTCCAATTTGGCACTGCGTCACTTTAACTGCTAATTGCGCGGTCATGCAATGCTGTACCCAAACAAAATTTGCGCCCTTTTCTTCCCACAAATAGAGCTTTCTTTTGATGTTATTTGATCACCTCTGCGGTTTTTATTTTTTGTGTTATAAACGGAAAAAGACCGAAAATTTTGAAAAAAAATGATATTTTCTACTTTTTGTTATAAAAAAAATCCAATAAACTCAATTTTAGTCATACATTTAGGCCAAAATGTATTCGGCCACATGTCTTTGGTAAAAAAAATGTCAATAAGCGTATATTTATTGGTTTGCGCAAAAGTTATAGCGTCATAGTTTATGACTGCCTATGTCATTTCTTGAGGTGCTAAAATGGCAGGGCAGTACAAAACCCCCCCCAAATGACCCCATTTTGGAAAGTAGACACCCAAAGGAAATTGCTGAGAGGCATGTTGAACCCATTGAATATTTATTTTTTTTTGTCCCAAGTGATTGAATAATGACAAAAAAAAAAATATTTACAAAAAGTTGTCACTAAATGATATATTGCTCACACAGGCCATGGGCCTATGTGGAATTTCACCCCAAAATACATTCAGCTGCTTCTCCCGAGTATGGGGATACCACATGTGTGGGACTTTTTGGGAGCCTAGCCGCGTACGGGGCCCCGAAATCCAATCACCGCCTTCAGGATTTCTAAGGGTGTAAATTTTTGATTTCACTCTTCACTGCCTATCACAGTTTCGGAGGCCATGGAATGCCCAGGTGGCACAAAACTCCCCCAAATGACCCCATTTTGGAAAGTAGACACCCCAAGCTATTTGCTGAGAGGCATATTGAGTCCATGGAATATTTTATATTTTGACACATGTTGCAGGAAAGTGACACTTTTTTTTTTTTTTTTGCACCAAGTTGTCACTAAATGATATATTGCTCACACAGGCCATGGGCATATGTGGAATTGCACCCCAAAATACATTTAGCTGCTTCTCCTGAGTATGGGGATACCACATGTGTGGGACTTTTTGGGAGCCTAGCCACGTACGGGGCCCCGAAAACCAATCACCTCCTTCAGGATTTCTAAGGGTGTAAATTTTTGATTTCACTCTTCACTGCCTATCACAGTTTCAGAGGCCATGGAATGCCCAGGTGGCACAACCCCCCCCCAAATGACCCCATTTTGGAAAGTAGACACCCCAAGCTATTTGCTGAGAGGCATGGTGAGTATTTTGCAGCTCTCATTTGTTTTTGAAAATGAAGAAAGACAAGAAAAAACATTTTTTTTCTTTTTTCAATTTTCAAAACTTTGTGACAAAAAGTGAGGTCTGCAAAATACTCGCTATACCTCTCAGCAAATAGCTTGGGGTGTCTACTTTCCAAAATGGGGTCATTTGGGGGGGTTTGTGCCACCTGGGCATTCTATGGCCTCCGAAACTGTGATAGGCAGTGAAGAGTGAAATCAAAAATTCACGCCCTTAGAAAGCCTGAAGGCAGTGCTTGGTTTTCGGGGTCCCGTACGCGGCTCAGCTCCCAAAAAGTCTCACACATGTGGTATCCCCGTACTCAGGAGAAGCAGCAGAATGTATTTTGGGGTGTAATTTCACACATTCCCATGGCATGTTTGAGCAATAATCATTTAGTGACAACTTTGTGCAAAAAAAAAAAAATTGTCTCTTTCCCGCAACTTGTGTCACAATATAAAAAATTCTATGGACTCGACATGACTCTCAGCAAATAGCTTGGGGTGTCTAATTTCCAAAATGGGGTCATTTGGGGGTGGGGGGTTTGAACTGTCCTGGCATTTTATGCACAACATTTATAAGCTTATGTCACACATCACCCACTCTTCTAACCACTTGAAGACAAAGCCTTTTCTGACACTTTTTGTTTACATGAAAAAGTTTTTTTTTTGCAAGAAAATTACTTTGAACCCCCAAACATTATATATTTTTTTAAAGCAAATGCCCTACAGATTAAAATGGTGGGTGTTTAATTTTTTTTTTCACACAGTATTTGCGCAGCGATTTTTCAAACGCATTTTTTGGGGAAAAAACACACTTTTTTACATTTTAATGCACTAAAACACACTATATTGCCCAAATGTTTGATGAAATAAAAAAGATGATCTTAGGCCGAGTACATGGATACCAAACATGACATGCTTTACAATTGCGCACAAACGTGCAGTGGCAACAAAATGAATACATTTTTAAAAGCATTTAAAAGCCTTTACAGGTTACCACTTTAGATTTACAGAGGAGGTCTACTGCAAAAATTACTGCCCTCGATCTGACCTTCGCAGTGATACCTCACATGCATGATGCAATTGCTGTTTACATTTGACGACAGACCGCTGCTTGCGTTCGCCTTAGTGCGAGAGCAGGGGCGACAGGGGTGTTTTTTTTTTTTTTATTTATTTTTTTTTGCTTTTTTATCTTATTTTTAAACTGTTCCTTTCATTTTTTTTTTTTTAATCATTTTTATTGTTATCTCGGAGAATGTAAATATCCCCTATGATAGCAATAGGTAGTGACAGGTACTCTTTTTTGAAAAAATTGGGGTCTATTAGACCCTAGATCTCTCCTCTGCCCTCAAATCATCTGACCACACCAAGATCGGTGTGATAAAATGCTTTCTCAATTTCCCAATGGCGCTGTTTACATCCGGCGAAATCTAAGTCATGAAATGCTCGTAGCTTCCGGTTTCTTAGGCCATAGAGATGTTTGGAGCCACTCTGGTCTCTGATCAGCTCTATGGTCAGCTGGCTGAATCACCGGCTGCATTCTCAGGTTCCCTGTTGAGACAGGAGAGCCAGAGAAAAACACGGAAGACGGGGGGGCATTCCCTCCCACAGCTTGTAAAAGCAGTCTAGAGGCTAATTAGCTGCTAGGATTGCTTTTACATGAAAGCCGACCGCTGGCTGAAAAGAATGATACCAAGATGATACCTAAACCTGCAGGCATCATTCTGGTATAACCACTCAAAGTCGTGAATGGCGTACCTGAAGACAAAAAAATGGTTAACAATAAAACATAGTAAGCAGTAAAGTATAAAAAATTGCATACCTGAAAAGCAAACATGATAAAACATAATAACAATAAAACATTGCAGAATAGAATACAGTAAAAAAGAGCAGAACAATAGAGAGAGAGAATAGAGAGAGAGAGAACAATAAAACGACAACTATTTTTTTATTTTATATATATATTTTTTTTTTACACTTTTTTTGTAACTAACTTTTATAACTGTAACCGGTTCCAGGTTCGGGTCTCTCAAAATGCGATGGCATCTTGGGAGACCCTGTGAAAGTGCGTCTAGTCTGTGCAATGCTGTACCCTACGCTAATACTCAACTAGTG
Source organism: Aquarana catesbeiana (assembly GCF_042186555.1). Taxonomy (NCBI): domain Eukaryota; kingdom Metazoa; phylum Chordata; class Amphibia; order Anura; family Ranidae; genus Aquarana; species Aquarana catesbeiana. The sequence goes on from NC_133330.1 coordinate 147,724,677, forward strand.
AATGGTAGCGTTCAAAACATTCACCAATGCAAAGACCAGGATTGTCAGGACAGGAGGGACAATAATAGCGGGTGTCACGCCTATATCCGCACTTGCTGCAGACACTACATCTTTTTTGGGGGGGTTCGTTGGGTAGGGGTACTCGGGAGGACATAAAGAAAATGCCTCTCATGCAGCTGACTGCATTTGGTTGGGGATGTGAATGGGGGAAGTACGGGTGCTGCAAAAGTGGTGGGTTCCCAATTAGGATTGGCGAATGCAGCAGGAAGGGCACTATGGGCACGACGGACCTGTGTTTGTCTTTTTGGTGGCAGCGGGACACTACTTGTGCTTGCCACCTCACCAGCTTGAACTGCTCTTATGGGACTCGCCACGTCACCAAGTGTTACTGCAGTGCTGGTTTGACTACGACCGGGGTGTACCAGGGCGCTGGTGCTTGCCAGTTCACCAAAACGCTACCAAAAAAACTGTTAGCGATCGCAGGGATCAGGCCTGACTCTGCGAACGCTGCAGTTATGCGTTTAACGTTTTGTAAGTGACAGTGATCAATCGATACTGCACTTGGGTGGGCTGGGCTGGGCCAGGCGGAGGGGCAAAACGCAGGTGATAGCAGGCATCTGGGCTGATCCCGCTAACACTGCATTTTTGGGAACCCTAAACTGCTGGGGACGCTAGTATAGATCTGATCGGATCAGATATTGATCCGTTCAGATACTATACCACTAAGGGAGGTGTACGGTGCGTGCATGGGTGTTAGCGGTACTGGCGCTAACCTGACGCTGCCTGGGGCTGGTGCTTGCCAGTTCACCAACATGCTACCAAAAAAACTGTTAGCGATCGCAGGGATCAGGCCTGACTCTGCGAACGCTGCAGTTATATGTTTAGTGTTTTATAAGTGACAGTGATCGATCGATACTGCACTTGGGTGGGCTGGGCTGGGCCGGGCGGAGGGGCAAAATGCAGGTGCTAGCAGGTATCTGGGCTGATCCCGCTAACACTGCGTTTTTGGGAACCCTAAACAGCTGGGGACGCTAGTATAGATGTGATCAGATATTGATCCGTTCAGATACTATACCACTAAGGGAGGCGTATGCTGCGTGCGTGGGTGTTAGCGGTACTGGCGCTAATCTGACGCTGCCTGGGGCGACGCATATCACCGCCGGGCGATCAGGGGGCTAAACCTTTATTCGGTAATAAACGGCGGGTGCCCTGACACTATAAAAAATAAACGAACTAACCAGCGTCACCCGTAACACTTATACAGTGATCAGTGGTGAAAGGGTTAACTGGGGGGCAATCAAGGGGTTAAAACCTTTATTAGGTAGTATATGGGGGTCCCTGTCGCTATAAAACGCTGACGGCGAACCTAAATATTTACCTCCCTAACTAGCGTCACCAGTGACACTAATACAGCGATCAGAAAAATGATCGTTTAGCGACACTGGTGACGGGGGGTGATCAAGGGGTTAAAACTTTATTAGGGGGGGTTAGGGGGGTACCCTAGACCTAAAGGGGGCTAACCCTAACTGTCCTAACACAGTAACTGTCACAAACTGACACCAATGCAGTAATCAGAAAAAAAAAAAAAAAACTGCTTGGTGTCAGTTTGTGACGGGGGGGTGATTGGGGGGTGATCGGGGGGGCGATCGGGGGTGTTTTGTGTGCCTGGCATGTTCTACTGTGTGTGTAGTGTTTGTGCACTCACAGTGATGTCTTCTCTCCTCGGCGCCGGAACGGAAAATACCGAGCCGAGGAGAGATGACATCATTTCCTTTGCTGCTGTTTAGCATACAGCAGCAAAGGAATGTTCCCATTGGCCGGCGGCGATCGCGAGGGGGGGGCACGAACGGATGGCCTCCTTTCACCTCCGATCGCTGGGGGACAAAAGAGGACCGCCTCGGGCACCGGGGGGGTCCGATTGGACCCCCCACCCGCGGGAGGTAAATCACGTATATGTACGTGATTTTGCCTGCCCGTGCCGCCTTGCCGACGTACATCGGCGTGAGGCGGTCCTTAAGTGGTTAAAAGCGTAGGAAAAAGCAGTAGAATCCCCCACTTGTGATCCTGGATTCCGCTAGATCATCGTCCCTAACTGTGTCCCAGAAGGGCAAAGCCGACCCGTGGGGCTTACGAATGGTTACAGATGAAGTGGCTCCCTCACTCAAACAGAGAAAAGGGTGGGGAAAGACCAGAGCACCCCATCTGATGAAGGCAATATCAACACATTTTTGACACTATAATGTCTGATATGTTGAACTTTGTAGGTTCCTGAGTTGTATATGTTATGTTATGTTTTGAAACATGACTGTTTATGTACTAAAAAAATATTTTCAAGGCAAAACTTTACAAAAACAAGATTAAAAAAAAAATACGTTTTACAACGCACATTTGAATGTGCACGGAGTAAAAGGATTTATACTCAACAATGTTTGGCAATGGGTGTTATTTAATAATGGAAAAACCACTTGGCACTACAAGTGCACTAGGAGAACCTAGGAGACAGCTAAAAGAAACACAAGCAGTAAATCAAAATCAAGATTTGATCAGATCAATTTTTTTTTATATCTAAAATATTTACAAATTTGGTGGCATAGCAATGGCCCCCCTACCTGTAAAATAATAAACATATTTTTGACGCACTTCACTGGCGCTTTGGGGGGGCAAACCAGGATGACCAGCTTCCAGGGCCATCATTGTAGTTTCTAGAAGTTCGGCCTCAGGCCGAACTGGGGCAACATAATTCAGAGCATTTTTCTTTAAAAAGTTGTTAAGTATGCAGCATGCTAGAACTATGTGGTTAAGTTTGTACTCCGCCATATTTATTGCCGTAAGAAATAGGTTGAACTGGCTGGCCATTATCCCAAAGGCATTCTCCATGACTGTTCTGGCTCTGGCCAGCCGGTAATTAAAAACCCCTTCTCCGGGGTGAGGGTCCTCTGGGGGAATGGCCTCATCAGCTGATCACCCAGACCAAATGCTTCATCAGCGATAAAAACAAATGGGAGTCCTTTCACGTTCTCTTCTGTAGGTGGCAATCCCAAGCCACCACTCTGGTAGAACTCGGTCTGGGCAAAGACTCCACCATCCGGCCATTCTTCCCCACATCCACATAGAGAATCGTATGTCGCCGACACCACCGCCATCAACACAATACTATGAAACCCCTTATAGTTAAAATAGCATGCCACCGGGTGGGGTGGTGGGACGATGTGGACGTGCTTCCCATCGCTTGCCCCTCCACAGTTGGGAAAGTCCCAACGATGAGCAAATTGGGAAGCCACAGTCTGCAATTCCTGTGGCATTGAAGGAAACTGTAGATTCAAACAAGAAAAAAAATATTAGTACTTTTGCACATAACATTGCAAGCAGATTAGACACAAACATTTATTTTTTCATATATTCTTTTCTTAATTCTTTATTTAATCATATATATAAAAAAAATACAAACACATTCGAAAATTACCAACATCAATTTTACATACCTTCTGACATTCCCCTCCCCCCAAAACCCCCCCACCCCCTAGATGCACCACCTAGCGGTTCACATACATTAACTCATGTTTATTTTGGCAAATCTCTTGGATTTTTTAAAGGCTTTCCATTTGGCCCACTTAGCTCCGATGTCCACCCCCTCCCCAAGTGAAGGGTCCGCATCCTCAATTTTTTCTTGCAATCCAAACCCTTGCAATCCACTCTTGAATACTAGGTCCCACTGCCTCCTGCCATTTTTTTGGAAATAAGCTTTTCGCTGAATTCAAGAGGACAGGGGTTATGGAGAGTTTGTACCTTCTTTTTAATCCCTCTGACCCGTGGAACAGGCAAGCCCATGGATCTAACGGGATAACAATGCCCATAATCTCCTTGATGAGTTGAGTCACTTCCTGCCAATATTTTTCAATGATTGGGCAGTCCCACCAGAGATAAGCTATCGTTCCCATGACACTACATCCTCTCCAACAGTTTGGGGATTTATCAAGTTGGAATTTACTTAATTTATCAGGAGTCGCATACCACCTAGCCAGACATTTTATAATTTCTTTCAATCATTTTCATATCCACAGCTGAGCTATGTGTTGCCCCTAATATATTCCCCAACGAACTTGTGCTACAAACTGTACCCAATTCCTTTTCCCATTTTTTAATGAATGGCGGTATTTCCCGCTCCTCTCTACTCGCCAAAATTTTATATAATGCCGAAATATTCTTCCCTGGTATTTCCCTCAAAAAGAGCTTCTCTATCGACCTGTAGTCCTTTTCGTCTCTTATAGGCCCAGGAAGTGACAGAGCTGACCATACCGCCATTTATCAACTTTTACAAACCCTGTGTGTGCAGATAATTCCTGAAATGTGAAAATTTTACCTTTTTTAGTGATATCTTTTAATTGTGTTTCCCTATTTTTAATCCAGTTTCCACCCACTTCCTCCATCCCAGGGGGAAAAAACTTGTTGTCTTTTAAATAAATTAAAGGTGAATTATACTCCCATTTATTTTTTAAATGGATCTGATCCCAAATTTTCAATGTGTAGAGTGTTATATCTTGTGTGTCTGGTCCTAAATTCCTATAGTGAGGAGGATTCCAAATCATATGATGTAAACGTGCCTTACTAATACCTATTTCAAAATTAACCCATCTTTTATTTACCCCCCCCTTTTGCCCATTCTATCACCCGTGATAAGACTATTGCCTTATGGTATTTTTTAAAGTCTGGAAGCAATAAGCCCCCATGTGCTTTCCCCCTAGATAAAACTGTGTATGATATCCATGGTTTCTTGTTATTCCATAAAAACCTAGTTATTAAACCAGTTAATATTCTAAAAAAAGATTGAGCCAATGAAATTGGGAGCATCTGCATTTTATATAGGATTTTTGGGGCTAAAACCATTTTGACTGTATTCACACACCCATTTAACAAATAGATCTTCCTAAGTGAGTTGGCTAGTTTTACTCCTAGATATTTAATGCTTTCCCTCCACGGGAAGTGGAACACCTCCTTAAGTCTAGTTACTTCCTACGATAAAACCCACTTGGTCTGTATGGATCCAGAAGGGCATTTTTTCCTTCAGCCGTAATGCCAGTACCTTGACATACAGTTTAGTGTCTGCGTTTAAAAGCGCAATCGGCCTATAACTGGAACACAGCGAACAATCTTTACCCTCTTTTAAGATTAAAATCACTGAGGCTGTTAATGCTCCCTCGCAAAATTGCCCATGCGTCCCCAGCCCATTCCACACTTGGCAAAGCCTCGGTACCAAAGAGTTTTTAAATTTTTTATGAAACAAGGATGTAAACCCGTCTGGTCCAGGACTTTTACAAGTCCAGAGCCAGATAAATTTCCTCTTCCGTAATGGGCCTGTCCAGTTCCAAAGTGTCTACTTTGGATAAAGAAGCAAGGCCAGCACCTTTCAAAAAGTCTCTCCCCCTCTCTTCTCTGTCCACACCGCTACTTCCACTCTGTCTAACAGAATAGAGGGCTGCAAAGTACTGCCAAAATACTTCCCCTATCGCTTTAGATGTATACGTAAATTCTCCTTTTTTATTTTGGATTTTGTCAATGAAATTTATATCCCTTTTTTTCTTCAGGATTGTTGCCAAATGTTTCCTCACTTCATTTCCCCACCGGTAACTGTCTTTTACATGTTTATTTAAGATCCTATTTGATTCAGACTCCAAAACATCTTTAAGTTCTTCTCTTTTATTATTAGTTGATGTAAGAGGGTCCTATGTTTCCCCTTATAGGCTTTGTGGGCTTGTTAAAGTTTATGTAATTCTACAATAAGATTCTCCTTCTTTTTCAAATTTTCTTTTTTCCTTCCAGCCCCTATGGTTATCAAAACCCCCCTAATATACGCCTTAAAGGTCTCCCACAGGACTGTTCCCGAGGTCTCCCCCGTGTCATTAATAAAAAAAAACGAGTCGATTTGCTGCTGAACTTTTTCAGCCACCTTCTCATCCCTGATAAGATTTTCATTAAGCCGCCAGGTATACGGATACTTGTGGAGCCCTTCTATGCTCACTTTCATCAAAACAGGGGCGTGATCTGAGCATTATTATCCCTATCTTTGTGTCCTTCACTGACTCCAGCAAACTGTGATCCACCAATATATAATCCAGCCTTGAATAGGTCCCGTGCACGGGAGAGAAAAAGGTGTCATCTCTAGATTTCGTATCTTGTTGTATCCTCCAAACATCTATGATTTGACAATCATGTAGTTTACGCCCTACATTGTTTAGGAGCTTTTTTATCTACTCCCCGTGTACTTGACATACTATCCAAGGCTGGATTTAGACAGAAATTGAGATCTCCAGCTAGTATCACCTCCCCCACCTTAAAATCCATCAGTTTATCCAGGGTCTGAGAGATAAATTTAATCAGATTTTTATTAGGACAGTAGACGTTGGCCTTTCTCCGAGCCTCACCTTCAGAAAGAGGTAATGGCCCTCAGGATCCACTTTCCTTTCTATCAAAACATATTTGGTCCTTTTAGAGAATCCTATTGCTACTCCCTTCGCACGTTTTATGGGGGAATCACAATAGATCCAATTTGGGAAATTTCTAGAGTTCAGCTTGATTCCTACATCCACCACAAGATGGGTCTCTTGCAGAAAAACTACATCTGCACCATAATACTGTAACTCTCTAAGCACTTTATGCCTCTTGCCAGGGGAATTAAGTCCTTTTACAATATATGGATCGCCCCCCCTCCTACCCTCCCCAACCCACTTACCCCCCACCCAGCCAATACCTGACCTTCAGACCGCAGCATCGAGAAAGAAAGAAAGAAAAAAAAATATCTCAACCTGCGTCCTGCTATAATATGGGGTGAGACTCCAACAGCGAGCAGCCGTGGTCCAGAGAGGGGAGATGAAGAACGTGGAGACTTTAACACCTTTCGCCTCCCTACCCCCCCCCGGCCCCCTCCAACCCCTTCCCACCCCACCCAGCCTTCAGAGTTTAATTAACGCATTACACAACTCTTCCCAAACCCAGGTTACAACTCTTCAGTTTCAAATCACCCTAACCCCTAATATCGAGAGCAGCCTTTTTCTCTACTTATAAACTCTCCCACCCTGGAATAGTTGGGATAGGAATATCTAAGTTGCTGCAGAAGTCCTGTAAGTCCTCTAGATGCTTCATTCTACAATTTCTACCATCTTTCGTAACATTCAAAGATACTGGAAATCCCCAACTATACTTCAAATTTGCCGCCCTCAATGTTTCCAATAGAGGTTTCAGTTGGCGTCTCCTAAACAGAGTCCATGCTGATAGGTCCGAAAAAACATGGATTTCGCTATTTTTAAATTTCACTGGTTGGATTCCTCTCAATTTACTCCAGATCTTTGCCTTTTCTTCATGTTGATGAAACTTGACAATGATATCCCTGGGGATGTCTTCTCTAACACTTGGGGGTTTTCTTATCCTATGGACCCGATTGATCTTTAGCTCTTCGTCCAGGCTTCTGCCTAGAAGGGGGTTAAAATTTTTCTGTTCTTCCACTTTGTAGAGCATCTCCCAGTGATCTAATTGGAGCTTTCTTAACTGGGTTTTTAAGGCTATAATTTCTTGCGCCTGTTGTTCTGAAGTTTCCTCCACTACTTCAACTCGTTTCAAGAGGTGGCCCATATCTGACCTTACATTAAGGATCTCTGATTTAATTGAGTTTTCTAATTTAGCGAACATGTCTTGCATTTCCGTTTTAGTAGGGAGTAAATCCGTAACACTTTCTTCCTCCACGCTACATTCCAGATCCCTTTCTGGGGGAACCTCCCCCCTTTGAGCTCCCCCCTGGGTCCCTTTATTTTTTGCTGGATCTTTCTTTTTATCCTTTACTCCCTGTTGCCGATTATCCATGTTCGGGCTTTTTAGGTTCGCTTCTTTTAGATATTTTTGGATTGAACTTGAGTTAAGACTCTCTCTGGATTTTTTAGTCTCTGCAGCTTTTTGAGAGCGTCCTCTCATGTTCTACTCCACCCAGCTCACTTTCTCTTCCTTTCTTCTGGCTCTCTCTTATTTGCTCTTTAAGCCTCCCAAGCCTCCTATGCTGCGTCTTCCACACTAGAGTTTATTCTTCTTCTGCTATTTCTTTCTAGTTTCTTTCTAGTTTCACTCTCTTGGCGACCTTTTAAGCAATAGTAGCTTCTATTAGCACGTAGGCAATTTTACACTTTTATGCGTTTTTAAAAGCCTGCTTATCAAGAGGCAAGTCTAGGAATAGACTAGCAGCATCAGGATGTTCAGAAAATTCACTCTTTCTGTGACCTTTTCGTCCCTAGGCACCAGCAAGGCTTACTGCCACACACCTGCCTACATAGATCACCTTAGGCACTGTCCCTTGATTCAGGCATTTTCATAAACAGCACTCGGATCTTCCTAGCACAACTCAGCAAGTTTCAACAGGTAGCCATTCTGGGCAACACCCCAGTCTAGTTACTTCCTGTCCGTTTATGTTGATGTTTAGGGCTTCCGATTTAGCTAAATTAATTTTATAGTTTGAAAGTTCTCCATAATTCTTCAGTGTAGATAGTAGTAGATTAGGGATCGATATCCTCGGCTTTGTGATGAAGAATAACACGTCGGCGGCGAATGCTGCCAATTTGTGCTCCTCTTCACCCACCTTACAGCCGCTAATATCCTGGTTTTTACGGATCTAGGCCAATAAAGGCTCTAATGTTAAAACAAACAAAAGCGGGGACAACGGGCAACCCTGCCTAGTCCCATTCTCCATTCTGAACTCTGCAGAGGGTGTGTTATTTACTTTAACAAATGCCGAGGGGTGATTATACAAAATTTTAATCCACTTCAACATTTTTGGCCTGACTCCCATGACTTCTAATGTTTTAATCATGAATCCCCAGTCTACTCTGTCGAATGCTTTCTCAGCATCTATAGACAGAAATAGACCTGGGGACCCACTTGTTTTAATAGCTTCTGAGATAAGTAGAGACCGTACCCCGTTGTCTCTCCCCTGCAATAAAACCCACTTGGTCTGTATGGATCCAGAAGGGCATTTTTTCCTTCAGCCGTAATGCCAGTACCTTGACATACAGTTTAGTGTCTGCATTTAAAAGCGCAATCGGCCTATAACTGGAACACAGCGAACAATCTTTACCCTCTTTTAAGATTAAAATCACTGAGGCTGTTAATGCTCCCTCGCAAAATTGCCCATGCGTCCCCAGCCCATTCCACACTTGGCAAAGCCTCGTTACCAAAGAGTTTTTAAATTTTTTATGAAACAAGGATGTAAACCCGTCTGGTCCAGGACTTTTACAAGTCCAGAGCCAGATAAATTTCCTCTTCCGTAATGGGCCTGTCCAGTTCCAAAGTGTCTACTTTGGATAAAGAAGCAAGGCCAGCACCTTTCAAAAAGTCTCTCACCCTCTCTTCTCTGTCCACACCGCTACTTCCACTCTGTCTAACAGAATAGAGGGCTGCAAAGTACTGCCAAAATACTTCCCCTATCTCTTTAGATGTATACGTAAATTCTCCTTTTTTATTTTGGATTTTGTCAATGAAATTTATATCCCTTTTTTTCTTCAGGATTGTTGCCAAATGTTTCCTCACTTCATTTCCCCACCGGTAACTGTCTTTTACATGTTTATTTAAGATCCTATTTGATTCAGACTCCAAAACATCTTTAAGTTCTTCTCTTTTAATTATCAGTTGATGTAAGAGGGTCCTATGTTTCCCCTTATAGGCTTTGTGGGCTTGTTAAAGTTTATGTAATTCTACAATAAGATTCTCCTTCTTTTTCAAATTTTCTTTTTTCCTTCCAGCCCCTATGGTTATCAAAACCCCCCTAATATACGCCTTAAAGGTCTCCCACAGGACTGTTCCCGAGGTCTCCTCCGTGTCATTAATAAAAAAAAAACGAGTCGATTTGCTGCTGAACTTTTTCAACCACCTTCTCATCCCTGATAAGATTTTCATTAAGCCGCCAGGTATACGGATACTTGTGGAGCCCTTCTATGCTCACTTTCATCAAAACAGGGGCGTGATCTGAGCATTATTATCCCTATCTTTGTGTCCTTCACTGACTCCAGCAAACTGTGATCCACCAATATATAATCCAGCCTTGAATAGGTCCCATGCACGGGAGAGAAAAAGGTGTCATCTCTAGATTTCGCATTTTGTTGTATCCTCCAAACATCTATGATTTGACAATCATGTAGTTTACGCCCTACATTGTTTAGGAGCTTTTTTATCTACTCCCCGTGTACTTGACGTACTATCCAAGGCTGGATTTAGACAGAAATTGAGATCTCCAGCTAGTATCACCTCGCCCACCTTAAAATCCATCAGTTTATCCAGGGTCTGAGAGATAAATTTAATCAGATTTTTATTAGGACAGTAGACGTTGGCCTTTCTCCGAGCCTCACCTTCAGAAAGAGGTAATGGCCCTCAGGATCCACTTTCCTTTCTATCAAAACATATTTGGTCCTTTTAGAGAATCCTATTGCTACTCCCTTCGCACGTTTTATGGGGGAATCACAATAGATCCAATTTGGGAAATTTCTAGAGTTCAGCTTGATTCCTACATCCACCACAAGATGGGTCTCTTGCAGAAAAACTACATCTGCACCATAATGCTGTAACTCTCTAAGCACTTTATGCCTCTTGCCAGGGGAATTAAGTCCTTTTACATTATATGTCAGACATGTCATTCATTTCCATAAAACCGAATATTTAAAAGATTTGCCTTTTTTCCACACACTAGACCCATATTAATTAAGCTCCGCTTGTACCCTGAGGGGTAGGATCGCCCCCCCTCCTACCCTCCCCAACCCACTTACCCCCCACCCAGCCAATACCTGACCTTCAGACCGCAGCATCGAGAAAGAAAGAAAGAAAAAAAAAATATCTCAACCTGCGTCCCGCTATAATATGGGGTGAGACTCCAACAGTGGGCAGCCGTGGTCCAGAGAGGGGAGATGAAGAACGTGGAGACTTTAACACCTTTCCCACCCCCCTCTCTCCTCCCCTACCCCCCCGGCCCCCTCCAACCCCTTCCCTCCCCACCCAGCCTTCAGAGTTTAATTAACGCATCACACAACTCTTCCCGACCCCAGGTTACAACTCTTCAGTTTCAAATCACCCTAACCCCTAATATCGAGAGCAGCCTTTTTCTCTACTTATAAACTCTCCCACCCTGGAATAGTTGGGATAGGAATATCTAAGTTGCTGCAGAAGTCCTGTAAGTCCTCTAGATGCTTCATTCTACAATTTCTACCATCTTTCGTAACATTCAAAGATACTGGAAATCCCCAACTATACTTCAAATTTGCCGCCCTCAATGTTTCCAATAGAGGTTTCAGTTGGCGTCTCCTAAACAGAGTCCATGCTGATAGGTCCGAAAAAACATGGATTTTGCTATTTTTAAATTTCACTGGTTGGATTCCTCTCAATTTACTCCAGATCTTTGCCTTGTCTTCATATTGATGAAACTTGACAATGATATCCCTGGGGATGTCTTCTCTAACACTTGGGGGTTTTCTTATCCTATGGACCCGATTGATCTTTAGCTCTTCGTCCAGGCTTCTGCCTAGAAGGGGGTTAAAATTTTTCTGTTCTTCCACTTTGTAGAGCATCTCCCGGTGATCTAATTGGAGCTTTCTTAACTGGGTTTTTAAGGCTATAATTTCTTGCGCCTGTTGTTCTGAAGTTTCCTCCACTACTTCAACTCGTTTCAAGAGGTGGCCCATATCTGACCTTACATTAAGGATCTCTGAATTAATTGAGTTTTCTAATTTAGCGAACATGTCTTGCATCTCCGTTTTAGTAGGGAGTGAATCCATAACACTTTCTTCCTCCACGCTACATTCCAGATCCCTTTCTGGGGGAACCTCCCCCCTTTGAGCTCCCCCCTGGGTCCCTTTATTTTTTGCTGGATCTTTCTTTTTATCCTTTACCACCTGTTGCCGATTATCCATGTTCGGGCTTTTTAGGTTCGCTTCTTTTAGATATTTTTGGATTGAACTTGAGTTAAGACTCTCTCTGGATTTTTTAGTCTCTGCAGCTTTTTGAGAGCGTCCTCTCATGTTCTACTCCACCCAGCTCACTTTCTCTTCCTTTCTTCTGGCTCTCTCTTATTTGCTCTTTAAGCCTCCCAAGCCTCCTATGCTGCGTCTTCCACACTAGAGTTTATTCTTCTTCTGCTATTTCTTTCTAGTTTCTTTCTAGTTTCACTCTCTTGGCGACCTTTTAAGCAATAGTAGCTTCTATTAGCACGTAGGCAATTTTACACTTTTATGCATTTTTAAAAGCCTGCTTATCAAGAGGCAAGTCTAGGAATAGACTAGCAGCATCAGGATGTTCAGAAAATTCACTCTTTCTGTGACCTTTTCATCCCTAGGCACCAGCAAGGCTTACTGCCACACACCTGCTTACATAGATCACCTTAGGCACTGTCTCTTGATTCAGGCATTTTCATAAACAGCACTCGGATCTCCCTAGCACAACTCAGCAAGTTTCAACAGGTAGCCATTCTGGGCAACACCCCAGTAACTCTATTACGCAGTCTTTTTTAAAAAAAACTATATAACATAAAGCAGGGTCTCAGCCATCGCTGATCCTACCTTGACCATGCCGCTGTATGCCTGGAGCTGATTCAGACCCTTCCTTGACTTCCGGGGAGAGCGCAGCACCCGGTCTTCAGGGTGACTTGTTTCATTGCTGCAGGTCCGACCAATACTCAGGGGTCTCTGTGGTCCTGTCCGATGCACAGGTGCAGTGGTGAGGCTGAGGTGAGGAGATCCAGAGCCGAGAGTAGAGCCCGGGAGCTGGATACAGGGAAGGCACAGCAATGGGCTGGACGCCTCTCAGAGCGATCCCAATGCTTCCCCTCCGCACCGATCAGATGGTGTTGCAGCCGCTCCACATGAACTCAGCAGCCTCCTCCGAAGCGTCTCCTACCGCCGCACGGAAGTGAGGGATCACTGGGTCAACCACGGGCTCTCACCCCGCACCGAACCTATCTCTTTCCTAACTTCCTCATCCACTCTCCTCCACAGCACCGCCATCAGGCCCCTCCCCCAGCTCTAACACGTCACATCCTCCTTCTGGTGCCACTGTTTCGACCTCCTCCTGCCTGTTTCGACCTCCTCCTGCCATAACATTTATTTTAATGAGTGTTTAAAGCCAAAAATATAAGGTCCACTTATCAGATTCCTCAACCCCTCTGATGGCCCATTGGAAACATTTTAGGGGGGTTATAAATGAGTTTTGGACCCCAAAAAAAGCCTCTGGCACTCTGCTTGAATTTAAGGACAACAATAACATTTGGACATATTTTAGGGGGTGTTTTAGGGTAAAGCACTACAATGGAGCTGGCAAAATACATTGTTAAGTGACTAGGCTAGGTGTACATGGTCCCGGGATAGCATGCTGGGGAGGTTAGTGAAGGCAAATATGCATGAAGGACAAAAAAGGAGCATTAAAAGCTTACAGCATGCATGAGGACAAAGAGGACTTTCACAGCATTTTACAATCATGGTAATTAGGGAATGATGAAAGAAATACAAAACATTAGCATACATTAAATACATAGAATGTAATGTTAAAGGAGAAAACTTACCCTAATATAGTCCTTCTGCAGGACCTGTAAGATGGCAGAACAGGTCTCTGGAATAATGATCCCCAGAGCCTGGGGGGAGATGCCTGTAGAGAACTTGAGGTCTTGTAGACTTCTCCTCGTCGCCAAGTACTGCAACGTGGCGACTAGCCTCTTCTCCGGAGTGATGGCTTGCCGCATGCAGGTGTCCTGCTTCATAATATAAGGGGACAGCAAAGCCATAGACGGTGAAAAAGGGGGTCCCTCATCTGGAGAAAATTCCTTAAATCATCAGGGTTATTGTCCTGGATCTCTCGCAGCAAAGGCATATGAGAGAATTGGTCACGCTGGGATGGACTGGGCTTGGGTCAAAGCAAGAACCCCAACACCAAGCCCCCGCATAGCACAAACTTTACGACGAGCATGTACCTGCAACATGGCTTCAAAACGGTCGGCTAGTAAGAACGAACTAACAGAACGCACTGAAGAACAGAAAGATCTGTGAAGAGCGGGCTGAAAATCAGAAACGAGCGGACAAGAACGCACTGAAAAACAGATCCGAACTGACTACATGCACTGAAAACCAGATACAAACCCACAAGCACAAACTGAAGAGCAGTAACGGACTGAAAATCACAAGGCTGAAAAGTGCAAATTGTCTCTCAGCAAACTTCTACTAACACGAGATAAACACGAGATTAGAAGAAAGAGCCCAAAGGGTGGCATGCTGGCTATTGAACTTCCGTTTTCTAGTCCCGTTGTACGTGTTGTACGTCACCTCGTTCTTGAGGGTCAGAATTTGGTGTAACCCTGTGTATGCAAGACAAGCTTGAGTGGAATTCCGTCCGAAAAACCATTCAAGATTTTTCCGACGGAAATTCCGCTCATGTGTACGCAGCATAAGTTTAGCTGTTACAGCTATTTATCACTGAACTTATGCCATTATCCTCTGATCCTCTCCTCACCTTGTGAAATGCCTGTATGCAACCACCGGTCCTATTGAATGAACCTTGGGCTAATTAATCTAAGCTCTTCCAGTCCTCAGTATTTTTTTTTTTTTTTCACATTAAAGAAGTTTATTGCAGAAGTATTAAGTAGACAATACAGATCAGAGAGTACAATAAGAATGCTTCTGATCAAACATAAGTTTCAGTAAATCGGCCAAAGTTTACATTTGTCTATGAAGTGTTGATACAAAATAATCAAAAATTAAAACACTGTAATAACGGTTGTGTCGTTTACATGAACAACATCACCTCAGAGATATGCCTTTTTAATATCACAACCCATCTCGCCTAGGCCTTTAATGATATTGTGTGAAATAATGCAATCGACCCTCTGAATAGGTCATAGAGATGAAAAGAGGAAAAAAGATAAGGTATACATATAAAAGAGGGGGAAACGGAGACATAAACCATATGTGAAGTAGGAGAAGTGAAGTTTGTGTTCATTCAATGTCGTATTATGAAAAAGAAAAGAGGATGATCTTGAATAATCTTAATTGGCCTTGACCACCCACGTCGACCAAGTGTGTATTCCAGTACAGTTCTACTGTTACGCCATATCAAAGACTAATTTAGCTTAGCGCCTAAACCTGGGCACTAAAGATGTCGGAAAATGTTTGAGAGTATTTAAACACGTTCCATGGGCGCCAAGTATCGAGAAAGTTTTCAACTTGTTCGTTTGCTTGCGCCAGAGTGTCTTCCATTTCATAAATTTCTGTGACCTTATTTAGCCATTCCTTCATTGTTGGTACTTGAGTTGATTTCCAATAAATTGGAATGAGAGACTTGGCAGCATTCAGTAAATGTTTTGTGAGCGAACGCTTGTATCTCCTCAGAGGCCAGCTTGAAATATGCAGCAGGCAACAAGCTGCATCTAAAGGTAGAGAGGTCTCAGTGATTTTTTTGATGTAGTCTCGCACACTGTCCCAGAAATGAACAATCAAAGGGCAATGCCACCATATGTGTAGCAAAGTTCCGCTATCTCCCAGACACCTCCAACATCGGTCCGATGTCTGGGGAAACATCTTATGTAATTTTGTTGGGGTTAGGTACCACTGAGTCAAGAGTTTGAAAGCTGTCTCTTGCACTTTGGTGCTGATAGAGCACTTGTGTGATAAGATGCAAGCGTTCCTCCACTGTTTCGGGGTTATGTTTACCTGTAAGGCTTCTGACCACCGCCCTCTGAGTCTGTCGTCCATAGGTGTTTTTGTGTTCTGTAGCCACGCATAAATAATTGAAGTAGCCCCACGGATTGGCTCTCCCCCAAGGCACACCGACTCGAAATCCGTCAAAGGCCTAGAAAAGTCTCCCACCTTGTGGTTAGTGCTAACATAGCTTCTAACTTGGAGGTAGGTCCAAAAGGGCAAGTCAGTCACATTGTCATTTTGTTTAAGTGTCTGGTAATCTTTCATTTTGGCTTGATGGTAGCAATCTCTTGCTAGGAGAGGTCTGTCACTGTGGGAGGATCTGAGGTGAGGGTTGCCCACCCCTGGGATAAAATCTGGGTTATCCCTCAATGGGGTTAGTGGTCCCAAGGCGGATGTAACTCCTGTGTCAACTGGTATCTCATGGATCACTTTCAGAGTGGTACCCGTTAAGGGGTGTTGCTTCATGTCGTCAGTGTATGAAAGCCAAGGTCGCCATGGTACAAAGGTAAGTGGTAAGGTCTGCAGGTCCATTACTAATTTCACCAGTCTTTGGATTCACTGTGACAGTGCCAGTCGATGACCCTTGTTACGTGGGATGCTTTGTAGTAGTCCTGTAAGTTGGGTACTCCTAACCCTCCCAGTGCCTTCGCTTTCTGAAGTGTTTCAAGTTTGATTCTCGGATTTTTGTGTGCCTAAATAAATTTTAAAAACATGGTTCTCAGTGTCCCAAACATGGTGGGCGGTAGTTTAATCGGTAAAGTGCACATTAGGTAGAGGAGCTTGGGAAGGACTGTCATTTTAATGACTGCTGCCCTTCCGAACCAAGAGAAGGTTCCAGAGTGCCATTTGCGCAAGTCTGTTTCTATAGATTTTAAGAGAGGGGGGAAATTTTGTTCGTAAATTGTCGATAATTGGGGTGTTAAAAACACCCCCAAATATTTCAGTTTTTTGTGGTCCCATTTGAAGGGTGAGTTCTCTATCACCGATGTGAGTGAATGGTTGGGGAGGGATATATTCATGGCTTCCGATTTGGAGTAGTTTATCTTTAGGTTAGAGACATAGCTATAATGTTCAAAGGCTTTCATAAGATTAGGGAGAGTAGTGTGGGGCTTAGATATGAAAAATAGCAAATCATCGGCATAAGCCGCTACCTTGAACTCCCGTCCCCTTACCCGAAATCCCCTGACCGAATTATTTGCATTGACCTGTCTAATAAATGGCTCTAGGGTTAAAATGAATAGGAGTGGTGAAAGGGGGCAGCCTTGTCTTGTACCATTCGCGATATGAACCTGATCCGAAAGGGTGCCGTTTATTTTCAATCTAGCCGAGGGGTTATGATAGAGTGCGGAGATCCAGGCCAACATCCTATCACCCAATCCAATATGTCTACAAGTAGACAACATGTAGTCCCAAGCCACGCGGTCGAAGGCCTTCTCCGCATCCGTGGACAGGAGAAGGCCCTCTGATCCACTGGAACCCATTTGGTGGATTAGTAGGAGGGCTTTGGTGACATTGTCTTTGGCTTCACGGTCAGGCATGAAACCCACCTGTTCCGGGCCAATTATTTTTTGGAGTAAGGGTCTCAGTCTGTCAGCGAGTATCCTCGCAAAAATTTTCACGTCCAGATTCAACAAGGAAATAGGACGGTAACTGGCACAATCGGAGGGGTCCTTACCTGCTTTCGGTATTACTGTTATATAGGCTGAAAGTAAGTCTGGAGTTGTGGTCCTGGGTTTGGACAAGGAGTTCAAGGCTGCCGCTAAAGGGTCTGTCAACAAGTCTGTAAATGTTTTGTAGTAGATAGCCATGTACCCATCTGGGCCGGGACTCTTACCTAGCTTCAAGTTCTTAATGGCCATTCTAATTTCAGTCGTGGTTATTGTGTCTTCAAGGGTGTTAGCTTCCGCGATGTCAAGAGATGGGAGACCACTCTCTTACTAAGATAGTCTTCAATTACTTGTGTTCTATTTCCCTCCATTCCCGGTTGTTTGTGTTGTGGTGGTAAATTGTAGAGATTTGAGTAAAATGTATGAAAATGATTAGCAATCTCCTCTGTAGTGACATCTAGTGTCCCATTTTTTTTCTGTCTTATGCCTATAATGCTATTGTTTTGGGTGTGTGCTCGTAACGCCCTCGCCAACGTCTTGCCTGGTTTGTTGCCCCCCTTGTAATAATTTTTTTTCCTGAAAAATAAAAACCGTTTGGCTTTAGCATCAAAAAGTGTCTGTAGTTGTTTCCTGGCTATTAGTAATTCTGTGGCTGTATCCACTGCAAGAGATTGTTTATGTTGGGATTCTAACTTATGGATACAACTTATTAGAGTTTTGATTTCCCTTTCTCTCTCCTTTTTCCTTCTAGCACCCATCGAAATCAGTTCCCCCCTTAGGGTACATTTGTGGGCCTTCCAAATCATCAGTGGGTCCATCCCTGGGGTGTTATTCTGGGTGAAAAAATTTGACAGGGCCTCTTTGAGTTTGGGTAGATGGATGGGGTCAGAGAGTATCGAGGAGTTAAGCCTCCAAATCTGGGTCTTTTTTGGAGATTTTGTCAGGTCTAACGTTACTGCCACTGGAGCGTGATCAGAGAAGGATCGAGTGCCTATGCAAGCCTCGGAAAGAACAGAAAGGTCTTTTTGAGTTATAAATAGATAGTCTATCCGTGTGTATTTTTTGTGGGGTGCTGAGTAAAACGTGTAGTCACGTCCATGTGGGTTGAGGAATCTCCAAGAGTCTATCAGTCCCAGCTTGTGGAGAAGGCATTTAATACCTTTCAGGGTTTTGTACCTAATGCTGGTGTTGCCATTGGAGGTGTCCGTTAGGGGATTCAGAGGGATGTTGAAGTCTCCTCCCAGTATCAGACACCCCGTAGCAAACTCCTGCAGCTTATGGACTATCTGTTTACAAAAAAGCAGATGGGCTGAGTTCGGAAAGTACACATTTGCTATTGTGATGGGCGCTCCACTGTAGTTCCCTTTTAGGAAAATGTATCTACCCTCAGGGTCTGTCAGTTGGTCTGTCAGGTCAAAAGGTGCATTCTTACTGACCAGTATTGAAACCCCTTTAGTTTTAGCAAGACTGTTTGTGGCATGAAAAACCCTTGTGAAGTTCGAGTCGGTGAGCCAGGGGACGCGACCAGTTTTAAAGTGGGTTTCCTGTAGCAGTATAAAATGTGGCTTACCTTTTTTAATTTCTCTAAGTAATGTAGATCTCTTCTCCGGGGTATTCAATCCCTGTATATTGTGGGATATTACTGTGGGGTTGCGCCCTAGAAAAGAGTAAGCCATGGTGCAGACTCAGGAGCGGTGCGAAACTCTATGGATCTGAAAAAGAAACACCGGTGGTCAGTTAAGGCGTTCTTAAGGTCGAGGACGTGGGTGGTCAAAACCTCTGAGAGGAGTAACAAGAAGAAAGATAGAGAGGTGGGAAAGAGAACAGAAGAAAAAGAAAAAGAAAAAAAAAAAAAAGAAAAAAAAGGAAGAGCAAAAAATAAGAAAACAAGGAAGTGAAGGTGAGAGGAGGAGCGGGTAGAATAAGAATTACGTTCAACCTCTAGATAGAGCCCTATCTAGAGAACTGTAGTGCATCTGCAAAGCTTAATGAAGTGACAGACCACTTGTGGGGGTAGGGGGAGGCGGCTGCCTGGTGTATGAGTCAAACAAAACAAACTGTTAAGTTTAAACAGAAAACTTATGAAGGATATAACTGGCAAAACCATCCTCCAACGAACACACAGCCTATAGCTAATAAGAGATATACTTCTCTTAACTGAATTATATATGATTAATTCACCCTGTCGATTAAGGGATCCTCTCCGTCCCCAAACAGGAGGACCAAGAAGCCCTGCTATCACTGTCACCCCCGCGACGTGATGACTCAGCCGACCGCCACCTCTAAAGTGTCACGGCCAAGCTGGCCCCCTCCGCCGCGAGGGCCACAGAACTGCTATAGTTCAGACTAATGCTTAAACATCCTGAAATAAATTGTAGTACATAATATGTGCATATAGCATGCCTATGTCTGCCCCTGGAGGTAATGTGAGTCAGTGGGGCAATGCCCTAATAAACTGAGCCTTAAAAAAGCAGGAACAAAAACAAAAAAAAAAAAAACAAAAAAAAAAAAAAAAAAGGGAAAAAATTGGAGATTGAACTGTGCAAAAATAACTCCCTCTGACGTCAAAACAGTTAGTCAGATCGTTGTAGAGGCTTATAGGCTGGACAGCTTTGCATTAATCCTCCGTGTGGTCACGGTCCCAAAGAGGTCTTGGATTCGGTGTGTTGAATTTGGAGCCTCCTGCTTTGCCTGACTTCATTTTCTTGGAAGACCTTTTTTCAGGTGTGGAAAATGGTGATCTGGATGGACTCCTGTTGTGTGGTGGTAATGCAAACTCAGCGTACCAATCTGGCAAGTCTATTAGGTCCAGGCCAAGTCCTGCACAGAAATCGGGCAGATCCAATGGGGTGCGTAGGATATGCTGGTGCCCATTTGTCGCCACAATGAGGGCAAAGGGGAAGCGCCAAGTGTACCTGAGATCTTTTTCACGAAGTTTGTCCAGTAGTGGGCGTAGGGCCCTACGGTTTTTAAGTGTAATCTGGGATAGATCTTGGAATAACATTATGTTCTCTCCATTAAAAATGATCCTCTCATTTCTCCTCGCTTTGCGCATTATGTCCTCCTTTAATTGGAAGCTTTGAAGGCAGCAAATGATGTCCCGGGGTGGTGCAGTGTCGGGGCCTCTAGGCCTAAGTGCTCTGTGGGCCCTGATGAAATCAATCACAGTCTCCTCCTGCCTTTCCAATAGGCTATTAAAGACCCTCTGTAGGGCCGGGGCTATTTGATCTGCCTCCACAGTTTCGGGGATCCCCCGCACCCTAATATTATTCCTCCTGCCTCTGTTGTCGAGGTCTTCCAGGTGTCTGTTTACATCTATAAAGTGTTGGGTATGGGACACAGCAATCTTGTCCATCCTGTCCAGGGCCTTATCTCTCTGTTTCCCTGCATGTTCCGCCGATGCTAATTTTTCAGTGAGGACAGCCAGATTCGTTTTGAGATCGGTTATGGCAGCTGAAAAGGCCGAATTGATTTCGGCTGTAAAACCGGACATGTCTGCGTATGTTAGGGGTTTGTGGAGTCTTGATTTACCCCTGTTAATATCTTCATTAACGTCTGACTCACCGCTGAGGTCTTCCTCGTGGAGCTCTGCCTGCTGCGTCAGCGCCATCTTGGGTTCGGCCTTGCCGTTCTCAACCTCCGGCTTTTGTCTCAGTAAATCCACGATATTCCTGGCTGTGGAAGTCGTCAGCCCTTTGCGGGAACGAGTGTGCGGGGTGCTGTGTAGCTTCCTGGCCGGCATGGAGGGTTCTTGGAAAGGGTGTCAGGCTAACAGGCTGTGTGTCTGACGGAGCTCCTCTAGTGTGCTGCCATCCAAGCCACGCGCCAAGCCACGCCCCCCAGTCCTCAGTATTAGCATCACCGTCACTCCATCTTGGGTGCAGTGTGTGCCTGACGCTGTCCGTTCCTCCCTTTTTTCCCCCCTGTGGGGGGTAATGTATGCGTGATCCTTCGCAAGGCATGGTCTGGCCTACCACCCGCTCTTTGAGGAGTTGACCTATTACTGGGGAGGCATAAAACACAGGAGGGACCATATTCTCTTCATCATGAACACCTAACATCGGGAATTTTGTGACTGTTGACAACTATCCTCTGAAGAAGACCCAGTTAGGGTCGAAACGCGTCAAAATTTTAATATTTTCCTGTTGTCCCAATACATTGTATGGCAAATTGTTCCCAATTACAGGCACTGTCCATTGTGTTTTTTATATTTTTTACCGTATATTGTACCCCAGTTCATGTCCTGACTCTATAGGTCAGAATCCAATTTGTTATATACTACCTTTCGTACTAATAAAACTATGTTTTGACTATTCTTTTTGTATTTATTGGCTGCTTTAAAGCCCCGTTAGGGGGTTCCTCGTACAATGCTTATGCATCTTATGGGGTGCGCAGCCCATCTGTCTGTACTCACATGAGTGTCTCTTGTTGATCATTCTTAGCTGTTACAGCTGTTTATCACTGAACTTATGCCATTCTCAATTGGTTATTCATTCATCAAAGCTGTCGAGCCAAGGTTAAATTCTACCTTGTTTTAACATTTGCTTTATTCTACACAAATACATAGCGAAGCTTCTGCATACTGTTCACATAGACTGATCTTCATAAATAAGTTGTAAAAAAGAAAAGGTTTCCTGCCATCAGAATACACGGATCAGTGCTGCCAGCTATAGCTGGTGGCGTGATGTATTGGGAAAAACCCAACACAGTGGTTGTACAGACGTTGATCAGTAGATTACATAGATTACATGGATTGATATTTGGCTGGTCCCTGCTGGCTTTAGAGTAGTTCAAATCTCTTTGCCCTGTATACCAATGTTATGTCTATTTTTAGGGGTGTTTGCCCTGATATCTTTCTCTAGAGATACCAAATATCTTTGAACATACTTCTGAAAAAATACATTTTCTCTCCTATGTCATTCACAGGGTAGAAATCATATTTAAATTTGATAAACACCTTGAAAATGATGGGTTCTTTGAAATGCTCAAACCATGATAAACCACCACAATCAATAGTACTTAAAAAAATATAATAAAACATAAATCTTGAAAATCCAAACTCTTGTCCACTATGTTTGACTGTCCACTTAAACATTCAGATTTGTGAGCAGTATCCATTACTGAAACGTTAGCTCAATACAATTTATTGGTTTCCTGAATGTTAAATTTCCAGAAAATTATTAACCAATGTGGAAAACAAATTACAATGGAAAAAGGTGCAAAACTGAGACCATGCTTACTTCATATTCAGAAAAATTTTATACAATTGTGGTGTGTGAAAATAAATGTGAGAAAAATATTCATTTGTCTTCTTTCCCCCCGTGTTTTAAACCTTTCCTTTACATATTCTTTTTTGAAGCTTTCTAATCCCCTTCCTCTTAGAAGGTATCTAACCCTTTTTCTTTTTCTATCACTCATGCTACCCCTGTCCAGAGTCCATAGGGATCTGTTTGTTTTAGGCAGGGACTATGCCATAATGTGATAATGCACTATTAGCTATATGCAATTAATGTGGTCATTCACATGGGGTAGAATCCTCCCTCACTGCTTCAGTAAAGGCTGCTACTCTCAGCCTCTGGAATAATTATTCAGAGGGGTGCACTTATGTGGAGTGGAACAATGCTAACTGGCTGTATAAATCGGAACCTTTAAAATCCCAAAGGAATCCACCTCCACTGTTAGTACTCCAATCTATACCCCAGATGATGTCTAAGCAGGTGAAACGCATCGGTCTGAGACCTATCCAGGCCATTGCATGCTACATGTCCTTGTAACCAAACTTGTTGGATGTTTTGACAAGCGTTTAACCTCCAAGATGATGTAAGTGTTCTGTATGTTTTTAAATAAATTACGGTAGCTTATTGTGGTTTTAAACTGTGTGGAGGCTTTTTGTTTCTTTTTGGATCTTTGGATCATACAGTGCAACCAAGTGAGTGGTGACCCTACAAGGTTTAGATGTGAAATCTATTGAGCTGCTCTTTGGACTATTTCCTGGGAGATATATATCCATACCAGTTTATTAGACTCAGTGCTGATGGTGTCCATGCATTCCGGTAAGCGCATTACCCTTTTCAGTGGTGGATATTCACAACTTGATATATATATATATGGATTGTCATGGTTGCCATCTACAATTATTTGAATAGCACTGTATATCATTGTATTGTCAAAAGCACATGGCACTTTAAATGCTGTATCAATGCACACAAATGATTTGCACTCAATGTGCTAGTTTCTGGTTTATATACATTAAGTATTTACACTTTATGTGCTAAATGTTGGTATATACTGTATGGTTTAAAGAGGAAAAAAAGAATAAACTTTTTAGTCGGACTTTAACCACTTGACCACTGGGCATTTAAACCCCCTTAATAACCAGACCAATTTTCAGCTTTCAGTGCTCTCACATTTTGAATGACAATTACTCAGTCATGCAACACTATACCTATTTGAAATTTTTGTCCTTTTTTTCACACAAATAGAGCTTTCTTTTGGTGGTATTTAATCACCGCTGGGTTCTTTATTTTTTGTGCTATAAAAGAAAAAACCGAAAGTCTGTAAAAAAAAAATGCATTTTTCTTCGTTTCTGTTATAAAATTTTGCAAATTAGTAATTTTTCTTCATATATTTTGGCCAAAATTTTTATCGCTACATATCTTTGGTAAAAATAACCCAAATTGGTAAATATTATTTGGTCTTTGTGAAAGTTATAGAGTCCAAAAGCTATGGTGCCAATATCTGAAAATTGATCACACCTGAAGTACTGACGGCCTATCTAATTTCTTGAGACCCTAACATGCCAGAAAAGTACAAATACCCCCCAAATGACCCCTTTTTGGAAACTAGACATTCATAGGTATTTAGAAAGGTGCATGATGAGTTTTTTGAAGTTGTCATTTTTTCCCACAATTCTTTGCAAAATCAAGATTTTTTTTTTTCTTTTTTTTTTCACAAAATTGTCAGATTAGCAGGTTATTTCTCACACACAGCATATGCATACCACAAATTACACCCCAAAACACATTCTGCTATTACTTCCAAGTATGGTGATACCACATGTGTGAGACATTTACACGGCGTGGCCACGTACAGAGGCCCAACATGCATGGAGCACCTTCAGGCGTTCTGGAGCACCCAGGCCAATTCTGGCATTTCTCTCCTACATGTAAAAATCATCATTTATTTGCCAGAAAATTAAATAGAACCCCAAAACATTATATATATTTTTTTAGCAAAGACCCTAGAGAATACAATGGCAGTCATTGCAACTTTTTATCTCGCACGGTATTTGCGCAGCAATTTTTCGAACGCGTTTTTTTTGGAAAGAAAACAGTTTTGTGCTTTAAAAAAAAAAAACAAAACATTAAAGTTAGCCCAATGTTTTTGCATAATGTGAAAGATGAAGTTATGCTGAGTAAAGAGATACCAAACATGTCACCCTTCAAAATTGCGCACGCTCCTGTAATGGCGCCAAACTTCGCTACTTAAAAATCCCCATAGGCGACGCTTTAACATTTTTTACTAGTTACATGTTTTGAGTTACAGAGGAGGTCTAGGGCCACAATTATTTCTCTCACTCTACCAATCACAGCGATAACTCACATGTGTGGTTTGAACACCATTTTCATATGTGGGCAGGACTTACATATGCATTCGCTTCTGCATACGAGCACATGGGGACACGGGGAATTTTTTTTTTTTTTTTTTTTTATTGTTCATTTTACTTTATTTATTTAGTTTGACATATTTTTCCAAAAAATGAATTTTTTGATCACTTTTATCCCTATTACAAGGAATGTAAACATCCCTTGTAGTAGGAATATGGCATGACTGTTCTGTCCACCAGATGTCTTGCTGATTATTTGTACCTTATTTGTATCTGTGTTGTTAAATTTACATGCAAAATGTGTAATTTACTTAAGTCAATCATATGTGGTGTGCAGGCTCCATCTAGCGTTCCTTTTTGGTATTGCTGCAGTTCTGTTTTATTGTTTTATTGTATGTGTAATTAAGGAAGTTGTCAGCAAGCAGGGAATTCTGGGTAGAATCTTAACAGGAAGTGAACCAGCCACCATTCTTTTCAACACATTGCAGGAAACAAGGCATGTCTTTCTCAATCTATTGTCATCACCCCTTACAGAACTTAAAAAGTAAGTTTTTATTATCTCATCTTGTACTGTATATCGTTGTTTATGCAATGTATGCTGTATTGTATGCAATATTATACTTATTGAGGTCTATTTCTATTATTTTGTAGTTTCACCTGGCTTGTTCTAATAAAACTGAGATCAAAGAAATATAGTATCAACAGTTATTGGGATAACAAGGTTTAGCTAGCTGTCCCAGAGACAGAACAACGACAGGTCCTCTTTATGGTGAGATGTGGGGTCAATAGGACCCCACATCTCACCTCTAGGCTGGGAAGCCTGAAATAAAAAAAAAACGATCCTGGCTTCGATCGTAGTGGTGAGTCGGTAGAAGCACCTGAGGGCGGCAAAGGGGGGGATGTCCCCTCTTGCCTCCTGTAAGAATGATCAAGCAGTGGAACAGCTGCTATGATCATTCTTATGGTGTATTGAATCACCAGCTGAAAAAGCTGATATCTGAATGATGCCTGTAGCTGCAGGCATCATTCAGATATCCCAGCACAAAGTCAAGGACGTCGTATGATGGCCGGCGGGCGGGAAGTGGTTAAAACACTTTTTTTAACACAAAGTTGTCCATTTTATACAATATTTCTAACACATAGCATGTACATGCCAAAAATGACACCTTAGAATAGATTCTCCTACTCCTCCTGAGTACGGCGATACCACTTGTGTGAGACTTCCACAGCCTGGCCACACACAGAGGCCGAGCATGGCTGAGTATGGCCAAGTATGGCCGAGCATGACTGAGCATGACTGAGCATGGCTGAGCATGGCTGGGTATGGCTGAGTATGGCTGGGTATGGCAGATAATGTCTGGGTATTGCAGAGTATGGCTGGGTGTTGCAGAGTATGGCTAGGTATTGCAAAGTATGGCTGGGTATTGCAGAGTATGGCTGGGTATTGCTGGGTATGGCAGAGTATGGCTGGGTATCACAGAATATTGCAGAGTATGGCTGGGTATTGCAGGGTATTGCAGGGTATTGCAGAGTATTGCTGAGCACGGAGGGATGGCTGAGCATGGATGGATGGCTGGGTGTGACTGCAATTGTCACAGAGCAGCGCTGTGGGCACTACACATCCAGCCCACAGCGCTGATGCCATCCGATCTCCCCCCTCTGTACCGATCGGTACAGAGAGGGGAGGGAGGAACCGGCGTCAGACATGGCGCCGGTTTGTTTACATGTGATCGCTCCATCACTTGATGGAGCGATCACATGGTAAACAGCCGCGATCAGTCCAGAGGACTCAGCGGTCACGGATGTTCTCGGGTGCGCGAGAGCAGGATTCTGGGAGGGGGCGCGCAAGAGCAGGATTCCGGGAGGACGTCACTGTACGCCCTCCCAGAGTTATCCAACCGCCCTGCAGCCATCATTTGGCTATGGGCTGGTTGGTAATTGGTTAAAGGCAGATGGAACACTAAGTAGTATAAAATCAAACAACTTTATTTATACATAATCAAATACTAAAACAAAGGCACGTGTGACACGTGCATGACGCCAAGCTGGATGGCAGATGCAATTCACTGTTAGACAATCTGAACCAAACACAACCACTCCAGAAGCTAAGCCTCCTATCTACTGTGGCAGTGGGGGGTTCTGAAAAGGTCACGCTCCTAATATCAAGACTAACAGACTGCAGGCTGCACCTGGAAAAAGTCACTATTTAAAAGCTTTATTCAACCAAAATTAAACCTACTTTGAGTAATTCCCTTCTTCCTGCTGACAGCTGTCATCCTGTCCATATTAAAAGGGCTATACTCAAAGGCCATCTCATACGAGCCAGAAGAAATTGTTCCCCTTTGGAAGGCTTTAACCACTTTAGGTCCACCCTATAGCTGTTTTCCTGCTACGGGAGGCATCTGTGCGCCGGATCATGTATATAAACACAATCTGGC
Organism: Aquarana catesbeiana; assembly: GCF_042186555.1. NCBI lineage: Eukaryota > Metazoa > Chordata > Amphibia > Anura > Ranidae > Aquarana > Aquarana catesbeiana. The sequence continues at coordinate 147,752,026 of NC_133330.1, forward strand.
ACTTCCAGGTAGGGGGCCCGCATCTGCGCCATCGGCAGCTTGCTTCCGCTTTGATTACACACATCAGAGGCGATCGGTAGGTGCAGGGTATTCAATGTCCTCTGGCACCCGACGATCATCAGGCAGAGAGACAGAACCACGGGGGCGTGTCCGGATGTAGCAAGGAGCAGGACGTGATCCAGAGGAGCTCTGCCGGTCCTGGCTTCATCCGTAGCCATCCTGCTTTACAATTACCTCATTTGACTCCACACGGCTCCCTAAGTGTTGCAGGGTATCATCCTCAGCAGGGACGGAGGGTATTGTGGAGGACGGCCGTTCGACGGAGTTGTAGTAGGCCGGCTCCATTTCCAGGAGGCATTCCGCCATCTTGCGGCCTACAGCGGCCTCGCGATCCCCGGCCTAGAGTACCGCAATCGGCGGGAGGGGGACCTCAGCTCTCCGCGCATCGGACCCATCCAGAGGTGGGAGGAGGCGAGAACTGGAGGAGACAAGCAGATCCAGCGATCGCACTGCAGCGGCCTCCATTTGGCTCCATAACCCGGATGCGATCCGCCATCTTGCGGCCTGCGGAGCCTCCGCGATCCCCGGCCTCGGGTACCGCGATCGGCGGGAGGAGGGCCACCGCAGGCTATACAGTGGTGTCATCCAGCTAGAAGCAGCAGTGGGATCTGGAGGTAACGAAGGGGGGATGCCTAAAACACCATAAAGGCCCTCGGTGGGCTCCATACACCGGCCGCCATCTTGGAGTTATCCACAGGACTATACCAACACTGCCCTGGGGTGCTGAGGTCTGCGGGAGGGAGCTGCCACCCGGCCTGGGACCTGTATAAGAGGGGACAAGCATCTAAAGGACATTGGAGAAATCGCAGAGACGACCCCCCCTCCCTCCTAACCTGTGACCTAAAGGGCAGTCTACAGCCTCTACCACAAGGTACTGCTGTTGGGGGTGACATAACCGCAGTTTTCAAAGCCCAGGCCCTGGCTGAGTCCTCTCCAATACTATAGATTATTCCATCCAGCAGTGGAGGGCATCTGGGCATGAGAAGAGGCAGATCTAGTTCAGCGAAGACAGGTGGGCATACCCCTAAAGCTTCCTCACAGCGGAGGTCGCAGGCCCCAGCGGGCCTGACCAACTACGCACACATGGTATCTCAGACCATCCCCACAGATCCGGGCTCGGAGGAGGATCGGTTCCAAGCTCTGATGCTGGCTAATTCTGGATGCCAGAACACCCTGACAGCCAAAATTGATACCCTGCAAATGGAATTTGGACTTATGCGCAGGGATATGGACAAGATGAGGGATCGCATGAATGAAGCGGAGCGGCAAATCGGTGACTCGGAAGATACTGTTCGTGACAACCGGGCCTCTATCCATACCCTGCAAGCCAAGGTAAAGATCCTCGAATTGCGGGCTGAAGACAGTGAGAACCGTAGTCGCAGGAACAATCTGCGGCTGGTGGGCCTCCCGGAGGGCTCTGAGGGTCGGGATCCTACGGCCTTCACGGAAACCCTGCTCCGCACCTTACTTCCACAGGCCCCATTCTCCCCGCATTTTGTGGTGGAACGAGCGCACAGGTGCCTCCAGTGCAGGGCCCACCTGGGGCTCCACCGCGTAACTTTATCTTCCGGCTGTTGAATTTCCGGGGCAGAGACTTGGCCCTTAGGGAGGCCCGGAAGGTCCTGGAGCTTCGCTTCGAAAACACCAAAATCATGATGTTTCCGGACTACTCTATCGACACCCAGCGTCTCCGCAGAACCTTCGACCACGTCAAGGCACAGCTCCGCCTGAAAGGGCTAAAGTATAACATGTTGTTCCCGGTTCGCCTTAGAGTGATTGATGGAGAGTCCTCTCGATACTTCACCTCGCCGGAGGAGGCTTCCCGCTGGTTGGATACCCTACCCCAAGATCGAAGGGGACAGGAGTAGTATATGCAAATGCTGGTGTAAGTGCCCAAAGATGCTACCTAGTGCCTTAGAAGTAACTTCTCAGATGCGTATGACTGTCACTTTTAATACTTACCAAGAAGATCGTCTTTGTTCATGCGGTTCCCCAAAAAGCCTTACTGCTGCCCCCCTGCCCCCCCCCCAGTTCTCGGTTCCTGTTCACTAAAATGTGCCTGTTGGGGATGGAGGGGTTGGGGTGGTGGATAGTTCCCTTGCTGGTTTTTTCCCCTCTCCTCTTACCGTTGAACTCTACATGGCGGATTTATCCTTTACCCTCTTCAAATATGTAGAAGCTATAACAGTTCAGACACACTATATTTTTTGTCAGAAGAAACTGGGGACCTCCTTAAAAGGTGTACGGGGGATTATAGGTCACAGTTGGGACCAAAGTATGTGCCCCTAGCTCCGGCTAGGTGTGTTTTTTTTTTTTTTCTTATTACGTTTTCTTATATTAGTTTAAAGTTTGCATGGATCTCTATTATGGTGCTTTTATCCTCAGGATATGGATGGATATCTCTGGACTGCACCGAACTTTGACCGCCCCTGTGTTGTTTGGTGCCGTTCTGGGAGGTGTCTCACTGCCTTATAGGAGACTTTCCTAGAAATTAATGGGTTCTGTTTGGTGTTCAGGCACGCCGAGTTCTACAGCGGATGTGCGGGGTGGGCGGGGCTTGGGTTTTTGTTTTTTTTGGTTTATCAGAGTTAATTTCTACTACATAAGACAGATGTGTGACAATGTATGTTTTACAAGGGTGCTGTGGATTTGGGCCCTGCCACCACTCTGCCTAGATCCGTGGCGGACCCATATGTACAGTGAGTTGATGGTGGTGTCGACCTCTCAGGGTCCAGCTGACTGTAATTTGATCCTCGCATATTCCTATTCTTCCTTGCTATGGCCCCCTTGAGAATTCTTTCCTGGAATGTCCGGGGCCTTGGCGATAAAATAAAGCGCTCCCTAGTGTTCGAATATATTAAGAGATATAACCCCCACATTTGCATATTGCAAGAAATGCATTTAGTGGGGAGTAAGATAATGAGCCTCAAACGGCCCTGGGTTGGGAGACATTTTCATGCCACTCACTCTGGATACTCCCGGGGAGTTAGTATCTTGATTCATAAGTCCCTCCAATTCGAGTTGTTGGATGTTAAGCTGGACCTGGGGGTAGATACGTACTACTACATGCACTTATTGACACGATTGAGATGGTGGTTGTGGGCATTTATTTACCACCCCCGGCTGACTTTTCCCTTCTACATAATCTTATCCCTCTCCTAGCCCAATATCCCACAGATAATGTCCTTCTGGCAGGGGACTTTAACATATCACCAGATCCGTCCCGAGACAGGCTCACACCCGACCCGGCTACGGACTCTTCCTTATCCAGATGGGCGGGTATCTTTGATTTTGAGGATGTGTGGAGATGGAAGCACTCTCATGAACGGTCATACACGTGCTGCTCCCATTCACACAATACGCTATCCCGCATTGATCTCATCTATGCCAGTGGCAGTCTTTTGCCCAGGCTTAGAGGGATCAAGATCCTCCCCAGAGGAATATCGGACCATTTGCCGATGTTCTGTGATATGCAGACGGTGACTCCCCCTGCTGACAGAATCTGGCGACTGTCTAGATTTTGGATAAATCACCCGACTATAGAGTTTGAGATGGCCACTTTGATTAGACAATACTGGTTGATAAATGCTGACTATACTACACCGGGTAATGACTGGGATGCATTCAAGGCCTATATCAGAGGATGTTACATGTCTTCCATAGCTACGGAACGTAAAAACAATCAGATTGCACTGGAAGAGGCGGAGGCCAATGCTCAGACTCTTGAGTCTGACTTTGCCCTCACGGCTAACCCCCTAACAGGACAGGATATGAGAGCAGCTTATAGGGAGGTTCTGCTTCTTAGAGTGGCCAAGGTCAATAAAAGACAGTTGGTTCAAACACAAAAAATTTTTGAACAAGGGGAGAAGACGGGGAGACTGTTAGCCTGGCTAGCTAAAGAACAATCCATGACCCCCACTATAGCGAGAATCGAGGCGTCAGACGGTACGGTAAAGACAGACCCATTAGATATAAATACATGCTTTAGGGAGTTCTACTACAGTCTGTACTCTTCGAGGGCAGGATACTCTGATGAAGAGCTCTCTGAGTTCTTGGATGGAGTGAAATTTCCTACTCTTACCCCGGAGGCAAGGCAGTCCCTCGATAGCCCGATCACAATAGAAGAGGTCCAAATAGCCCTGGGTTCTTTACAATCAGGTAAGACACCTGGAGCGGATGGATTCCCTCCTGAGTTTTATCAGCAATATACTGAGGAAATGGTCCCAAGAATACACAGCATGTTGGTTAAGACGCTAAAGGAGGGAGTCCTCCCCCCTTCCATGGCACAAGCCATAATAGTCGTGGTGCCCAAACCAGGTAAGGATCCCCAATTATGTTCGTCCTATAGGCCCATCTCCCTATTGAATTCTGATGCAAAAGTGTTGACCAAAATCCTTGCTAGACGCCTCAATGAGGTAATACTATCATTAGTGCATGAGGACCAATCGGGGTTCATGCCGGGCAAGGGCACAGACATAAACCTGCGGAGACTGTATGCGGTCTTGACCTTGGGGGTTGGAGACGTTGACCAAGCGGTAGTGGCCTCCCTGGACACGGAAAAAGCTTTCGATTCCGTGGAATGGAATTATCTATGGGAGGTCCTCCGCAGATTTGGATTTGGTCCCGTCTTCATCTCCTGGGTTGAGGCGGTTTACAGATCTCCGACGGCCGTGGTGCGCACTGGAGCGGTCCTCTCTCAGTCCTTTCCCCTCCATAGGGGAACGAGACAGGGCTGCCCATTATCCCCGGGGCTTTTTGCGCTCGCGATGGAGCCCATGGCTATCCTTATAAGGTCCAACCCACGTATACAGGGTATTACTATAGGCCCACTACAAGAAAAGGTGTCATTATATGCAGATGACACCCTTTTATACCTTAAGGACGATGGACAATCATTGACACAAGCGCTTCAGGTAATAGATAGATACGGGCGATACTCCGGAATATGTATTAACTGGGGAAAGTCGGTGCTGTTCCCACTGCACTCTGGGGTTGCTCCTTCACACTTGGATGCACAGCTTCGCCGGGTATCACAGTTCAGATACCTTGGCGTAGAGATACATAGAGACCTTCATCAATTCATTGGCCTGAATTTGGCCCCGTTGATGTCTCGGGTGACCCACCAATTTTCATCATGGAAGTCTTTTCCCCTTAGTCCAGTGGGACGCGTAAATTTAATTAAGATGTCTATCCTGCCCAAATTCACCTACTTATTTAGGCAATCTCCTGTTCCTATACCTATTTCCTTTTTTAATAAATTGGACAGCTTAGTCATAGCCTTTGTATGGAATGGAAAGGCCCCTAGAATCGCAAAAAAACCCTTACAATTACCGGTTACATTGGGAGGCCTGGCACTCCCAAGTTTCCTAAAATATTACTAGGCGGCGGTCCTGGTGACGTTAAAATGGTGGTTGGCGGAGGAGCCCTCTAACCCGGCATCCGCTGTGGAGACCGCGTTGCTTGGTTCCTATTCGGAGCTAAGAAATCTTATACATAGAGGGTCCCGCTCCAATCCCAAAATGACTGTGCCCATGAAAACGACCATCAAAGTATGGGATACGGTAAACACGAAGCTAGGTAGGCAAAATACGTGGTCCCCTGTGACACCACTTTGGGGTAATTCACGATTGAGTCATTTTCACTCTATACCAGATCCCGTCATATGGGCTAGATACGGAATAGTTACCCTGAGCGATATTGTATTGCAGGGACAACTGATAACATTTGATGAACTGAAGAGTAGAAAGGGCCTCCCAAACCAGATGTTTTTTAGATTCCTTCAGATAAGACATGCTTTTCGCTCCCAGTTTCCTGCTCCGGTGATCTTGCAGATGTCAGATTTGGAAACTGAGCTCCGCGCACCTGAAGGGACCAGACTGCTGTCGACTATGTATAATAAGCTTGCACGACTGGACACATCTAGAGTCTCACAATTGATGTCTACCTGGCAGCGTGACATTCCTGACCTGACTGAAGAGGACTGGGAAGAGGGGGAGCAGCAATACCTAACTCTGACCATCTCCTCCAGGGATAGGTTTACCCAATTAAAATTTCTCCATCGGGCTTATTACTCCCCATCGCGTCTTGCTAAAATTTATGCAAATAGAACAGCCACCTGTCCTAGGTGTGATGCGGATAATGCTGATTTCTTCCATACGGTGTGGACATGTCCAAGGATAGCGGGTTTTTGGAAGATAGTTCTGGATGATATTAACTCGGTGGGCAAAATCAGGGTCCCCTACAGTCCTATCCCCCTCTTGTTGGACATATGCGACTCCCTTGAGGCCCCAAAAGGAAAAAACTATTCGTTTTTTACACAGCAATGTATGCCAGAAAGGCGATTCTCCTTAACTGGAACCAGCCTCAACCACCCACTAAACAACTATGGCTCTCTCTCAACAATGCAGCCCTGCCCCTATATAAGCTTACATATATGGGGAGAAATTGTCCGAAGAAATTCGATAGGATATGGGCGGGTTGGGTGGAGGCCAAACACTTGACCATTGCATAGATAAATTAAGTACCCTACCTTAGCCCATTGGCTACCCATACATCCCTACTTTCTGTAATTTTGCTCCGGACATGGCCTGCCCGATACACAGCTAGTATATAACTAGGGTTGGGGGACCCCTGTCGGGCTTCCCCCTCCCCCCGGGCCTCCCCCCACCTCAAGGGTCTATGACTTGGAGATTTAATAGTATACTTTCGCCACTATGTCTGAGATTGAACTGTATTATTTTCACTGTACTTATTGACTTGACATGGTATAGATGATCATTGTACATTATCTGTCTTGAGCTAATGTAACTTGTTTTTTATTTCTGTTTGTTCAGAACAAATAAATAAACTTTATGTTAAAAAAAAAAGAGAGACAGAACCACGGTCTACCTATGTAAACAAGGCAGATCACCGTTCTGACAGGAGAGAAGGGATGGAGTTTGTATCCCTGCAGAATAGGGAATAAATTATATCTCTCCCCCTAGTAAAAGCACCTCACACAGTATAGTAAAACACTGGCTAGGCACATAGTTAACCCTTTGATCACCCCTGATGTTAACCCCTTCTGAGCCAGTGTTATTAGTAAAGTGAAAGTGCATATATTTAGCACTGATCACTGTATTAATGTCATTGGTCCCCAAAAAGTGTCAAAAGTATCAGTTAGGGTCGCAATGTCCGCTGCAATATCGCAGTCCCGCTATAAGCCGCTGATTGCCGTCTTAGTAAAAAGAAAATGTCCCATAGTAGACGCTATAACTTTTGCACAAACCAAGCAATACACTTATTGGGATTTATTGGCCTCAATAAGAAGAAGAAATCTGATTATTTTAGTTTTTTATTGAATTTGTTTTTATAGCAAGAAGTAAAAAATATTGTGTTTTCTTAAAAATTGTCGATCTTTTTTTTGTTATAGAGCAAAAAAAAAAAGCGCAAATGCCACCAAAATCAGCTTTATTTGTGGGGAAAAAAGGATATCAATTTTATATGGGTACAGCGTTGTATGACCATGCAATTGTCAGTTAAAATAACGCAGTGCCATATCGCAAAAAGTGGCCTGGTCATAAATCTTCTGGAGGTCAAGTGGTTAAAAGAGAGATGTCAGAGATAGGGAAGTGATTCCTTGAGCAGGGTTATGAAAGGATTTACTTTAAGAGGACCTACAAAAAGGTTAGGGATACCCCCAGAGAGAATATTTTGAAAGAA